>NC_092877.1:90931364-91583864 GCF_028372415.1 Notamacropus eugenii
TACTATTTTCATTTTTTTTTTAATTTTGGTCTAGATACATTAATTTTATTGATACACTGAGTTTCTGGAGAAGAAACTCCCTCCATAGATGCAGATTAGTAATTCATCTCTGTCTTACAAAATTGTCAGAGGCATTGATAGTGTTAGTTAACTTGTCTGTGGTCACTCAGGGAGTGTGTCAGTGGCAGGACTTGAATCCAGGTCTTCATGATTCCAAAGCCAGACATTTCTTCACTATATTACACTTCCTCTTGTCTTTACATGACTAATTTATTCTCCCCTCCACACTGCCACAGTCTCAATACTAAATTTTAGTTAGAGGTTAGTAAAATACATATCTCAAATCTATACGTAGGCCCAAATCTAAGAACCCCAGACATGATAGATAGTATACTAGACTTGTAGTCTGAAAGATCTAGGCTCACATCCTTCCTCAAAAGTTAATTGTCACCCAAAAAAAAGAAAAAGAAAGAAATTACACTGAAGGGCAAGAAAAAAATTCATCGTCACTTAACTGTACTGTCTCAGTTTCCTCACATATGAAGTGGAGATTACATTAACACCCACCTCACAGGGTAGTTGTGAGGATCAAATGAGGCCCTATATAAAACGTCATCTGTCAAACTAAAAGCACTTTGCAAATCTCCTTTATTATTGCTCTTATTCTGAAGAAAAATGACTTTCTTTTATTAATGACCAATTTTATAAATGGGACCTGAAGACCTCTCTTTTTGTTTGTTAATTCAAAGTCCATTCTCTCAAGGATATTTCTGAACTTGCCCCAAAATTCACCCCACCCAGATCATCTTATCTAGGTAGAATTCTTACTGTAATCTCACCACTGTTTTACTGCAGTGGATTTTTGGTTGTTGTCCTTTATTCTTGAAGAGGACCAAAATGACGTCACTATGAAAAAGTTAAGTTTCAACCTGTCCAGATGTGGCTGATCAGACCAATATGAGCTGGGAATGCTCTACCACAGATTGGGTACAAAACTCTAAATCTGAGCATCCTACGTTTCTTCTGAGTTGTTTCAATTCTGCTTTGCTCACAGATCACAGCACGTTCTCTGATGTGGGCACACCATGTTGAGCAGTCCTGGGCAAGTGTCTCCCATGTTACACAATCAATTCCAAAGTTCTTGAGAGAGACCTTGAAAGTGTCCTTATATTGCTTTTCTGACACCATGTGATCACCTGCCCTCTGTGAGTCTCCATAAAATAGTCTTTTTGACAAGCAAATGGTTTGCAATGGAACAAAGTGGTCAACCGATCAGAGTTGCACTCTCTGAAGCATAATTTGAATGCTTGCCAGTTTAGTTCAAGTAGGGACTTCAGTGTCTGGTAACTTATCCTGCCAGGTGATCTTCAGAATTTTCCTAAGACAATTCAAATGAGAGCGATTCAGTTTCCTAGCCGGCACTGTTCCTGTCTCACAGGCATAGAACAATGAGGTCAGCACAACTCTGTAGACTTTCAGTTTGGTAGTCAGTCTTCTCTTCCAAGATTTTCTTTGGAGCCCCGCACACACTGAGTTAGCTCAGGCAATGCATGCATCAACCTCACTGTCAACGTGTACATTCCTGGAAAGTACACTACCAAGGTAAGTGAACTTATCCACAGCATCTAAAACTTCTCCATTTGTTGTAATCGATAGTTCCATGTATGGATGGTGTGTTGGTGGCTGATGGAGCACCTGTGTTTTCTTGGTCTTAATTATTAGGCCAAAATTAGCACAGGCAGCAGAGAACTGATCCGTACTTTATCAAAAGTAAAGTACAAGCAAAGGTAGAGAGATGCAGGATTCCTGCCTCAGTAAGAAGGAAAATGAAATTCAGTTTTATGCTGAGAGTAATAATCCAAAGGGTGTTTGTGATTCCCTGAAGGCTATTTATGGACCAAAAATCTATAGTGTATCACAGCTACTCAGTGCTGATGGAGCCACAATGATTCGTGATAAGTACATGATCCTAGAGAGATGTGCTGAACACTTCCATAGTATTCTCAACAGATCATCATCAATCAATGCTGAGGCCACTGACCATTTACCTCAGGTTGAAGTCAATTCCTCCCTAGCTGAACCTCTAACTAAAGAAGAAGTTTTGAGTTACATTAGGCTCTTTTCATGTGGCAAAGCACCTGGTGCTGAGTCTATTCCAGCTGAGATTTAAAGGTAGGGGGACCATTGCTCATACAAAAGCTGACTGAAATTTTCCAGGTTATATGGCAAAAGGAAGTTATCCCCAGGAGTTCAAGGATGCCTCCATTGTCCATCTCTATAATCATAAAGGAAATAGATTGTCCTGTGACAATCACAAGGGTGTCTCTCTCTTAGTCTTTACTGGCAAGATTCTTGCCAGAGTCCTCCTTAGTAGACTGATCCTTCACCTGGAAGATGGGATAAGTAGGGAAGCTGTCGCATTGGCAGGGATAGATAAAAGCTTTCTCACTTGACCCAAAAGAAGAATTTGTGGATCATGTCCCTAACTCCTAATCTATTGTATGGAAAATGAGTTATTTTTCCTTCCTGGACAGCTTGATCTCAGAATCTAGCCCTGCTAGGAAAGAGACTTCCTGAGCAGCACCAGCCTAGGGAGGTCACTCTCAGATTTGAAAGTTCATGGAGTGGATTTTTAGAGATAAGATTTCCTGAGTAATATACCTCTTAAAAAAAGATCACCAGTGTTCTGTAACTAGAGCACCATCAATGTTTAAAACCGGACGTGGGAAGTAAGGAGGCAAGATCTCACCCACTTTGCTGTTATCATGAGTTATTATAAGAGTTCAGTCCAATGGAAAAGAATGCCTTTGTATCAACCATATATTCACCTTTCATATGAAGTCCAAACCACCAAGGGCATGGCAAATCTTACAAGGATCTTGTGTGAGCGATAAGGATTCACCAGGACCATAAGATCATGACTGTAGATATTTAAGGGACTTCATTGGCCATCTAGTCCAACTCTTTATTTTATAAATAAGAAAACTGAGGTCCAAAAAAAGGTAAAGTCACCCAGGAAGTAATGAATAAAAGCAACATTTGAACCAGAAGCCCCTGACTCCAGAGGCAGTGTTCTTTCAACCATACCACAATAGCTCAACCATGTAATGTTACTCCTGTTGGCATCATTGAATTCACTTTCTTCCTGGGATTACCTATGAACATTTTCTGTTGTTTTTGTATCTTGTGCATTTTCTGTAGGGTGGAAATAAAGGTTATCTGCTATGCATGTTACTTCATACAGGGGCTGAGCATCTCTGAAAACCTCAGCATGGGCTATATTTGAAGATTCTCTTGGAACCTCCAGCTTGGGGAAATGAGACAAGGAAAATAGAACCCTTTAGGATCAGCCCCCAAGATCAGACTGAGTCCAAGTGACCCCAGAGTCTTGGAACTTTGGGGAGGGGTCTAGGGATATGGAATGTCTGAAGGACAGGTTTTAGAACAAACTGTTAAATGGTGTTAAGTACTAATATCTGGGGAATACACTCAAGGCACTGAGCTAGATAATGTATGTGGCCTAAGTTCATTTCATGGTTTGAAAAAATGAAAGACATTAGCCATTCAATCAATGGCAAAGCACTCTATGTACTATGTGGAGATGCAGAGAAATAACAAGACATAGACCTGTATTTATGATGACTGGAAAGAGAAGACAAACAAGATAGTTTCTGTCCTAAATGAGCAAGAAGAGTATCAAGTAAAGAAGCAACTAAAACGGCAACCTTGTAAAACCGTCTTTCTGTTTGATCCCAAAGGAGGCAGAAGGACCCTCCAGGTCAATAATAACATCCATAATACTTTATCTTGATTCAGATAGTGGTTTGCAGATTTTAGGACATTTTTACACGCCATTCTCTCATTTGAACCTCACAACAACATTGTGAATAGACAAGAGAGGAAATATATTCCCTAACCCTCATGGGCTTATTGGGTTATTTTTTCCCCTCACAACTTTGTGAGGCTGATGGGTAATAATCATTATCCTCACTTTATTGTTGAGGAAACTCAGACTCAGACTTGCCCAGTGTCACCCAATGAGAAAATGGCAGAGCTGTAACCAGACCGAGGCCAATGTTCTTTCTACCATACCAATGAGCACAACTAGTTAAACAATCCTAGAGAGAAGATCATTGAGCTTAAAGGGTGGCAAATTAGTTTAGCTCACTGAAAAGACTCCAAGGGATTATTATAATGTAAACACAAGCACAAATTAAAAATGTATACTTCCATAATTTGTTTGTTAATTTTTCCCCAGAGAAGTATTCTACAAATCACTGTTATTGGCTTAGGAAAATCTGTCAGGATAACTAAATTATGTTTTGTTTTGGTTTTTTACAAGGAAAAATCTATTCAATAACCATGGGTCTATGTCTTACAGTACGTATTCAGGCTCTAAAAACTTCGAGTACCACTGAAAAAATGAGATACTTATCTTGGCACTTGACATAGTTGTTTGTAAGCTGCCAAACACAAACAAGAAGATGAGCACAATTTTGCTTAATCATTACAATTAGAGAAACCAAGGAAAGTATTTACTTGTGTTATGTTCCAAACAATGCCAGCACCTTTAAAAGAAAAACATGGAGATGAGGGGTTTTTGATTGAGAATTGAAAGGTAACTCTTAGGGTATTTATTCCTGAGGTCTTCAGACTATGATCATCCAGCCAAATGTAAACCCCTGTGTAAATTATATGACCCACATTCTAAGCATGATTTTTTAAAAAATCATTTCAAAATACTTTAATATTTAATTTATTTAATATTTGCTTAATATTTAAGTACTTCTGTATTTTAACTAAATTTTAAATATTTTATTATTTAATTTGTTTAATCTTTATTTAATATTTTTAAATGCAAAAAAAATTCTTAGTTCAGAGGCTGGACAGAAACAGGCTCATAGGTCACAATTTGTTAAACCTGATAGTCCAACCTTTACCAGAACAAGATTACCTTCTACATCATAGTGACATATTTTGCATATGGGATTAAATGACTACTGTGGAAGAGTCTAGATTCCTATTCTCTTAAAGTTGAAAGGGACCTCAGAGTTTAGTCAACCTGCAAAAGAATCCTATGTACATGTTCAATCAGTAGTCATCTCTGCCTCTGTTTAAAGGCCTCCAATGAGGAGGAAGCTACTGTCTTTTGAGGAAATGCATTACATATAACTTTCATTGCTGAGAAGTTGTTTTGTTTGTTTCTTTCCCTTACTTTATGGCTAAATTTGCCTCTGCAGCTTCCACCCATTGCTCCTACATTGAAGTTCTAGGGTAAAGCAAAATAAATCTAATACTTCTTCCACGTGACAGCTCTTCAAATATAGGAAGATTATTATGCCTTATATCCCCTAGCCCCTCAACCCCTTAGTTATAAGAAAATCAATAAATATTATCCAGTTCCTACAATGTACCAGGAACTGTGTGAGGTGTTGGGGATAAAATCCAAAAATAAAACAAGTCAAAATATCTCCATTTCCTTCAACTGATCCTGATGTGGTATAAACTCAAGAGCTTTCACTCTCCTGATTTCCTTCCTCAGTAAACTTTAGAGCTTATCAACATTTTCCCAGAGACAGTTAGGTGGCACAGTGAATAAAGAATTGGATTTGAAGTCAGAAATATCTGAGTTCAAATCCAGTTCAGACCTTTACTAGCTGTAGGACCCTGAGCAATTCACTTAACATTTGTTTGCCTCTGTTTTTCTAACTGTAAAACAGAGATAATAAAAGTACTTACCTGCCAGGGTAATACTGGTGCACAATGTCTGGCACATGGTAGGCATTTCATAAATGCTCACTCTCTACCCCTTTCTAAAATGAGGCATTCAGAATTAGACTCAGTAAACCAGACATAGTCTGACTAGGACAGAATTCATCAGTATTCTCACCATCGTTAGCAACAGTAGGCTTCTTAATATGGCCTATTATTGTATTAGCTTTCTTGGCTTCCCTATCATACAGCTGACTCACACTGAGTCTATAGTCCAGTAAAATGCACAGATTCTAACTCAAGTTTAGTGACTATAAATCAAGGATTATTTCCATTATATCACATAGTTACAGTTGGATACTATTAAAAATGAATATGATTAGTTATTGGATCCAAACTAAAGCCTTCTTGGAATATCAGCGACAGGCTACTTATCAATTTGATATCCAAGTTCAGGATAATGCTCAACTCTCTATACTTGGATTCTTGACAATCTGCCATATTACATTAAATAGCAAAAACATTCCTCACATGCTGGTCTTCAATCTGCTAGAACTGTTTGCATATTAATGACTCATTTACCTTCTGGGATGCCATTTCTATATGCTAATAGATCAAGCATTCCATAATAGGTAGTAAAGTCACACCATAAGGTAATTCATTATACTGAGATGACCTTAACATTATATCAATAAGAAAAGGTTGTTTTATATTTGCATTTCAGAGCAGCTCCTGAAGTTACTAAATTTGATTTCTGCTTGTGTCTAAAAACTTTTTATCCAGGAAATTCTAGTAACATAAGTTGAGTTTTTATGCAGTTCTCTGTTATGCTGTTGTGCCTAGAACACTATACTATCTGTTTTGATGTGTGCCATAGAGTCTTGGTATGTTAGAATTGGAAGGGACCCTAAAGAATCATAGATACTCAGAAGTAGACAGACTTCAGAAGTCTAATACCTGAGCAGGAACTATCTGGATGAAAGAGGATTACATAAGTCAGAGTCAACTAGTCCATTTTTAAAAATGACTGACTTTCTTAGAGCTAGAGTTCTTTCGATTCCACAGATATCCCCCAAGATATCTGTAAACAGATTTCAAGAGATCAGGAACTTAAATGGGAAATATTACATCTCTAGTCCATATAATTGTTTTCCTTTGTAATCCAAAGCATTTTATTTTGTGTATTTAAAAACTTTATTCTGAGATACGATGCATGAACTTATCAGACTGCCAAGAGACAAAGAAGTTTAAGAATCCTTGATCACCATAACCCAAGGTCACATACCTAGTCAAAGTCCAAACTAGAAAGAGAAACTAATTCTACTGACAATTTGTAACATTCCCTTTTCTACCATGCTGCATCCATAAGAGTATATTGTTCATAATTTGTACCCCTACAGTTCCTGACAAAGTCAGAAATGTTAGTTGCATGCCTGAAACAACACTGTATATTGAATAAGTGGACAAGATCAGGGATAGTGCAACTAATGGAGGAAAAGAGATAATGGGGGACCACTGGGAATCAGTTCAAGTAGGGTTTGATGGAGAATTCATTCTGGGAAGCTTGGATTTTTGTGTAAGAAAAATTCATTATTCTAAAACGAGAATGAGAGATAGATCAGATAACCACCATAAGAAGTGTGTATGGTGGGACGTGTGGGGAGTGTCATTACTCTGTTTTTACAAACCCTGTAATGATCTTCAATCAGAAAAAAAAATTCTCAATGATTTGATTGACTCAGTTCTAATTCCCTTGTCTAATCATCTCTTTGTCAAAATGTACTTATAGTGTTCAAGTGTACTCATTAAAAGCTTCCGTTGGCGGTTTTTCTGCAACTTTTAAATCCTGACTTCTTTTTAAAGAACCTTATCTCTCTTCCACATCATGGGTCTCAGCTTATCATAATATATTTTTTAAAAAGATAAAATGTTTTTGAAATAAAGATATAAAATTGTTTCACCACAGAACTTGTGCACAAGAGTGATATGAATTGAGATAATTGCATCATATTTGAAATGATTATTGGCTATGTACATAGTACCTTTTGTGGAATAAAACTTGTCTTTATGCAACTGACAACACATTCAGCCATAGAGTTTGAAGTAAATCAGGAGCACTACTAAGAATAGATCACAGGAACAGACTGAATGATCACCATCTGCTTTCATACTTTGCTTCCTAATATAAATGATGCACTTGTTTAAAAATGCTTGAAATTTCAAACTCTAGATCTAAATCTCCATTATAGTAGAATTATATCCATATTTCCATTTAATCAGTTGTTAGGATATCGTTATTACTGCTTTGTGAGGTTAACTTATAACAATAAAAAAAAGATAAACCATGAGTCTCTTGGAATAATAAAATCTTGGAATTAGCAAGAAAATGTAGAAGTCATATAATTCAATCTGAAACCCAAGGTCTTTTACCTTATACCTGACATGGCTGCTCAGCTTCTGTTCTGTTGCCTTATATATCAAGAGTTCATGACATCTTGAGGCAGCCCACCACATCTCAGTCACATCTGACTGTATTTGGAATCTGACTCCCTATAATCCACACCAAGGAGGCAGTGAGGTGGCTCAATGGATAAAGCACTGGGCTGGAGTCAAGAAGATCTGAGTTTAAATCTGGCCTCAGACACTTATTATCTGTGTGACCCTGGGAAAGTCACTTAACCTCTGTTTGCCTTAATCCACTGCAGAAAAAAAATGACAAACTACTCCAGTATCTTTGCCAATAAATCCCCATGGAAAGCATGGTCCATGGGGTCATGAAGAGTCAGACATGACTGAATGACTGAAGAACAAGAAAAATAATTCATACCAACCATTCCATGGATAAAATGCCCAAATTCTTATGCACACAATCATCTTTAAAATATTGAAGCCAGTTATTATGTCCTTTATCCCAACTTCCTAAACAGCTTTGCCACAAGTTTACCTTTTCTACTCTACCCCTTTCAACATTTTGACCATAAAATTTCTTCAGTCTTTCAATTCTATGATGTCCTTTTCTGTCCCGCTTGAGCTGTAAGCACATGCAAAGCTTCCAGCTGACCAGCTCATCAAACTGAACTACTTACACTTTAATAACTCACTAACCACCACCATATACTCCCTTATCCACACCCTGCCCAGCATTTCCTGCATGTTTGTCGCCAGCACTATTTACCAATCCTCACACCAGCAAACTAGACTGCCACCACATTCCTCTTCTTCAATAATCATGTTCACTTTTTTGTTCTATCCCTAAAAATCCCCCTTTTATTCCATCTGTGAAATTATCATTTTGGAGAAAATGCTCACTTTGGATGAGAAAGATTTGTAGCAAGATCTTTGGCAATAACGGATACTGTTGAGAAGATATTTTTGTCACTCTGCATAAGTAGAAAAAAGACAGACTAGGGAAAGAAATGCTATTGGCTTCTTGGCTCTTTTATCCCCTGCATAGGCAAGAATAACCTTGCCAGCTCTATGAGGTGGCTTTATATGGTTGTGCAAATTGGAATAATGACAACTTTGACTTTAATGACTACATCAGAGGCAAGTTGATATGGAGGGAAAAGAGAAAAATAATAAACAAGAGGGTAGTAGTTATTGATGCTTTTTTATCAGGGATTCCATGCAGGATAAACAAGAAAGGATCACTTTTTAAGCAGAGGAAATCTGTATGACAAAGGTTGGGATCTGGAATTGGGATTTACTTTAGAGATGTGACCGAGGCTTTTTATTTGATTATCAGGTTATAAACAGGACTAAAGTAGAAGAAATACCACATTGTTCTTCTCTCCTGATGATTGACAGTGTTACCTCTAGCGGTGTTCCTTACGATGTATTATCTGACCAAGAATTGTTAGACATCCTAAGTAACTGTGAATGGGGGAAGACTGAGCCCACTGGTTCACGTGGTATAAAGAAAAGGTACTAGCTATCATCAATGTCTTCCTTACCCTCATTAGTTAGTCAGTTAAACCAAAGCACTTAATAGAGTTGAACAAGGCTTATCCTGAGCTCAGGAGACTCAAAGTGCTCTAGAAAAAGTCCAGCAATCTTATACTGAATGGTAATCACTATCTGGAACTGACTTCCAGTATCTGCCCCTATTGAAAGATATTATAGCCTTTATAAGTCTACATAAGATTCCATATCTGATCAATTAACTCAGAAGCAGAGAACTATCCATAAAATCCCAAAGTCCCTAAAAAAATAAAGTTGGTTAAGAAGAGCTAACAGGAGACAGATGCAAGTCCAAGAAGCGTCCAGTATTATGAATGAAAATCCAAAGGTGACCAGAAGGAATAGGTGATCGGTTGGTCATAGTTCTGGGTTCTTGGTTCCAAGGGCATCTTTACTATTTTTCAAGATTTATTATACCAAACACTCACCAGATTTTAATGAAAGTGTAGAGCAATTTCTTCTTAGTATGAATATCAGCTGATGATCTGTGGATCTTCTAACAACATAAAAGGCAGGCTAGGAGCAAAGACCTCATAAATGCATTTGGCTGTCAATGGTTTCTTCTGTCACTTTGCTCCTAGAGAGGGACAATATGAATGTTAAGGACTTTGAAGATGAAAGCTATGCACGTGACCACTGACAAACTGATTGTCAAAGAAGCAGCTTGCCACCATGATGGCAACACCACCTGACAGGAGCTGTGTCTTCATGGATGAGGAGTCTAATAACTATATAACATTAAATGAGTCTGCTTCAACAATCACGTCCCTACTGCTGTGGCAGGCCACTGTATTACCTATATACAGTGACTATACTGACAATGACAATTAAGGGTCTGATCATCAGACAAGAATTATTTTTCATTGGCTTGATAATCAGGACTTAATAGTAATGAGAACAGGAGATAGTTTTGAAATCTAGATTTTTGAGTATACAAAGTATTATATGAAGCACTTAGAGACTATTATCAACCTTCAGATGAATTTTTTCTATGACTATTTCCACAAATAGACCGGTAACATTTGAGTTCATACATGAGAAGTAATAGCAAATCTAAGTAATCATTGAAAAGAAGCACTATAAGAGAAGTCCCTATGTAGATTCTGGTCCAGGTAACAGTGACCACAGCAGCAATCCTGATGAAAAGGGGAGGAGTAAACCCACCAGTCTATTTGCAGACAAAGTCAAAAGGAAAGTCATCATTGAAACATCATCTGCTCCAATGTCCACAAGAGTTGTCTCCAGGTAATATACTGAAAGAGACTCAACCCACCACCAGAATCCCTACTCCCTCTTCAAATCAAACAAAGTTTAACACTACAGCAGAGAGATCTATCAATCAGACCATTGCTACCATCCAACTTATCTTCACTAATTATCAATGCTTCAACCCTCAATGATATTGTAGCCATGCAAAAAAGATACTACATTATATCAGCCTAAAAAGAGATAAGCATCTAAATAACTATAGGAATAAACTCTTAGAGTTCATATCACTGTGAATGATAGAAGTACTGATATTGGAACTTGTACTATAAGAAAGTCTCCTCTTCAATTTTTCACTCACATCATGCCTTTGCCAGGGCTCCACATGAAACAAAGGATGACACTAGTACTCCAAAAACCTTCATATAGCAATATGTTGTAGCAGATGCGACCTCTGTCACAGAGTAGGAGATAGTGCACTCCCCCAATTTACCAATTTAATTCAGTGGGAGTATGGAACTATGATGAAGATGACTTTATACCACTCTCACTACACAGTTCAAACTGGCATTAGAAACATGGAACCATATGGCCATGCTCCTACTTTTTAAAATGCTACTCTTTCATTGGAGAGAATAATAGTCTGCTGATTTTATCACTCCTTTAAAACATGCTTTAACTTCAATTCTCAACTCATTTTCAACTTCAGTTTCTTTCCCATGTCTTGTCCTGGGAATGGAATCATGCTAACATTAAGCAAACAATACTGATGTCTTTGGTCCACACTTTTTTCTTAATTTGGCATGTACAGGTCATTGAAATTTGGATTTTCCTAAGCTGGGACATCACTCCCATTAAGGTCCATGATAGAGGAATCTATATCTTCTTTAAACTTTATATTTTCCATATTACCAAGTCCAAAGTTTTATACATGGCAGGAATTCAATAAATATTTGTTCAATTGAATTTCCCTTCCCAATCCTTTCTTCCAGTACTCATGAGAGATAGTTTTGCATTCTGCTACCAGGCTGACTACAGTCACTTTGTCAACATTCTCCTAAAATGAACAAATTCAGAAAAATACTCCCGAAGTGATTTGGTCATTCCTAATATGCTGGACACAAAATATAATGGAACAACACCTCCTGCTTTTGGAAAACCTTACTTTTTTTCTTTTAAATTAAAATCACAGCAGGATTTTTGATTGCCATATCACACTATTGATTCATATAGGGTCTGCAGTATATTAACCCCACCCTCCAAGTCTTCATATGATTTATCGTCACATCACTTCCTTCCACACAACACTTTCAATCAACTTGTATGGTTTTAAAAAAAACATAACTTAAAATTACTACTTATCTATCCAACGTTATCTCGCTATATTTGGTCTATCGTTCTAGAAGGTTTAATTCTTTTAGGATCCTGATTCTATCACCTAACATTTGCTGTTCTTTCCTGTTTTGTGTCATCCACAAACTTGGTAGCACATATATCACCTATGTCATCACTGGCAAAAATGCATGGAACTCTGTGGGTCTTTACTGAAGGAAAGTGTGATGCTAATTAGAGTTAAAGATCATCCCTGCCCATTAATAGGCCTCACCTGGAGCGGAGC
This sequence comes from Notamacropus eugenii, assembly GCF_028372415.1. Lineage (NCBI taxonomy): Eukaryota > Metazoa > Chordata > Mammalia > Diprotodontia > Macropodidae > Notamacropus > Notamacropus eugenii. Next base: position 90,943,861 of record NC_092877.1, read on the forward strand.
TTGGTTAAGGGAGACTTGTTTTATGGGAAAGTCCACACCTTTTGGTAATTAATGAGGCACTGGGTCACAAGGGTCATGATGCCCCCCCAAAATTGTATTTATAGTCTGAGGTCAGGTTTTGCTTTGGGGGTCTTACTGTTTGCAACAATATTCATGTGATATGACCAGATGAGATTCTAGGTAATAGTTAAGAAACCCCCCTCCCCTAACTCTTTACATCCCCCTTTGAAAACCCAGATTTTTGGTGTTTCTCTCTCTAACTATGTATTGCTTATGGTCAGAAAGTTAGAAGCCTTTATTTCTCTGCTTGTATCTTCTTTGTTGGTATATGTGATAAAAGAAGATTGTTGGCCCCTCAAAAGTAGCTTTCCTTTTAGAAAAGCAGATCTAAGAACCTGTGCTAGCAGGCCATCCTCACTGTGTCAGGGTGGTTGCTGCTACAGAAAGTTGACATAAATTCATTCATCAATATTCCCTACTCAAGAGTTTAAATTAGTGTTATTTATGAGTTTCATTTACGACTTTAGTGCCTTCAGCTATCCTGATCTTAGATACACCTCAGCCCAATCTCTCATTTTGTACATTAGAAAACTTAATCCCAATCAGTATTACAATATTCACAGTCAAATAATTTTAATTCTCTTGAAAATATATGCTATGTATTGTGAAATCAAAAAAATGATATGGCTTTATAACTCTAAAATGATCATCTGATATAATTTATCTAAATGGTATTATTGTCCATAGTAGTATGAGTAACCATTCCACTATGGTTAGAAATTTTCAGTCCTTTAAAAGAATATCTCATATTTTGGCCTCCACGTTTGATGAAGCACATGATGGGATAGGAAAGTGTTTAAGGAACAGAAACTAAAGACAAGGTAAAAAGGAGTTTAAAAAATGTTGGCAAAGTTGAGAATGAAAAAAAACTTTAAAGGGTTGTCTTGTACCTGCATTTATGGATTGTTCTTTTAAGTGGGATATTGTGCAGATTTTCTCCAAATCTCCAAATAATAAAATTATGGTCAATAAATATTTTTTAAATGCCTCAATTTGCTAGACATAGTGCTGGGTGCTCTAAAGATACAAAAAGAGGCGAAGGACAATCCCTGCCCTCAAGGAGCTCACGTACAGTTTATTTGTAATGTTAAATTTCAATAAAGGAGAACACTGGAATGGACTAGCAAGGGGTCTTAGATATAGAAGATAGCAAAGTAATAAACACAATGAATGAAGTATAAGGGGACCTGAGTTCTTAGCCCATCTCTGCCATTAATTGATGGCACAACTGTCTAAACGAAGAGCCCTGTGACAGTAGGGGGCATATCTTAATTTAGGAAAATTACTTATTTAGAGTTGGAATAGATTCTAGAGATCATTATCTTGCCCAACGCCTTCATTTTACCAATAACACTGAAGCCCATAGAGAATTAGTGACTTGGCCAAGGTTTCACAGGCAATAAGTGTCAAAGTCAGGATTTGAACTAAAGACTTTGGGCTCCAGAATCAGGATTCTTCATTTTGTATATAACAGTACTCTACATATGGGAAATACTTGATAAATATTTGTTCATTGAGTGATGTCAGACAAGTTTGCTTGTTTGAAAAGTAGTTACATGAGAACTCCAAGATTTCTTCAGTTCTCTTTCTCCATGACTATACTTTTATGGTTATGGAGTCTCTCTTTCATAAGTTTCCCAAATAGAATTATAACTAAAAGTAGTCTTGAGCATAAATAATAGGGTGTAGGTTCACAAAACTTTAGACTAGAAGGGACCATCAAAATCTATAGTCTAACCTCTCATTTTATAGATAAGAAAGCTGAAACTTAAAGATGTAATAACCTCTCTTGAATCTATTCTCCATCCATGATTATAAACTATTTCATGCTATATTAAGTAACTTCTCACTATCACATTTCTGAAATTATACTAATATGTGATATGAAAAATAAAATTGCATTCCATATACAAAATATGGCTTTTAGAATACATCAAAAAGCAAAGTACTTTTCAGCACATATTTTCTACTGTGTATGTTATTTAATTTTCTTCCAATAATGGTAGCTTCAGCTATACCAACTCATGGCCAGAACAAAAAAGGACCATCATTTTTTATGGAAAATATTTGGGAATCTAAATATTTTCACTTCTAGCAATGAGCAAAATAAATATCGCCTTTACTCAAGAAACAGGTAATTGTGTGTCTGTGTGTTTCTTAATTATATGAACATTCTCAAAGGTTAAAACTGACTTAAGAGATTTTCATAAAGAAACATATATATGTATATATAAAAGCATATGTATTTTAGCAACAAAGAAATAAAAAGCAAAATAAATTGTAGAATACAGGAAATAACCTTGTGTTTCACTGCATTATAAGGAAAAATTGTTAACAAACCACTTGTACAAATGTACTTGAAATAAGTGTTCTTCTCAAGAGGTTGAAGAAATGGGGGAAAATGACCCTGTTGTGTCCCATCTAGGCACAATTCAATTTTTTGAGTCCTATTTATTCAAAAACAGACATCAAAGCAATTATTGTTTATCTAATATCTGTTAGGCAGCATTACTTCATTATTATTTTATATTGACCATAAGGAAAACAAGTGCTGCAGAGACTAGTAATTCTCATGTCTACAGTGCTTTAAGATTCACAAAATGCTTTCCTCACAATATGGGTCACATTTCAAACATAACATGTCCAAAATTGAACTTATCTGTTTCAATAAAGGTGAATTTTTCTCACATAACATCTTTATATTTGTCCAGGATACCAGTATTCTCCTTCGTCATCTAGGCTCACAAATTCATTCATTCTCTACACTTCACTTTCCCTCACCCACCACCATCCAGTTAGTTGTCAAGAATTGTTTCCTCAACATCTCTCAGTAAGTACCCCAATAGAGGGCCTACCATCACAGGTTCTTAGATCTGAATTCATAAAAGGAAAGGCAAGTTTTGAGGGGTTAACAATCACTTTAATCAAGCACATGTATCATTCAGTTAGTTTAGGGGGAAAAGTCAGCACCCTGGACATCAGAGAATATACAGAGAAATCTAAATCAAAAGACAGCACTTCCAAACTAACAGTAAGCACTACATACATCACAATTCAACAGACAGATCCAACTGTCTGACCATCATTACCAGAAAGGGAAGCACCAACATCAGGGTTTTCAAAGCTGGGGGCTCCCTAGAGACTTCCCAAAGTCTCCTCTGGCACACTAAGTAAACTTCTTCCAAAAACTCAGCCCCAAAGTAAAACCTCACCCTCAGAGTATTTGCACACTGTTCAGAGCCAGAGGGCATGACTCTCTGACCTAGTGTCTCAACAGAAAAAAACACAAGGTACTTGGGGCCCTCCTACAAAACAACTCCCTTAATCAAGCTTCCCTCAATGGGTATGCCCATCAATGGATGCAGAAGATCTTCTTTAAGCACATTCAAATAGAGGCATTATACTTCTTGATTATACTAAAACAAAAACAGTAAAAAATCCTACTTTGCTTGGACTTACAAGTCACCACCCTAGTAGTGGTAGTAGGTAGTGGTAGGTGTAGTAGTGTTCTAATTAATATTCCTATCTCCAGTTACTCCCCTCTCCAGTCTCTCTCTCTCTCTCTCTCTCTCTCTCTCTCTCTCTCTCTCTCTCTCTCTCTCTCTCTCTCTTTCTCTCTCTCTCTCTCATTCCCAACTCCCTCCCTCCTCCTCTTTCCTTCCCTACTCCCTCCTTCTGTCTTCCTCCATCCCTCTCTTCTTTCTCTGACTCTCTTTCCATCTGTCTCTCCATGTCTCCCTGTCTGTCTCTTTCTCTCTCTCCTTTTAGAAAGGGGCATTTATTAGGATGGTATGGTAACAACAGTTGGTTTAAAACATTCCATCAAAAATATGTGACACTCTCTCACAACTATATAGTCCATGGGAAAGTTGGTTCACACTTAGAGAACACATGTGGAAAAAAGGTGTAAGTCACAACTTAAGGGAATGCTTTTGTAAAATCTTCAGAATTTCTCTGTAAGTACAGGATAGCTTTCTACTGGGCTCTATGTAAAACCTTAAGTCTTCCTTTCCTCATCACATGCAGTCTGTTCTCAGCTCCCAATAGACATTGCTATCAGCTCTTGTTCTCCCAGGACAGTGATATGATGCTATAGAAAAAGAAGTCCAAAATATTTCTGGCTCTTTGAAAGCCACAAGGGGTGGGAGAAGAAGCAAAGGGATTCCCTTTTCTGCCTCTATCAAGTGTTTCCTCCTAAGGGGTTTCATTGGAATGCTGTCTTCCTGGCTCATTCATAACTCGAAACTCTCCAGTGCTTTTAGATAGCTGCTAAAATGGCTATTTCTAAAACACGATCTGACCATATCATTCCACTCTTCAGGAAGTATTGTTGGCTCTCCAATGACACTAAGATAAAGTATTATAAATTGATCTCAACCCACTTTTGCGTTTTTCATGCTGGGTTCCAGCCAGACTGATGTAGTTGAGTGCTCCAACTCCTCCTTGCAAAGAACAATAAATAATTAGAATTTCCTTTTCACTTCTAGCTGTTGGATTTACTAGTTTTTTTCAAGTTTTATTGAGTTGCCACCCTCTACACAAGCCCTTTCTTAACCACCTTCTCCTTCCCAAGTTGTATGGCTCTTCTGGTCAAATTACTTGTCTATGATTTTCTTTATCTATATACATCTTGTAATCCCTATTAGAAAGTAAACTTAAGGGCAGGTACTTTTTCATTTCTGTCTGTTTTCCCAGTATCTAGCACAATGCCTTGCTCATATTACATGCTTATAAGCCATTGTTGAAAGAATGAATAAATCAAGGTATTAGAGCCATGACTCATAACCAACTCTAGTGATTCCAGAGGTAGAGATTTTCCCACTATGCCAAAGCTGTGTGCTCCATGGTGGGGATGACTGACTCAGGTTTCTTACTCAGTCTATTTCCACCATCCACAGGCAGATGAATGGGCAATGTAAGAACCTCCCTGACCCATTTTGCCCAGCCTAAACAAAGACAATATTGCCCCTTCTCCAATCATATGAGAAACATAGGTAGGAAGGGAAAGAACAAGCATATAAGTTCCTACTATGTGCCACCAAGCACTTTAAAATTATTATTAAAATTATTAAATTATTATTAAAATTATTATCTCCTTTGATCTTTATAACCACTTTGTGAGGTGAGTACTATTATTACCCCCATTTTACAGCTAAGGAAACCCAATGGTCAAGTGACTTCCCCAGGGTCACCCAATTAGTAAAGGTCTGACACAGATTTGAACTCAGGTCTTCCTGATTCCAGACTTGGTGCTTTATCCAGAACACCAAGTAACTCTCTCTTAACCTATTAATTCATAAAAGGACTAAGCAGAAAACCTTGTAACTCACAAAATGACTAACCAGGAAGCTGTGCATACTAATAAAATCTCAAACCATAGAAATTCAAAGCTGAGAGTAACCTCAAAAGTCATCTAGTTCTTGACGTAGATGTCTATTACGATTACTGTTCTGCCATTTCATTGTGTCTAACGCGGTTACCACTTTGGGGATCTTTTGGGCAAAGATGCTGGAGTGGTTTGCCATTTTCTTCTCCAGTTCATTTTTCAGATGAGGAAACAGACAAACAGGGTTATGGGACTTGCCCAGTATCACAAAGCTAGTAGTTGCGGGCGGAGCCAAGATTGCAGGGGAGAAAGATGCTCTTCCCCCACAGCCCATAAAATACCTGTAAAGAAAGACTCTCGGGGCGGAGCCAAGATGGTGAAGTAGAAAGACGTACATACACATAGCTCCAAACACACAAACCACAGAACGGCTAGAGGGGACCAAGCCAGGGAGAATTCTGCACCCAGAGACCATGGAGTATTGGAGCGAGGGAGATTCCTGCTCCGGAGAGACCTGCGGACCTCTCGCGGGGGGTCCTTCACGCCCCGGACTGGGCGCCGGGACAGGGAGCGGAGTGCGGCCCTGCCGCGGCCGCGACACTGAAGGGAGGAGATCCGAGAGGGCTACGGGGACAGGATCTCCAGTGGCCACGCAGGTCTCCCCACCCACAGAGGGACCTGCAAACCTCTCGCAAAAGGTCCGTCTCGCTGCAGATGCAGAGCCCAGCCCGGACCTGCGGCGGCGGTGGCGGCAGTGGCGGCGGCGGCGGCCACGGTTTGGAGAGGCACAGATCTGAGAGGGCTCCGGAGGCGGGATCTTCAGCTGCAGCACGGGTCCCCCCACCAACAGGTGACTGACGGGGGTGGGTGAGAGAGTCTCTTTGGAGGGTTGAGAGGGGAGTGGGGTGCCCCCAAGGCTCAGGCCCCCCCGGGAGGTGGGGTCTGAGAGGCAGCTGCGGACGGGGGCTCCCCAAACGGGCAGGAGCCTGGATCCATTGTGGAAGGTCTGTGCATAAACCCCCAGGGGGAACTATGCCTGAGAGGTGGCCCTGCCCCTGACCACCTGAACTTAATTCTCACACTGAACAGCAGCCCTGCCCCCACCAAAAATCCTAAGGCGGGAAGCAGCATTTGAATCTCAGTCCCCAAACACTGGCTGGGAGGACCAGGAGGCGAGGTGGGTGTGAGGAGAACATTCAGAGGTCAGGCCACTGGTTGGAGAAAATGTCAAGAAAAGGGAAAAGAAATAAAACTATTGAAGGGTACTTTACCGGAGAAAAGACACTTCCTCCCTTCCTTTCTGATGGGGAGGAACAATGCTTGCCATCAGGCAAAGACACAGAAATCGAGGATTCTGTGTCCCAGCCCACCCAATGGGCTCGGGCCATGGAAGAGCTCAAGAGGAATTTTGAAAATCAAGTTAGAGAGGTGGAGGAAAGACTGGGAAGGGAAATGATAGGGATGAGGGAGAAGCATGAAAAGCAGATCAGCTCCCTGCTAAAGGAGAACCAAAAAAATCTTGAAGAAGTTGGCACCTTGAGAACTAGCCTAACTCAGCTGGCAAGGGAGGTGCAAGGGGCCAATGAGGAGAAGAATGCTTTCAAAAGCATAATTAACCAAATGGAAAAGGAGATTCAAAAGCTCACTGAAGAAAATAGATCTTTCAAAACTGGAATGATACGGATCGACGCTAAGGACTTTTCGAGAAAGACAGATATCTCAGAACATACCGCACAGATTTGAAAAATGGAAGATAATGTGAAATATCTTATTGGAAAAACAACTGACCTGGAAAATAGAATCAGGAGAGACAATGTAAAAATTCTGGGGCTACCTGAAAACCATGATCAAAAGAAGAGCCTAGACATCATCTTCCATGAAATTATCAAGGAAAACTGCCCTGAGATTCTAGAACCAGAAGGCAAAATAAATATTCAAGGAATCCGCAGAACACCGCATGAAAGAGATCCAAAAAGAGAAACTCCTAGGAGCATTGTGGCCAAATTCCAGAATTCCCAGGTGAAAGAGAAAATATTGCAAGCAGCTAGAAAGAAACAATTCAAGTATTGTGGAAATACAATCAGGATAGCACAAGATCTGGCACCCTCTACATTGAGGGATAGAAGGGAATGGAATAGGATATTCCAGAAGTCAAAGGAACTAGGACTGAAGCCAAGAATCACCTACCCAGCAAAACTGAGTATAATACTTCAGGAGAAAAAATGGTCTTTCAATGAAATAGAAGACTTTCAAATTTTCCTGATGAAAAGACCAGAGCTGGAAAGAAAATTTGACTTTCTAACACAAGAATGAAGAGAACCATGAAAAGGCGAACAGCAAAGAGAAATCATAAGGGACTTACTAAAGTTGAACTGTTTACATTCCTACATGGAAAGACAATATTTATAACTCTTGAAACATTTCAGTATCTGGGTACTGGGTGGGAGTACACACACACACACATGCACACACGCACACATACATAGAGACAGAGTGCACAGAGTGAATTGAAGAGGATGGGATCATATCTTAACAACAAAAATGAAAACAAGCAGTGAGAGAGAAATATTGGGAGGAGAAAGGGAGAAGTTATATGGGGCAAATTATCTCTCATAAAAGAGGCAAGCAAAAGACTTATTAGTGGTGGGATAAAGAGGGGAGGCAAGAGAAAAACATGAGGTCTACTCTCATCACATTCCACTAAAGGAAAGAATATAATGCACACTCATTTTGATAGGAAAACCTATCTCATAATACAGGAGAGTGGGGGACAGGGGCACAAGCAGGGTCGGGGGGAGGATGGAGGGGAGGGCATGGGGAGGAGAATGCAATCCGAGGTCGACACTCATGGGGAGGGAAAGGACCATAAGAAAATAGAAGTAAAGGGGGACAGGATAGGATGGAGGGAAATATAATTATTCCTATACAACACAACTAGTATGGAAATCATTTGCAAAACTAAACAGATATGGCCTATATTGAATTGCCTGTCTGTCAAGGGGAAGGGGTGGAGAGGGAGGGAGCTAAGGAGGTTAGAACTCAAAGTGTTAGGACCAAATGTAATGTTCTTACCACTGGGTAACAAGAAATACAGGTTAAGGGCTCAAGAAAGCTATCTGGTCCTACAGGACAAAAGAGAAGACGGAGACAAGGGCAGGGAGGGAGGATAGAGGAGAGAGCAGATAGGTCACAGGGGCAATTAGAAAGCTCAGGTTTGGGGGGGGAGGGGAGAAAAGGGGACAAAATTTGTAACCCAAAATTGTGTGAAAATAAATGTTAAAAATTAATAAAAAAAAAAAAGAAAGACTCTCAACAAATTCAAGAGCAGCAGAAGCCACAAGAAGCCTCTCTTACATGATTTTCAAAGTCCTTTTTGAGCTCTTCCATGGCCTAGGACTATCACATATTTATTTTGGAAGTTTTAGATGCAGAAACCTTGGCTTTTATGTCATCCCCTAAAGGTAAACATTGTGGAGAGAGATTTCTAGCCCAAGGGGACCTGGAAGGCCAACAGGAAAGGTCTGTCACACAGGGATATGGAGAAGAGCCCAGCCCAGCCTTGGCCACATGGGCAGGGAGGAGGACCAGAGCAGGACTTGGGAGCAGAATCAACAGAAGAAGTGTCAGTTCACAGATCCCTCAACCCACAGGTGCCAAAGCCAGCTTCAAAGATCAGTGAGAGAGTTTTTTTACCTCCGTGAAAAGGGAGCAGGTTCCTCCCCTACCCCCAGCTCCAGGCAGAGGTAGCGGCAGTGGTTATGGTGACATTGGTAGCAGCAGTGGGCTGAGGCTTCAGTGGCTAGGTAGGCAGCAGCCAGCTTCCACTGTTGGACAAAATGCCTGGGGGAATTGAGTAGGTGATCTGAACCTCAGCCAGGAGCCAGGCCAGGGAGTAAACAAACACCTCTCCCTTGATTGTACCACCTTGGAGGAACTGAGAACTTACAGGCTGCCAGAATATACCCTACTCTTGCCAAAGGACCCAAAAGTCAAGTAACTGGTTGGGAAAATGCCCAAAGAAGGGGAAAAAAACTAAGACTATAGAAGGTTACTTTCTTGGTGAACAGGTATTCTCTCCCATCCTTTTGAATGAGGAAGAACAATGTTAACCCTCAGGGGATGACATAAAAGCCAAGGCTTCTGCATCTAAAACTTCCAAAATAAATATAAATAGTCCCAGGCAATGGAAGAGCTCAAAAAGGACTTTGAAAATCACATAAGAGAGGTGGAGAAAAACTTGGGAAGAGAAATGAGAGTGATGCAAGAAAATCATGAAAAGTAAGTCAACAGCTTGCTAAAGGAGATGCAAAAAAATCTTGAAGAAAATAACACCTTGAAAAATAGACTAACTCAACTGGAAAAAGTACAAAAACTCAATGAGGAAAAGAAGGCTTTAAAAAGCAGAATTAGTTAGCCAAATGGAAAACGAGGTTCAAAAGCTCACTGAAAAAAATAGTTCTTTAAAAATGAGAGTGGAGTTCAGGGAAGCTAATAACTTTATGAGAAACCAAGAAATTACAAAACAAAACCAAAAGAATGAAAAAATGGAAGAGAATGTGAAATATCTCATTGGAAAAACAACCGACCTGGAAAATAGATCCAGGAGAGACAGTTTAAAAATTATGGGACTACCTGAAAGCCATGATCAAAAAAAGAGCCTAGACATCATCTTTATGAAATTATCAAAGAAAACTGCCCTGACATTCTAGAACCAGAGGGCAAAATAAATATTGAAAGGGTCCACCAATCACCTCCTGAAAAAGATCCAAAAAGAGAAACTCTTAGGAACATTGTAGCCAAATTCCAGAATTCCCAGATCAAGGGGGAAAATATTGCAAGTAGCTAGAAAGAAACAATTCGAGAATTGTGGAAATACAATCAGGATAACACAGGATCTGGCAACTTCTACATTAAGGGATTGAAGAGCCTGGAATATGATATTCCAGAAGTCAAAGGAACTAGGATTAAAACCAAGAATCACCTGCCCAGCAAAACTGAGTACAATACTTCAGGGGGAAAATGGTTATTCAATGAAATAGAGCACTTTCAAGCATTCTTGATGAAAAGAGCAGAGCTGAATAGAAAATTTAACTTTTGAACACAAGAATGAAGAGAAGCATGAAAAGGTAAACAGGAAAGAGAAATCACAAGGAACTTACTAAAGTTGAACTGTTTACATTCCTACATGGAAAGATAATATTTGTAACTCTTGAGACTTTTCTCAGTATCTGGGGAGTGGGAGGAATTACACACACATTCACATATACACACACACACACACATATACACATACATAGAGAGAGAGACAGAGAGTCAGAGAGCAGCAGGGTGAGTTGAATAGGAAGGGATCATATAAAAAGAATAAAATTAAGGGGTGAGAAAGGAATAGATTGGGAGGAGAAAGGGAGAAATGGAATGGGGCAAATTATCTCTCATAGAAGAGGCAAGAAAAAACTTTTCCAATGGAGAGGAGAAAGGGGAAGGTAAGAGGGAAAAGGTGAAGCTTACTTTGATCACATTTGGCTCAAGGAAGGAACAATATGCACTCTCAGTTTGGTATGAAACCCTATCTTACACTACAGGAAAGTAGGGGAGAAGTGGATAAACAGGGGGGAATGATGGAAGGGACAGCAAATGGGAGGAGGGAGCAATTAGAAGTAAGCACTCTTGGAGAAGGACAAGGTCAAAAGAGAATAGAAGAAATTGGGGACAGGGTAGGATGGAGGGAAATATAGTGAGTCTTACACAACATGACTATTATGGAAGTCATTTGCAAAACTACACATATATAGCCTATGTTGAATTGCTTGCCTTATCAGTGGGGATGGGTGGGGAGGGAGAAAAGAAGAGAAGTTGGAACTCAAGGTTTTAGAAACAAATGTTGAGAATGTTTTTTGCATGCCACTGGGAAATAAGAAATTCAGGTAAAGGGGTATAGAAACTGATCTTGCCCTACAGGACAAGACAGAAGATGGGGGATAAGGGAAGGGAGGGGTGTTAGAAGGGAGGGCACATTGGTGGAAGGGGCAATCAGAATGCAAGGTGTTTGGGGGCCAGGGGAGGGGAGAGATGGGGAGAAAATTTGGAACTCAAAATTTTGAGGAAATGAATGTTGAAAACTTAAAATAAGTTAAAAATAAAAACAAAAACAAAAAAAACCCCAAAACTAGTAGTTGTCTGAGGTCAAATTTGAATACAGATCTTCCTGAATCCAAGCACAGCACCATGCCCGTGATGCCAATTAGCTGCCCCAATGCCTACTAAGATACTCCCCAAATACCCATGTAGCCTCTATTGTATACCTTAAATTACAGAGGACTCATTGCTTCATTAAAAAAAAGTCTCAAATACTTCTAATGAGTAATGGAACCAGAGCAAAATTAAGAATAAAATTCTATAAACTAAGATGTAATGGACCAGTAAGGTAATGTGGTGTAGTTAGAGTACTTCAATGAAATCAACATGAGCTGAGTTGAATCCTGCTTTAGATATTTATTAACTATGTAGACCTGGACAAATAACTTGACGTCTGTGGGCCTCACTGTCTGTATCTGTAAAATGAGTGGGGTAGACTTGATGGCATCTAAGGTAATGTAGAAGGTAAGATAAAGTTCCTGTCTCCTTCAGCTTTCAATCTGTGACCCATGAGTCAACTGGATTCAGATGGTTCTGGAGGAGAAGTGAGGCTGGTGACCTGCACAGCCCTCCCTCACTCAAAACAAAGTCAAGTCAAAGTCATGTCATCATTTCTCTGATGGCATGGTCTTCTTCAGCAACGAGGGACTAACACAACAATGACCCTATGGGATGTTTTTACTGCAGTTAGGTGATACAGTCAATAGAGTGCCAGGCCTGGAGTCAGGAAGACTCCTCTTCCTGGGCAAGATACTTAACTCTATTTACCTCAGTTTACTCATGTGTAAAATAAGCTGGAGAAGGAAATGGCAAATCATTTCAGTATCTTTGCCAAGAAAACCCCTAATGGAGTCACAAAGAATGTGACACTACTGAAAAATGATTCAACAACAATAAATGGTTGTTTTGAGTTAAGACCCTGATTTAAATGCATCAAGATAGGAAAAGGCAGGCCTTTAATCTCTTAAAATTTCATAGGCATTCCAATCCAATTCTTGGTTTGTGGTAAATATAAAGGAAGAGAAAGAATAAATGGCTCCTTAGGGAACATGGGAGAATGGAAAAGAATGAGGCAAGATATGATACATTAATTTCCTTTTTACATCTGACAATGCAAATGCAGTACATGTGGCTTTATTGTACCTACTTCATGGACTAAATTTAGAATGAGCACAAATAGCTAAAAATTCTTATTTCTAGAGCATTTTTCTCAAACTGTGAAGATTGTATTTTTTAAAATGGATGAGTCAAAGGATGTCAGTGTGAGTCACCAACGAGTAGAGAATAGAAATGCCAATTTCAATCTGCAGGATACTGACAGTTTTAATAAACATTTATAAAACACAACTATCTGTACCATAACATGCAGTAGGAGGAAGATGTAGCTCAGAGTTTTCTCTTCCTTAGAAAGTTTGTGAGTCTGAGAAGTCTAAAGAAGAAATTGGTAAGGAACTATTCCTAGAGTGGTACCGGGCCAAATTTTGCTGTCAGATCTCTTCTCTTTGCTTAGCAATATTGTGTAAGGGAAATCTGGTTGGTAAATGGTAGAGTATATGAGGGTTTTTACCTTGGGTTACATTATGTATCTGACTTGGAAATAGCTACATTAACCACTATTTATTTATATGATGGAAATTGTCAGCATCTTCACACTAATTCACAAAATGCTTTACTCAAAACAATTTAGTAAAGTTGTAGGTAACTCAGGAATTATTATACCGTTTTCTGTAGATAAGAAACTGAAGCTACAGGAGTTAAGGGGCATATGATAAGGTGCAGAGCTCCGACTTGAAGTCAAGCCATCTAATTCCTAGTCCAAGAGTCTTTCTAATGCACTGCACTCCCTCTCAATGTAATCAACCTGATACAAATGCTAAATATATATTTATAAATATTAAATTATAATCTATATATATTTAAATATAAATAATATGTATGTAAATGTATAATTCTTGAGATGGTTGAAGTGCAGCAGGTACAGGGAAGTGGAGAAGGAAATGGCAAGTCACTTCAGTATTTTTGCCAAGAAAACCCCTAATGGAGTCACAAAGGAGAAAGAACAAATGAGATTAGCATAAATTAATCAACAAGCATTCATTAAGTACCTACCATGTTCCAGGCACTGTGCTAAGTAGTAGGGATAAAAAGAACAAAAATTGAAACAGAAACTTTTAACAAATCACTTAATGTTACAAAAAAAGTATGCATGTTAAATTTTTAGAAAGACATAATCAAATGGAAAGAATTATACAAGTTCCCTAGTTTTTAAAAAATAGAATACATCGCCATGTCACAAATGAAAATCCCAAAATATCTTTGAGAAGTCAACAAATAAACTTTAGTGAAACCAAATCACAGACAAATCTTTTAATAACAATACTATCATTTACGTAGCACTTCAAAGTTTTCAAGGTATTTTACAAATATCTCGATGCAACAGCTCTGAAACTTAAGTTCTATCCCCATTTGGTAGATGAGGAAACTGACACAGAAAGGTTAAATGACTTGGCCAAGATTACACATTAGTAATAACCTGAAGTCAAATATATGAATGCCAGAAACATTCACTCTATCTACTCTGCTATTTAGCTGCTTCTAATTATTCAGATGGGCAGCTAGATGGTACAATGAATAGAGAGGCCAGTAGACACAGCACTATGTTTGGATTGGAGACCTGTATTCAAATCTGACCTCAGATAACTACTAGCTTTGTGACCCTGGGCGAGTCACATAAGTCTGTTTGCCTCAGTTTCCTCATCTACAAAATGAGCTGGAGAAGGAAATGGCAAACCACTCCAGTATCTTCACCAAAAAAATTCACAGAGGGCTAACAAGGAGTCAGACAGAATGAAGGGAATGAAAAACAAGAGTAGACATCTATGTCAAGAACTAGATGACTTTTGAGGTTATTCTCAGCTTTGAATTTCTATGGTTTGAGATTTTATTAGTATGCACAGCACCCTGGCTAGTCTTTTTTGTGTTACAAGGTTTCCTGCTTAGTTCTTTCATGAGTGAACATGTTAACAGACCAGCTAGCTGGTGCTATGGATAAAGCACTGAATCTAGAGTCAGGAAAACCTGAGTTCAAATCTGTGTCAGACATTTACTAGTTTTATCACCAGAAGTCTTGCTATCAGATGATAATATCCCTCATCCCCAGCACAGCAACTCAACATTGATAGATAAAGAACCCAAAAAGTTAGTCATGGGATGCTGGTATCTTCTCAGAACATGGGATAAAACTGAATAACTCTCTCCTACTCCCCCATCCTTAACCCTCTTTACTTTTAACTGTGAAGAAAATAGGCTACCTGTCCATGGTAGGTAGTAGTGGAAACACTAGTGGAAGCAGTAAAAGAATATTCCTATGAAGATTGAAGATAGTTGTCACTTCATTCATTAAAAGAGCTTTTAGACTCATGATGAAAAAATTCCATCTAAGGAAATACGGAGTCTGAATGCAGATCCAAGCATACTCTTTGCTCTTATTTGCTTTGTTTTTTCTCTCATATTTCCTCTCATTCATTCTAATTCTCCTATACAACATGAATAATGTGAAAATATTTTAATAAGAATGTATATGTAGAGCCTATGTCAGATTGCATGCCATCTTGGGGAGAGGGGTAGGGAGGGAGAAATAGAAAATTTAAAACTTATGGAAGTGAATTTTAACAACTAAAAAATTAATTAATTGAAAAGAAATTCTACAGGGGATAAAAAGAGCTTCTAGAAGGATATTTGCTCTTCTATTAATGTCCAAAGATGTTTTGCTCTGTCCCTGTCCTCAATAGTATGTCCAGAGAGGAACATTTTGGGTTTTGTTATCTCCTACCAGTGTATGGATGTGTAATAGACATAACGATAGAGAGAAATGAGCTGCATGGAGAGAGAAAGCCAGGAGTCATGGAGAGAGAGAAGTTGTAGAGCAAGCACAGAGAGGCTAACATTGGACACAGGTGAGTCTTGGCATGAACTTAGTTCTTTAATACCAGGGCCATCTCAAAGTACCCTGAAGCTACAGAGAGATGCTTCCCAGACCACTACTCCCTACCATGAGCCATGAGTTAATAAGATCGCACACCTCCACTCTGGGTTTGTGATAGAATGTAAAAGAATATTGTACACATTTCAGAATATGGATGGTTTTAATTTTTGCTATTTTCGTATATGTTTCTGTTCTGATAGGTTTACTTTTTAAATGCTATTTCTTGTCTGGAAATTAAATTGGAACATGTTGCGGGTAAATGGGTCAGGAATTATACATTTTCATTAAGATTCAAACCAAGATCTTTGTAGAACCAGTGGTGAGTAGGAGATGGGGAAAGAAAGCAAAGCCATCAGTTACATTATAGACCTACGTCCAGTATCTAAATTTAAGGTTTCAAGTCAAGTTAATATCATACTTATTTGTGTTGCCTATTGGATAACTTTGGGGAGAGAAGCACCGAACTGATTATTTCATGTTCTACACTACCAGCATAGCAACTGTTTATTTACTAGGAGCTCAGAATGTAAAATAAACTAGCAAGTTTGCATCTAAGAACCATTACATATTTTGTTAGAGTCAAAAAGCCACCATAGGTCATCAGTTATTAGAGTACTTGTTTTCAATGATAGGCAAAGGATTGTTAATTTGAGGGGTGCCAGTGTACTGGGATGGCCATGCTCTTGAGTGGATGTGATACATGGTTGTAAATTCTGTGAAGTAATGGGAAAAGAAGTCAGGAAGCTTTCTAAATAAGCTGAGTCCCACAGAGAAGGAAGAATTATGTAAGAGGACTGTTTGAAGGAAGTGAGCCACCTTTCTCTTTGGGTAATGATTCATTGCCATATTAACATGGATTCAGTCTTTTTCTGTAGCTAGAAGGTACTCATGCATGGTCCTGGAGTTTAAAACTTCAAGAGTAATTTTAGGACTTCCTTTTTACCTTGCTTGCCTACATACATCCAACTTGCAATTGTGGTTGACTATGTAATGATATTTTGATGCATATCCTTGACTTTCATCTGCTATTGATGTCTATTACTCCTCCACTGTGTGGTAAAGAAGGAAAAGGAAAACAAGTGAAAAAATAATAATTCTTTGTTAGCTGTATCACTGAGAGATAAGACAAAGCAAAATTCACTCAACTACTACTGAGAAATATTATGCCTCTGTCTATTTCATTAAAAAGAGGGAAGATAATATAGACCAGGTCATCTTCATATGGAAATTGCATTACCCACATCAAATAGAGTAAAAAGCTCCCTCTCAAACAAAGGGGGATGTCAAGAGACGCAGGCTGATCCCTTACTTGAAGTCAGCAAGTACACCTTTTCAATATCAAAGTAAGTTTATTCCATGAGTGCCTTCCTGGATCTTCAAAGTGGTATATAATCATGGGGTCATAAAGACTATTTCTTGCTCTTAAATTCTCTCTTTAAAAGTATCATTTGTTTCTTCTCAAGATAAATTTCTTCCTTAATACTAACTTCTACTGTGCTTTTAATTAATTAATTTAAATAATGCTATTTCCACAGTACAACAGTCAAGGCAATGATTTATGCAAACTCAGAATTTGAAAGACCATGTAAAAGTGGCAGGAAGCTGTGTCCCTTTACTAATGTATTCTTACTTGACATAATCTCAGCTATTGAGCCAAAGGGAGATGCCAAGGAGAGGAAAAAAGGGGGTAGTTGTTAATGGCTTAAAAGACAGGGTAGTTGTTAAAAGAAGCTTAATATAGACTGGAATTCACATAGCATAATGGAACCATTACCCATTTTCCCCAATGAACTTTTCTTATTACCTCTCCACATTTACTATCCAGTCATTTTCAATCAATAGCTTATGCACCTAATGTATTTTAAACCAGACTCTCCTACCTTCACAGAAATATAAGCATAGTGAAATGAAGGCGGGCAGACGCACTTGTATCTAGTTGAATATATACACCATTCCTCATCTTGAGTGAGTACATGAAGTCTATATGCCAACCCATATATACATGACCAATAACAAGTCTAACATCTTCTTGATGTATCATCATCTGAATTCTAGGTCAGAGTAACCTGGATTTCATTTTACTTACATATCTTACCCAATATCAATAATTAGTAGTGTAAAGTGGCAGAAATCATACTCTTATTTCTGCTGCAGGAAAAAGTATAAATGGCAAATACATTCCTAGACAACCAAAATCAAACAGTAAAGGTAGCCTCCATACACCCTGATAAAGTGATGACTTTTCCCATCATCACCTCTTTAGCTCCATTACTCAAAATACTCAGTCCTCTAGAACATAAGAGAAGAAAACATATAAGCCTACCAGGAATTCACCACATCTGGACCAGAGACCCTGAAAGGAGTGAGGCCTGTGTAAGGCAAAGCAGGTGAAAGAAGGAAGAAAACACAAAAGATTAACATTCCTTCTGATTCATTAACATTCTTCCAGGTATTTTTAGCAATTATTTCTAATTGACCTGAGAAAAGGCATAGTCATACAGGTGTATGAGTAATTAATTAATGGTGTTACAGTGAAAATATATTGGTTGCGACCAATGTTATTTACTTACAAAAAGGGGAATCAGAATTAACATTTTAAAGAAACTGGTGAATAAAGATTGGTGTTTTAATGTCCGTCCTAGGATATAATATACATAATGACTGTTATCTTTTTTTTTTTTTTTTTTTACAAAACTTAAAGGGCATAGAAAACCAGATTAATTTCAATAACCCCCCCTTAGTCCCAAAGAATGGATGATAAAACGTATTTCTTTTCTTTTGGTAGAAAAATGGGAGATCACAGATGTGGAGTGTAACAAACTCTTAACCATGGTCATTTTTCAATTAATTTGGCTTGATTCTTTATTCTTTGTTTCCATGGAGGAATCAATTAGGTGGGGAGTTTATTGGAAAATCACTGAGATATGAAGGACAAAGGCATCAATAAAACTTTTTTTCTTTTAAATGATGGCTCTCAATTTCCTTTTTCTGAACTCTTGCTAAGACTATGTTCTTTTTGTTTAGCAGAAGGAAAACAGCATGAGCCAAGTCAATTGACTAATTAAAAGAGAAATCAGAAATCAGCTGCTACAGTGAAAGAAAAAAATCTTAAGCCCTAGGGACAGGGAATTGGACCCACTCCAAGAACATAGAGGAAGGGAATGAAATACTTTTTTGATTTTGTTTCCAGACTAATGGTTTCATCCTAAGCCTCTGGGGGCATTTAGAATCATACAAATCAATCGCAGACAATGGCTACAGATGGGATGCTGGGCTGAGGGATGTTGGAGGGAGACCCTGGAGTCCCTCAACAAAGTGTAAAAATTGAGCAATTATCTCTCTTCCCCGTTGGGAGGCTAAGACTTTTACCCAGGGGCAAATAAACTTCTTGCTGTAACAATCTCTAGAGCCATAGTATATTCCCTACTAATTGGGAAGTCCAAAGTATCAGGAAGAGGAAAAGAGAAGAGAGCAAGAATAATTTCAATATAGTTAAAGGAGTCCCTCCTGCCTCAAAAATCCTTTATACTTGCCTTAATGATTACAGACCTGGTTTGATATCCCTTTGTGCAAGAAAGGGATGTTCCCAAAGAAAGCATAATGGGAAGCCCACAAGTGTGCTGTGATGTGAGAGTCATGAAAAGGAAATTCTCCTGCTCACCCAAAAAAAAAAATCTAAGAGAATTATAGACATTCAGAGTTAGAAGGAATGCTTAGAAGAAAGTTAGAGGCTGTTTGATCAATTTCTGACCCTCTAAGAGAATCCTCTGTAATATCTCTAACAAGCAATTGTCCAGGTTCTATATGAATACCTCCAGTGTTAAAAGACAGGTAAAAAGATGTTTTTAAAAAGTTTTGTTTGGAGTAAGAGAAAAATCAAGGAAATGAGAAATTGGTGTGGATAGGAAGATAAGGAACAACATAGGAAAAGTAATATTCCTTGAAGGCTCTTTTTGTTTTTTATTTCTTTTAATATCAAAAAAACTTCAAAGAGAAAAAATAGGAAAAAATTAATCAGAAATTAACATTCAAAAGAATAACTTACCTTTAACTGGAACTTTGGCTTTCCCTAAAGCCATCCTTCAAGGAAGGAAGTCAGAGAATTTTTAAATTTAGGGAAGGGAGATGATCTATGTGTCCAAAGGATTCACAGGTAGTGAGTAGTGGTTGCAAGATTTGAGCTCAGTTTTTCAAAAGTCAGATCCAATACAATTCCTACTACCCTATTCTGCCATTAATAAAAAAAAAAATGATAAGAAAGTATCTGGTCACAATGAGTTCATTGAATGACCTAGACAAACTACAACTGAAATTGCAGATGTGATAGCTGAACCACTTTCCATAATCTTTGAGTAATTGTGACAAACACAGGGATTTTCTACTAGACTGAAAAGAGGCAAATATCCCAATTTTCTAGGAATGTAGGGATGAAGAGTTCTTACAGCATCTTGGGGAGTTTGATGTTTATTCTCAACAACAATCTAGAAGATTAGTAGAGGTTCTAGAAGAGATTAGTAAAAGAAAGAGTTCTGAACCTGGGGAGCGATGTAGTTCTTCATCAGTGAAGGTCTTTCAGCAGAGTCTAGGTGCCTATTTGTTGGGTGTGTTATGAATGCCATTTATTATTTGAGTAAGCGGCTGAATTAGCTGACCTTTGAAGTTCCTCTAAATCAGATTCAAAGCTGACGATTAAAATCCACCATCCACCACAGTCTCCCACCCTAAACGGTGACTAAATTTCTACCATTAGTTATGCCTTTTGTTTAAGACATTATCTCCAAAAAGTTGCTTGTAACTGCTAATATATGTAAGAAGAAATAAATCCATTCATTCACTTGTGTGGATTGTTTCCCAAAAATGGCTAGCGTTCATATAGTTCTTTGAAGTTTGCAAAGTGCTTTACAAATATCTCATTTTGCCCAACAACAACCCTGGTAGTTAGATGCTACTATTATCTCATTTGACAAATGGGGAAACTGAGGCACAGCAAGATTCAGTGATTTGTCCAGTTTCACACAGTAACTAAGTTGAGAATATCTGAACTTAAGTCTTTCTGACTCAAGGTGTGGAGTCTGATCCACTATGACACCATTCAATGAACTATTACTGATATCACCCTTAACAGGAAAGGTAAGATTAGATAGGGTAAGGTTAAGCCAAGAAATCCTGGGATCACTATTCAGAGCAGGCAGATCCTAGTGAGATCTTAAAGTTGAGAGCCCTGGAAATCCAGACCATAACCAAGGAAACTAGAAACCTTAATAATACAATATACCTAAAGGAGAGGTTCCCCACAAAGGAGGTAGAAAGGCTAATAAAAAGAGAAATGTGGCCAACTTTAAAACTTTTCATTCAACCAGAGATCATTTCTGATAGAAACTATGATTAAACATTTGCTACATACATAGCACTGTGCCTAGGACATTGCAGAGAAAGAGACAGAGATGGCATAGTCCCTGTCATTGAAGAGTTTACCAATTCTTGGGTAAAAGATATGCAAGGTAGAGTGTCACAGTGTAAAAGAAGAGTCCAAGACTCTAAAAAAATTTAAAAAACAGAATAACATTTTCACCTGGGAGATCAGAAAAGGATTAATAGAAGCTATGCTGAATCTGGAAAGAGGAGGAAGGAGAGGAGAGGATAGGAGAGGAGATATATATAGATATGTATATGTATATGTATATGTATGTATTTATGTAGGTATGTATATCACTTGGAGAAGGGAGAGACTAGTAGCAAGGAGACAAATTGTTGTGCACATATTAGACAATATTTTTTATTGATTTGATTGATCTAGAACCTTGCCAAGGGCTCACACAATGGGAAATATTCATTACCTGACTATTTTTATCCTAGGAAGAATCATGAATGCTATTCTAAATGTCTTAGAAAGGAAGTACCTATTTTTGTTACTTTGTAGCCACTGTCCAAGCTATTTTATTAAGATTCATTAGTAATCTTTTAATGATCATTGGTGTCCACTCCCAGAAATTACTTTCAGGACCCTCAACAATAATAACTAACATATAGATAGGCAGATAGATAGATATAGATATACGTCTATGTATGTATGTGCATACATATATATTTGCATATATGTATATTGTATGTATGTGTATATATGTATATATACACATAAATATATTATGTTTTCCATTTCTAGAGATACAGAAGTAGAGACAGAGATATCTTTTCAAGTACTGTCAACATATTATTTCATTTGATCCTTAAAATAACTTTGTGGGATAGGCAGGGTACTCCATATTACATATGAGGAAACTGAAGGTTCATGAGATTCATTGAATGACCATGATTACAATGTGATTCTGGGTGTCAATGCTGGGACTTAAACCTGTCTTCTGCTTCTAGATTGAGTACTCTTTCTAGATCCAATTCACTACAAAAGCAAATGAGTTACTGGGACAGTTATCAATGTGGCCTTTCTCTGTTGTGTAAAGGAACCCCTGTCCCCACCATTTCACCAGACCCAAAGTGGAGATGATCTAAAAGTTATTCTTTTGGTGGTCATTGTGACTGTTTAAAGGCTCAGTCCTGGGCTTCAAAGCCAAGGAAATTAAAATGCATGGAGGAAATTCACACCTCAGCATCTGCCTACGTAGTTGTCTATTTATGTAGCAAAAGCTGTCTTTAGGAAAACAAAGTTTTTATCCTTTTTTCCATCCTTGTTCAAAAACAAGCAATGCAAGGTTGTGCACTATAGTAATTCCAGCCAAGAATTCAAAGGAAAATGAATTTGTGGACTTTCCCCTCTGCAACAGAATGAGAATGGGAACCCTTTCAAGCATTTTTGAGTATCATTCATTATGCTGCTTTTCCATGTTCCTATTCTATATTTCCCCTACATTTTCATGTTTTGTGGGGGGTTTTTCCTTCGAGTTGGCACACTGGAAACAGTGTTTGGAATGAGGCCTAGTAGTTTCATAGACCCTTGAGAAGTAACTGTTGCGCCATCCCAAACCCACAGGTCAATGGTTTCCATTACCTGCACAAACCTACTAAGTCTCTAGAGTATTCATGGCCACTGAGTTTTATTCTACTTAAAACATTCTTCATATGCAAATGAAAGGCAGGGGAGGGGATTTGACTTGGAAGTGCTTTCATCTTTTAAATGTAATCTTTCACTCTAAAATTCTCTGTCAAAATTAATCTTGTTGACTGTTGGCACTGTGACTGGCGAAAGACCAAACAAAGAATGCAGAGTAGGTGAACTGTATCGTTATGCTTGTGTACAGACACCGTTTAACTGACAAAGACTACAGTGCATTGGGTAGCATTCACTTGGATAGTTGTAGACAGAGAATCAGACTCAGAAAATATGCTAGGACTCAGGAATGACATTATTTCATTATGTGGGGTTGACTAGGAAGTTCTCTCTCTGTCTCTCTGGTGTGTGTGTGTGTGTGTGTGTGTGTGTGTGTGTGTGTGTGTGTGTGTGTGTGTGTGTGTGTGAGATTTAGGAAAGAATGCTGGGGAACTGCATGTTTACTGTAACTTCATTTTTCTGTCCGTGGGTGTTATGCGCTATGTCTACATTTAGAATTATTTCCAGAAAAAGAGAGGTACTTTTCTCGGGAGGTCAGATCTATCAGAGGAGGTCAGAAAGCCAGGTTGTGTTCTTGATACAGTGACTAATTGTGAAACTCATCACAGAACCCAGAAGACATGGTTGAGACCTGAATATTTAACAATTTTCACCCAAGGAATAGAAACTTCACTCTCTTTCCCTGTCATTCCAGAAGACAACACAGGTTATTAAATGACTTGCTACATACAGAAGAGTAAATACAGGAATTTCAAGCTGTGTTTTTCAGGGTACTTTCAAAGCAAAGGTAGCCTTCTGAATTCATTTGTACCAGAAGAAAGTCACTAATCACTACTACTTCCATTTTTTCTTCTAGTTGGTGTAATTACTTGCCTTGTTTCTGTTTCTTGCTCCTTGACTTGTTGTTTATAAGTGATAGATTTTATATTTCTCAAAAGCAAAGTCCATGACTTACTTTGGAACCTTATATATGCCCTCTACAAAGAAGTCCTTTTTATTTTCAATAATTAATTATTTAGGAATATTAACTATTTCCTCTTCATAGATTTCCAAAGTGGGTGATACCTCCTCCCTGGGGGGCGTGGGAATGATCTGGTGGGGGGAGGAGGGAACAGTAGCAGTTTGAAATGAGGCAATTAAAAAAAAAACTGTTAAAGATTAAAGAAAGTAAATTTCCAGGGGAACATTGAGTAATTTTTTTGGAAAGGGAGTGGTAGGCCAAATTTGGAAACCTCTGCATGAATTTAGGGAAGATGCCTACATATATATATATATATATGTATATATATATGTACAGATATATATCTATATATATCTATATATATGTACAGATATATATCTATATATATCTATATATATGTACAGATATATATCTATGAATATATATTATAAATAACATGAATATAATGTACAACTTATATTATTAATAATTTCACATTACCTGATAGTCACATTTCAGTCCAGTATACATTGTCATTGTTTTCTGTTAAAATAAAAGCATGTCTTTTTATCCAGTTATGTCTTATGTGTCAGGGTTGGAGTGCAGAGTAGGGGTTGGATGCAATGAAAAATCTTTTTAGAAATACGAGGACTCATTGATTTGGGAAGAGCTAAATAAATTATGGTATAATAATATGATGGAACATTACTAAAAGGATGAATTTAGAGAATATAGGGAAGACTGGGAATACACAAACTGATGCAAAGCAAAGTCAACATAACCAAGGAAACAATATATATAAGGAGTACAACAATATGAGTGGAAAGAACAACAAGAAACTGAAAGGTAGACAAGTATAATAATATGGCTTGATGGTAGAGATGAGGATGTATCTCCTTTTCTTCTTTGTAGAGAATCATCAAAATTGATTGACATGTTGGTTAGCTTTCAAGTTCATTAAAATCCAACTTCCTCCAGGACACTAGAAAGAAATTTATTTACAAGACCCATAAACAATAATAACTGACATTTGTATTTATGTTTTATCACTTTACTTTTTTATAGTAAGGGTGACTACCAGAAAATCAAATCATTTTGAAAATTAAAGAACTAGTTGGCTGGGCTAAAGTGATCACGAGAAGGTATAATGGGGTGGGGGGAGTTTATATTCTACCCTGGCTTCTTATCCTAATACTATTTGAAGTGGGTTTGTAAAGTGTGGAACTCCTGACCCCAATCATTAATATGAGTAATTTAGAGACAGCAGCTGAGCTTGGGCAAAAAACCTTCCTCAGAAAATATGTTGTTATCTTCCTCCTGAGTTCAGAACAGATCTCAATAGAATGTCCAATCTAAAGGTCAAAGGATGAAGCAAAAAATGTGCTCATTAATGTATTCATTAATTAATGAATTATTAATTAATAAATGGAATGTTAATTCTGCCAAGTGCCCTTCAAATAACTCAATTATTTAATTTAACATGAGCCAAATGATCCCTAGACCTAGTAGGAAGACAAGGGAGTGAGTTGCAATCAGCCTGAGGATTCAATTCCTGCCCACCAGACACAAAAAGGTTTGACCTCCTACATCACAAATCTGAGCCAAAGTGGATAATTAAAGTAGACACGAAAGTGGGTGACTTGAAGTCAGAAAACCCATATTCAAAGAATGCCTCCAACACATAGGACCTGTTTCATTGAGTTGCAGTGAAGGTCTAAAGAAACAATTCAAATTAAGGACATTAAGATGCTGTATAAATGTCTATTACTATGACTGGAGCAATATGAACATTCATGATTTGTGAACCAAAACCATAATTCCAAGAGAGTCCAAGTACACCAGAGCTCAGAATAAATCTACTTAATAATATGAGAGCTTGATTTTCATGGTAAGGAAGGAATAGGTGGGCTTGGGGCGGGATGTGATGACTGATATGTCTAGAAAAAAGGTACTGCTGAAACTAATGTCCTCTCTCCCCTACCTCTGGTGGTAGATGTACTATTGGTGGCCCTTTGTCTGGTTGGTGCTTCAGACTAAAATGGCAAAATAAAGAGTTCTTCTCTATCTTCCTCATGTATTAAACTGGATAGAACAGGAGAATGGTTGGGATACTATCACAGATGACCTCCTTGCTATTCCTCACAGAAGATGATCCATCTCTTAATTCTATCCATTTTCAACGGCTGTCCCTCATGCCTAGAATATTCTCCCTCATCACCTTGATCTCCTGGCTTCCCTCTAGTCTCAGCTAAATTCTAACCTTCCTCAAGAAGTCTTTTTAGGTCCTTCTTAATGTTAGTGTCTTGCCTCTGAGACTGTCTCCAATTTACTCATACACATCTTGCTTGCACCTAGTTATTTATATGTTGTCTCTCCCCTCCACCTCGCCCCCATTAGATTGTGAATCCCCTCTTGGCAGAGAGTTTTTAACCTTTATTTTTATCCTGAATCTTAGGACAGAGCCTGCCACATAAGGGATGTTTATCAACCTAATCCAAGAACAGACTCAATGAAGGAAAATTTCCAAATGACTTCAATTTGTTTTGCCAGTACCAAGACTCATTCAGTGTGAGCTCATATTACAAAATCCTCTACAGTGTCCCATAGGATGCTATTTCCTTTGAGACAGGAGGTGGAAGGCTTTTGGTACATAAGCTCAGGTATTCCTGGGGGTGGAGGTGTATGAATATATTTCTTAAGGAAGGCAAGGTAATTGATTCCAGTCATTTCTACAGTAATTAATTCAATTTCATTAAGATTGTAAAATCTCCCTTGATCACCACCAGCTCTAGATTTGCTCCTACCTTAACTGCAGTACCATGATCTCCAGGGTGTTGTGCTGAAGGGCTTACTCAGTGGCAGATAGTAGCACCATTGCTGGAGCTTCAGGGGTGGGGAGGAATCAGTTTGACTTGGCATTGGACATTACTGTAAAATTCCTAGGCCTTGTAGGAATCAGCCTTGTAGGTGCTATTGATTATAGGCAATAAGAAGGGCCTGGGGGTTAGAGCCAAGATGGTAGAGTAGAAAGATGCATATATTCTAGCATTTCCCCCACAGCCCACAAAATACCTGTAAAAAAGGCTCTTAACAAGTTCTAGAGCAACAGGAGCCACAGAACAACAGAGTGAAAGACGTTTCCAGCCAAAGGTAACCTGGAAGGCCAACAGGAAAGGTCTATCTCACCAGGCACTGAGCAGAGCAGAGCCCAGCCCTGGCTATGTGGCACTGGGAGAAACAGGACTTGAACAGACCATTGGGGAAGAATTCCCTGCAGGGAGGGTCCCAGATCCCTCAACCCACAAGGACCAAAGAAGCTCCAAAGGTCAGTGTGGGAGGGTTTTCCCAGCTGGGCAAGATGGGAATGGGGTCCCCCCAACACTGGCCCCAGGCAGTGGCAGAGGCAAAGGCAGCAGCAGCAGTGGGCAGGAGATGGCTATGGTGGCCACAGAAGTAGCCAGGGTCCATTGTCCAGGCAGCTCAGCTTAAAGCTCCTGGGGGAATTGAGCAGCTAATCTGAACTTCAGCCTTGAGTACAGTCCTGGGGGAGGAGGAACACTAGGACCCACCTCTTGAGAAAGGATTCAGAGGTCAAGTAACTGGCTGGTAAAATGCCAAAAAAAAGGGGAAAAAAATAAGACCATAGAAGGTTACCTTCTTGATGAACAGGTGTCTCCTTCCATCCTTTTGGACGAGGAAGAACAAGACATACTGTCAGAGAAAGTCAAGGCTTCTGCATCCAGTACCTCCAAAATGAATTATGAAATGGGCCCAGGCTATAGAAGAGCTTTAAAAGTGAGTCAGCAGCTTGCTAAAGGAGAACAAAAAAAAATGCTGAGGAAAATAACACCTTTAGAAATGGGCTAACTCAATTGGAAAAAGAGATCCAAAAAGTCAATGAAGAGAAGGAGGCTTTAAAAAGCAGGATTAGCTAAATGGAAAAGAAGGTTCAAAAGCTCACTGAAAAAAATAGCCCTTTCAAAGAGAGAGTGGAGTTCAGGGAAGCTAATGACTATGTGATAAACCAAGAAGTTACAAAACAAAACCAAAAGATCAAAAAAATAGAAGATAATGTGAAACATTTCATTGGAAAAACAACTGACCTGGAAAATAGATCCAGGAGAGACAATTTAAAAATTATGGGACTACCTGAAAGCCATGATCAAAAAAAGAGACTAGACATTATCTTTCACGAAATTATCAAGGAAAACTTCCCTGATATTCTAGAACCAGAGGGTAAAATAAATATTGAAAGAATCTACTGATCACTTCCTGAAAGAGACTTGAAAAGAGAAACTCCTAGAAATATTGTGGCCAAATTTCAGAGTTCCCAGGTTAAGGAGAAAATATTGCAAGCAGCTAGAAAGAAACAATTCAAGTATTGTGGAAATACAATCAGGATAACACAGGATCTGGCAGCTTCTATTTTAAGGGATCAAATGGCTTGGAATAGGATATTTTAATTCCAGTCAAAGGAACTGGAATTAAAACCAAGAATCACCTACCCAGCAAAACTGAGTGTAATTCTTCAAGGGAAAAATGTTCATTCAATGATATAGAGGACTTTCAAGCATTCATGACGAAAAGACCAGAATTGAATAGAAAATTTGACTTTCAAACACAAGAATCAAAAGAAGCATGAAAAGGTAAACAGGAAAGAGATATCATAAGGGACTTTCTAAAGCTGAACTGTTTACATTCCTCTATGGAAGGATAATATTTGTAACTCTTGAGACTTTTCTCAGTTTTTGGATAGGTGGAGGGATTATACACACACACACACACACACACACACACACACACACACACATATAGACAGAGAGCACAGGTTGAGTTGAATCAGAAGAGATGATATCCCTTAAAAAGATAAAATAAAATTAAGGAGTGAGAGAGGAAAATACTGGGAGGAGAAGGGGAGAAATGGAATGGGGCAGGTTATGACTCATAAAAGAGATAAGAAAAATCTTTTTCAATGGAGGAGAAAAGGGAGGAGGTGAGAGGGGAAAAGTGAAGCTCACTGTCTTCACATATGGCTTTAGGAGAAATAACATGTTCACTCAATTTGGTATGAAAATCTATCTTACACTACAGGAAAGTAAGGGAGAAGGGGACAAGTGGGGTGAGGGGGATGACAAATGGGAGAAGGGCATAACTAGAAGTAAACACTTTTGGGAAGGGACAAGGTCAAATGAGAGAATAGACAAAAAAGGGAGGGGGCAGGTCAGGAGGGAGAGCAAAATAGTTAGTCTTACACAACATGACTATTAAGGAAGTCTTTTGTAAAATGACACATATATAGCCTGTATTGAATTGCTTGCCTTCTCAGTGGGGATGAGTGGGGAGGGAGGGAGAGAAGTTGGAATTCAAAGTATTAGAAATGAATGTTGAGAATTATTATTGCATATAACTGGGAAATAAGAAAGACAGGTAATGGAGTATAGAAATTTATCTTGCCCTACAAGAAAAGAGAGAAGATGGGGATAAGGGAAAGGTGGAGTGTGACAGAAAGGAGGGCACATTGAGGGAAGGGGTAATCAGAATGCAAGGTGTTATGGGGTGGGGAGGAGAGATGGGGAGAAAAATTGGAACTCAAAATTGTGTGGAAATGACTGTTGAAATCTAAAAATAAATTAATTAATTAAAAATGAAAATTAAAAAAAAGGAACACAGATAGAGAGCAAAAAAAAAAAAGAAAGAAAGGCCTGAGGAAAGATTCTTCTCAGGTAAAGGCCCAGTTTACATAATCAGAGAAAACTGCACAGAATTGAAGCATTCTGTAATAATATCAGATCCTAATGGAAAGGAAGGTTGTAGAAAACAGAGTTTATGACAAATAGCAAGGAAATAGGAGGGTTCGCCAGGAAACACGGCATAGTGGATAGTGGGCTGAATTTGGAGAGGAATCCAATCACAATGTTACCACCTGCTTGAACTTCTTGGCCACAACACAGCCATTTAGGCCTCACTTTCCTCATCAATAAAATGAAAGAGTTGGATAGTGTCACCTCAAAAATACGCTTCTAGATCCTATAGATAGGTAGAAGAAATAAAGATTCAAAGTCACTGAAGAAGAATGAAAGGACTAATATTTATTATATTATAAATAGTAATAATAAGGAAAAAGTATTGAGAAAGGTACTAATATTTAGCTTGTGAACTATTTTAATCCTGCTCAAATTATACGTTACATAAACATTCTTCATGTAACTCATAATTTAGGATTGTCCAAAGGATCTGAGTTCATACATAGCAGATCTGAAGTGATGGATGGCACTCAAAAGGATTAGTTTCTCCCCTTGCTTTTGTCCCTATCCAATTAATCCAGGAAAATTCCAAGATAATCTTCAGGTATACATTTTACCATCAGCTTGGCTGGATGATAAAGTAGGGGAGATGTTCCTCAATCAGTTAATCATTAGGAGTTCCCAGTGACCTTTAATTGCTTCCAAACAATTGATCTTTATTCCCAGGCTGATTGAAGTGCTCCTCAAACTGATCAGGAGCAGATGTCAGAGGAGTGATGGTGAGTGAACTTACATTTAAATTTTTAAAGATGTGGAATTTCACCTGTAAGGTATTATTTTTTTTTTTATTTAGGAACATTTTATTTGCTGAAAAAGGCAGAGGAAATAAAGCATCCCTTTGAGAAAAAGAAACTTGAGACACTTCTGAGGACTGGTGAGAGAATTGTACCTGGAGAACCTGTCTGAAACAGCTCAAAGACCCAAGAATTGACTGAAGGTGGAAATGATTACAGTACATTGTTATCCACTGAGGCATTTACATATAGTTATTTTCAAGATTTTGAAGGATGTGGCTTAAAAAAACCCTATAGATCAAAGAATTGAGGACCATGTGATACATGATAGAATTATGGATTTCAATTTCTCTTTTAATCTCAGTTAGAGATGGGTCACTATAAAGGAGAGTCTCTGATGTGAAATATTAGAGGACACAGGAGATAAGGAGTTTGAGGACATAAAAAAGTCAAAAAAAAAGTCAACTGTTATCTAAAGACATAAGGTAACAGTGAAGATGGGCTCCTGCTGGTTGAAAGAAGCATAGCAGAGGAGAATCAAAAAAACAGTTACTGTGAGCTAAAAGGGTTGGTAAGAGTGGACTCCAAAACTACAGAGATATCATTCATTGGAGGAAACAGAAACCTCTAGCTGAGGGAAAAATTGTCTGGGCTTGTTACTGTTTAGTGCCACCTAGAGCTGGAAGCTGGCTGAGAAAAGCAAAGGAACATAGATGCTTAAGACTGAATTAGAAGAAAGCAGAATCCAGCCATTGTGTGAAGAGCTCTCGATTCTCATTGCCTTTAAAACCAAATGAAGGAAGGCTCACTCGACAGTGGCCCTTTCTGCCCTACCTGGCAAGAGAAGGAGGGAATTCTTAAAACCCAGAGAACCATTCTGAGGAATTTTGTAATTCTCTGGCTTAAGGAAGGAGCTTGCCACTCAACAGCCACTGCTTCAGCACCAGCCAAGGGAGGCGAACTGGACAGATACAGACACCAGGCCTAAGGCTGCCATGGCTTGGAATGAGTAGAATGCTATTGCTGTGTTATTGAACTTCAGACTGCTTCAGTGACCTGAGAGTATTAGAGAGATGGCTCTGTTCAGTAAGAGGGCAGACTGAGAGGAGAGGAGAAGAGGCAGAGTGAAAACTTCCTTAAAAGAGACCACTGACATCCACACTTGTAGTTTACAGCAGCTGTGCCCAACACAAACAGAAATGGGCTTCTAATTCATATTGACTTAGTTTTTCTTTCGATCTTTTTTTTTTTTTTTTTTTTTTGGCCGGCCAATGACGGTTAAGTGACTTGCCTAGGATCACACAGCTAGTATCTGAGGTGAGATGTGAACTTAGGTCCTCTTGACTCCAGGGTCAGTGATCTATCCACTTTGCCACCTTGTCCCTTGACTTAGTTTTTAAATGTAATATTATCTAATTTTTATTGTTTGTTAAATATTTCCCAATTATATTTTAATCTGCTTTTGGTCACTCAAAAGTGCTGAAGGCTGCTTGTGGCTCTCTGGCCAGTACCACTAAACTATAGTCATGAGTTTGCTTCACTGCTAAATTTCTATAAGTGTGTGTTCATTCATACACACATACACACACACACACACACACAGGTGGAAGTGTGACCCAGATTTATGGGTGGATTATTTTTATTGTTTTTATCTTCAATCAACAAGCATTTATTACATATGAGCTAGGTTCAAGGGATACAAATACCTACAGCAGTGAGTGGCAGGAGTACGTACCCCTCACAGCAAGTAAACCCACAAGTCTTTGAGAATTGATTAGTATCACTGTGGCTATGATCTGGAGAACCATGGCTGAACTGCCAGCACCTGGTTCAGTGGAGCAAGCCACCTAGCCTAGCTCATATTAACAGCATATATTTTAAGTGGCACTAACTGTATGACCCTAAGCAAGTCACTTAACTCTGTTTACCTCAGTTCCTCACCTATAAAATGAGTTGGAGAAAAAAGTGGCAAACCCCTCTAGTATCTTTGCCAAGTATACCCCAAATGGGGTCACAAAGAGATGGACATGACTGATACAAGAACCAATGAATCCTAGTGGTCTAAATGTACAAGTCACATATTGACTTGGGTTTTTTTTTTTCCATTTCTACCTTTTTTTTTTGGAGGCAATCAGGGTCAAATGACTTGCTCAGGACCACACAGCTAGTAAGTATCTGAGGCCAGATCTGAACTTAGGTCCTCTTGACGTCAGGGCTAATGTTCTATCCACTTCACTACTTATCTGCCCTTTGACTTAATTTTTAAATGTAATATTATCTAATTTTTATTTAGTTTGTTAAATATTTCTCAATTATATTTTAATCTTCTTTTGGCCACTCAGGAGTAGTGCAGGCTGCACGTGGCTCTCTGGCCAATACCCCTAAACTACAGTCATGAGTTTGCCTCACTGCTAGATTTCTACTTTATTATTTCTACTTTACAGATAAGGAAACCAAGGCAAAAAGAAGCTAAATGACTTGTTCAAGGTCATATAACTAGGAAGTACCTGAGGCAGGATTCATACCCAGTTCTTCCTGACTCCAAGTCCAACACTGCCCACAAGTAATTTTTAGTTACTTAGTCTTAGAAACAAATAACCTCATTACCTCACTCTTCTAGTTCCACAGGTTCTTCAGTTGTTAACATGAAGGCATTGACTTAAATGACCCCTAAGGTCTCTTTCAGGTCTTTAAAAAGTTGATGAAACTATCCAAGACATATGTAAAAGTAGTATGTTCATCTTTTCTGAGACCCTAGGGTCCAGGAAATTATTAACAGAAGAAGCTGGCCAATCATTTTCTAATGCTCCTCTCACATTAAATTCATTATTCTTCCCTGATTAATCTAAAATCAAGGTGAGCCTCTTGTTTGTTTGGTGGGAAGGGTTGGGTTTGTGTGTGTAGGACAGAGAAACGCAGCACACTTGAGAGCTGCTAACACAGGTTCACTCTTGATCTTGACAGGAAAGACACTAAGAAGGACTTAATAATCTTACATTTTTCTAGTCTAGTCTTCCCTGAAGAGGAATCTGGATAATGGGAGCACAACTCCTACAGCATTCCTTAATCATTCTTCTTGCAGAGGCCAGTGAGAAGTGGGGGCAACTACCCCTATGTCTCAGTGATTTCATTCATTCGAGATAGGCACAAGTGTGCTTTCCCTAAATCCCCTCAAGCCTCAATGGGGGCCAGTTGAGGCAAACACAGATTTCCCTAAGGCTTGAAGAGGGTTGATCAAGGCACATACAGCATTCCAGCTGGTGCATTCAACCCTAAGGGTTCCCCTCATTCATTGACCGTGGCCCATCTGCTTTATAAGACAACAAAGAAGGCATATTGCCAGCAATAGCCTCACAGATTTACATCATCTCATCCCTGTATCTCACTGCACAGTCGCAGAGGATGTTTACAATTTCAAAACAAATGTTTATATTATTTACCATTATATAATACTGTGCAAGCATGGTCGTGTTTTCATAATCATGAAAACTCATCTAATACCTGGGAACAAGAAATTGTTATGGCTATGGATCCCAGGAAACTGAACTCTAAGAGATAATAACAAAAATCCACTTTACACACAATAAAATCTGCCTTACGTACACTACAATCCATCTTACTTACAGTATGTATGTCCATGTCTTTAGTAGAGGCAGAAGTCATTGATTGGATAAAGGAACATCAATATACCTACCCCTTTGCATGTAGTTTCTTTAAACTTCTTTTCCTTTCCTTTTGTCCATTTATGCTTTTGAGAGAGAAAGAAGGGAGCAGACAGCCTGACTGGGAATTTCATGGAGAGGTCTGGACACTACACCCAGCAGATTCTAAAAGCAGTCAGGGTGTGCCAGCTATCATGACTCTCATGTACCTGCAGGCAAAGTAAGTCACTATCATGAGTGGAGATACTGGAGAATCAAGGAGAATTTCAAAGAGAAAAGAGAGGTGGGGTTCTTGTGGACTGATAGAATCTCTTTTCACTGGTAAACACAAGGAATACCCATGACACTTTCAAGATCACTAGACAGAGACAGAAAGTGAAAGCTCATTTCTATCTCTCCCATCCAGGGGTTACAGCGATTGCCATCAGGATTTCTCCTTTCTGCACCTTTGGATATGGGACAAAAGAGGAGAAGGACTAAAAGGACAAGAAGGTTGGAGGGAATATTCTCCATACTAACCAAACCATTTGGTGTAGTGTCTTTTGCATTTCATTCTGTGTACAGTAATTTATGTGATTGTCTTATGCTATTTCTTAATAGGTGATTGCTTTAGGAAGTGTCATAAGAACATGAAATATTTTGGTGGGTAAGGGAGCTCGATATAAATACCAAATTTCATATTTTAATATTTGACTTAATGTTCAATTCTGTACTCTTAAAAAAGGGCCCCGCAACCTGGAGTCTATGAACTTATTCTTTTAATATTTTGATGACTGTATTTCAATGTAATTAGTTTACTTTTAAAAATCTGTGTATTTTTATGCATTTAAAAATATTGCTCTTAGAAAGGGTTCATAGACTTCACAAGACTGGAAAAGAGGCAAAGATTAAGAACTACTGACCTCGAATAAATTTGGGACCCAGCCAACAAGAAGTTCACAAAAGCTACTTTTACTATGGCATGACAGTAGTGGAAGTGTTCTAAATTATTTTAATTTTAAACTCTGTTCAATAGCCATAGGAGAGATGTACATCTATTATAAAAGGGCTGCTTGCAAACAGTATAAAATAGATACCCCAAGGAGCAAGGAGTGACTTTTGGGACCAGTCCAGTGATAGCCAAGACAATGAGTCATCTGACAGTAATTATATATTCCAACACGAATTTGGTGGGATCAGTGCTGTGTAGAACCTGAGGCAGACCTGAACCCAGTCTTCCCAGAGACTGAGATGGTAGAGCAGAAACTGTCCCTGAGGTGCTAGGGAGAAATATTTGTACATTTGTTCCTCTCATTTGTCTTTTAAAAACCAAATAGACATCAAGTGGTTAAATGTTATTGGAGTGCAAGTTATTGATGGCTAACCATGGAGGAAACACTTGAGCTAATAATATTAGAGAAGAAACACCCCACAGCCTGCACAGGGGGTTGCCTATGACACTGAAGGGGAGATGTAGCAGCCTGACTCAGAGACAATAAGCCAGAATCTTCTTGCTACGCACCAAATGGGTAAACAAACATGTTAGGAACAAAATAAGCCTCTAGTTCCCTGGAGAAACATCAGAGAAGAACATTATAGAAAAGGAAGAACAGATTAAGAATTCACCATCTTCTGCCTGTAGCCCCAACATATTGTCAGCAAAGACATCGCCTTGGACCTGGAATCTGGTGCTCGTGTGTTGCAGTCACTCTCATACTTCTTTGGTCACTGCATCTTTCTCTCCTCAGTTGCTCTTTCTTACCACAAGGAGATCTAGGGTATGACAATGAGTCAACACATATACCAGTCCTAAAGTCAGAACAAAACTCTCTAGGTGAAGAAGAGGAGGAGAATATAAGATTTCTTCCTGAAAGCATAGGCACCCATCTCTGATATCCTCATCTATTTGGGTACTCTGGAGGAGATGTGGCCAAAAGAGAGCTACACTTGTGGTTTTTGTAGTCACTTATAAAAGCAGCCTTTTAATTTGTCATTCCAGGACAGGTGTGCCTTGCTGACATAGCATTTGTCTATTGTCATAATAATATGCAACTTCAATGCAACTTTTAATTCTGAGGTAGGTGTGGTTTCACCACCTGTCCACAATTTATTAGACACTTGGCATGTCTTTGAATATGGATCATAGAATCATAGAGTTATAGCTGTAATGGACCTTATGGGGCATTTAGTCTACAACCTTCATTTTACGGATGGGAAAAGTGAGGCGTGGAAAAGTTGTTACTTTCCCATGGCCAAATGGGCAGTACATAGCAAAGCCAGAATGAAAAACCAGGTTCTCTGACTCTATACAAACCCCTTTCCACTACATCACATGACTTTCCATCTTTCTATCACTGTTTTTGGTTATTACTCTGTTCAGAAAGCAAGACTATCTGTCAATAGACCAAAAAATAATAGGTAGGCTCTGCTGTAAAACCAGTTTGAAGTCTAATGTCTAAAACTATCCCATAAAATGTAGGCTATAAACTTACATTCCATGATATCAATTAATCAATCAATAAACAGATACGGAGTGCCTTGTGTGTGCCAGATACTATGAAAAGTATAAAAAGAGAGAAAATACAGTCCCTGTCCTTTAAGAACTTATAATCTAATGTTTCCATGAAGCTTATGTAGCTTGTATTTATACAAGGTGGCAAGCTAGGTGGCACAGTAGATATGATGCCATAGTTGGAGTCAGGAAATCTCATCTTCCAGAGTTCAAATCTGGTCTCAGACACTTGCTAGCTGTGTGACCCTGAACAAGTCACTTGTCCCCGTTTCCCTCAGTTTCCTCATCTTTAAAATGAGCTAGAGAAAGAAATGACCAACAACTTCAGTAACTTTGCCAAGAAAACTCCAAATGGGATCATGAAGAGTTAGACGTGACTGAATAACAATAATAAAACTATTAGAACACATAATTAGAACAGCATAATTCAACCTATCTTGACTTGCAGGGCTCAGAAATCCAGGTGAATGGATCCCGTGATAACTAGAATATATGACAAAGTTTTCTAATACGATCACTTTCTGTGTATCATAATCTACTTGTTTCCTCACATAGATAAATATTCTTAGACTTCTCCTAGGCACACAATGGAGGGGAGGACAAATAGCTGAAGGGAATGGAACTGAGGAAAAGGAATAATCGTTATTTGGAGTGAAATGTGATTTGAACCTTCCAGGAAAACTTTTCATTTCAAAATGCCTCTCCTGATCTTCTGGTCTATTATTAATGATTGAAATTCCACTTTAAGTAGAATTCAAAATGTCGTTTGTATCAAATGTTTTTTCTTACTGTTGTTTCATCCTTGAAACTAAAAATACTGCTGGAAGGTTCACATGAATTAGTTCTTGTCAGATGCCTTTTTTTTGGGTGACAAAGTAAGTAGGATGGAAGTGCCTTGAGAGCAGCAACAGTCTCTCTTTTGTCTTTGTTTCTGTGGTACCTAGCACAGTGCCTGGGATGTAATGTATGATTAATAAAGACTTGATTGATTGACAAGGCAACCTGTACACTACTAAAGCGGGAAGAACTGAGAAGAAGAAGAAAGAAGATCCTAAACACTAAGCGTCTTTCATACCATTAGCTATGGTCAGCCCTGGAGAAATAGGACATAGAAGGATAAATGGGGATAATGTATAGAAAAAGAGAAAATCAAAATGACTTCTGCTAGACAAACTTTCCAACAAGAATTCTGGGGATTTTTATGTATATTTTAAGGATGTTAGTTTCAATTGGAGGAAATGTTTTCTCTGCTCAAAATACTCTGACATCTGATCATAGCATGAAGATGACTCTGACTTTGAAGAATCATATCAGAAAAGTGCGTGATCTGGTAGATTTCACCAACCTTGAAAGTTACAGACCCAAAAGTGAACTTGATATCTATTATGCAAGGGCCAAACTATCCAATGTTAAGCATAAGGATCATAGATCTATAACTGGAAGGGATTTCAGAAGCATCGAGTCCCACCCCTCATGTAACAGATAAGGGAACTAAAGCATAAAGTAGATAAATGATAAGTGAAAAAGATAACCATTTGCCCGTTGGCAGCAGGGTTACTAATTTGTTTCCCATAGCTGCCCTTGAAGACTACGTACTAAATTACAGAAAGGTCATGGGTGCTATTAGCATGCTGATGGAGGGCACATCTTATAGGGGAAAAGAAGCCAAGGGAGAGGGGGGCAGTTAGATGGAGCAGTGAATAAAGCATCAACCCTGGAGTCAGGAGGACCTGAATTCAAATCTGGCCTCAGATACTTGACACTTACTAGCTGAGTGATCCTGGGCAAGTCACTTAACCAGAAGCAGAAAGTGGAGAAGGAGCAGAAGAAGGAGAAAGAGGAGGAGGAGAAGAAGCCATAATCAAATATGGCACAAAGGAAGCATAAAAATGATGGCTAGACCATAAGTATTGACTATCAATATAAATGTGTAATTATGATTACTCCAGGAATTTGAGACTTTGTCACTTTGGTGGATTTATGGTCACATCAACGTGGGTACTATCTTCACCAAAGTGGATAACCACCTCCTCCACATTTGCTTCTCAGATGTGATTCTTGTCCATTATTTCTAAGAAAAGGTGAAAATATGTTACTTAACAATAAAATATGTTAGTTAACAATAAAAACAAAAAAACTAAAGATCAAAGGTATTCTCTAAGTTCAAAAGAAAAGAATGAAATCACAGAATATACTTCCCCATGAGGAACATGTACCTCCATTTATCTATTCATAGATTTCACACATTCCTAAACTGTTGTGGAACTTTGGAACAGTGTATACAACAACTCAAGACCAAGGAGAATAAGATATTGACTAAGACAAATTAGCCCATGATCCATTTTAGGAAGATCTTCCTTTTGGAAAAAAAAATACATATTGGGGTGGTAAAAGAAAAAACTCAGGTGATTTGAATAGTTGAGCTAAATAAAACACCCTATGCTCTTCCTAAGGACTAATTAAATGAATGGCCCCCATTTTCAAATAAGCTGTATTGTGAGATCTCTTCATTTATCCTTTCATTGGCTTTTGTATTCACTCTCCTTTTTCTGGTTTTACTGTAATGGAGAAGGTTAGTCTGCTGCGTGGTCTTTTTATCCCATGGAGAAGTCAGTTCTGTGACTTCATTTGCTTTTCTAAGTTTACAAACAATCCTTTATATCTTCATTGTCACAGACATCAGTTTTCTTGTAATGCAATTAAACATGAAACAATTAAATGATGCGTAAAAATGTCAATGTCAGATTGGGCTTCTCAAACTCATTAGTCCACAGCACAATGACTTCCCCAAGAGATTATGTATCTTAAGGAGGTAGAGTAGACAATGTACTTCATACTTGTCTCATTTTAGAAATGAAAGGAGTGGAGCGTGACATGCTTCAGTAATCTTGTTCCCAGGGACCACAGGAAAAAGATCCCTCTAGTGCCTGGTTATGGTCAATCTCATCAGCTAAATTCAAGAACGTCTTGAAGCTGACAGCATATCAACTGAAAAGTAGCCAAATAGGGAAGAGAATGTGTAATTATGATGATTTCTGTTTTTCCAAGTCACTAGGGAATAGAGGGATGTAGACAAAGAGTCATTCTGAATATCTGGGGACAAAGTACATTAGGTAGATAGTGTCTTAGTTTTCTGTTCAAGATGCCCCCCACCAAAAATCTAAAAAAGAATAAGTAGCAGAGAAACATTAGGTGACTTGATATGGAAAACTCAATAAATTGGTATTTTCTCCCTTATGGGTCAACTCCCTTCTGAGTTGAAAACAATTCGGAATATCAGATACAGTCTATATCTTAAACCTATTGGAATGAAATTATATGTTCTTTAACCCAGTATCATCCTGCAGATTTTACCCTTACTTATCCCTTACAGACTCTTCTATGGGATACCTCTGAACCTCTCATTTCTAATGGAAGGGTAACTTTATTTGATCATCAAAAATAAAAGAATGAATTATATCAATATTCCCACTTTCTACTTTTTCTCCCTTTTAATTTGCTTTACACCAATGTATTTATGTAATAAAACAAACTTTTTATAATGGTACGATAAAAAAGATGATTGTACATGAAACTACAAATCAAATACACATAACTTGCTGTTGCTTTCAAATGCACAACAAAATTATCATGCAAAATTTTTTTCCACCCTCTCCCTCCTCCACCCAGTGATGGCTACCATTGAACACAAATTGGTATGTATGTGTGTGTATGTATGTATACATATATATGTAAAATTATTCTGTACATAATCCTATTTATCAGTTCTTTCTCTGGACCCAGAAAGCTTCTTTTTTTCATATGTCCTTTATCGTTCATCTGGGTATTTATAACAGTCAAAATAAGTTATTCACCCAAAGTCATTCTTAAAACAATGTTGCTGTTAACTTTATACAGTGTTTTCTTGAGTCTGCTCATTTCATTCTTCATAATTCCATGCAATTCCTTCCGTATTTATCTGAGATCACTGACTTCATCCTGTCTTATAGCACAGTAGTATTCCACAACTTGTTGAGCCATTCTCCAACTGGTGGGCATCCTTCCAATTTCCAGCTCTTTGCCATCACAAAGAGAATTGCTATAAATATTTTAGAACATATAGGTTATTTTCCTTTTCCCCTAATTACCTTTGGAAATAGACTTAGGAGTATTATTGCTGGATCAAAGGGTATAGGTAGTTTAATAACTCTTTAAGGATAATTACAGATTGTCTTTCAAGATGGTTGGACCAGTTCACAATTCCACTAGTGTACCAATTTTTCCACATCTCTTCCAATGTTTGTAACTTACCCTTTCAATCACTTTAGCCAATCTCATAGGTGTAAAATGATACCTCAGGGTTGTTTTAATGTGCATTTCTCTAATCAATAATGATACAGAGCATTTTATATGATTATAAATGCTTTTAATTTCTTTGTTAGAAAACTGCCTGTTCATAGCCTTTACCATTTATCAATTGGGGAATGACATAGTCATATTCATTTGTCAAAACCCTAAACCTATTGTACTCTGAAACTGGGACTCCAATGGGCCCCTGCCAAGGGCTCCTGGACCCTCCAAGCTTTAGAGTGACTCACTCTAACTGTAACTGTTATGGTAACTGTAACAGTAACTGTTGCTGTTTCCCACCCAGCCTGATGTCCTCTTTTCTTGACCTCATTAAAGGGGCCATGCCCTGGCAACTTCTTAAATGGGTCTATTCAATGAATGGTCATTGCCTCACCCTAAGTGAGTACCTGCAAAGACCTTGGCCTAAAGGGTCCAAGGTCTCCCAGTGCATCCTGGGCCATTTCCAGTCAGCCTGAGGAATATCAGATCACTGGATTCAGATGGTTCTGGAGGAGAAGTGAGGCTGGTGACCTGCACAACCCTTCCTCACTCAAAACAAAGTCAAGTGTAGGTCGTGTTATCATTTCTCTGATGGTATGGTCTTCCTCAGCAACGAAGGATGAACACAATGAGTCTGACAAAGTTCTTTATATGTTTTTGATATGAGACCTTTATCTGATAAACTATCTATAAAAACTTTTACCAATTTTCTGCTTTCCTTCTGATCTTAGCTGCGTATGTTTTTATTTATACAAAACCTTAATGTAATGTAATCAAAATGATCCATTTTATAGATAACTTTGCTTTCTGTCTTTTGTTTATTCATAAATTCTTTGCCTATCCATAAGTATGATGAATAATATATTCCATGTTCTTTTAATTATCTTGTAAAACCTTTCTTTTTATCTGGGTTATGTATCCATTTTTCTTGGTAAATCATGTAAGATATTGGTATGTGCCCAATTTCTGCCATACTAATTTCCAGTTTTCCCAACAAGAAGGGTCTATTGCTGGGCTCAGAGGAGAACACAGCACAGTGTGAGCCACAGCAGCACAGATGGACTGAAGCAGGTCTCAGGGTGCTAAATCACCGGTAGCTACTGTGGTGTTCAGATTTGTCAACTCACAAATGCCAAAGACAGCTTCAAAGTTCAGTGAGAAATCTCTCTCACCTAAATGGGAGCGTGGTCTGGCCCCAGCCTGAGAGTGGCAGTAGCCACTACCACAATAGTTTATGATTCTGGAGCACTCAGCCCACAGACAGTGAGGGAATCAAGTTACTGTTCTGGGTCACAGTCCTGAGTGGCAGTCCTGGTGCAAGAAGGAGAGCTGGTGTGGCAGAGCTGGTGGTGGCTGTGGAGAGGGAATCCTGCTCCAAGCTCCAGGGCAGAAAAGAGTGCTTGTGGTTGCTCACAGACCAGAGCACAGGCCAGGAGAGGAGTAAACACTTCTCCCTTGATTATACCACTTTGGAGGAACTGAGAACTTACAGGTCCCTAGAGATATCTCAGGAAAAGCTGCACAAAACCTCTGAAACTTGTGATAGTATACCCTTCACTTAACAAAGATCTCAAAAGTCAAGTAATTGGCAGAGGGAAAGCCTAAAAATGGGGAACAATAAGATTATAGAAGGTTACTTTATTAATGAAAAGGTATTTTCTTCTATCCTTTCAGATGAGGAAGATCAAAGCATACAACCAGAGGAAAACAGCAAAGTCAAGGCCTCTACATTCAAAGTCTCTAAAAAAATACAAAATGGTCTCAGGCCAGGGAAGAGGTCAAATAGAATTTTGAAAATCAAGTAAGAGAATTAGAGGAAAAATTGGGAAGAGAAATGAGAGCGATGCAAGAAAATCATGAAAAAATGAGTCAATAGTGTGCTAAAGGAGACCCCAAAAATGCTCAAGAAAATAATACCTTTGAAAATAGACTAACCAAATGGCAAAAGAGGTCAAAAAAGTCAATGAGGAGAATAATGACTTAAAAAGTAGAATTTGCCAAATGGTAAAGGAAATCTAAAAGTTCACTGAAGAAAATAGTTCTTTAAAAATTGCAAAGGGGGTGGAGGCAAGATGGCAGTGTAAGAACAAGTACTCACCTAAGCTCTAAGACAAACCCCTTCAGATACCTCTAAAAAGAAAAAGAGAATCTGAACAAATTTTAGAGTGGCAGAATACAATAGGAGTCAGAGTGTGGCAGATTTCCAACCCAGGACAGACTGGAAGTTCTACAGGAAGGATCTGTTGCACTGGGCTGGAGGAGCACACAGCACACACACAGTACCACTCTGGACACTGCCATAACAAAGCCAAGCAGGAAGCCCATGCAATCTGAAGCAGCAGCAGTGTGGATTACCAAACATATCAGCCCAGGACAAGGCTCCAGTGGAATTGAGTGAGAAAGAAAAACCCCAGGTAATGGCAGCAGCTGCTCCTGAGACTATCAGCCCAT
Source organism: Notamacropus eugenii (assembly GCF_028372415.1). Taxonomy (NCBI): domain Eukaryota; kingdom Metazoa; phylum Chordata; class Mammalia; order Diprotodontia; family Macropodidae; genus Notamacropus; species Notamacropus eugenii. Next base: position 90,986,841 of record NC_092877.1, read on the forward strand.
AGATTAGATGTCTGTAAATCACCTACTTGAACTTCCAGGAACCATGGAGTGATGGGTAAATGCTGTCCCTATCCCCTTGTTTACCTTCAAAAACCCAGAGAATATTTCCCCAGGAAAAATCCTGGAACAGAGGGATCAGCAAAAGGGATAAACAGCCTCTTTGCCTGTGAGGCCAGGAAAATTGCAAAATGGGGTCTTTCTTGCTGTGGGTGAAGGATACCAATGCAGGACCAAAGCTGTCCCAAACAACCCCACCTCAGCAAACCAGGAGGAAATCCTGAGGCCCAGGTGGGTGAAGCCCACAATCACCAACACCAGGACCCCATGCATGCCTCACTTCAGCCAGGGGAATTGAAACTACACTACCACAGACAGGGTTTACCAACCACTGAGCTTGTCTATGCTCTAGCTCAGCAGAGGAGACCTCCTATAGCCAGATCATACCTCCCCCACACTTAACACAGTTAGCTCCAGGGTAATTTCAGGGAAACTTAGAAAGACTTCACCTGGCCTCTGCTTTGGCACATCAGCCAGCTCAATATCAGGTAAGCCACAGCACTTTAGCTTCTAGCTGAAAGAACCAGAGGCCACAATACATAAAGCTTCAAGTTCTAAGCACAAGAACCATGGGACAGAGACCCCTATGCCCCAGAAGCAGAAGTCCACTTTAAGTGCCAGGGAAATGGTGATCATCATGAGCAAGAAGCAAATCAGAAAAGAAAAGAACATAGAACCTTTCTATGGGGACAAAGACCAAAACACAAATACCAAAGAAGTCAGCATTGAGACTGTACTTCCACCTGAAACTTCAGCAAGGAATAGGACTTAAGGAAAGGAATTGGTCTTAAGCCCAAAGAGCATTCTTGGAAGAGTTCAAGAAGGACTTTAAAAGCCAAATTAGAGAAGCAGAATAAAAACAGGCCAATAATTTTAAAAATATGAAAAAAAATTCACTGAAGGGAACAGCTCCTTAAAAAAAGGAAAATTGAACAAATGGAAAGAGAAGTACAAAATCTAACTGGAGAAAATAACTCCATAAAATGAACAATTGGGAAAATGGAAAAGGAGTTGCAAAAGTTAACTGAAGAAAGCAATCTACTAAAAATTAGAATTGGGCAAGTAGAAGCTAATGACTCTATGAGACATTAAGAATCAGTCAAACAATATCTAAAGACTGAAAATATGGAAGAAAATATTAATTATCTCGTTGGAAAAACAACTGACCAGCAAAATAGATCCAGGAGAGAAAATTTAGGAATTACTGGTCATGATGAAAAAAAGACCTGGACAATATCTTCCAAGAAATCATCAAGGAAAACTGCCCAGAGGTCCTAGAAGCAGAAGGCTAAATAGTCATCGAAAGAATCCACCATTCACCTCCTGAAAGGGATCCCAAACTGAAAACACCAAGAAATATTGTTGCCAAATTCCAGAACTATCAAGGAAAGAGAAAATACTTCAGGCAGCCAGAAAGAAACAATAGAAATATCAAGGAGCTACAGGCAGGGTCACAGAGGAACTTGCAGTTTTATATTAACATATTAGAGGGATTGGAATATGATATTCCATAAGGAAAGGAACTGGGACTACAACCAAGGATCAATTACCCAGCAAAAGTGAGCATAATATTTCAGGCAAGGCTATGGACATTCATTGAAATAAGGGATTTCCAGACCTTCCTGATGAAAATGCTGGAGCTCAATAGAAAATTCGATCTTCAAACACAAGTCTCAGGAGAGGCATAAAAAAGTAAACAAGGAAAACAGCTTGTTACAAAATATGGGCAAACTGTTTACACACCTATAAGGGAAGATGATACTTGTTAATCTTGAGAACTGCATATTTATTATGATATTTAAAAGGGATATACATAGATAGAGGGAGTGGGTATAAATTAAATGATATGATGATAAATGATATGATAATGAACAATGTGATTTAAAGGTGGGAAGGGATTGTAACAGAAGATATGAAAAGGAGGCCGAAAAAATTAAATTACATCACAGGAAGAGGCTCAAAAACATATTACAGTAGATGGAAAGAGGGGAGGGAGATGAGCATTGTTTGAGACTTACTCTCATCTGATTTGGTTCAAAGAGCGAACAACAAACTCAGTTAAGCATAGAAATGTAACTAGCTCTATAGGCAGTAGGAGGGGAAAGGAGAAAGAAAAGGGAGGGGAGACTAAAACGGAGGGAAGAAGTAGTAAGGAAAAAGGGGAGTAAAAGGGAGAGAGACTGAAAGAAAGGAGGGAAGACTGGGAGGCTGTAGTCAAAAATTAAAACTCTACTGTCGAGGGGAACAAAGAAGAGAGAACTAGAAGCATAAACATGGGGAAAGAGGATGGAGGGAAAGACACAGATAGTAATCATAACTGTGAATGTGAATGGGATGTACTCTCCCATAAAATGGAGATGGATAGCAGAATGGATTAAAAACCATAATCCAAAAATATGTTGTTTACAAGAAAAACATTTGAAACAGGGGGATACACACAGGGTAAAAGTAAAAAGTTGGAGCAAAATATAACATGTTTCAGCTGATATAAAAAAATCAGGGATAACAATCCTAACATCAGACATAGAAAAAGCAGAAATAGATCTAATTAAAAGAGATAAGGAAGGAAATTATATCCTGCTAAAAGGCACCATAGATAATGAAGCAATATCGTTACTAAACATATATGCTCCAAGTGGTATAGCATCCAAATTCTTAGAGAAGCTAAGGGAGTTACAGGAAGAAATAGTGAGCAAAACTATACTAGTGGGTGACTTCAATATCCCCGTTTCTGAACCTGATAAATCTAACCTCAACATAAACAAGAAAAAAGTTAAGGAGGTGAATAAAACTCTGGATAAGGTAGATATGATAGATATATGGAGAAAACTAAATGGGAATAGAAATATACTAGGAATATACTTTTTCTCAGAGGTACATGGCACATATACAAAAATTGACCATGTACTAGGGCATAAAAACCTCACAGTCCACTGCAGAAAGGGAAATATGGTCAATACATCCTTCTCAAATCATAATGCAATAAAAATTATATGTAATAAAAGATCATAGAAAGATAAACCAAAAATTAATTGGAAACTAATCTAATCCTAAACCATGAGTGGATTAAACAACAAATCATGGAAACAATCAACAACTTCATGCAAGAGAATAATAATAATGAGACAACCTACTAAAACTTAAGGGATACTGCAAAAACAGTTCTTAGGGGAAGTTTTATATCTTTTGAATGCCTATATGAATAAAATAGAGAAAGAGGAGATCAATGAGTTGGACATGCAGCTGAGAAAGCTAGAAAAAGAACAAACTGAAAATGCTGAAAACCAAAGGAGAGATTAATAAAATTGAAATTAAGAAAACTATTGAAGTAATAAATAAAACTAAGAGTTGGTTTTATGAAAAAAACAATAAAATTGATAAACTTTTGGTCAATTTGATTTAAAAAAAAAAGAAGAAAATCAAATTACCAATATCAGAAATGAAAAGGGTGAACTCACCTCCAACAAGGAGGAAATTAAAACAATAATTAGAAATTGCTTTGCCCAACTATATGCCCATAAATTCCACAATCTAAATAAGATGTATGAATATCTGAAAAAAATATAAATTGTCCAGATTAACATAAGAGAAAGTCAAATACTTCAATTACCCCATCTCAGAAAAAGAAATTGAACAATTCATCAATGAACTCCCTAGGAAAAAATCTCCACGTCCAGATGGATTCACAAGTGAATGCTATCAAACATTAAAGAACGGTTCATTCTGATACTACATAGACTATTTAGGAAAATTGGTGAAGGTGTCTTACCAAATTCTTTTTATGATACAAATATGATTCTAATACCTAAACCAGGAAGAGCCAAAACAGAGAAAGAAAATTATAGGCCAATATCTCTAATAAATATAGATGCAAAAATTTTGAAAATGTTCTAAATCACTATTGATTAGAGAGATGTGAATCAAAATAACTGCGAGATACCACATCACACTTATCAGATTTGCTAACATGACAAAACAGGAAGATGATAAATGTTGGAGAAGATGTGGGAGAGTTGGAACACTAATTCATTGTTGGTGAAGCTGTGAACTGATCCAACTATTCTGGAGAGAATTTTGGAACTATGCCCAAAGGGCCACAAAAATGTACATACCCTTTAACCTAGCAATATTGCTTCTAGGGCTGTATCCCAAAGATTGTAAAAATGGGAAAGGGTCCCATATGAGCAAAAATATTTATAACAGCTCTTTTTGTGGAGACCAAGAACTGGAAATCAAGAAAATGTCCATCAATTGGGGAATGGGTGAACAAGTTGTGGTATATGAATGTAATGTAATACTAAGAAATGATGAATAGGAAAACTTCAGAGAGTCCTGGAAGAACTTATATGAAATGATGCTGAAAGGAATAGAACCAGGAGAACTTTGTCCACAGCAACAACCACAGTGTGTGAGAAATTTTTCTGGTAGACTTAGCCCTTCACAGCAATGCAAAGACCTAAAAAATTTCCTAAGGACTTGAGGCAAAATGCCTTCCACATCCAGAGAAAGAAATATGGAATTGGATCATAGAATGAAGCAGATCATTTTCTCTTGTGTTATGTTATGTTTTGTTTTGTTTTTCATGGTTTCTCTAATTCATTTTAATTCTTCTATGCAACATGACTAAGGTGAAAATATGTATTTAATAAGAATGTATGTGTAGAAACTACATAAGATTGCAGGCTATCTCAGGGAGGGACAGGGGAAATAGGAGGCAAGGGAAGGGGGAATATCTAGATATATGGAAGTGACTGTAGAAAACTGAAAACAAATTAATTAATTAATTAAAAAAGAAAAAGAAAAAATTACAATTGAGCAGATGGAAGCTAATGACTTTATGAGAAATCAAGAAATTATACAATAAAACCAAAAGAATGAATAACTAGAAGACAATGTAAAATATCTCATTGGAGAAACAACTGACCTGGAAAATAAATCCAGGAGAGATGATTTAAAAATTATTGGTCTACCTGGAAACCAAAGGAAAAAAAGAGCCTAGACATCATCTTACAAGAAATTATTGAAAAAAACTGCCCTGATATTCTAGAACAAGGGGTTAAAAAGGAAGTGGAAAGAATTCACCAATCATGTACTAAAACAGACCCCCAAAGAAAAACTCCTTGGAACATTGTAGTCAAACTCCAGAATTCCTAGGTCAAGGAGAAAATATTACAAGCAGCTAGAAAGAAACAATTCAAGTATTGTTGAAACACAATCAGGATATCACAGGACTTAGCAGCTTCTACACTAAGGGATCAAAGGACTTGGAATATGATATTCCAGAGATCAAAGGTACTAGATTTAAAATAAAAAATCACCTACTCAGCAAAACATTGTAATATTTCAGGGGAAAAAAATGGAATTTCAATGAAATAGAGGACTTCAATGAAATAGAGGACTTCCAAGCATTCCTGTTGAAAAGACCAGAGCTGAATAGAAAATTTGACTTTCAAATAAAAGAATCAAGAGAAGCATGAAAAGATAAATGGAAAAGAAAAGCCATAAGTACCTCATTAAAGCTGAACTGTTTACATTCCTACATGGAAAGATGATATTTGTAACTCATGAGACCTTTTTCAGGATTAGGATAGTCAGAGGGAATAAATAGCATATACATATACGTAGGAACAATCAGAAGCTAACACTATTGTGGGGGGACAGGTCAAGGGAGAGAATGGAAAAAATGGAGTGTAGGACAGGACAGAGGGAAATGTGGTTAGCCTTTCACAATATGACAACATGACAGTTATGGAAGTGTTTTGCATGGCTGCACACATATAACCTATGTCAAATTGCTTGCTGTCTCAGTCAGGGAGGGTAGAAATGGAGAAAGGGAGAGAAAATGGAATTCAAAGCTTTAAAAATGAATGTCAGAAATTGTTTTTGCATGCAAATGGGAAATAAAATGTACAGGCAATGGAATATAGAAATCTATTTTGCCCTACAGGAAAATGGAGGTGAGGAGGATGAAAGAAGGGGGGTGACAGAAGGGAGAACAGACTGGAGGAAGGGGTGGATGGAGTGTATACTATCCTGGGATGGAAGCTGGGGAGAGATGGGGAGAAAAATCAGAATTCAAATCCTTATGGAAGTGAATGTTGAAAACTGAAAAATAAATTTTATTAATATATACATAGTTAGTTTATTTTTATATATAAAAATAAATTTTATATATATATGTATATATATATACATATATATATACGTATATATATATATATATATACGTATATATAGTTAGTTAGTTAGTTAGTTAGTTAGTTAGTTAGTTATTGTGTCTCTGTCTTGGGCTAAATGAATGGTGTGTTTGTGATTGAGTATAAGAACATGCCTGTTTAAACATGAGAATTGGATCTGGGGACAGTGACTAGCTAGGGGCAGGGCTCTATTGAGTCTGGGTCCTGTGGTGTGGTTAAAGCCAGATTGTGTGGTTAAATTAGGATATGCCTGCTCTTCAGTGAGGCCCATAAGGAAGTTAGAATATTGGAACTGGGACAGCTTTATTAGGATTCCATCACTAGTACTCATCAAATGTGAAAAGAACATACAAAGGACTCTACCATGTTAGGTGGAATTATCTTAGAAGGACATGTAGGATAATATTGAAAAGGTATGAATAGGTTGTGATAACCATGGTTGGAGGATGTACCCAAATAGATTAGGTAACTAATCTGATAAAGTTGATGTAAAAAGAAATGGGGTGTTACAGAATCAAATAATATTTGATTCTGGGCACTTATGAATTGTGTCTTATGATGAGTGACAGTAGGCAAGGTCAGTCCAAAGTAGATAAAAACTAGGAGAAAGTTGTTTTAGCACATTTTCTCTTTTGAAAATTGAAAATTTTCAAATTCTCCAACTCAGGGGCTTGATTTCTGGTCTTGCTGATAATCTATATGTAAGAAAGTGATGGAAAATGTTAATCACGTAGATTAAACATAAAAATGTTGTGAACGTACTTTTTTTTTTGGAGAACTGGCTGTTTAGTGTCTATCAGTATATTCCTGCTCCCAATAAACTTATAAGTTGGGTTATTTTCCTTGGAACACTGCAGTCTTTGAAAAAATCAGATGCCCATTTTACACATTAGGGAAAAGAGGAACTACAGTGAATTGACCATGATCACGTAACTAGTAATGGAAAGAGAAATTTGAATACTAGCACCTGAAAATCTTGGTGCTTGTCAATAACTAAACTTAGCAAGAATAGAATTAAGATAAGTAAATATCAATATGGGATATGTGTAATTCTTCATTGGAACATATCGATACTAATTTACATAAAATAAAAATTAATCACTCTTTTAAATATAACCACTCCAAGAAAGTAGTATTGGCCCTGAGCAAAGGTAAAAAAAAAGAAAACCCTGTCCTTAAGTTTCAAAAATTATTGCATTTACCCTTGTGATTAAATTGAGTACAATGCAATGTTTAATTGAAAGTGGGCTACCTGATTAACAGATAATCTTAGACTTAGATAATTTTAAAAATAAGTTTCCCCACCCAGTTCACCTACTCTCTGACTATATAAAGTCAGATGACTTTGTAAAGCATTTAGAAGCAGCAAAAAATTGTAGCCCAAAGGAAGGTACTAGTAATATAAGCTATACCTGTTGTTTCATTTTTTTTTAATTTTTAAGGCAGCCTGATTTCTTTCCAGTCCTGGGGCAACTGGATTGAGTTCATTTACACAGCTGATTTAGGCTGTAATCAATGTCTGCCAAACAATTTATGACAACTTATTAACATGAGAACCATGAAATTAATTACCACAGTCTAATTCTGGAAATGGCCTTGAAGTAATTTCATCAATACTTTTTATTTGTGATAGAGTTAACTGCTTGGGAACTGATTCATTCAAAGTTCCACTGGGTCACAATTAAATCTGAATTTTTTTTAATTCTCTGAACATTCCTAGAGTTTGAAATTTGGGGGGAAAGACTAGCTAATGATGACCAGTACACACAGTGTGCCATACTACTTAATTTCTGCTGTGCACTCTCAGCAAATTAGATTCTATATCATCCAATGTAAAAATAGAAATAGTTTTGAAATTAGAATCTAAAATAAGTCATGGTTGCATCATTACTATTGAATTCATTTTCTATGTAATGTCGTCTTACTGCAGATGTCATTAATCCACAATTCAGACAACTATAACTTTTGAAGAGCTCCAAGTCATTAAGGTTTCTTGGAAGCAGGCCATCTTAAGGCATTAATTATTTAAATTCTGTATTCATTGTCAAGCCTGAAAGATGACTTTACATTAGTCACTTTAATTGATCAAAGCAAATTTAATTTTTCTTTTGCCGCAGGAACCAAGTTGGTCTAAATGTTAATAGCTGTCAGAGGCTGAGTCTCCCATTAACTTATTAACAAGGAGCCTAAGACTTGTGCTGATTTTGGTAACATACTACTAATACATAATTGTTCCCTAAAACAGGTTCTTAATGTCTCATCTTTTCTTTGATGAGACAAAGATGTATACACAATATTTGTTAGCTTTTCTTTTCTTTCTGATCCTCTGAAACTGCACATTCTCGATACCATCTAAAATTTTATGCATGGGTATACAAGACGTGTATATAATTTGTATTTAATAAATCAATTAACAATAGTATTTAATACAAATATAATTTCTATATAATACAAATAAATATGTTCCTATTTTCTTGAAGATAAAGCTAGATAGTTAAAGAGACAGAGACAGAGAGAAACTGGGGTAGGGGGGCATTTATTAAGCTCTGTGATAAACACCAGAAATACAAAAACAAGCAAGACAGTTTCCACTCTCAAGCAGCTAACATTATAATGGAAAAAGAAAACACCTAAAAGTGCTAGAAACTGGGAATTAGCAAGAAAGAAGAGGAGGAAGAGGAAGGAGGAAAGGATGAAGGAGGAGAAAAGGGAGGAACAAAAACAGTTTAGAAAGGCCATTGTTAATGAAGTGGAGTGCAGTTATTTTAAATGGAATTTCTCTTTTTGTCTTGTTAGGCTGGATTTTGTTGGTAGTGAAATGCTAATGATTTCTATAGACATATTTTAAATCCTGCAATTTTGCTAAAGTTATTCATTATTTCAGATAGTTTTCAGATTCTCTAGGGCTCTAAGTATGCCATCATATCATCTACAAAAAATGATAGTTTTGTCTCCTCTTTGCCTACTTTTATTTCTTTAATTTCTTTCTCTTATCTTATTACTATAGATAGCATTTCTAGTACAATATTGAATAACAGTAATGATAATGGACATCCTTGTTAGATGTTAGATCCTTGTTACACCCTTGATCTTTTGGGAAAGGCTTCAAGTTTATGCCCATTGCAAATAATGCTTGTTGTTGGTTTAAAATAGATACTAATTAACATTTTAAGCAAGGTTCCATTGATTCCTGTGTTTTCTAGCATTTTTAATAGGAATAGGTGCTGTATTTTGTCAAAGGCTTTTTCTGCATCTATTGATAAAATCATATGATTTTCTGTTGTTTTTTGTTATGGACATAGTTAATTAGCTTACAGTTTTCCTAATATTGAATGAGTCTTGCATTACTGGTATAAATCCTATCTGGTAATAGTCTATGATCTTTGTGATATATTGCCATAGTCTCCTTACTAGTATTTTAAATTTTTGCACTGATATTCATTAATGAAATTTTTCTATAGTGTTTTTTCTGTTTTTGTTCACATTAGTTTAGATATAATAACTGTATTTGTGCCTATGGGCTCTTTCATTGAGCATTATTTTCAGGTAGTCCAATAATTCTCAAATTACTCTCCTCAATCTATTTTTCAGGTCTCTCCTGATGAGATAATTCAATTTCCTTCCATTTTTTTCATTCTTTTCACTTTGCTTGATTATTTCTTGATGTTTCTCAAAGTCTTTAGCTTCTACTAATCTAATTCTAATTTTTGAGGAATTATTTTCTTTGTTGAAGTTTTGTAGCTCTTTTTCCGTTTAGCTGATTCTATTTTTTAAGGAATTATTTTCTTCAGTAATTCTGGGGGCTTCTTTTACCAATTTTCCCAATTTTCTTCTCTTGCTCTCATTTCTTCACCTGTTATTTCTTCTACCTCTCTTTTGTGATCCTGAAAATCCTTTCTAGCTCTTCCAGGAACTTTTCTTGGTCCTATGTCCAAGTGGTATTTGTTCTTTCAGGCTTTGCTTGTAGTTATTGTGACTTCATTGTCTTCCTCTGTGTTTGTGTCTGTATCTTCCCTATCACCATAGTAGCTTTTTATTATCAGATTTTTTATTTTGTTGTTTGCTTATTTTCCCATCCTATATCTTGATTTTGAACTTTATGCTAAAGTTGGGCTCCATTTTCAGAATGGAGTGGGACTGAGGTGGGATGGGGTGGGAGGAAGAGATACTGTCTCAAGCTTCAGACTTTTTTTACCCTGCTGTTTTCAGAACTAGTTCCAGGAATTTGGAAGTTTTCAGTGCTTCCAAGCACTAATCTGGACAGAGGTATGGTCACTGCTCTCTTGGTCTGTGCTTTGGTCAGGAGAAGAAGGTAAGTTTGGTGACCTTGCACAGCCCTCCCTCACTCAAATCAAGGTCAACTGCAAGTCATGTCATCATCTTGATGTCATGGTCCTCTGAGAACAAAGGACAAATGCAACCTGTGAGTGGCAGGTCCTCCTCTTCCTTCCCCTCCTCTTTCTCCTCCTCCTCTTTCTCCTTCTCTTCTCCTATCCTCTGGTGTTCTACCTAGGGGAAGGTACACTCCAAGCCCAAAAACTGCCTTGGGTTTACTGGCTACATTTCTTGCTCAAAGATCAAGCTTAAAGTCCCCACCCACCTAACACACAGTGAATCTAATTACTAAATATTAATTGTTTCTCTTTTGCCCAGGAACCCTAAGGGTCTTCCCCTCCCAGGGGATATCCCTTGAGTAACTACTTAAAGAAGCCTGTTCATTGAATGGGTGTATCTCACTCAAAGTGAGAATGTGATAAGACCTTAGGCTGAAAGGACCAGGGTCTCACATTGCATCCTGGGCCATCTCCAGTCTTCTTAATGAATATCAGGTCACTGGACCCAGATAGCTCAGGAGAAGAAAGTGAGGTTGGTGACCGTACACACAGCCTCCCTCACTCAAATCAAAGTCAATGGCAAGTCATGTCATCATCTTGATATCATGACCCTTTTCAAGAATGAAGGACAAACACAACAACAACCACCTGTGGTCCTTACCCTGGAAAGGCAATCCTCTGCAATTGCAATAAATACTACTCCTCAGGGCCCTTGCTTCCTTGAGACTAAAAGTCATATTTTCTGCCCTTGAATTATGACTCAGAAGTGGGCATAGACAACAATGGAGTTGCCAACCACTATCTAGTCCTATGTATGGTGCTAGTGTAGGGGTCCCCTATTTTCTCTTTCTGACCTTGCCATCTCTGGCTTGAGAGCTTGCTGTTGTACCACCTAATCTCACCATTGTTGTTTCATCCATGTAGGATCTGGTCCAGCCTCTACCCCCATGCTTCAGATCTCTCTTTCTGATGAATGAATGGGCTAGATGAATGACTCACCCTGATCTTTTGTTAACTTTGCCATTTTATAACTCAATTTGAAATGTGGCTTTAAAGTTGTATGGAGTGGAATGTTGGGAAATCTCAGCTGAGTGCTTCTTCTACTCCACCATCTTGTATGGTTCTTCAATTCAGTCAACCAACTAACATGTACTAAATGCCTACTATGTACCAGGCACTGCGCTAAGTGACAATATGCTTAACTTTGTAATGCAAGTGGATAACGTACTAATTCTAGACAATTCAGGGAAAGGAAAATGTGTTTCTAATATTTTTATCCCTGTTTTACAGAGAAGAAAACTGAGGCCTAGAGAGATGAAGTAATTGACCTAAAGAACATACAGTTAGTAATGTTTGTCTTCCTCCTTCAAGGCTTATATGGAATAGAGATAATTGAGGTTAACTAAAAATTACTGTAAGTTATCTTTTGTTAATAGCTTAAGTGATAGATCATTTAGAGGAACCAACATGGCTATGGGCTTCAAACAGTTTTCCACTGGGCATACATAATTATCACTGCAAGAAATTGCTTTATCTTATTCTCTTCAAGGATATTCCTGGGAAACATTATACCCACACTGAGCATCTATTACTTACTAATATCCTCTTGCAAATTAACTCATCAACTTCATTTGAGACACCTAGCAGGCTCCTGAGAGAATGGGCTACAGGGCAGATGAACTTATATCAGAGAAAATTTTTGAAGCATGGGGACTTCTCAGGCTAGGCTGAATATTGCCACTCACATGGCATTTTAGTCTCTGATGACCTGACTACCGAGAAGAGAATACAAAATGAAATTCTGAATACACTTCATCAGCATCACAATTTTGCCTACGGAAACTTTAGCAATGAGTGAGATAGAAGAGGATATTAAGTAGGAAAACCAGGAAATTTTGATCGTTAATTGATGGAATAAGGGTAAATCAAATAACCATCCTGAATTTTCATTCTTCAAAGACCAGGGACAGATGTAAAAGGCAGGGCCTCAATTCACCCTATAAGAGGCTTTCCCATTTTCTCCTTTGGACTGTCAGATGTGGTCCAGTAGATGGAAGTAGGGGAAACTAAGCACCCTTTCCCTAGAGAGTGAAAATTGTCCTATATAACATTGCAAACAGAGCAGGAGATTATCATTCTAATATAATAACTGAAGACTTAGTTACCAAATGAGCAATAAATACAACAAGACTGCATTCTTAAAGTGAATTTCTGAGCGAAAAGAGTGTGCATCACTTTTCTCATCTGTGAAATGAGGATATTGGATTAGATAATTAATAAAGTCTCTTTCAGCTATAAGCTTATGCCATATGTTTACCAGAAAAATGTAAAAATAAATTTACTGTGAGAGTTTTCCTCAGTCTCACCAAAGACAATGATTTCAGAAAGTAATCCAAAGGAAAAAGAAAATGAAGAAAATATCTGGGTCTTCAGTGAGACAATATCCATTTCAGGAGATTACATATTAGAGCCCCAGGCCCCATTTACAGATATTCTACAGAAAGTAAATAATCACTTAACTGAATTTCTCAGCCACAATCAAAGTATAAAGAGTAAGTAATGTGGCATTTCCAATACAAAAAATGGAACTATTAATTGATATGGTTTTAATATTTTAAAATTATTTTTATTGGAAAAGTACATTTTTATAATTCATTATGAGCAAAGATTCCAAACAAAAGGGAACAATTTTCTGGAGAGCATGAAACACTTCAAAATGATGTCCCATGAAAAAAATGTCTTTATTTGTAATGATGTGGTTTCAATATAATAAAGTTTAAATATGCACTTACTAAAGGTGAAGTAATAACATGGCTCCACCTGTTCCTTTTTTCACCCCACCTCCAGTCTCCTAGAAAGCTCTGAGCTGGAGGGGGAGGGGGAGAAAGAAAAATGAAAAGAAAATGTCCATAGAGCAGAAGGGGAAATGAGAAGGGCAAGGGATACAAGACCTGTAACAACATGGCTTCGAAAGAGAAGTTCTAGAGATGGAATTTCGAAAATTTCAAGATTTAACGGTGGGATAGTGTCCAAGTCCTGCCAAGGACTGTAGCAGTCTGCTCAACTTGCTCCACAATGAGCTAACCACCAAGAAGAGTATCTAAAGGTATCTTCTAGTGACAGGACACTGAACTAAGAAGTATAAGACTTAAGAAGATCCAGACCTTCTAGAACTCTAATTCTGTATGCCAGGCTGAGAAAGGTCTCAGGTCAGGGGTTAACGCAGAATTCCTGAATTTATGCATCTGAAAACATTTGGGAGTTGTAGAGTATTATCTATACTCTCTCTTGAACAGGGGGAGTAACCATGAGAAACTAAATGAATTCAAACTGTGTCTTCCTTAGAAATTTCGGGTCCAAAGTAGTTTGTGTTGTGGGAATGACTAAGCATAGAAAAAGAGTAGGGGTATACCTAAATGATAGATATTTTGATATGGACTATTTTAACATCATCATGTATTGTTTATTAAAATAACAGATATAGTTAAGTATATTTAGTGTGTTGATTTGGAAGGCAAACTGTTATTTCAAAGTCACAAGACTAGTGCTTCATGATATATAGTGAGTTCAAGAAATAGATGAGGTTTGCCAGAGCTGGAAGCTACAGAGTGATTTCTGATTGGATAACTCCACAATAACCTTTACCTTCTGGAGGGAAAATCATTTGCTCTGCAGAGAGAGGCAGAAGCAAAGATTAGAAGGTTGTCCACTCGCAGAGAATATTAGAGAATTCTGTACCTCCTCAACACTTATGCACAGAAGGATGGGTGTATAAATGTCAGGAAGAAGATTGTATTCATGACACTGGATCCATCTTCCTGAACTAAATCAGTGAAGTAGCTATTCACTCCATCTACTGGTTAAATGAGCTTAGTGCTATTTTAGGCACTGAGGGCAGGGACACTGAAGGCATTTCCTATTGGAGGTACTGAAATACGCCTTTAAATGTTCCATTCAAAACTTAATTACAATTCACTGTCATTAGAAGTCGAAGAGACATGTTAAATTATTTCACATTTGAAAACTCAGCAAAAAAAAAAGTTTAGGGACAGAGGCATGAATAGTGGCACATACCTAATATTGTACTGCAGAATGTAATGTCTGAACTACCAGAGTAGTCAATCTGTTCTGATTATGGATATTAGCAATCCTCATATTTTTATGCTATGGAAATTTCATTATTTTCATGTTTCCACTTTCAGGAATCTGCCCAGAAACCTTCCTTGGGACTGTGGACAACTTATCAATCAGAGCACTTAGATAAAGCAAAAAGTCCCCCTTATCATATATCTCCTGGGAAGATAATTAAAATTTCTTGTTCTAGTTTATTGTGCTTGTGTGAATAAATGCATCTCTGTCACAAATAATTTTGGCAGAAACCAGGAATTTGGAATGATTATTGGTTATTATATAGCCTCAGCTGTCAGTCATTTTGATCTAGTTTAAAAAAATTGAGACTTTATTTGCTCACAAAATTATTTTTACCCTTGCTTTTTATAGGATATAAAACTACAAGGAGATGATTGAGAGCAACCTTCATTTTATTAATGCAGACACTTAGGCCTAGAGAAGTAAAATAAATTCCCCAAATGTCACAGAAAATGGCAAGGTCTAGATGTGAACTCAGGTCTTTTGGCTTAGAGTCATCTTTCTAGTATGGGAGTATTCCTCTCTTCCAATTAAATTTCCTTCCCTTTTTTTTGAGAAAAAAAATCTACCACTCCTCCCTCCTTCTTATGCTGTTTTGCTATCTCCTACTCTACAATTATGATTGGCCAAGATCAGGAGCAAACTTGCTATAATTTTTATGTGTTCTGTGGTTCTTGCACTGCATTTGGTAGCTGTCATGCCTTGTATCTGATAGTTTTCAATTCTTCTACAATTTTATTTCACATCACATCTCCTTATTCCCTTGCTCGTAACTTTCTTCTTCCTCTCAGTGGCATCTATTTTTTGCTTTACCTATTAATCAACTGGGACATTGATTAGTTTCAATATTTCATAAATAAGGAAAGTGAGAAACAGGGATCTTAAAAACTTGATGAACTTGCTATACTCATCAGGTGATTCGGGACTAACTATAACCTTAAACACAAAGAAGCATATGTTAACCAAAGATATGTGCCAGTGTAATAATGGATGTTCTAAACAAAGATCCAAAGAGAAAAATGACTCTTTATGAATGGTAAGGTTCTCCAAATGCTTGTACATGTGCATGACACTGTCCTTATTAGTTAAGCCTAGGAATACTATCGGGTCTTCCAGTATGATTGTTTAAATGATCTAGACCCAAGTTATCCACACTGTAGGGAGGGAAATGAATAGAGGACATATAATTCCTTGATTATTTATCAGTCTTGTGAACTTTCCTTCTTATGTTACTCTTATTCAAACTTTCTAGGTTTTTCATTACTTGAAGGTACCTGAAAATAACTTTACAAAAAAGGCTAAAATACCTTAACAAGTCTGTGATGATACTGACAGGGTCTTGCTAAGAAAGATTAAATTTCTTAGGACTATGCAAAAGATCTCCACCCAACTTACTATTTCACCCACCTTATAGAAGACCCAAGAATTGTTTATGTCTATAATAGATCATATATACTCTCCTTTATTTTAAAAATTTCCTCTGCTGAATGCAACAAGATTTGTCAGTTTATCAGCATTGTGATGGATTTTATATCAGATTCAGAAGTCCTTTCCTCCCTTGGATTGTACTATTCTCATTCAGAATAATCTAGTGACTTTTGAAGCTTGGCAGAGTGTTGATTCGTTTGGAATATCCATGACCACACTTTCTCAGCTAAAGAGAGAGAGGACCTCTAAAGAAGAGACATAGAATATCTTCCTGTGGGGATGCAAGATCACTACTGATATTTCGTTGTATTGTTTCTGTGGTCTTCTCTGTTGAGACACACAAAATTAAAATTTTATTATTTTTATTGCACTATGAATAATGCTACCCAGGAAACCTAAAATACTCCCTTCAAGCAACAAAGCATATTTGCAGAATCCAGTCCAACAACCAATAAATTAACAAGCATTAGTTATGTGTCTACTATGTGCCAGATTATATGCTAGGTGTTAAGTATACAAATACAAAAGTGATATAATTCCTGTCCTCAGAAGCTTATGGGGAAAACAACATGTGTACATATAGGTATATTTAAAAATAGATATAATGTGATATGAGGCTTGGAACTAGTACTTAGAATGTCAAGAAAAGTTTCACATGAAAGTGCCTGAGGTCATCTTGAAGGAGACTAGAGATACTGAGGAATAGTGAAAGGAGGATATGCATCCCAGGTTTGGGGGATGTGTAGAATAAAGTCACAGAGATGGGAGATGAAGTATAATGGGTGAGGAATGGTAAGACAGTTTGGTTGGAACATGGAATATTTGAAGGAGAGTACTGTGTGATAAAGATAGAAAGGTGGGTTGGAGCCAGGTTGTGAATGTGCAGAACAGAGGAGTTTATATTTGATGTGTGAGCTGATATGGAGCCAGTGGAATTTATCACATGGCAATATGATAGGCAAAGAAGATACAAAAATAAAAGTAAAAGCAGCCACTGCCTTTAAGAGAACATACATTCCACTACAAAGTCTACTCATCTTTTCAAATAGATGTTGACTCTCCTCATATGTTTATAATGAAAATGCCCATGTTCTTGAGAACCATGTAGTATTATCACAAAGCCACAAGAACTATTCATTCAGACTTAAGCTAAATAAAACAAATGTACAGCTAAGAGGGAACAAATCCTGTTGGCTTATCCTGATTTTCAAAATTGTCAAAATAAAGTCCAATATCTTTGCAGCTTGTATTGAATACCTTCCTGACACTTCCATAGCTTAAAGTTCTCTTTAAAGCATCTTGATTCCCCAATTTGTCTTAAAACTGAGAAAGAGAGGGTCGAAATAGCTCAAGGGGGTCATAGGGTCTAGTGGAGAGTTGTTTTTTAAGGATGAGTTGTAAACATATTTGAGGGATATGAAAGGAAGTGATAGACAGGGAGACATGGCACATGAGAAATGGGACAAAAGAAAGAGACAGAGAAACAGAGACAGAGAGAGACAGAGACAGAGAGACAGGCAGACAGACAGAGAGAGATGATTGATGATTAGAGATATAATGTTGCCATCTACTGGAAAACATGGGAAGGGATGGGATCAAAGGAACATGTTGAGGACTTAGCCTTGCCAAGGAGAAGTATCACCTCTTTGTCAGAAACTCAGAAGTTAGGATAATGTGAGAAAGAGAGATTTTAAGAGGTCTAAGATGATGTAGAGAATGGGAGAAGGAGTTCATGGGGAATGGTTAAGAACTGAAACCTAAGATACCTGAAAATGTGGAAAAAGTTCTCTGAGATTCCTTCAAAGAATTCAATTAATCAAGCCTTTACCAACTAAGGTTTTGAACTAAGGGGATGAAAGAAGCAACAGACATAATTATTGAACCACTATCCATGAATCACAAAAAACGGAAACACTCTAAGGGGGTTGGTAGATGTAAGTGATTCACAGATGTCCCTGAATTTTTCTAGAAATGTCTCAGCACTATCCAACATTTGTTTTTTAATGGGAAAGGGGGTGGGTGGTCCAGTTGGTAGCCTGTCCACCATATGGAATGTATTAAAGGTTACTTTGGTCTTTGTTGGGGAGAGTAGCTAGTGATAAAAATCTATGATTTCCATTGATTTGAGAACTGTGGGAGTTCTTCCACCCAATTAAAGGACCTGGAAGACTCATCATGAGGTCAGTAAGCAGAGATGCCTACCTTACCTGCTTATGAAACTACTTATTAATTTACCACAAGGATACAAATGCTTCTTAAAGGATAGTTTTTTCAGAGATCTGTTCCATGTTCTTGTTGCACCATTGTATATGGAGCCTCTAAATCCAATGTGCCTGTAGATATCAAGTGACCTGGCCACTTTGTCCACCATTATACGGGGGGAAATGATTAATTGGTAGGAGCATCAGACAATACTATTAGATTCCCATATCCCCCACAGGAAGCAGTGAATGAAGAGAAAGGCCCAAGGAAAAATGAAAATGGTTTAAGCTAGCATTCTACAGAGTAAAACAGTAGACACATTGGGTCAAGTCAAATTTTACCAGGAGGGTCCAACCCAACTGGATAAAATGGAGGTTGGAGGTGTAAAGTATGATTAGAGAAGTTACTGGTGAGGGAGCAACTTCCTTGCCCAAGGTGGTATTCTTTAAGTGTCATGACAGAAAAAGTACTGGACCAGGAACCAGGAAAACTCAGATTCAAACTTTGCCTCATACAACTGGCACTAGCTGTGAGACCCTTGGAGGACATTTAAAATCCCTCATGGAAGATGAATATAATCATAGCTATAGAACTTGCCTCAGAGTGCTACTGGGAGATGAAATGATAATGTATGCTAAGTGCATTGTAAACCATGGAGTACTATGGAGATGTCAGTTATCCATGGCATTAGCATACTTACTATGTTTGCTATGGCTCTCTTTATGCCACTACTTTTTTCACCATGAGATCATACATTTTGGGCAAAAAGAGATAATGGAATTAGTCATATGTATCTCCAAGGCAATATTCACAGCACTGGTGATGACCGTGAATATGCTGGCATTGTTCTCAATCGCAAAGTATAACAGACTATCCTTAAAGATGACAGAAGAAAATCATTTATTCAGACACCAGAGAGCTAAATCCCAGAACCAGAAAGTTAAATTTGTCATGGTAGCCACAAAGTTAATAAACGTGACGACCATGGGAGGCCATTCCCAAGCCTCCCCTACCTCTGGCGGGTCCTCCTCACAAGTAAACACTCCCCCATTCTCCTCCACCTTTCCTGTTCTGCCCGTTCATCAAGGTCCTCCCACCACATGTGACTTGGGCTTCCAAGCAGATCATATGGGCCTATTAATGAATGAGAAAAATCTTTTCATATAAATCACTATTACACCACAGAAGGTAACTAAAATGACATTTAATCCTGCACTGATGTTGCACAAACAAAGAAACTAAGGCCCAGAGAGGTAAAGTGACTTAACCAATGTCACACAGGCAGCATATGATACAACCAGAAATCCAAACTACGTTCTCTTATTCAAAATCCAGTGTGAATTTCCACTTAAAAGACACCAAGGACATGGAGCTAATTGTCCACTGTTCTTTGCTCTACTATAGTTCCCCTATAGAAATCTGAGAAACATTTTACCTTCTAATTTTGAAATCCTGAAGAACCGTCAGAAAGTTTTTTTTTTACTCAGAAAGAAGATGGAATGGATAAAGCAATGAATTTTCCGGGGTTTGGATGTGATCAAAATTGGAGACTGAAGCCCTGAAAATAGACAGTAAAGGTCCAAGAACAAGAAATCTGTTCTTAGAAACAGGGACAATGGTCTTAGAGCAATGACTTATGGTTAACCAGCAGAGTTTCTGATTTATATTTGAGGTTTGAAATCTTCAACTTTTTTTTCACTTTGACCAAAAAAAAACTTTCTCTGTTAGATACAGGATTCAAATTTTATCTTTTCTTCTTGGCCTCATTATTCCCTTCCCCATGGAAGCAAAATGTTTGATGGCTAGCAATGGGTTATTAAAAAAAAATGGTTGGGACTCAGTTTATTTGTCTAGGTCAAATATTAGCTAATTTAAGTCAAAATGTAATTCTTGTTAACAGCAAGTGTGCAGAAATATCATCCTAACCCTGGTAACACATAAACTGACTCCCCAACTAATTTCCTTTGAAACCTCAGGACAACTGTCAGAAGTAGATAACCAATGTGACATAACAGAGTAAAGAACCATAAAGTCAGAATGATCACCTAAGCATATTCCTCATGTTTGGAAATACGAATCTTAGCTGAGACAGACAATATGGAGTTTCCTTGAGAGGGAGGAGACATGAAGACGCATTCCCAGAACCAACCATGATTTCTATATGGAAGATACTCTTGACATACCTCATTTTCCAGAGCAAAGATGAAAAAGTTCTGGCCCAAGGGGGCTGACCACCTTTTGACTTGATTTCAACTGGTTGTCAGACTGATATTACTGTAGCACTGCAGATGAAGTCAAAAGTAATTTCTACCTCTTTTTCTGGTCATGCCTATGCAGAGCCCCTAAGGTCTAAGATAAGAGTCATTAAAAAGCTGTAAATAATGATTAACTAACCATTCATCATTTCAAAGGACATTAAAGACTAGGAAATAAATCTTTAAGAGATAGAATTCTAAATTAACCACAAAGTGTAATGGATACCTGAAATTTTGCTCAAAACCAAATAAGTCTTTTGCTTCTAAATTATACCAAGATGTTCATGCCTAACAAAAGAAACACATCATTTGGTTTACTTTCTCATTCCTATTACAAACTAGCAAACTAGGGGGACAGTGAATAGAGATCACTTGGAAATCTACCAGTAGACTGTGCTCAAAAATAATTTCTTATATTGGGAAATGAACAAATTTCATTCAAATAAGAGTCATTCCCCAGTTGATAAATGGTGAAAGGAGATGCACAGGCAGTTTTTGGAAGAAGAAATCAAAGTTATCAATAATGACAGGAAAAAATGCTCTAAAACACTACTGAGAGAAATGCAGATTAAAACAATATGACTCATCACACTGATGAGATTGACTAACATGACAGAAAAAGTAAATAACAAATGCTGGAGGGGATGTGGAAAAATTGGGACACTAATTCACTGCTGGTAGAGTTGTGAACTAGTCCAATCATTCTGGAGAAGAATTTGGAATTATGTCCAAAGGGCTATAAAACTGATGCATACCAAAGAGATCAAAGAAAAGGAAAAAGGACACCTTTGTACAAAAAAATATTTATAGCACCTCTTGTTTTATGTTGGCAAAAAATTGGAAACTGAGGGGATCCTCATCAACTGGGGAATGACTGAACAAGTCGGGGTATGTGATTGTGATGGAATATTTTTGTGCTATAAGAAATGATGAGCAGGATGCTTTCAGAAGGAAGACTTATATGAACTTATTTAAAGTGAAGTGAACAGAATCAGGAGAACATTCCACATACCAACAGTAATATTGTAAGGATGATCAACTGTAAAAGGCTTAAGTATTCTGATCAAGATAATGGTCCAAGAAAATTTCAAAGGATCCTAGACAAAAAAAAATGCTATCCACCTCCAGAGACAGAACTGATGAACTTTGAATACATGTTGAAGAATACTTTTTAAACTTTACTTTTTTTATTTTGTTTTGGTTGTATTTTCCTTTGCAATATGACTAACATGGAAATCTTTTTTCATGAATTCACATGTATAATTGGTAATAAATTGCTTGCCTCCTCAAAGAAGTGGGTGGGGCTGAATGGAAGTAGAGAATTTGAAACTCAAATTTATTTAGATGATTGTTTTAAAAATTTAAATGCAATTGGGAAATATTTAGTTAAATGGAAAAAATAATTTTTAAAAGAAAATAATTGTATAATTTTAAAAAGAATAATTTGTAACCCCAATTGTAAATCCAAACTCTATTTAAGGTCAGATTTTACCAAATCCCAAGAAGTTTACATTACTATCTGCAAGGTAGACTATATAATTTAATTAAACTTTGACAACACATTCCAAATAGGATTCTAAAGAATCTCATGTTCCATTTGATGTGAATAGGGGGTTAGATGACAAATGCTGGTGCAACTAACATTTTTCCTCTAAAAAGTGAAATTTGAAATTATATTTACAACAAAAATATTGATTATTAATAGTCATTTTAGGCATGAAAATAGAATGATTTTTCTCCACCTTCCCAAAATTCCTTCTAGTTTCTTTTACCTTAGGAGTATTCCAAATGTTAGTCCAATATTTGTGAATTCTACCAATATATTTCAAGGCAAATATGCTATGATACTTAGCTCAGTGTCTTACAGAAGCATAGTAAGCTATCAAATATAGTTTTGGACTTAATTTTGGAATTACATGGATATTATGTTCTAATGCCAACCAGTTCGTATAAGTGTGCTTCCTCAATAGGAATCATTAAAACTACATAACAAACGGAGTGGGATGGAGGTAAAGAAGGAGAAAGGCAAGAAATACGCTTGAGGCTCAGAAAGAGTACATTAAAAATGTTTTCTTAGTTCTCTATCACAGGGTTTCCATTCCCTAAATGAAAAGATAGCTTATTCTTTGTTATTTTTTTAGGGCATGCTAATCCATAATCACTTAAAATAAAAAACCCAGTACTTCTAAATGGTCCCATGGCTTTAAACCAAATTCATCTCAAATGTGGGAAATAGAATAATTTCTTTCCACAAAGTATACCCTTCTCTACACAGACACAATTATAGTGCTTGCTTTTATGAGTGATGAGACTTTTGTGACTAAAATCACACATAATAATACTCCCTGCATGCTCATCTAGGTATGCTAAAGGTATCCATTGTTGTATGGAAGGGTTAGCTGCAACAGGAGAAGGAATAGAGCCAAGTGAGACTGAATAAGGGCAGAACATAAGGCTTTTACAATTCCCTGATTATTGTGAGTGATGAAAAGACCTTATTTATGCCTTGTTAATAATATCATGTTAGGAGTGTTGGATCTTAAGAGCATAGGAGGGGAGAGCCATGGTCTATAGAGTCAGGGTAAAGGTAAAAGCTCTTCAGGTTCCTTCAGGAAAGAAAATTCTTGAGAGCTCTTTGCCCTCCAGGATGAGAGATTCGAAAGAACTCTTAGATTTGGAAAATTTTTTCTGTAAGAAAGTGAGAAACATTTTGGAAAGAAGAAAGAAGTTTTTATGCTACAGAGCTGCTCAGGAACCCAATACCCCTCAAAAATATGCCAGGGGTCTAAATGACAACTCTTTCTTTTTCATATCGAACCCAAGAAACTCTTGGTTAATAATAACCTTTATGATTCCATTTGTTTATACCTACTTAAAAGCTATGGGAACTTTGGCAGTTGTTCCATGTCTCGAATCTTCAGTTCCATAGCTGATTGCAAAACATGATACCATGATACCATGAAGATTAACTCATGGTAAATTTTTTATTGCAAGAATGATGTAGCAGGAAAGCAATAGAGAGTCATCACAACCTATCTTCCTAAAGAGTGGTCCCATTACTTACCCCACCCCCACCAGAGTCTTTTAGACTCTTATCCTCTCCAAAGAGTCAAATTTTGAAGGAAACCTTGAGTGAAACTGTGCTGCCAAAGTAAGGGTGTGGCAGGAAGAGAGATGAAGGAAAGCCTAGCCTTTTGTCTTGTCCTGGAGCCTGAGTTATTTACTACAAAGTAGCTGGTAGGTCTTTCTGCAAAAGAGTTAAAACTTGGCAGTAACACTGTGCAACGTTAATTGTTAGGTCTTGGTAACACATTCTTCATATTTCAAGCATCTTTAATAACAAGCTGTCATTATACTCATCTTACATTTCTGGGTCTGTCTCTAAAACCTCATATAATCCAACCTAAGGGGACACTTTTTTCACTCCTCATTAATCATTAGCAAATAACCCTCTTGGCCCCTCACTGTTGTGAATTGAGTTATATCCCTCATTCCTGGAAGGCAATCCTCTCATAGCCTCTGCCTCTGTGAAGCTCTGGCATCATTCAAGATGCAACTCAAGCACCACTTTCTACACAGAACCATTCCTGATCCCCCTAGCTACTAGTGCCCTCCCTCCCAAAACTTCTATTCATTTTTTATGTAGTAGGTATATTTTTATATATGTTTATCTTGACTTCACTATTATAAGGTAAACTCTTCAAGGGCAGGGACTGTTAAACTTGTGTCTTTGTATCTCAGGGCAAGCACATAGTATCTAATAAGCATCCTAGCACATAGTAAGTGCTTAATAAATGTCCATTGATTGACTGACTGTAAAAATTCTGATTAAAGAAGGGGTTCTTAATCTGAGGTCCATGAACTTAAAAAAAAATATTTTGATTACTGAATTACAATATAATTCAATATAATTATTTCAATATAATTGAAATATATTGTTCAATATAACAATATCATCTTGTTTTGCATTCCTATATATTCCACTTTGCGCATCTAAAATACTATTCTGGAAAAAAAATGAGTTCATGGCATTCACTAGATTGTCAAAGTGTCCATGCTACAAAATGGTTAAGGATTCTTGGACTAAAGAGTGATTTTTTTATAGGTACAGGAAACCTAGTATACTTTTAACTTGGTTTTTTCTGATTGATTTGCTATCTCACTTTCCAGAAGATCAATTTGCATAGTAACAGCTGACAGGAATCCTTTGTTCAAAGAAACAATGTAAAATGCTAGAATTGGGGTAGAAGATAACTTGGGGCAAAAGGATCTTGCTGGCACTCCTCAAGAAATATATTCAGAGATATAGAATATCAAAACTAAAAGTAGTCTTCGATGATGTAGAGAGAATATTTCAGTAAGCATTTATTAAATACTTACTATATATTGAGCACTGTGCAAACTACTAGCGACAAAAGGAAAGTCAAAAGACAATCCTTGCTCTTAAAGGACAAGAGTCCATGCAAGAGCTTACAATTTGATGGCTCCCCTCCTTCTGGAGATGAGTAAACCGAGACCCCAAAAGGTATCTAGTCAAAGTTACACAAATAGTGGCAGAACTAATATATTTTGAATCTGTAATTGCCCATACCTATATATATTGTCTCCAAGTTTTATCTCCTTTCTACTACTCATTCTGCTTATGTATAAAGGTCATTCCGATGTGTCCGATCTGTGTCATCACTTTCCTATTCAGTAAATCTCAGAGGTTCCCTATCACCTTTAGGATCAAACTTAAAATCCTCTATTTGGGATTCAAAGCCCTTCACAACCTTATCCCTTCCTACCTTTCCAGTCTTCTTACACTTCATTGTCTCTCCCCCTGCCCATGTATTCTGCTGTTCTGTGACACTGGCTTCCTTTTTGCTTCTTACAAAAGATACTCCATTTCTAGAGTGAGGACATTTTAACTGGCAATTTCCCATGCCTAGAATACTCTCTCTCCAAATCTCTTTCTCCTGGCATTCTTGGCTTCCTTCAAGTTCCAGATAAAATTTTATCTTTTAAAAGAAACCTTTCCAGACCCACTTTAATGCCTTCCCTCTGTGGATTATCTCTATTTTACCAGTGTAGATCCAGTTTATACACAGTGGTTTTCATCAGGCAATCAATTAACATTTATTAAGTGACAAGCACAGACAGTTATCTTCCCCCTTAGACTATGATCTACTTGAGAGAAGGGGCCATGTTTTATCTTTATTTCTGCACTGCTTAGCAAAATATCCAGAAAATAGAAGGCATTTAATAAATGCTTCCTGATAACTGATCCATTTTCCTTACTTCCTAATCCCCATTTCCTCATTAAATGAACAATAATCCCCAAGGACATCTTAACATTCAGCTCTGCATATGTTTCCATTCCAGCACTTTCTCTGAATTCCTCTTAAAAATACATGTCCTCTTTGAAATACAGTAATTTGGAAGGCTTCAGGTATTGTGAGATAAAAGAAATGTATTCCTGAAGGCAAGATTCTAACATCGTGTTAATATGTCATTGTTCTTTGGATTCGATGCCTTCCAGGAATTCAGATTGACATCATTCCTCTTAATTGGATAGTTAGAAAGCCAAATATAATTCTCTTTCAAAGGATTTTTTTAAATTGTTCAGACAGTGGAAAACAAAGAAATGCCAGTTTATAGTACTGACATGTCTAACAAGGAAGTTTATCTGCTGTAATTGGCCTTACATATTGGAACAAGTGCATTTGTCCCTTTTAGCATACTCTCATATAGTCCTGGCTCAATCTTCACTATGCAATGGAGTTTTACTCTTAAAGAAATCCAGTGAACAATCAGATTAGGAAGGTTTCCATGAAGCTTCCCTGTTTTTCCTTCTCATCTTCCTCAAAACAATGAATACAGTATATAACTACCCATATGGGAACATTATGGATATACACAAATGTAACGGGATGAGTTAGAGCCGACCCCTATCCATTTCAGGAGGCCACACACTGAGGGCCTGCCTAGATAACCTAGGGGCTTGTCAGTAGGGGTGGAACTAGATGGATTCAGGAGGAAAGGTCTCGTCCTTGTTTGCTACGTGGCAGTTCTTTGTCCTGGCTCCGGATGTCCGGTGGAGAAGACACCCATATAAGGAAAGGTGATAGGTGATAGTTTCAATGTGAAAGGTGATAGGTGATAGGTCCTACGTAGGGCTTAGGAATGTTGTACGTAGGTTAGACTATAAATGCCTGTGATTTAGATGAATAAAACGGAGTCTTCACCACCTTTGTCTCCCGCCCCATTTCATTACTCACGAGATCAAGGCCTCTTGCCGGACAAGGGCCTTGGGTCGGGGTCAGGGGTTCCCGTAAATGGTCTAGGGGACCCCAACACACAAATAATGTTGCTATTTACTCTCAGTCACAGATTGAGGTGTTTTATGTTTTATAAAATCATAGACCCTTAGAGGTAGAAAAGACTTTAGGGATCATCTGGTCTACCACCGTACCATCACCAATTTTATAGATGATGAAATGGATGTGTGGTGTGGGACATGGAGAACAAGACTTGTAGTCAAAAGAAATGGTATAAATCCTTAATTAATAGCTATGTGACCCTGGGTAAGTCACTTAACCTTGCTGAGCTTAGGTTTCCTCCTCTATGAAATAAGGAGATCACATGAGAAAGGATCTTGTAAACTTCAAAGAAGCATATAATGTAAACTGAGGTTATAGGCTCCTCCAGGGCAGAGACTGTCTTTTGCTTCTTTTTATATCCCCAGAACTTAAGTCAGTACTTGGCACACAATAGGTACTTAATAAATGTTTATTGAACTGAATATTTTCAATTTAATCATTCACCCAAGATTATAAGCAACTAAGAGTTGAACTAAGGGTAGAATTCTTCTTTTCTGAATTTACATTCACTCCTTTTTTCTACAATGCTACACTTATTCTCCTATAAATAGTTTTCATACATGCGTATTATCATTGGATCTGAGGACAGTGACAAAGACTTCTTGTATTTGCTTTCTTGATGGGCCCTATTTTGAATCTACTCTTCTCCAAGTATTTCTGTCTCTCAGTAAAGGGATAGCAAAGCAGTATAATTTGATGTGTGTATGTACATGTAGTCTTACAATTTACCTGATACTAAAAAAATGAGTCAACTAAGCTACATATTTTTAAATTTTAAAGCTAAAAAATTTTCAATATCTGTTGATATTTTTCCCAGAAAATTATTGAAAGGAAGGTTATGCACTCTCATAGAGTAAGAAACCTCCCCAAAATAAATGAATATCTTACCATGCAAATAAAATTCCTAGTTCAATTCTGAACTGAATTTTTAATGAGTTTAGCTTAGGACATAAAGTGATGGTGAATAAATTTTGTTTACAACTTCTCCCAGGAGGTCTGTCTTCTTCAAATGATATAAGTACATGAGGATTTTCCTTTGGAAGAAATGGCAGGCTAACATTTATGAACTAATTAATAAGTTGGAAGTATGCCCTTGATTACTGGCCAGTGGCTTAATCAAATGTATGTGAGTTCTAAGCGAAATTATAATTGATTGCCAATGACCTGAATTTTCATTGTCATTTTATTAAGAAGAAAATAAGCTTCCAGAATAAAAATTACATAGCTTGAGTTGTAAACAGTTGGCACTATTTTGAAAAATTGATTTAAAAAGAACTTCCAGGGGCAGAACCAAAATGGTAGAGTATAGGAAGTATTCTTCTAACATTGCCCTCCAAATAACTTTAAAATAATGCTTCCAACTGAATTTTGAAGTGGCAGAGCCAACGAAAGATCAGGGCAAGACATTCTTCCAATGAAATACAATTTAGGAGATTAGGAAAAGAGGTCTTTGACCAAAGGCTAGAGGCTGACCTAGAGCTCACATGTATAGTACACCAGTGATAGGATTAGGGGATGGCAATAGTAGCAACAGCAGCTTCAGGAACTCCCAAGTTAAAAATGTTAAGGGGAACTTGCAACTGGTTAGGAAGAGATTACTAAACAACTCTGTGCTAACAAGGGATGCAGGACTTGACGCTGTTTAACAACTTCATTGCCTATAGCCACTTCTGGGTCATACTTCAAGGGCAGATAGAAGCACTTTCCATCAACAGGGAGCAGGGCCCCTGAGGAGCAGTATTAATTACAGTCCTAATGAGTCAGAGACCGTTCCTGGGTAAGGACCAGTGTACAAAGCAAGAGATCAGTGACCACACATCTCCACAGATCATACAAATTTGGAAGTACCAAAAACTTCCAAACACTGAGAACTAGCTACGAAAACAGTACTATGAAAAGTCCTAAAGCTTGGGATGGTACTCTTCCCCATCTCTCCCCTACACACACACACACACACACACACACACACACACACACACACACACACACACACACACACACCCCAGGAACAAAACCCAACTTAGGATTTATAAGACATTATGACATATAACATATATATATATATATATATAGAGAGAGAGAGAGAGAGAGAGAGAGATTATATTTACATAGGGATTATAAATATATATAATATATATTTATATAGGGATTATAAAGGTTATAACCAAGAAATAGGGTTAAAAATGAGCAAAAAAAAAAAAGAATGTGACAATAAAAAGCTACTCTGATGACAGAGAAAATCAAGACACAAACACAGAAGAACACAATGAAGTCAAAACAGCTACAAGTGAAACATCCAAGAAAAAATGTGAACTAGACACAAGACCAATAAAAATTCCTGGAAGAGCTAAAAATCAAATAAAAATGGTAGAGGAAAACTTAAAGAAATGAGATCAAAGAAAGAAAATTATGAAAAAACAATTAACATCTTGGTAAAAGAGGCACAAAAATTATTGAAGAAAAACAATCTTAAAAAAACTGAATTGGCTAAGTGAAAAAGGAGATACAAAACTTTAATGATGAAAATAAATAAATCCTTAAAAAGCAGAATTTGTTAAATGGAAAAAGAGATACAAAAGGGTCATTGATGGAAATAATTCCTTAAAAATTAGAATTGCCATGTAGAAGCTAATGACACCATGAGACGTCAAGAAACAATAAAGCAAAGTCAAACTAAAGAAAAAATAGAATAAAATGTGAAATATCAGGAGGAAATGACTGGCCTGCAAGATAGATTGAGGAGAGAAAAATTTTAAATTACTGAACTACCTGAAAGCTACAATCAAAGGAAAAGCCTAGACATCATATTTTGAGGAACTATCAAGGAAAACAGTCCTGATATCTTAGAACCAGAAAGTAAAATAAAATGGAAAGGATCTACTGATCATCACCTGAAAGAGATCCCAAAATAAAAACTGCTAGCAATATTATGGCCAAATTCCTGAGCTCCCAGGTCAAAGAGAAAATATTTCAAACAGACAGAAAGAAATGATTCAAATTTCCTGGAGCCCTAATCAGGATCAAAGAAATTTTAGCAACTTCCATGTTAAAGGAGAAGAGGGGTTTAAATATACTATTCTTGAAGGCTAAAGAGCTGGGATTTCAACCAAGAATAAACTTTCTAGCAACACTGAGTATAACCATTAAAGAAAAAAAATGTACGTTTAATGAAATAAAAGCTTTTCAAGCATTCCTGAGGAAAGGGCCAGAATGGAATAAAAAATTTGATTTTCAAATACGTGACTCAAAAGAAGCATGAAAAGATAAACATTAAAGAGAAAACATAATGTATTTAATAAGTTTAAACTGCTTAATTTCTATGTGGAAAGATGATAACTGTAACTTCTAAGAATGCTATCATTATTAGAGTAGTTGAGTCAATTATGTTGGGAGGCTGTGAAAAAAATGGATGGGAAAGAGAGATGCCCTGGAAAAAGGGGGAAGAATGGGAAAAATTATCTTATATAAAAGAGGACACAAGAAAGAACTTTTACAGTGGAGAGGAAAATGCTAGAGGCTGGAAATGCTTGAATTTAGCTCACATATAAATTGGTTCAAAGAGGGAATATGTGTGTGTACATATATAGTCATATACATATATATGGTTACATATATATAGCTATACATTCATACATATGTATATGTGTGTGTGTGTGTGTGTGTATTCATTTAGACACAGAAATCTATCTTGCCCAACAGGAAAATAGGAGGAGATGGGGATAAGAGGAAGAGAGGGGAGAGAAAAATGAAGACAGATAAAAGTACAGAGTGAACAAAAGCAAAATGAACTTTAGAGAAGGAACAGAATAAAAAGATGAAGAAAAGGATAAATAAAAGAAAATAGCACAGTGAGAAATGCACACTTAGTAATGATAATTGTGAATTTGAATGGGATAAAGTCATCCATAAAATGGAAGCAGATAGCAAAACAAATTAGAAACCAGAATTGGACAATACGTTGTTTACAAGAAATATGCATGAAACATAGAGACTCACACAGAGTTAAAATAAGGGGCTGGAGAATATTTCAACTAAAGCAAAAAAGGTAGGGGGTGGCAATTATGATCTCAGACAAAGAAAAACCAAAAATAGACATAACTAAAAGGGATAAGCAGAAAAATAATGTCTTATTAAAAGGCACAATAGATAATGAAGCAATATCAATAATAAATATATATGCACCAAATGGTATAGCATCCAAATTCTTAAAGGAAAAATTAAATGAATTATGGGAGAAAATAAACAGTAAAACCATACCAGTTGGGGACTTGAACTTTTCCCTTTTAGACTAATGACAAAATAAATAAGAAAGAAGTCAAGGAGATGAATGCAATCTTAGAAAACTTACATATGATAGACTTCCAGAGAAAATTGAACAAGTCTAGAAAGGGATATACCTTTTGTTCAGCTGTACATATCACCTTCACAAAAACTGACCATGTATGAGGACATAAAAGCTCTACAATGGAAAACTAAAAAGAAAGAAACATTCATTGTACCCCTTTCAGACCATAATGCAATAAAATAAAATATAACTACTCAGAACAGAAGCAGCCTTCCACAGCAGTTAGCTATGACCCTGGATGCCTCAGAACTATGTTGAAGGGATCCATAATAGGCACTGATCTTAGCATCACTTATTCCTGTGTGGAAGTTTTCCAAAAAGGTAAAGTAGAGTTCATTGCTAATGACCAAGGAAACAGGACCACGCCAATTTATATAACCACCAATACAGAAAGTTTAATCAGTAATGATGTAAAGAATCAAGCTGTAATGAATCCCATCAATACAGTTTTTGATGACAAATGACTGACTGGTCACAGATTTGATGATGCAGTTGTCATACATGAATCTTTGGCCTTTTATGGTGATGAATACGGCACAGACCTAAGGTCTAGATGAAGTACATAGGCGAGACTAAAAGTTTCTATCCAGAACAAGTATTTTCTAAGGTCTTGGTCAAAATGAAAGAAATTGCTGAAGCTTACCTTGCAAAGACTGTCACAAATGATGTCATCACAGTACCAGCCTATTTCAATGATTTCCAATGTCAGGGCACCAAAGATGCCACAACCATCACTGGTACCAATGTGTTCCAAATAATCAACTGCCACTGCTATTGCTTATGACTTGGACAAAAAGGTTAATGCCAAGAAAAATGTGCTTATCTCTGACCTTGGAGGTAGCACTTTTGATGTCTCCAGTCTTACCGCTGAAGACAGCACCTTTAAGGTCAAGTCTACAGATGAAAGACATTCATTTGTGTGGGGAGGACTTTCACAACCACATGGTCAACAATTTGGAATTCAAGTGAAAGCACAAGAAGGACGTGAGTGAGAACATCCTGTCTGCACACTGCTTGTGAAAGTACAAAGCATACCCTCTTTTCAAGTACCCAGACCAGTATTGAGATTAACTCAGGTATCAACTTCTATACCTCTATCATCCAGGCCCATCTTGAAAAGCTGAATGCTTCTATGGCACTCTGGATCCTATAGAAAAGGCTTGAAAAGATGTTAATCTAGATAAATCACAGATTTATGACATCATCCCAAAGGGTGGTCGTAATGTTAACTATATTAATGAGAGTTAAAGATCTTCCCCACTCATTAATGGGCATGTCATTTAAGGGAAACTTGATTAGGGGAGATTTGCTTTGTAGGAAGGCCCACACCTTTTGTTAATTTGTTCTCAAGGGTTGTGATGCCCTCTGGCTCTGAAAAAGTGTATATATACTCTGAGATGAGGTTTGTTTTGGGGCTTACTCATTGGAAGTATTTATTTGGACAGATGAGACTATGTAGCTACTAAGGAGCCCCTCAGATGTTGGTGTTTCTCTCTCTGGTAACTATGTATTTATGTAATGGTCAGATGGTTGGATCTGTCTATTGATCTGTGATAAATGTTTTACTCATGGTCAGACATTTGAAAGCTCTGTCTGTTGGTCTTTATTTCTCTGTTTATATTTTCTCTGAAGTTCTGAGCGCTGACTTTTTTTCCTGAACTATGTGAACGATATATATGCTTAATTAAAGTAGATTGTTGACTGCCCAAAAGTTGCTTTCCTTTTAGAAAAGCAGATCTAAGAACTTATACAGCAGGCCCTCTTGTGTATGCCAGGGTCCTTGCTATTACAGTGGTTCCTCTCAGATTTCCTAAATCCAGAAGCTTCTGGAAGACTCCTTCAGTGGCAAGGACCTCAACAAGAGTATCAGTCTTGAGAAGACTATTGGCTAAGGTACAGTTGTCCAGGCTGCCATCTGAGAATGTGCAGGACTTGCTACTGTTAGATGTTATTCCTCTTTCACTTGAAATTGACATTGCTGGTAGCATGATGACAGTTCTGATGATGTAATAGCATCCCCACCAAGCAGACACAGACCTTTGCCACCTATTCACACAACCAGAATGATGCTTATTCAGTTTTATGAAGCTAAGAGAGCAGTGACAAAGGATAACAACCTGCTTAGCAAGTTTGAATTCACAGGAATCCCACCCCCCAGGGGTGTTTCTCAGATTGAAGTAGCATTTGACATTGATACAAATGGCATCCTGAATTTTTTGCTGTGGATAAGATGACAAACAAAGAAAACAAGATCCCCATCACCAATGACAAAGGTTGTTTGAACAAAGAAGTCATTGAGCATATGATCCATGTAGCTGAGAAAAACAAGCCTGAGCGTGAGAAGCAGGGAGACAGGGTGTCTTCAAGAATTCTCTTGAATCATGCTTTCAATATGAAGGCTATCACAGGAAGAAAAGTTGCAAGGCAAAATTATTGATGATGATAAACAGAAGATCCTTACTAATGTAATAAAATAATCAACTGGCTGGATAAGAACCAGAGTGCTAAGAAGGAAAAAATGGATTAGCAGCAGAAAGAATTTCAGAAGACGCGCAACCTCTTCATTATGAAACTGTACCAGAATGCACTGAGTATTCTAGAAGGCATGCCTGGTAGGTTCTTGGGGGGGTGACAGCCCTATCTGGAGGTGCTTCTTTTGGATCCACCATTGAAGGGGTTGACTAAACACACCAGAAGAAAGAGCATTCCATGCAGCTTTCAAAAAATTGAGGGACTCAGATTTGTAGCCAAGGAAGCAGCACTTTAAATGTAATGGTTAAGCTACTGTGTAAATCTGGGTTTTAAGAAAAGTTGAATACGTGCAGAGGGAGAGAAGTAAACAATATTGGACTTCTAAACAAGTGGAAAAGCAATTCTTGGCCTAGAGAATAAAATCTATTTAAAATTGACACCATAAAAATGAATATAAAAAATTTTACATGGAATCAGAAAATATTTGATAGAATAAAATGTATTTTAAAATAAATTAAAATTATGACTTTTCTTTTAGAATGAGTTTATTTGATTCGTAAACTAAACTATAGAAAAATACATTTTTGCATCTTATTAAATTCAATAGGCAACTTCTGCAGTAAAGTTTCACAAAAAGAGTGACTTTCAACTATGCTTCAATTTTGTACCAAAGCAAGATATTCTGCTGCTGTCACCAGATCTAACTGCCATGGCAATCTATTGTCAATTGATATACAATTAGACTATGAACAAAAAATCAAATTGTACCAAGAAAACTGTTGTATTTCTTATTATTTTAGGAGTCACTCTAATACTAGAGTGGGATTCAAAATAATAGCCCAAATTAAGTCTTTATGCACACCCTGACAATTGCACAAACTTTACCCAGTCGTTGTAGAAGTTTGTAAGATCATCAAATTTTTAGAAGAAAACTCAAAAGGCAAATCTAACTCCCTAGGAATGAAGCCTGGGTAGCATCACATCTGAAATGTGAAATATGCATCTGATGTTTTAGAAGCAAAAATATCTGCAAATAAGCTATGCTGAAAGAAATTCATATTTCTAGGGAAATTTTGTGCTCAATCAAATTTCAAATTCAGGTCTTATAACTTAAAATTGAATATTCTTTCTACTATACTACACTATCCTCCATGATGAACAGATTGCATCTGTCCAAGGACATTGAAGTAGAAGACATGATTGCAGAACACTGAAACTCCGTTTTCCTATTATTTCCTTTTCTTTTTAGTGCTTCCTTAGTCCAGTGGTCCGTCATTTTAGTAGTATGGGTACACATACACAAATGTAGATTTCGAAGGGATATCAGAAGGCATTTAGTCCAAAATCCTCATTTTTCAGATGAAGAAATGAGAACTAGGGAGACGGAAAGATCTGACCAAGGTCGCAGAGGTAATAACTAAATGTTCTTGTCCTGACTTTAGATTGAGTGTTCTTTACAGTGAAATTCGCTGCCTTCCATGTTCTGAAATATAGATTGCAACTCTTCTGAAAATTAATAGATGGCATTTGAGAGCTTCTGGGAATGATATTTTCTACCCTTAGTTAGACTGGGCCTCAGACGACAAACATACAATTTAGATTTATAATTATATTCTATAGCCAAGAATAAATTTGACTCTAGGGGGAGGAAATAAGTGACAAGTAGAAGAGTCTTCTTTTACGTTCAGAGTATACAGTCTCTGACACACAGGAACTTCAGCAAATTATTTCCTTCATCTTAAAATGCTCGTGGTCTTTTATTATGTTCTCTGTCCCTATAAAGAAAAAGGAAGGTATTGGCACTTGAATATTTCCCTAAGGGTAACATGCCACATAGGAAGAATACAAAGGTAAGCATAGCCGATTCTTGGTATTTTGCACTAGAGATGTTCCAAGTTGGTATTGAACCATCCATAAATATTTTTGGAATTTGATCACTCAATCAGTTCTAAATCTAACTATATTATTTTCTAGTCCATGTATCTCAAGTTTGTTTATAAGAATAGCATAAGAGCTTTTGATCAAACATGTTGCTAACATCTACATAAAGTAGATCTAAGAATCTAATAACCTTGTAAGAAAAAAAGGAATGAAGTTAGTCTATAACTTATCTTCTCTGAGACTTACTTTCGAAATATGCATTCAGGGCAATGGAATGGATGATAGCTAAGGTCTTTCCAGGTCCAAATAGTGGGATACTAGAGTAATGTGTAAAATGATGAACTTGGAGTCAATAAGAGCTAG
The DNA here is from genome assembly GCF_028372415.1 of Notamacropus eugenii. Lineage (NCBI taxonomy): Eukaryota > Metazoa > Chordata > Mammalia > Diprotodontia > Macropodidae > Notamacropus > Notamacropus eugenii. The sequence goes on from NC_092877.1 coordinate 91,022,886, forward strand.
GTTTGAATCCTTTCCCATTAGAACTACTAGCTGTGTAGCCCTAGATAAATCACTTAATCTCCCTTGTTCTCAGTTTCCTCATCTGGAAAATGAAGAGGCTGAACTTAATAACATTCAAGGCTCCTTCCAACTGTAAATCTATAAACCTATGAATGTAACTTCCCTCATAGCATGATTGGACTGAGGACCTAATCAAATGTACTCCCCTGACCAATACAAGTACAATTTAATTAAAAAAAAAAAATCCTTCCCAGGGCTTCTTTCCCTTCTCATTCTCATGCACTTCCTCTTCTTTATACTGCTGTCACTCTGCTGTCTATGTTTCACTGTGTGTCCTTTAGTAAAAGGAATAATGGTATTTCTATCTTATCTACTGAGAACAGATTCCACCCTAACTATACTTTCTAGAAAAAAACTGAATCGCCAACTCAGGCAGCCTGTCATTTCTATGCCAACTGCACTGCTGAAAAGCCTTCTGTTCCCTAAAATGAGCTTGATGGAATCCAGATTTCCTGAGAGATTTGGTATCTAACTGGAAAAGAATTCATAAGCTTTAAATCAGAAAACTTGGTGTGCTGGAACTGTAGTATATTAAAATATTAATCTTGCTTGGAGTTCAATACAAAAGGAACAAAACAAGTGATTTAGTCCAAGCTCCAATCATATTAAGGCTGCCAAAGCAGTTATTACTTTGCTTTGTCAGTCTCTAGTTAATAAAAGTTATGAAAGACATACATTTCCATTTTCCCAGGTGTCTGAGAACCTCTTAATACTATATCCTCCATGCTTCATAAAAACAGGCTAATATTTTTAAACATCTCTCATGTTGTTAACAATTATTTCTTGGTATTGCCATCTTAGAAAAATAACCTTTAAATATTCTCATTTCTGCAACTGTTAAATGAAATAAGTTTAGCTCCTAGATTGTGGAACATTGGTCAGTATCACCTTATACCTTTTGCTCTTAGCTGAATAGAAATTATGAAAGTACCCATCTCCCAATGCAACTCTTACCAGTTCATGCAAAAAAATCCAAAACAACTTTTAGTTGAAAGCTTCAGTTCATTTTGCAGGGCATAAAACAAAACAGCTTTATTCCTTGATTTTTCTGCTGAATTGTTGATGAATTAATGGACATATTTAAAGATGACATGCTGAGGCCTCACTACTAAGGCAAGTTCTGTGGGAGCCAATTTGGAGGAAGGCAAAATATTAATGGATAACAGTTTAACAAAAATTACAAGATTTTCAGGACTTTCTCAGAATCTACAGGGCTAAAATACGTAACATATCCCGAGCTCTCTGTACTAAAGGAATGACAAGCTTCTAAAGAATGCTTCTAAAGTTTCTAAAAGAATAACAAAACAGTAGACCTAGAATACTATTACATGTACACGTAGTGTTTTCAGATCTCACATCCCTGTAGTTCCAATCCTGGTCCCATTCTCTTCTCTTTCTGAACTGTCTCCTTTGGTAATCTCTTCCATGCCTACGGGTTCAACTATCCCCTTTGTTTCTCTCCAAAATTTTTTTAGCTGGCCCCAATCTCTCACCTAAGCATCATTCTCACATTTCCACCTGTATGCTAAACGTTTCTACCTAGATATTTCACCAGCACCTCAAAATCATCATGCCCCAAATTGAACTGAATAGTTTCTCCACTTTACATCCGTCTTTCTATCAGCACCATGGCTATCAGTTTTATTGAAGCTGAAAGACTGTCTTGTTCAGCACTAAACAATGGACAACACCAAACTGTTAGTAAGAGGAGCAAGGTCCTGTTGCCCATGAAAGTTCACGTAGGGATGCTATGACTAGGAATATTTAAGGAAGAATAAAAATTGTTACTAGGACCAGTAATTGGGCAAATCCATTTACTAAGTGAGAGTTAAATGAGGAGTAGCCTCTTCAGTGTGGGAAATGTGCTTCATTGTTTGGGTGTCCTGGGCAGCATCCCTGGTGTAGGTCTTTATGTCTCTTTCTTGGTATAGTAACCTGAAGGAGAGCAGCTGGAAGAGATATGTGTGTCCCTTTGTCCTTTCTGTATCTGGTGTACAGTGATGACACAGTATAGTTCTCCCATGAATAGACCTCAGCTTTCTGGTAAAAGCTGAGTCTGTGAGGTCAAGATTTTTCTCAGATAAGTCTGGCTCTGTTTTTGAGTCATCACTTTTTCTAAAAATCTGCCTCTTCATCCCTAAGAGTCTATTTTGAGAATCCAGAAGAAATTTTTTGTTTTGTTGTACTGAGGAAACCACCAGCTCCCCAGACACCCAGGTTCAAACCTCAGGAACATTCTCTGACTCTTTATCATTCTTCTTCCATGCATTCAACTGATGTCCAAATTCTGTTGATTTCCCATATCTTTGTAATTCATTTCCCTTTTTCTATGAACATTGTCACTATGCTAGATCAGACTTTCATCATCTCTCGCTTGGAAGGAAAAAGGGAATAAGCATTTATATAATACCTGTGCCAATCACTATGCTAGATGCTTCACAAATATTATTCCATTTGATTCTTTCCATCACCCTTGAAAAGTAGGTACTGTTATTATCCCCATTTTTAAGTTGAGGAAACTGAGGCAAATAGAGATAAAATGACTTGCCCAGAGTCACGTAGGTAGTAACTATCTGAAGTCCATTCTGAATTCAGGTCTTTCTGACTCCAGGCACAGTGCTCTCCCAACTTCACCACCTAGCTGCTGGAAAACTTTAACACCTTTTTAAAATGCTATCTCTGCTTCCGGTCTTTCTTCTCCAATCACCCCTTAACACAATCACCAGAATCATCTTCCTAAAGAAAATGTCTGAACAAGTCATTCTTTCACTAAAATATTTTTAGAGCTTCCATATTGCCTATAAGATAAAAAACAAACTCCTTAGCCTGGCATGTGATGTTCTTCACATCTCTTTCCAATCTACCTTTATTGCTTTATTTCATAATTCTCAACCTCACTGCCTTTTAATGCATGCTACTCCAACAAAACTAGGCCACTAGTCATTTTCTAATCTTGTCCTGTCATGTCTTTCTTTGTTGAATTCATGTATACTATATTCCATACTTGGAATAGGGTCCTCCCTCATCTCAGTTTGTTAAAATCTTTTCTTCCTTAAAGATTCAGTAAAGGGGTCATCCCTGCAAAGGTTGTTCTTTTCTTTTTAATTTTCTTACAACCTCTGTTAAGATATATCTCTCCATCTCTATATATTATTAGAATACTTTATCTGGATTTTTTCTTCCCCTATCATATTTTACCTTGCATTCTTATTAATGTACTGCCATATCCCTCAACAGACTGCAGATGAGAGAATGTGATTTTTTTTTCATTTTTGTATTCCCAGGGCTGAGCCAGTTGTTGTGGGGTTTTTTTGCACAGAACTGAGAAGCAGAAGGTAGTAGAGAGAAACTCAGTGAATACTGTAACTAGAAACTAGCCTAGACACACAACAGAACTGATGTAACACAACTCTGTTGTTGTGTTTTAAATGTATAACAACTAGTTTTCTAAAGAGACGTGATATACTTTAGACATGATATAGACATGATATACTTTAATCTGCATTATTTTTTCCTTCTTTTTTTAAGTCTAGACAATCAGCAAAACAACAAGCCAAGCCCTGATTTACAGTGTTTGCTCACTGCTGACCTGTAAGTGCTCAGACTGAAAATTTATTAAGAGCCAGTACAAACTGGTTCCAGAATATCCTTATACCCCAAGCACAGGAGAAATATACAGTGCCCAGGAGAAACTGAAGGATGAGTGGAAAGCAACAGAGAACTGCCCAATGGCATCACTAAAAAAGCACCAGCAATTCTAAAGTATTATATTTCTGATTTGTTCTGGCCATATTTGCACTCTGACTATGTGTCCATATGGATATACCCTACAGTTATGTACTTAGATCATGTTTCCAATGTGTTCCTATTCATTCCTATTCCCTATCCACACATTTCTCTGCATAAGGGTTCTTTTATTCATGTTTCTTGATCAAATGTGTTCTTTGCTTATATGTATACTCATACAGAAGAAGTGTAGCAATCTGTGAGGTAATATATCCCATTTGGATATGGAAGGTTCTTTCCTTTTTCACTTAATCCTCCCCCACTCCTTTTTTTTTACTTTGAAGTATGTCTTCTCTGGTTAGCTAAATAAAATATGTCACTAGGAAATCAAGAGTTATGATTTGGAATGAATGTTGAGTCTTACCCACAGTGTGGCTCAAACCTGGGGTAGACCCAAGAAGATTCATGTGTGAGGGAGAACCCATGAAGAGAATTCCCTGGAATTTTGACTGATTAATTTCCTATCCAGGACCTCATCATGATGTGGGTAAAGACATGGATGAAGTGATATTTTCCTTCAGAAGGAATTTATCTGATAAACCCTATTGGTGGTAGAGATTACACTGTTTCTCTGTAACCTGAAAGGAATGAATTGAATTGAATGACTGTCAGGGCCTCAGCTAAATTACCCACAATCATCAGTCTCTGCTTACTATTTCAGTCACCCTGGGAAGGATCCAGTGAACCCTCATTTATTTAAAGAAAAAGACTTGATTTGGAGGTGAGGGAAATGGAAAAGCCATGAAGTAATCAAGGACAAAAATTTTAGAGGACAGCATCCTACACTTCCCTCTTGTTGGAGAAAAGAAGGAATGTAGAATGTGACATATGTGCCGGCAGATGATTCCCTTTCCCTGTCCTATACCTGTGAGTCTGGATTTTCTCTGCGCGTCTTTGATGTCCTCTCTGCTATGTTTCCCTGGATGTACCCTGTAACTTTCCCTAAGCCCACATGGTTTTGTTTACCATTTGTTAGATATCCATGTATATAACTTGGCAGACTCAACTTGTACTTGAATCGTGCCATTCTCATTTTTAGCACTGCTAGCTAGCATGTTATCCCCTGGCAATAAAATAGACATTATCGAGTGAGTAGTATCTAAATAGTGATGAAGTCTATCCATTTTCTTTATGGAAATATATTTTGGTAAGGTAAAGGTTAAAACCTCAAATCATCAGGGCAGTATAATGTCTTATCCAGATGGATTGAAACAATGTGTATCTGGTATGTCATGTCTTGTCACCATCCTAGCACTTTATGCTATAATTACAAGGCATGGCATTGTTTTGGACCTAAACATTTGAAGATATGGCAATTTTTTTTTTTGCTTTCAAGTCATAAAAACAAAAAAAATGAGCAAAACTTATAAACAACACAATCATTTTCATATATAAGATGAAATTTAATATCTTGTTAAATTCACTGATATAGTAAGAAAAAAATATTTCCTCTCACTGTAATTGCCTCTCAATCTCAACTTTAAAGCTATATCACTTTGCTTTCCTAATTATCACTATTTGTAAGAAAATATTAAACAAGAGGGGGACAGAGCCAAGATGGCGGAGTAGAAAGACACACATGCACTAGCTCGGAACCCACAGCCCATAAAATATCTGTAAAAAAGAACTCCCAACAAATTCTGGAGCAGCAGAAGCCACAAAACAACAGAGCAGACAAGATTTCTGTTCCAGAGAACCCTGAAAACCTCTCGCAAAAGGTCTGTCGCACCCGGGACCGGGAGCCGAGCCCAGCCCTGCCTTGGCTGCGTGGCACCAAAAGGAGCGGATCCAAGAAGGCTTCAGGGACAGAATCTCCAGCGACTGCATGGGTCCCTCCACCCATGGGCCCCAAAGGTTGGAGAGAGGGTCTTCTTGGCTTGCCAAGAGGAGAGAGGGGTGCCCCCATAACTCAGGCCCCCTCGGGAGGCAGCAGTGGAGATGGTATCAGACAGGGGCTCCCAGAGAAGGCAGGAGCTCAGATCCATTGTTGAAGGTCTCTGCATAAACCCCCTCAGGGAACTGAGCCTGTGAGACAGCCCTGACCCAACCCGAGCAGCTGAACTTGATCTCACACTGAATAGCAGCCCTGCCCCAACCCAAAGCCCTGAGGCTGGGAAGCAGCATTTGAATCTCAGACCTCAAGCGCTGGCTGGGCAGATCTGGAGGCATGGTGGGGGTGGAAAGAAAACTCACAAGGCAAGTCACTGGCTGGGAAAATGCCCAGAAAAGGGGGAAAAAAATAAGACTATAGAAGGTTACTTTCTTGGTGAACAGATAATTCCTCCCTTCCTTTCTCATGAGGAAGAACAATGTTTACTATCAGGGAAAGACACAGAAGTCAAGGCTTCTGTATCCCACACATCCAAAATAAATATTCCATGGGCTCAGGCCATGGAAGAGCTCAAAAAGGATTTTGAAAATCAAGTTAGAGAGGTGGAGGAAAAACTGGGAAGAGAAATGAGAGAGATGAAAGAAAAGTATGAGAAGCAGGTCAACACCTTGCTAAAGGAGATGCAAAAAAATGCTGAAGAACATAACACCTTGAAAAATAGGCTAACTCAATTGGCAAAAGAGGTTCAAAAAGCCAACGAGGAGAAGAATGCTTTCAAAAGCAGAATTAGCCAGATGGAAAAGGAGATTCAAAAGCTCACTGAAGAAAATAGTTCTTTCAAAATTAGAATGGAACAGATGGAGGCCAACGACTTTATGAGAAACACTAAGAAATCACAAAACAAAACCAAAAGAATGAAAAAATGGAAGATAATGTGAAATATCTCATTGGAAAAACAACTGACCTGGAAAATAGATCCAGGAGAGACAATTTTAAAATTATAGGACTACCTGAAAGCCGTGATCAAAAAAAGAGCCTAGACATCATCTTTCATGAAATTATCAAGGAAAACTGCCCTGAGATTCTACAACCAGAGGGCAAAATAAGTATTCAAGGAATCCACAGATCACCACCTGAAAGAGATCCAAAAAGAGAAACTCCTAGGAACATTGTGGCCAAATTCCAGAGTTCCATGGTCAAGGAGAAAATACTGCAGCAGCTAGAAAGAAACAATTCAAGTATTGTGGAAATACAATCAGGATAACACAAGATCTAGCAGCTTCTACATTAAGGGATCGAAGGGTATGGAATAGGATATTCCAGAAGTCAAAGGAACTAGGACTAAAACCAAGAATCACCTACCCAGCAAAGCAGAGTATAATACCTCAGGGGAAAAATTGGTCTTTCAATGAAATAGAGGACTTTCAAGCATTCTTGATGAAAAGACCAGAGCTGAAAAGAAAATTTGACTTTCAAACACAAGAATGAAGAGGAGCATGAAAAGGTAAACAGCAAAGAGAAGTCATAAGGGACTTACTAAAGTTGAACTGTTTACATTCCTACATGGATAGACAATATTTCTAACTCTTGAAACTTTTCAGTATCTGGGTACTGGGTGGGATTACACACACACACACACACACACACACACACACACACACACACACAGACAGAGACAGAGTGCACAGAGTGAATTGAAGAGGATGGGATCACATCTTAAAAAAAAATGAAATCAAGCAGTGAGAGAGAAATATATTGGGAGGAGAAAGCAAGAAATGGATAGGGGCAAGTTATCTCTCATAAAAGAGGCAAGCAAAAGACTTTTTAGTGGAGGGAAAAAGAGGGGAGGTGAGAGAAAAACATGAAGTTTACTCTCATCACATTCCACTAAAGGAAAGAATAAAATGGACACTCATTTTGGTATGAAAACCTATCTTACAATACAGGAAAGTAGGGGATAAGGGGATAAGCAGGGTAGGGGGGATGATGGAAGGGAGGGTATGGGGAGGAGGGAGCAGTTTGAGGTCAACACTCATGGGGAGGGACAGGATCAAAAGAGAGAATAGAAGTAATGGGGGACAGGATAGGATGGAGGGAAATATAGTTAGTCTTATACAACATGACTATTATGGAAGTCATTTGCAAAACTACACAGATATGGCTTATATTGAATTGCTTGCCTTCCAAAGGGAATGGGTGGGGAGGGAGGGAGGAAGAGAAGTTGGATCTCAAAGTTGTAGGAACAACTGTTGAGTACTGTTCTTGCTACTAGGAAACAAGAAATACAGGTAAAGGGGTATAGTAAGTTATTTGGCCCTACAGGACAAAAGAGAAGATGGAGACAAGGGCAGAGAGGGATGATAGAAGAGAAAGCAGATTGGTCATAGGGGCAATTAGAATGCTTGGTGTTTTGGGGTGGGGGAGGGGACAAAAGGGGAGAAAATTTGGAACCGAAAATTTTGTGAAAATGAATGTTAAAAGTTGAATAAAAAATAAATTAAAAAAGAAAGAAAATATTATAATAAGAAGAGTATTTAGCATCCAAAATTTAGTTTATTCTAATACAAATAAGTACCACCTACTACTGTCCTTCAAGGATTTGTTTTTCTTTTGTTAGATGGGCCTTTGGAGTTTTATTTTTGTTGTTATTGTAATTTTGTTTTATTTGATTTCCTGTTGAGGAAAAAAAGGTCTAGATATCTTTGAAAGTATTGCTTTTAGCCATTCAATAATAGAATATTCCTTCTGGAAATCTATACATATATGCTTCTCTATAGCTGATGTTAAAATTTTAGCAGAAAAAATCATGAAATTTGTTATGGAACCATAATACCAAATTTGCACAAAGGGATTAAGGAAAAATAATAACTTTTGTGTCATAAAAATACAATCTACACGGAATCAAACTATGTTGATCTGTTTTTTGTTCCTCATTTCAAAGAGGATCAAAGACACCATGGGGTGATGTCTTCAGTTGCTTGCAGATGACTGGATATCAGGCACAGTTGTACAAAGTGATCAGCCTCACTCTTCCAGAGACATTGAAGTCCATTGGCAATTCAAGGTCAGTATGACTGGAGATGGCTTGGGATGCACATCTTTGATGTCTGATCAAGCTCTAGATGCCTCAAAGCATCTACTTCAGCTGCCTTCATAGGCACTGAAAGAAATTGTTCTCATCCACATATTCCACCAGGGGAAGTCTTCACATGCTTGAAGCAGATGCCTTCCAACTCACCAACAGTTTTGAAGTCTGGTGGTTACCCTCAGCCTGGTTTAGGCTATCTGCCAAGATGACTTTACTGGTGTATGGCCACTGTGCATACTACAACTTCTTGGAGTCACAGGTCAGAGAGTTATGTTGATAAGAGTATGTTAAATGCTCACCATAACTTACTTTGGGAAGACTGAATCTTTGTATCATCACTAAAGAAATATGCATTTTTGGAAACTCATTCCTTTACTGCCTTCTCCAATACTTATTAAGTGTCACGTGCAGTGTGCTGTACTAGATGGTAGCTAAAAATCAAAGACAAGAAAGACACAATTATTGTTCTTAAATTCTTAGTCATCCAAAATTGGAATTCTTCCTGTAATACAGAGAGGCACATCAGATGAGTTCTATATGTAATAATCTTGAATACTTGAACACCTATAAGATTGAGTTGAGAGCCAAAAGCTTCTCAGAATTATTCCTCCAACATGCCATAATGATATTTGAAACCTCAGTACTCAAAACATTTTTCCCTAGATCTGTGATTTTTGTCTCTGTAACATTTGGCATTTCTCCTTCTGGATACTCTCTCTTTGTTAGTTTGTTTTTTTTTTTCCCAACACTGCTCTCTCCAGGGTCTCTTCCTCTCTGTCCAACAGTTCCTACCTCAGTCTCTTTTCTGTCATTTCATTCACATGATACCCAGTAACATTAGGTATCCCCAGGGGCTCTGTCCTTGACCCTCTTCTTTGCCTGTGCTCTCCAGCTTGGAAATCTCATCTTCCTCCAGGGGTTTTATTATCATCTCTCTGCAAATGACTCCCATATACACAAATCCAGTACTAGTCTCTCTTGAATTCCAGTCCCATGTCACCAACTACCTTTTAGACTTCCCAGAATGGATGTCCCATAGACACTTCAAACTCAATAGGTCCAAAACAGAACTCATTATTTTTCCCAAAAGACCCTCCCCTTTTCCCAATTTCCCTATTTCTATTGAAGGCACAATCACCTTCACCATCTTGGTTTTATTTTTTCATTCTTACTCTCATTTACCCCACATATCTGATCTGTTGCCAAATTCTGTGATTTGTCAATCAATAATCTGTCGATCACTATTTATTATCTACTATGTGCCAAAAGAGACAATACTACTGTATTGTGTCAAACACTACTTTTACAGCATCTCTCCTATCCTCTCCATTCACAAAACCACAAATTTAAACCTCATTACTTCTACCCAAACAACTGCAGTAACCTTCTAGCTGGCATCCTTCCTTCAAGATATATATATATATTGCCATATCACACACACACCCCCCACCTCACCCCTCTGCCATGAGCTCTAATGGTTCCATATTACCTCTAGGATCAAATATAAGCTCTTCTAATTGAGCTCTTCCTAACCTGGCCCTTTCCCACCTCTCCAGTCTTCTTATATTTCAATCTCCTCCACATACATTATAATGCAGCAACAATACACTCTTTACAATCCATCCAAGACAACATTCTGCCTCCTTTCTGTGTGTTTGTACTAACTGCTCTTCACACCTACAATATCCTGCCACCTCACTTCTGCCTCTTAGTTTCCCTGATTTCTTACTTTTTACAAAACTGAATTCAAGTCCCACCTACTCCAGATGGTCCTCCTGGCTACTAAAGCCTCCTCTCAGAGTGCCTTCCATTTACCTAGTGCCTATCTTATAGCTAAGCTTTCTTTAAATGTTGCTGCTCCCATTAGAAAGTAAGCTCCTTAAGGGCAGGGGACTCTATTTTTGTTTTACTTCATATCCCTAGAGCTTAGCCCTGTGCCTGGCACAAAATAAGGATTCAATGAATGTTCATGACTTAATTTTGGAGAAATCAAGGTATGGAAACTCCCTCTACTGATATAAATCTGCAACTCCTCCTTAACTTATAGTCTTAAAGTCGAAGACTCTTAGACAATTGTCTGAGAACTGATGGGTTAAAGAGTCACACAGCAAAAATATAAGTCAGAGATAGGATATAAACACTGATCTTGCTGACTTCTTATCCACTATAACATGCAGTTTTTATTTATTCTCAATTAATTCCTTAAAGTTATTCAATCAATCCTCGATCCCCTTTTTGTAGGGTATGGGACTAGGTGTGGAGAACACTGTAGATGACAGTGGAATTGGTTAATTTTACTTATTTTTTTTCTTTTTTATTCTTTGCTATAAAGAATTGCTCTCTGAGTACAGATACTATATGTGTAAAAAAAAACAAAGGAAACAAAAATTAAAAGTATCAATAAAAACTGAAAATTAAAGCACTGATACTCTTCAAGAGCCTTGTGGTATGTGATAGCACAATAAGCTAAGTTTCCATTACCACATTAGTATGATTTAGTTTTCCCACTCTGGAACAACTAGCTTTTAGGTGGGCAGAATGAAGTAACTTAAAGTCAATGTTAACGTACTTAAATTGGAGAATTAAGTCCATAGCATAAACTAGAGAAGTATCTGTTGAAACATCTGAGTATACTCTCCTTCCATTCCCATAATAAGAGATCCCAGGCATCCAAAATTCCATATTAGCGCACTGAGGCCATGAAATGGAAAAGGTTATAGAGATGGAAGACTGACTTTGAAAAAGGAAGTTGGAGTATGTCAAAGATAAAATGTCACTCCTTTATAATATTGCCTCATATTGATCCTGGATCTGGCTGTTCATTCATATGCAGCAAATGCTATTACTAGTACAGTATTTCACTAATATAGACTTCTGTCCCGTAAATGATTTTATAGAGAAAATAATCAACCAAGAAGCTATTAAAAATGAATCAGGCTACCAGGAAATAAAATCTCTGCCATTTCTAGGAGCTAAGTGATATTTCCCAAGTTAATTTCCCAAGTGAGATAATAGATCAGAAATTCTTTTACCTGATGACTACAAAATGAGTGTCCCCTGTCACTTCTTTTTAAAAAGAATTTTTTTTCTCTAATTAATCTGAGTAAGATTGTATATTAGTGATGTTACAAACCTGTTGTCTCCTCTGTTCCCTACTTTTCTTTGATCAACAAACCCAAGACTTGGTTCACTTGGGCTCACTTTTTACTGTATCTGCCAATACCTTTTCTGAATGACCCTGGTCTATAAGACATATATAGATCTTCCCTTTTTCTTTCATACCCTGAAAATGGGCACATCTATATTTTTATTAAAGTATTTGTTGTTAATTCCTACAGATGGATTAAAATAACAACTGGGAGAAAATTTACAAAGTTTATAGTGATCACATAAGTTAATCTCTCTCTCTCTCTCTCTCTCTCTCTCTCTCTCTCTCTCTCTCTCTCTCTCTCTCTCTCTCTCTCTCTCTCTCTCTCCTCTCCCCCCCCTTTCTCTTTCTTGTCCCTTTGTCTAAGGATAGCTAGCTCAATCTTTTCTGGGATGGATTCTGGGCCTTTTCTCACTTTCTGACAAATCTATTTGGTTTGACAAAATTATAGGTATCTCACTGTCATCTCAATGATATCTCTGGGTGTGAACACTCCAAGTCTATATAAAGACTCTTTCCCTTGCCCCTGTCCTATCTAGCCATCAAACTGGTGAAGCATTATTCTCACCCTCATTTCCATGAATAAGAAAGACCCTCTTCTCACTTAATTCTCAAAGATTTCTCCCCATGAGTCACACTGGATCACAGACTTGTAGCTTAACCTCAGAACTTCTTAAATTAGGACTCATTGACAGATTTCAGGGGTCTGTGAACTTGGATAGGAAAAAAAAATGCATCTTTATTTTCACTCACTTCTAACTGTAATTTAGCATTTCCTTCGATTAAAAATGTAGATCCAAAAACAAATTTTGAGAAGGGATCCACAGGTTTCAATAAATTGCCAAGGAACCCATAATATAGAAAAAAGTTAAGAATACACCCTACCACTACCACCACCACCCCTTAAAGACACCCAGTTTAACACACATATTTTACAGATGAGGAAATGTAATTGAAGCCAGAGAAGTTGTGACTTACCCAAAGTCACACAAAGTCAATGTGGGTATACAAACTAGATTCTCTACCTCCAAATTCAGTCATCTTCCACTAAACCAGGTTTCTCTTTGAGCTTTCAGTCAACTCCTTCATTCTCCTCAGTATCTTAGTGCTCTGGCCTCAAAAGCTGACTCTTTTATCCTTTCTTGATTAGTCTGCCTGGAGGAAATTCTCTAGCCGGTTGTAATAAGTAGATCTGTGCTCATTTGCACAATTACTTTCTTTAGTTTACTTATGTTAAAGCTAGCATCTAGGGCCCCTCTCCTCTTTGAAATTCATGTGATCAGCAAAATACCCTCTTTGAATTCCATATAGGTCCCCTTTCCAGACTCAACTTTTCTTCTTGATAAAGATTAGAATCCTCTGGCTGCCCTCCCTGACTCCCTCTTTAGGATAGAGATAGTAAATAAAATACCCTGGAGCCAACAAACCATGAAAGGGCTATATAAACAATTTTAGCAGGTTAGGGTAGCTAGGGCCTGGAGTCAGGAAGACCTAAATTCAAATCTGACCTCAGACACTTACTAGCTGTGTGACCCTGGACAAGTCACTTAATCCCATTTGCCTCTGTTTCCTCATCTGTTAAATGAGCTGGAGAAGGAAATGGGAAAGCACTCCAGTATCTTAGCCAAGAAAACCCCCAAAGGGGTCATGAAGAGTTGGACATGACTGAAATGACTGAACAACAAAAAGTAGTTTAAATTCTCTGAAAGAAACTTCAGAGGTTGTATTGCCTAGGTGGTGTAACATGGACTCCTTTTGGCAGTCTGATGAAACCTATATAACCTTTCTCAGAATCATGTTTTTAATTAATTGAAAAAAAGTGTAAATTCCTTTTAGATATTAGTGAAAATAAAGATTTTTTTCCCCATCCAACTTCATGCATGTCTTGAAATCTACCCATAGACTCAGTCAGTTTGCTCCAAGTTAAGAGCCCATGATCTAGTCCATCCCCTTCATTTCATAGATGATGAAACTGAAGTCCAAAGAAGTTAAAAAACTTGCCCAACATCACACAGAAATAAGTAACAGGACTGGAATTAGAATCCATGATCCTCTTACTTCCATCTAGAGATCTGCCTGCTCTACCCTTCTTCCTTGCTCTCAGATTACTAAATAATAATAATAGTTAGCATTTCTATAGAACATTAAAATTTTCAAAATGTTTTACAAATTTCCAATTTTATTTTGACACTCACCCTGGGAGGTAGGTGCTATTATTATTTCCATTTTATAGATAAGGAAGCTGAAGCATACAGAGGTTAAATGGCTTGCCAAGGATCACACAGCTAGCAAGTGTGTGATGCCTGCTTTTAACTCTGGTTGTTCCAGATCTAACATGCTACCCACAGTGACGCCTAAACTGGTTCGTGTTTGCCCTCTGGTTTTCTAAAATCTAGTTTTTGCATTAAGAAAATGGAATCAAATAGATATTTGGCAAATGTAGTAAATAATAACAATGAAAAAAAATCTTGCTACCAATGAGGACATTTTAATACTAAAATTCACTATTATATTTCCCTTCTTTTCTTTCTACCTTGTAGCTATTTTACTTTTCCTCCTCTTCCTATTTTCTGTCACTCTTGCACCAAAAGGTTTAAATGCTACCTCTAATATTTTCATTTCCCTAAGAGGAAAGAACTAAGGTAATTCCCCAGAATTGGCAAGAGACAAGGGAAAGAAGATATAGTTGCTTGTAAGCACTTTGTCATCACTGTGGCTGACAAGAGAAAGCTGGGTGCTCCAGGACACAGATGCCTAATAGGAAGTAAACAAACCAGGGACTTGCTTGAATCTCCACCCACAGGAGAACCATAGGCAGCAAAGCTGGGCTAAGGCAGGAGAGAAAGAAAGTAAGGACCCAGGTGCATGGGAGAGGGAGGGCTTCTACCCAGGGCTGCTTCACAAGAAATGCAGCTGGAGCAGACTCTAATCAGCAGCACTCCCTTTTCAGCAACTATTCAGGCAGGCACTGATGACATGCTGGGCTCTTCTTTTCTCTACCTTGCAAAGAGAGGTTACTGCAGAGCAGGAATACTGCATGATTTCTTAGGCTGGGCTCTTGCACAGAGCTGTTTGATCTGGGGAACTGCCCTCTGACACTATCTGAGCTCCTTCCCCCAAGTGACTTGTTTTATGAGTTAGCACACCCCTCCTTGTATGCCAATTCACTAGCGATCAACAAAGGAAATACTTGTGCCATTTTTGTATTCATGGGAGAACAGATCTACATCTATGAGTAGGAACCAAGGAACTGGCAATTTTGAGTTAGCTAGAAGCAGAATTATAACTAGGGTGGGGCAATAGACAGCTTTCCCTTCAGGATATCCTTGCACAACTACACTCTTCCTCTTTGTGGCAGTCCTCTGGTCCACTGGTCCTATACCTCATGATCCTCCACTGATCTTCTGCCTGGACAACACCACCCCCTAGATCTCCATCTCTTTTTGGGGGATCACTTTCTCCCTCCCAACATACCGTCTATCTGCTGCTTCCTTCCCCCACACCTTCTTTTACCATAGTTAGAGTGGGGTATATCATGAAGGCTAGAATGTTTCTTCTCCTGGCAAAACTCCACCTTATTGGGGTGGACTGTCCTATTTCCTCTAACTAAAATTTCCCTTGATACCAGAATTCCTAATTAGAACCCTGGCTATCAGTGCTGCCTACTGATTAGAAATGGTCCCAGACTAGGTTAGAAAGACTTTTGTCCAACAGAGGGGGGTCTGAAGCTCTTTTGTTCCTACTCTCAAGGGACAAGAGCAAATCTAATCAAGACAATATTATCTCTCTCTCTCAATTTAAGTAAACCAGTGCTTTACTCCGTCTTTTCACCTTCATAGTTAAAAAAGGAAGTGTGTATATGTTGGGGGAATGAGATAGGAATTATTTCTTCTGTTTAGTATTTGCAGAATTTAGCTAGATATGTGACGGGTCAAACCATAAGCCTTGAATTCTTAAAAAGATAAAATATAGGCAGTCTTCCCTACTTCCAGCTCCTCAAGACACATGGAGAGCAAAAAGAGGAACCCAAAATAATTCTGTTTTCCAGAGCAGTTTCTTCATCCCTAATAGCTAGTTTATTCGAATTTTGGGTCCTAACACATGTATATGGGAGGGACACTGATGAATTAGAATAAGGAAGGATTAGCAGGATAATGAGAAGTCTTGAAATCATCTGAAGAATGGTGGAAGGAAGTGGAAATATTTAGAATTTAGGAAGTTGAAGTGACCTATTATCACTGTATTTAAGTATTTGAAGTGCTTTCACATGGAAGAATCATTAGATGTGTTTTGTGTGGCTCCATAAGAGATCCAAGACCAAAGATGGAAGTAACAGTGAGAAAGGTTTTGGCTCAATATACAAAAGACCTTTCTCATTAACTAGGTAATAAATGACAGAGCAAAGATTTGAATCTGTGCCATCTAGCTCCAAAAATAGAACGCTGTCCACTACACCATACTGCTTGTGAAGAAGGTTATGAGATCCATGCTCCATATATTTGTAAAACATTGAGCACAGTGCCTGGCACAAAGTAGGTCCTTAATAAATTCTTGTTACTCTTCAGGTAACAGTTGAACTAAATGATGGCTAATGGCTAATATTTCTACAGTACTGAGATCATAAGCTCCTCGAGGACAGTTACTGTCTTTTGCCTCTTTAACACTTAACATAGTGCCTTTTATGTAGGAGGAGCTTAATAAATTATTACTGATCAATTGCCTTAAAGTTTATAAAGGACTTTACATATGTTATCTTCTTTGATTTCTGAAGTCCATAGCATTGAATTCTGTATTTCTTTAAATCTAGGTTCAATTTAGTAAGCATTTATTAAACATCTGCTCTGTCCAATACATTGTGTTAGACACTGGTCATACAAGATAAAAAATGTCAGTCATAGATCATAGATTTAGAGCTAGAAGGGACCTTAGAAGTCATCAAGTCTAACTCCATTATTTTACAAATGAAGAAACTGAGGCCCAGAAAAACTGACTTATCTAACATGATATATAGCATTTGATACCAGATTCTCTGCTATCAAATCCAGTGCATGTGTGTGTGTGTGTGTGTGTGTGTGTGTCCTGTTTGCGTGTAGTTGTTTGCTGTTTCCCCCATTAGACTGTGAGCTCTTTGAAAGAAGGGACTATGTTTTTTACATTTCTGTGCACACCTAGCACTTAGCAACTGCTTGACACATAAGAGGTACTTAACAATTTCTCATAGACTGACTGACCAGTTTTTTTTTTTAAAGCCCTCCAAAATCTGACCTCCTACTACCTTTCTAACCTTCTTACTCCTTCATACACTCTGTGATCCAGTGACACTGATCTCCTTCGTATTCCTTGCACCTAACATTCCATCTCTCCACTTCTAGAACTTTCCACTAGTTGTCCCTCATGCCTGAAATCCTCCCCCTCCTCACCTTCCCCTACTAGTTGCCATGGCTTTCTTCAAGTCTTAGCTAAAATCCCACCTCTAACAAGAAGCCCTTTCTGCTCCCTCATAGTGCTAGCTCTTTCCCTCTGTGGTTATTTCCAACTTATGTTGTATATACCTTGTTTGTATATAATTATTTATATGTTGTCTCCTCTATTAAATAATGATCTACTTGAGAACAGGGAATGTTTTTGCTTTTCTCTGTGCACTTAGCATTTAACATGGCACATAGGTACGTCATTAATAAATGTTTGGTGACGACTCATGCAGCTTCCTAGGTGACATCATCAACTGATGAAATTCACAGAAATTTTTGAGAAGTTTTCTTTCCAAAGGGAACCTGCAGTCATGTCTGATGAATCATGTGGTAACATACCTTACACAAAGCAGGAAGTGAACTAAGAAAATCTGGGAAGGAAAAGAATACTTTCAACTCAATTTTAATCAATCCCCATCTGCAGTTACTCAACAGAATATAGAGAGTGGTTTAGATTTACCTGTCTGGAGCATACTATATGGGAAGGGCATGATATAATGGACATATAAAGAGGTATAAACCCCAGATCCTGCCTTCAAGGGGCTTACAATCTACTTAGAATATGTAGGCATATATGCATGTGTATACATATATAATATATATGTTTGTATGTGTGTGCATGTGTGTGTCTATGTATATGCAAAAACCTCAGTAAAAGCCAGCATCTAAATGTCAACTGAGGAGTAGTAGTGTAATAGAAATGCTATAATTAAATTAAATTCAACAAGTATTTATTAAGTACTGACTATGTGTCATGTCCTGTACCAGACTAAAGCTTTCAAGAGTTCAAAGGTGGGGAAAATCACTAAGGCCTGGGGTAGTCAAGGAAGACTTCATGGAGGACAGGGGTGTTTTTGAAAGAAGAGATAGTCTTTATATAAGTAAAGGAAAGGGAGAAAGATATTCATTCCAGGAAGGGGGACAGTAGAAACAAAATATTATGACAGTATGTTGATTTGCAAGGAGCAGTGAATAGAAAGGTAAACTGTAGGATAATAGAAAAATCAAGTTGAAGAGGAGATTATGGCAGTCACTCCAAAGCTATAAGGAGTCAATGCTATAACACGTGATCTCCCCTTGAATGCAGAGCATGGAAAATGGGCTTCTTCAGGGCCAAGAGCAAATCTCAGTAAATGTTTTTGAATAGATGTGTGAATTAATTATATTTACCAAGGTCAGCAGTGACTGCCCAAAGGACAATAGAGCAGCCATCAGAGTAGTAGAGAGACAAGGAGAGAATCGTCTGAAAGTCAATACCTACCGAAGTCATTTTGAGGAAGAGGAGAAAGCATCGATGTGTTGCTGGTTAAGCATGTCCAACATATTGTCAAGCATTTTGTGTTTCCTACTGTAATATAGATAACTAAGATATTTTCACCATTAGATTTTTATCATTCAAAACATTTCTTCACATGTCATGTTATAGGGCCCATGTACTAGCAAAGTACTGCCACATGAGCTGGAAGTTTGCTAGGAGTTCCAAGATTATTCACATTGCAATGAGGGGGTGGGAGAACTAGAGCAACATCTGCTGCCTCTCCATGGTCCGTTGCATAGGACCATAAAAATGCAAAATGTTGTTGGGTTTTTTAGTAAATGAACAACCAGTCCCGCAGGAATTGGTGAAGGGAGGAGGCAGACTTTCATCTGAACCATAGAATCATTTCAAAGCTAATTAGAAGCCATGACTGTGGAAAAGAAAATTTAAATGACGTGTTTTAGAGCAGGGAAAGAATGAGTTGGCAGACTGTGTACCATCTACTGCCAAGCTATATTGTAGAGCCTAATAATACTTACTCCATTGTGTCACCGTTTCAACAAAGCACAGATTTCCACTGCATGCACAAAGGACTGCTAAGGAAACCTGTAATTAGATTCATTGATTATTAAAGGTAAGAGGCCTTGAGAGATCATCTAAATGAACTCCCTCATGGGACAGGTGAAAAAACTGAGATCCAGGGAGAGGAAGTTATTTGCCCAAGCTCAGTGAGCTGAGTAGAAGAGTTAGGTCCTCTGGCTCCAAACTGAGTGTTCTCCACTACATAATGAGAAAGCATTCAGCAAGTAAAAGATAGAGCTGGGATCTGAATCTAGGTCTCTATCACATCATGGTTTCCTTGGTCTATGTAAAGTGGGTTCTTTGGCTTAGCTATTTATTCCTGCCAAATTCTTTGCTTGGTGGTTTCCTCCAAGACCTGAAATGGAAATGTTTGTGTAACTGAAAATCCTTGTTTATTTCTCACAACATTCTTACCAAACTTACTTATCAGTTAAGAAAAAATTAGAAGCAGCACACTTGGAAAGGGGGTGAAAAGGAACTTAGATGAAGTTAACAAGTAAACAAGCATTTATTAGGTACTTACTATTTGCCAGGGACTGTGCTACACCTTAGTAAACAAGAGGGATCAGGATTATGTTTTCCAATAAGACAAGGACCACAAGCTGAGACATAATTTAGCCTAATGGGAAGGAAAACTGGGTATTTTCTAGGACTACAAATAGCCTTGAGTCTTTTATGAAAGGTGTTTTCAGAAATGCCAAACAGCAGGTAATAAACTAAGTGTATGTTGGTCCTTCATTGCTGAAGAAGATCATGCCATCAGAGAAATGATGACATGACTTGCACTTGACTTTGTTTTGAGTGAGGAGGGCTGTGCAGGTCACCAGCATCACTTCTCCTCCACAGCCATCTGAATCCAGTGACCAGATATTCATCAGGATGACAGGAGATGACCAAGGATGAGGCAATTGAAGTTAAGTGACTTGCCTAAGGTCATACAGCTAGTGAGTGTCAAGTGTCTGAGGTGAGATTTGAACTCAGGTCCTCCTGACTTCTGCTCTATCTACTGCACCACCTAGCTGCCCAATAAATGGATGAAAATAAATCAAATAACGTCCTCCTAGAGGTTGCTATAGAGAAAGGGCCTAGGGTGGGAGAAAGAGTCAGGAAGCCATGTAGATTTTTTTTTTTTAATGAAGTCAAAGAAATAAAAACTAAGAAACAATTTGCTTTGTTCTTCTCAAGGAACCATTAGCTCATTGAATTGAACAAATCACATTGTAGACAAATTTTTTGTACACACTCAAGAAAGTTTAAGTATCTAGTTTCCTGAACTCTTAGAAGTAGAGTTGGAAGAGAATCCAAACCTCTCTGTCATTTCAAAGATGAGGAAATGGAGTCCTGGAAAGCTTCAATAATTTGTCCAAAGACCCATAGGTGGTAAACTGAAGAGCTCAGATTCAAACCTAGGTTCTCTTGCTCCAAGCTGAGAATTTTTTTTAAGTCTTGTGTCTTATCACTCTGAATTTCACTTAACACAGTGCTTACTTAGTGACAGAAACTGCTTGCCTATCATTCCAGGTTCTAGTCATACCTTCTGCCTCTAACCTATAGATGCTACAGCCTCAAAACATCTTTTGGTAACACAATCTAATGTTTCACTGCATCTTTTTCACTGCTTCTTCTCTCCATCTTTAATTTCCATAGCTATGACTTGTTCTCCATCAGTGGCAAAAGGAAATTTTCTGTTCATCCATTCTTTTATGTATTTCAAGTACCATTTTTGTAGTATAAATAAAACCATTTCCATCACAAGTCCTACATGTACATTGAGGATAAGTTCCGTACAATCAGGCATTGTTTCACCTTTGACTTTGTCCCAATGTCCAGCACAATGTCAGATATATAAGAAGCACTTCTTATAAATGCTTGTTGATTGATGTAATTTGAAGGATACTGAAGTGACCACCTGAGCAAAGATCTCTCACTACCCTCTTCCACTAAAAGAAGAAAAATCCCTACTATTCACTAGCTCTCTGGACTAAGGTTTATTTATTTACTTATTTATATAATTTATAAACAAAATGCAGATATTACCATTCTTAGCTAAAAGACACAAGGAACATGTTAGCATGAATTAATTTTTCTATTTGTTTCGTTTGTTTGTTTTTTTGTTTTTGTTTTGTTTTTAAGGGAGGTCTCCTGAGAGGACTCTACACAGAATAGGAAAGCAAGGATGTGAAGCAACATGTTTGAGAAAATTCTATAATACTGGATACTATAGGTATAGGAAAGCATGAGGATATCGAGCATGTTAAGTGAAAGTTAAGAGGAACTAAAGTCAAAATTTCATATTTATAATTATGCCTCACAGTGACCATGTTCATTATTTTCTCTTTCCTCAGAGGTCCTATTTTCCAAAGTTTCAGTAATATTTATGCCCTCCCTGGATAAGGTCTTATCAAACTTTAACAATAGGGCACAAACCTTGTAATCTATACAACAAATAATTGGCTTGGAATCTTTAGGAAGTAGGATTAAATTTGCTTAGATTGTAAGACAGTGGTTAAGAAAAATATATAACATAGGACTGTAAAGCTGAGTACTTCTCAAAGGGCAAAACTACTAGCAAAGAAGTTAAAGAGAAGGAAATTCTAGCTTGATACCTAGAAAAACTTCCCAGTTCTTAGAGTTATTCAAAAATAGAAAATGAGCTGCCTCAGTGGTAGTACGTCCCCCACCACAGGAGGTCATTTATGGAGGCTGGATGTCCACTTCATTGGAGATGATGTAGAAGAGGTTCCTCTTCAAGTACAAGTTGGGTAACACAATGCTAACAGACTCATAAATGGAAATTCCACTCTCTTTAGCAATCTCCTTTAAAAGCCTGTGGGGAACACTTCAAATCTTTTTTCAGCAGTCGTTAAAAAAAAAACATACTTGTCCTTTTCTGGGTGAGCCAATTCAGAGACACTTAAAGCTAGCCGGAACATGCTATTTCATTGTCTTCTTTCACCTTTCTTTGAATTCTTGGGCCATTTCATTTTGTGAGAAGAATGAAGCATGGTCAATTTTGTGCTGGCATTGGTGCCAAATGGGCACATTTGATGGCCTGATTCACTACTCCCATCATCAAACCCTTCACCAGTAACTTTTGTACATTATCTCCAAAAGCATGAAATTCCCAACTCAAATTATAAAATGGTTTCTAAATGAATAGTATAATATTGACCTCAAATTGAATCACTTGTGAGGAAAAAATTAAGATACTATTTGGCAGGAGAGCCATGCATAATTCTGGAAACAGATGAAAACTTGTACAAAAATTAAAAACCTATCAACCATAGAAATAGAGTTAGAGGTTACACACATCAGTAATGGGGAGGACTTGTCTGAAAAAACAATGTTTTCAAAAAATCATAGCCAATGGCCACAAACTGAGTCTAAATATTTGGATTTACTGTACCTATTAATTCTATTTACATCACTACTACTAATCATATTATTAAAATTGAAACACTGGGTCAGGAAAAAGAACTGATTCATTAAACCAGTGGTATGGAAGATTAATTACATTTAGCATAGCAATTAAGGTGGAACATACTATTTTACACTCTAACAGTTCCATTTTCTCGGCAGAGTCTATTATCATCGATATTTATACGATTTTTCTTTCAATTCAAGTACTAAAACAAAACCTGATCAATCCAACTTGAACTCCTGTTCCACAATTATCAAATACTATGGACCCTACTGAATCCTAAAAGAAGAATGGTCAAGCAAACCTTTCATTTTGTTTAGAGAACTTCATCCACTAAAACTTACAAATGTTTGAACTATATTGGCCATGGATTCCTGCCATTCCTTTGAATTTTATCCTTCAGACTCTGCTTGAGATATGTGGCCATCCTGACTGCAGCAGATTGCTAAAAATGACCTCTCGTATTCCATTTTGAGAGCAATCAATCCGCTGCTTCATATTGCAAAGAGCCATTAAAGGCTAATGATATTCATCTTGGAAGGACAAGATAAGTTATAGAAAATAATCTATTGAATGACATAATTTCTCTCTGATGTAGAGAAGTATCAATATTAGTTGAAGTGCAGTTTAGAAATCTACAATTTCTCAACCAAGAATCATATATGGATGCAATTTGTTTGTCTCTAAAGGCAATTTACTGTAAGATTTCACTGTGGGTACGCTTTTCACCCATACAGGTCATAAATTTTTTCATTTCAGTTAGTGGTCTTCATTAGGCATTGTGGCTAATGAAGAGGCTGTCAGATAACTCAACTGACATACTTTTCAAGATCCCAGAGTTACATCCATACTACGATGAGGCATTGGAATGGGTTTTAATGGAAGAAGGTATTACATATAAAGGAGAGAAATGCTCCATTCTATAGGTAATTTGTTACATTTGTATTTTCTTACAGTTAACGATTCAGATCAACCATATTATTTAACAATGTGATGCTCACCAAAATGCATATAATTTCATGGGGCAAGAAAGCTTCACTTTCCCACAATTTATATTATTTCTGAGTTGTTTTTTTTTTTATCCTAGCCATGATCCCAATGATTGACAATTCTACAGCTACCCTGTGCTATAGTTGTTTTTGTGTTGTACAGTTGTGTCAATCATACTTGACGCTTCATAATCCCATTGAGGGTCATTTCCTTGGCAAAGATACTGGAGTGATTTGCCATTTCCTTGTCTAGCTATTTTTTAGAGATGAGGAAAGTGAGGCAAACAGGGTTAAGTGACTTTCCCACAGCTGCGTAACTGGTAAGTGTCTGAGGCCAGATTCAATCTCAGAAAAATAAGTCTTGCTGTCTTCAGGCACAGAATTATATCCACTGCACTCCCTAGTTACTTGGGCCATAGCTACCATATTGCAAAACTACATGTAAGGAGAGAACAAGAAGATTATAATCGAAATATCAATGATAATAACTAGCATTTACACAGCACTTCAAGGTTTGGAATGCACTTCATATACATTAACTGATTTGGTCCTCACAACAGTTCAGTGAAGTAAGTTCTATCATCAATATTCATGATAGAGAAAACCCTGAGAGAGAAAGTTTCTGGGTAATTATTAATCAATTTGTTAATTAGGCTAGCTAAGAATCAATAAATTAATTATCAGTGGTTTCTCTTGGTGACCAAGGACCCCCAGTGGAGACCCTGAAAGCCTTAAATAACCCTTATGAAAGAGAATTTCCTTGACAAGTGGTGGACATTTAAGGAGAAGGTAGGCTAAAAGTCTCCAGTTCTTCTTGCTAAGAACATGGCTCAATCATGAAACTCAGAAGCCTCTAGCAATCTGGGCAAGGGAATCCATCTCCATCTATATCTCTCTGGATGGCTTCCTCCTCCATAAATTGGGCCATCCTAAACTCTAATGGAGGGGAACAAGAATAGAAATCCCTTCTCTCAGGTCAAGGGCTGACCCAGACTGGATTCTGTTTACATTCTAAATAGAAATTAGGCCTCTTAGTTGGGTGGGGTGTAGCTCAAGATTCATAAACATGTTCCTTGAGGACAAGGCATAATCTCATCAACCAGTCTTGTCCTTGAGAGACTGACTTTAACAAAAGCTGGGCCTTAATGAGGAAATAGGAGAAAAAGCCTAGATCGCAACTTAATAATTGATTATTAATGTTAATTATTATTTTTCTCATTGATGAGGAAACAGGCACAGAGAGGTTAAGTGACTTACAACTAGCTGGTCACTCAGAAAACTCTGAGTGAAGTAGGATTCAAACTCAGGTTTTCTTCATTCCAGGTCCAATCTTCTATCCATGGTACTACTTAGATCCCTCAATTTTGAGAGTTCCTACTGAAGAGTTTAATAAGGTACATGTAAGATACTGCTCTTCTTTCTTCTGTCCAGAATTTTAAGATGGAGTAGCCACTTTTTCACAAGGAACTCATCATTTTTACTTCAGTAACTAATTTTTTCTTGATCATGAGAGTCATTTTTTAAATAGCTACTCTCCTAATTTTTCTGCCTCTGGAAGTATGAAGCAGTTTACCTATCTTTCCTCATGAATGCTCCTCCTCACGTCTTCAGTTTCCCTGGTATTACTCTCTCAGGGTTCCCTGCCATTCAATAGTCCAATTCAACAATTATTTATTAAGCATCTTCTATCTACGAGGCACAATGGTACGTACTAGACAAAAAAAAAAATTCCCTGCATTCAAGGAGTTTATTTTACCCCTTAAAATTGCAATAAGGCTCTATCTAGGGCCAGCTTCTCTTCTATCTGTCTATCTATCTACTCTCTCTACTAGTGGACTTCTCTCCCTCAAGGAGTTCAATTATCATCACTACACCCATGATTACTGTAAATATTCTTCCTTAATCTCTCAGTTATAAACCCCTTGATATCTCCTAAGGTCCTCAAATTTAACGTGTCTTAAACAAAACCAATAATCTCAATTCCTAACCACCTCTACTCTTCTAAAAGCACCTGTTTTGGTGGTGAGCATCATTGTCATTCATTCTCCTATTCAGCAGGTCTGTAAACTTAAAAAAAAAAATCATCCCTAGCTTTTTTCTTCTCCCTTCTTTCTCTTACCTAATGAATTGTCTAGGCCAGTTCATTTTACTGTCATAATGTCTTTTAAATCTATCTACGCCTTTCCATGAATATTACCAACACCCCAGTTCAGTGTCTCATCACCACAATCTGGTTTAGTGTATTATTAGCCTTCTATTAGTCTGCCTGCTTCCAATGTCTCTCCCTTCCCATCCATTCTGCACACAGCTGGCAAAATCATGTTCCTAAGGCATAGGTCTGACCTAGACATTTCCCATGACAAAAATCATCAGTGCCTCTCATTGACTTTTAAGTCTAACATTCAAAACCTATTCAATCTAGATCAAATATACTTCTTTGACATTACTTCACATTACTCTCTTCCACAAGCTATGAATTGTGGCCAAATTGATCTGCTAGCTTCCCACTTGACAGGACTTATCTATGCACCACCATAAGTGATCCCCAAACTGTGAATACACTTCCTTCTCATCCCTGACATTCAAAATCCTTATCTTTGTTCAAGATTCAGTTCATTCATTCAAAGCTTAGGTACTACCTTCTGCATGCATGGCACTCCAAGTGGTATTTTTCACTTATTTCTAGAAGATGCTGTCTGATTTCTCATTTGCTTCCTTCATATTCTTCTCTGAATCATACCTATTGTTACAGGACAATAAATAGAGAAGGAAGAAATCTTAAAGATCATGTAGTCCAATTCCTTTATTTTTACAGTGAGGGAAGTCAAGGCACAGAGAGGTTAAATGACTTACCTAAAGTCAGTAACTAGTAGTAACTAGCAATATCAAGAATCCAGGTCTTATCTATGTCTGTGCTGTATTCCCTCAGTAGAATTTAAACTCAGGGATTGCAACTGTTTCAATAATATCTATATATCCCTAGTACTTAACACAGTATCTTGCATTTAGTAGGTGTTTAACTTTTATTGAATTGGTGAAGCTCATGTCATTTTAGGGGAAAACTAATCATTAGAGCTACAGAAAGTGAAAATGGCCACTTCATAAGGTAGTGAGCCTACCCCCATCCCTAACCATGCCAAATCTTCAAAGATTAAATCATTACTTATGGGGTTTTTTAAATAGGGAAAATTTTTATCCTAGCATAATTTGAATTAGGATACCTTTGAGGTTTCTTCAAAACCTGAAGTTCTATAACTCTGCAATTCCTCCCAGGTTTGCTGAGAGAAAACTGTTGAGGAAAAAAACTTAGTACCTGACAAGTTTGGTGAGAGGAAACCAAAACCAACTATAAAATGTGAGCTATTATCATTATTATTTATATAGCCCTAAAATCACAGTCCCTCAGTGTGAAGAAACCCCGATACAGAAACTCCCTAATGCAGGTCATCAAACCATCCGTAATTTACAGTTTGGAAGAGTTACCTAAGATACTGATTATTCACATGACCAGTCCATGTCCATGCTGTTAATATATTTGAAAGGCAGGTTATCAATCAATTAGTCAACAAATACTTATTGTATATCTACTATTAGCCAGGCATGTTATAAGGCACTGGAAATATACATATATACAAAAGGAAGACCATCCATGCTCTCAAGGAACTTCTTCCAGCAGCCGACCTGCACAACTTGGCAGTAGCTTCGGCAGCAGATAGGTTAGACTAAAGAGAGGCTGACAACGTTTGCTGCCGTAGCCACTTGACAGGTTAAACTAGAGACAGAAGACAATGGTTGATTGCCGTGGGTCCTGTGACAAACAGGAGAGTATGCAGTGGCAACCCTGAATTTTTTCCACAGGCCACCAGATATCCTTTGGTGGGCTGCAAGCAGCCTGCAGCCCTATATTGTACAACCTGTACAAGAGGAATATAACATGTTCACGGAAAAATCATATAGGATATATATATATAAAGGAAATAAGAACCCAGGTCTTACACACAGCAAGATCAGTCCTCTATCCATTATGCCATTCTGCCACCACCATCATTATGTATCTATTTCTTTCTTTCTTTCTTTATTTCAAGATAAAGGTAGTAACCAATTTTTAAACATTCTATACATCATCTAGAATATTATTAAAATGAAATCTTGATTAAAATATTCTTGATAGAGAGACAAAGTCTTTCCCATTTGTCCTCATATGGCATAGTAGCATATTCCCAAATACATTCTAATGGCCAATAAGAGAGAGAGAGAGAGAGAGAGAGAGAGAGACAGACAGACAGACAGACAGACAGACAGACAGAGAGAGGGAGGGAGGGAGAAAGAGCAAGCTGCCTTCTATTAACCTTTGTAGCCTACTTTCTAACCAAATTCTCCTGGGGTATAACACTGAGCTCTCATAAGGAGAGATGCTCCACTTTCTACTGTAGCTATTTTAGGTAACAATAAACAGAATTAGAGTAATGCTAACATTTGCTACAGGTTTGTATAAGATTAAATAAAAGTAAATGGCAAATTTAACTATCATCTTTTTTTAAAAAACTGTCAAAATATTCCAGGAACAATTCATTTTTGTCCCTTAGAAATCATTTTTTGTTAGATATTCTGCATATTATCCTATCCATTAGATTTTTTTATGAAGGTAAATTAGTTAAAACAAAATTAAGTCATATAGGAAATGACATGGTTTAGGAGGATGCCTTAGGTTAGGCTCATGTTCAGGGTTGTCATTAGACAAGATTTTCACAAAATCGCCAAATACGAAATTTCAGAGCTGGAAGGCACCGCAAAGGGCTGGTTAATTCAAGCTGTAACCGAAACACAAATCAGTTTAAGTATAAAGCATCACTGTAGAGTGGTCATCTAGTTTGTGACTGAAAACTCTTTGAGAAGAATTCTATTTCCTGAGGCTTTTGGACAGCATTTGGAGAACTATAATTGTTAAAAAAAAAATTGTTTTCTAAATATTAGTCAGCACATGCATACCTCCCCCACATCCTTGATATAATGTAAGCTCCTTGAGGGTAGAGATTTTTTGATTTGTTTTGTTTTGTCTTTGTATCCTCAGTGCCTTGCCCATAGTAGGTACATTATAGACATGACTATGTGACACAATGGATAGAGTGTTAGACAGGAATTTTGTCTAGTTCAAATTCTGTCTCAGTCACTTAGAAGCTATGTGACAGTAAACTTCTCTAAGTCTCAGTTTCTTCATCTGTTAAATGAGGATAATAACAGAGTCTTTGTAAAGATCAAATGAGATAATGTATACAAGTGTTCTGCAAATTTTACAGCATTACATGAATGTTAGTTATTGGTATTGGCAAATGCTTGTCAAATTGGACTGAATTAACATTGAGTCCAAATTTGCCTTTATCCAACTTCCAGTCATTGCTTCAAGTTCTACAACAGTCAGGTTAGCCTAAATAGTACCATCCCTATTTTTAATGAAACTGGTGCCCCCCAAAAATGAAGTGATGTGCTCAGCATCACACCAATGCTAAGGAGAGAATTCAGGCCCAGAATTCTGGTCTTCTGACTCAAAGTCTACTGTTTTTTCCAGGATAATGGACTAAAAGATTGAAAGGAGTAAAAAGGTAGAACTCCATTCTGGGCCTGAAAGATTCCTGCAGTATGACTTCAGTTGTGTGGACATTCTTCACTACAGGTGCTTTGGCAGGTTGTTCTTGTTTGTGCAATGATGGGAACTTCATTTGAAACCTGTTCCAAGTTGCCGCCGATGAACACTCAGGGTCACTCCTTGCACAGCCATAGTCTCCAATCACTCAGTCCAAATAGTGACAGATCATTCATTTTGCTAGTCCATTTCAAAAGTTAGCCAAACATGTCAAAAAAAAATCCCTACGCTAGACTTGCTCAGATATTTATTTGTATGATTATGCTATTGACATCTCCTTTAAAGCACTTTGACATTACAGTGACAGAATATACCGTGTTACCAGTTACAGTATTTCCATTGAGGTGAGCATGAGCACTATCCTGACATGAATTCAGAAACAAGTGTAAAATCAATGAGCTTTGTGGTCTCCTAAGAATCCATGATGAAGTATCTGCGTGACCAGAATTGGCTCCTAAAGGAATTCCTTCTCTTCCCTATCTGCCATATTGTAAGAAAATATTTTGATAGATCAAGAGAATGAATTGATTGTTCTTACCATCAAAGATAATCCTTCCCCCCTTTCCATTTCAAGAATACTTGGGAGAAATTAATTTCTGATGCACACACACATACATGTGGTCATTTTGAGTATTGGTTAGATTGGCTTATAGCAGAAGTTTTTAACCTGAAGTCCACAGACCCCTTGGGGATCCATGGATAAATTTTCTATGAAATTTGATTGGGGAAAATACATCTCTATGTCAAGATAATTGGTTTCCTGTGTATTTTATCATATGTATTTTTTTTTTTTACTTTTTTACAAAGCAGTTGGAGTTAAGTGACTTGCCCAAGATCATATGGCTAGTGTCAAGTGCCTGAAGGTCATATTTGAATTCAGGTCTTCCTGACTCCAAGTCTGATACTCTATCGACTTCACCTAGCTGTCCCTTAAGATTTACATTTAAAAACATTATGAGAAGGGGTCCCCAAGGTTTCACCAGGCTGTCCACGACCTAGAAAAGATTAAGAATCATTAGCTGTCTAAGCTAACCATATAAATTTTGATAGCAGGAAAGGACCTTAGAGATATCATTTAAGTCAACCCCTTGTGTTACAGATATGGAAACTGAGGCTAATAGAAATGAGATGACTCACTCAGGTCACACAGCGGAGGAAAGGCCAGACTTCTGCTACTGGTTCCTGAGTTGTTTCTCTTTCCCAATTCCTTTTGACAGCACCAATTCAACTACTTTTCCTTTACTGTTTATATTAGAGACCTTTATTTGAAATTATTGTGTTTCATTCTTTATTCTATCCTGCCTCAGTGCCTCATTTCCACTGCCACAATTCTATGTCAAGGCTTAGCTAGAATTGTTCTTGTATGTATATATATATATATATATATATATATATATATATATATATATATATATATATACATATATAAAACAATGCCAGTGCATTTCTTTGTACTGGAGTCTTTTTCAATTAGTTTGACAATACAGCTCTACGCTGTATCTAGTACATAGATCTGGTCTTCCATGAAAAAATGAGGTGATCCATAGTATTCATAAGCTTCAAACCCTTCTTCATCCTTCTCTCAAGCAGTTTCTGCATTTCCTATTCTGCTGTTTCCATGGCAGACACCCTTTTTTTTCCTTTCTGTCTCTTTTCCTTAGGTGTCTCACTTTGCTTTGCTTGCTAAGTCTGGCATTCATTCTATGACTGACCTTTATCACTTTTCTTCTTGTTAGAAAATACTAAGCTCACTTCATTGCAGGCGACTTTATTTTAATTAGCCTTACATTACAATTTCTCAACTTTTGAATATCTCTCAGATTTTAGTGTTAGTAATGGCTAAATTTTATCAGCTGAATGCCAAATCTTATCAGTCCCACCTCCCCAACATAGTTCTCATCAATCCCCTTATCTGTCTACTCACACATTCACCATGCTTTCCCACTGGGACAACCTCAATAGTTGCCTGACTGTTCTCCCTTTCTGCATCCTCCAAAGTAGCTGCCAAGATGATATCCCTTCTATATAAAACTTTTCCTGATCCTTCCCCTACCACTCACCAATTACTAGTACCCTCCTTCCCAAGCTACCTTGTTTTTATATACCTTGTATTAATTTGTATTTATCTCTATATTCATTTTTTATGTACTCATATATGTGATTCTTTTAATTCCAGGTATTTTTACTGACTCTTCCCCATACCTGGAACTCTCTCCCTTTTCATGTCTACCTCCTGGCTTCCTGCAAGCCTCAGTTAACGTCTCACTTTCTATAAGAAAACCTTTCCCAATCCTCCTGAATCTTAACACCTTTCCCCCTGAGACTACCTCTAATTTACCCTATATATAACTTTTTTTTGTTCATAGTTGTAATTTCATGTTATCTCTCCCATCATACTGTGAGATCCTTGAGGGCAACAACTATCTTTTTACCCTTTTTCTTTGCATCCCCATGACTTAGCACAGTGCCTGATACACATAAAACACTTAATAAATGCTTGTTAATTTGTTTTGACTTGATAGAAAATAAACTCTTTATGAAGAAGTCTTTCTTATTTGTATCCCTGGCACTCATCACAGTACCTAAAGCACGGTAGAAGTTTAATGAATTCTTACTGATTGAATGATTGATTATTTTGACTAATGATTTTTATAAACTTGAATCATCAAATCAATCAAAATAATTAAACTGATTTGAAACAAAAGTTCAAATTTAATCAAACACTAGTTATTTTGGAAGCAGTTGTTGGAATGTGATAAGTGGTTGGAATATGACTGTTTCCTCCTTTGTGTTGATTTATGTCAGGTGTGTATACATAGACACAGGTCAAATACTCATATGTGATGACAGGGTGATTGCTTTTGAGGCCACAGAAGTTCATAAAGATCACCTGCTAATCAAGGAGGTGTTGCACTCTGCTTCTATGGAGGGAATATTCACACTAATAAAGTAGAGTCCTTTGCTAAATTACCAAAGAAACATATATGGATTCTTCAGCTTATGTTCGATTCAATTTAATTAAACAAGCATTTTAAAGCATCCATTGTATATGGCATCCTGTGGTAGACACTAGAGATTAACTTGTTCCGAAATATAGTTAGGGGAATGAAACCTTAGCAAATATCAATGTCCCAGATTTCCCTCTAAAGACTTAGAGAATTAAAAATAACTTTCCCCTCTGTGGACAAAACTACATTATTCTTAGCTAGAGCAATGGCCTTTGGGGATGTCTGAGACCATGACTATATCACCTTCTAAGTATGCTGGCAGACAGGCAGTGGAGGGAGGGGGCAGGGAGGGAGAAGGAGGGAGAAAACAGTCTTTGGGATATATAGAATACTAAGAGTACCCTCCTCAAGTTATAGTTCTAGTAATTAATACTTTCCTCACTCTTTTAGGCACTTAAGTCACTCCTCCATCTTGTTCTTCTCACCCAGCTCCATATGAGGGCACAAGAAGGAGGCAGTCAGACAAGCTCTGGGGAGCAGGGGCGAGTAACTGTCTTGTCCCTGGCATTTTTGCTGTTGTTTATTTTTCATACTGCAGCTACAATCCCTCCACGTAATTGTTCCAGATTCCTGGAACAACCAATGTTTCCTAATGGAATGCCGTTCCTGAGTAGAACCTCTTAATGGTGGTGAGGCTTCACCAAACCAGCCAGGAAGCCTCTTCAGACCAAGGCATGGAACCAGAAACCACAGCCACTACCACTCTTACTTCTGTGAAGGAGCAGCATCAAGTTTATTTTTCATCCACATCTACTGGAACTCTTCTGTTCCCCACCGCTATCTTGGTTTGGAGCTTCAGTTTCAATGACTCACCACAGAGCTGGAAGTGGACAAATTGTTGCCAGTCAGCTAGAAAGATGTAAGCTTGGGGAATCATCAAGCATTGCCAGCACAAGGGTAAAAGTCCCTTACATCTCTTTAACAATTGCTTTAGTGCCATCACAGAAATTTTGCTCAACTAAAAAGTCACTTTCCTAGGAGACTGGCAGATGTGCCAAATACCGGATTAAACAAACTTCAAGTTTCTAACACAAGGTTCTCAACACCTTTTTCAGTGAGGACAAAAGCAGAACAAGGAATTCTATATTCACCAGAGCAGACATCTCTCCATGAAAGTGAGGGAACAATAAACTACTAAACAGAAAAAAAGGAAGGAAGGAAGGAAGGAAGGAAGGAAGGAAGGAAGGAAGGAAGGAAGGAAGGAAGGAAGGAAGGAAGGAAAGGAGGAAGGAAGGGAGGAAGGAAGGAAGGAAGGAAGGAAGGAAGGAAGGAAGGAAGGAAGGAAGGAAGGAAGGAAGGAGGGAGGGAGGGAAAGAGGGAAGGAGGGAAGAAGGGAGGGAGGAAGGAAGAAAGTTATGTATAGCCTATGGCTTGCCAGAACGTTTCTTGGAACTTAGTATTCCTTCTCAGCAATGGTTCTAGTTAGAAGAGTACCAGATCATACCACAAGAGTTAGTTCTGTTTCAAATAGAGCACAGCATGCTTCTTACATCATCAGTAAGGGCATTTCTCCATCAAAGGGTCACCGAGGCCTTTTTGGGGTAGTGGACTGGGTAGTCCATCAGTGACTGGCTCCCGACTACTGAATTCAAATATGTATTTATCTACTATATTACTTGCCCGATGAGCAGCTTCTCCATTTGCCACACAGAGACCTGCTTAATACAAAACCTTGTTTATGAAAAATCTATGGATGAAAATAAAATAGCAAAGAAAAACACTGGTGGGATAACTCTCCTGGTGCAATTGTTAAGAAAATCTATTGATGCAGAAATAAGGGAACTTGTAATGGGAGTTCTCTGGAATTTGTCCTCAATCATTCAAGGTGTTCTGTCAACTTTAACAAACACTGTGATATTTCCACATTCTTAAAGGAATAATTCTTCCTTTGATAAAGATCATAAAATTAAATTTGAGGCTTTTCTAGTTTTACATAACACTGCTGGTTGTCTGAGGAATCTAAGTTCTGCAGGAGAAGCACAGAAACACATGAGGTCTTGTGAAGGTCTTACAATATTTTTGTTATATGTGATCCATGTATGTGTAAACACTTTTGATGACAGCAAGACTATGGAGAACTGTGTGTGCACTTTGAAGAACTTGTCCTCTTGATTTTAATTGGAAGTCTTTTAGACATGGCTAACGGGAATTAATGAATTGGATGACATGTTAGGAAAAAGAATCTACCAGCAGATATTCAGAACCAAATTGTTATGGGGGAGAGAGAAGAAGGAAGGGGAGGAGGAGAATCCCTGAAAGTAATGAAATTGAACACATTATGGCAATAGTGGGATCCAGGAAGCATTTATAAAAAGAATGGGTGGAATCAAAAGCATTTGCTTATACCTGCATCAACATTAGTCTGCAAGAGATTAAAATTATACCTTTCTCTCTCAACGACCAACCAACAGATGACATCTATCATTCAGGTGGCAGTACATCTTCATCACCAGCACTGGTAGGAATTAGAAAACCTTGCTCTGAGCATGATAGGACATAACCATCCATGCAATATTACAATAGCCAAGGTGATGTCATACATAAAAGCATGTATGCTGGCAAGATACCATTTGGGTATATAATGCACCATTTTGCAATGCTCTATATTCCCAAACATATACTCTGTGTAGGAAGCTATCATATGAGCTATTTGAAAAAGTTGGTCATTCTTGTATTGGGAGAGTCCCCTAAAAAAGTAATGAAAAGATAATCAATTCCATGTTCCATTTCCATCAGTTGACCCCTCTTTTCCTGACTTTCACTTTATCCTTATGTGATTTTAAGTAAAATGGACTAATTTAATCAAATTTAAGGCCATCATTTGCTGCCAAAGGATTTTCTGAAAGTAAAAAGAGACATGTGGATGGTGAATGAATGGTACAGTTAATTAGGTTTCTACTCTTTTCTACCTTTTATGGTCACTTTCTTTCTTTTTACAGCATGTATCAAAACTTTGGTTTCTTTATGACTTTCTTTAGCTATCTTTCAGAGTAACAAAGCTCCAAAATTCATGAATGAGAAAGGGAAGGATATGTCTTTAAAGAGAACAGATTCAAAAAATAGTAAAAAATATCTTCCCATGTGATTGATATGTTTAAATGGATAAAATTCTATTGTATTAAATTAATGCTTTCATGTCTCACATAGAAAATTTTGCATGGAATTTATATGAGTATATGGACTTAAATAGTTATGAAGATTTCATATTTTCCTCACTTTCAACTGTCTTGTAAATTATAATAACGTAGAGTTTTCAAAAAAAAGCAGAATGAGCCACAAAAGGGGGGAAGAGAGAACATTTTATGTTCAAAAAGTCTATTTATTAAAAATAAATAAAAGTTGGTGACATCTTAACTACTGTTGGGGAGTAAAAATTAAAGAGATACACTGAACTGAGGAGGGATAAGTGCGTGTGGGGAAATGACAAAAGGCCTCTTTAAAGAGATATTGTGAGCTCATCCTTCAAAGGAGTTAGATTTTTCCAAGAGGTGGAGGTGAGAAGGAAAAGCAGTTCAGACAAAAGGTAACATCCTGTGCAAAGTCACAGATGGTGAAGAAGAATGCTACTTAAAGGGAATTGCAAGTAGGGCCATTTGGATGGGGCATAGTACATGATTTCTATGCAGAGGTTACAGGGAAGTAATATGCAAAAACATCTGGAAAACTAGGCTTGAATCAAATTTCAAAGGGCTCTAAATGCCCAACAAAGCAGTTAGTATTTTATCCTAAAGGCAGCATGGAGACACTGAAGCTTCTTATGCAGAAAACTAACATGGTAATTCTTGCATCTTGGGTTTATTATTTTGGCCAATGATGTGGAGCTTGTATTAGAGAGTGGAGGAACTTCACAAAGGGTACCAATTGAATGGTTACTGCAACAGTCCAGGCAAAAATTAAAAAGGCCTGGACTATGGTGGTTGGGATGTAAATAGAAATATAGGACAGTCAATTCCTTCAACATCTAAAGATACGGTTCATCTGGGTCAGGTGACAAATGAACTAAGAGTTTATAATTTTTATCATTATTTTTCTTGAGCATCAATTCTGTTTCATTTTTGTTCTGTTATTTCCAGTACAGAAGCCTTTCTCTTTGGCAAAGAAAATAGAAGGAAGACAAGACTTTAAAAGCTTTTTCTTCTCCCTACTCTCAGTTATCTCCAGCACTTCCATAATTAGCAATAGTCATGTGTTAGTCTTCGTGCCTCCTCTTCCCACTTTTTTTTTAGTCTTTAGCTTCCCTGAACAACTCCATTTTATTCTAAGATTGAGAATCCTGACATGATTTTTTAGCATCATACTACATTCATGTTTATTTTTCAGTCCTTGCTTCCATCTTCTGTACTGATCTTTTTTCTTTTTAATCTAGGTTGGTTGGTAAATTTTCTATGTATCCATATCAGACTCTTTAGAGAACTCTCATTTTCTTCCTCCTTTTCAGAATTTTTCCCTTTCTGTCAAGCATTTCATTGTTCAGTTGCCCATTGCTCTTGGGTTGACTTCTCCTATAAAATTTTACTTCATGGGATACTACCTATCTTTCATCTAAACCTTTGGAAATATGCTTTCTCAAAACCT
This sequence comes from Notamacropus eugenii, assembly GCF_028372415.1. Taxonomy (NCBI): domain Eukaryota; kingdom Metazoa; phylum Chordata; class Mammalia; order Diprotodontia; family Macropodidae; genus Notamacropus; species Notamacropus eugenii. The sequence continues at coordinate 91,059,744 of NC_092877.1, forward strand.
AGGGCATATATAGAACCATATGCCTGGTTTTCCTCAAGAACTTTCTGTCAGCTGTCTAGATAGGTGAAACATCCCACCATTGCTCATTGCTGCATCAAGCCTCTGTATGACCAGAGATTTGTATTCTTTTCCCCAGACTTCTTTTCTAATTCTTCTTTTTGTTTAGGTACTCTGATAAAAAAAAAAAAAAAAAAAACAAAAAACTTTCTCCTTCTTCTGATTGCCTTTATCAAAATGCTGTCCACCACATTTCATCCCTATAGTTCCTGGATTCTGTCAGATGAGTATGTCCTCTTAAAATACAGTTATTAGCCTTCCTCCTTTAGTTGTCTTGTTTTATCTTGGTTTTTTTTTTTTTAATTAGACATGCCCTTTCAGAGTCATATTTCAATCATGGGTTTCATCTCATTGATACCTATGAGGTTAAATTTGCCTTCTTGAATTAGATTTGTTCATCTTTCTTTAAACTTGGCTTGGCTTTTTGTTTTCTATAAACTTCAGGGTGTCCAAACTGCTATATTTCTATTATTTTAGTTATTCTCTATGGCAGGGATTCTTAACTTGGGGTCCAAGAACTTGTTTTGTCTTTAATTTGATGATCGTATTTCAATACCACTTGTTTCTTTTACAATCTTATATATCTTACTTGTGCATTTTAAATCATCATTCTAAGAAGGGCTTTACCAGAGTGCCAAAGAAATCCATAGAACAAAAAAGTTTAAGGACCTCTGTTCTATAGTATCTTTCTTAGTGGATTTACTTAAGCACTTTTCTCTTTCACTGCTCACCAAGCCTTTCTTTGGTTAATGCCCTTTTGAATAGTTCTTTTTAAAAACAGTTTGTTTTTAAATCACCTATATTTCCCCCTGTATCCCTCCCCATCACCATTTCACGGAGCTCTACTACTTATAACAAAGCATTTTTAAAAGAAAAGAAAAATAGAAAAAATAAGTAAATCAGTAAAACATCAATATTTGAAAATATCCAACATTATATACAATATTCTATACTTACTGCCCCCCCACCTTGGAAAAGAGTAGGAAAGGGAAGAAGGGGCCAAACTTATTCTTTATCATTTTGAATTCTTTGGTAAAAGAAGTGTCCATCTGGTTGGTGGGTGAGTGGTTTGGGTTGGCATTTTTTTGAGGGGAGGGGTTGGGTTTTTTTTTTTTGGTACCTTCAGTTAACATCACTTAGCCAAAATAAAACTATTTTTTTTTTTATTCTAGCACTCCCAAAATGACCCATCACTTGAGCAATGAAGTATGAAGCTGAATTGTAGTCATTTTCAAGCTGGCCTCATTTCTCTAGAATCTAGAGCAAGTTTCCCAAGAGTAGGAATAGTATAATGGAATACACAATAGACTAGGAGTTAAGAAATGTGGGTTTTAATCCTCCTAGTAACTAGCCATATGACCTGAATAAATCATTTCATCAATCTGAGCCTCAGTTTCTCTATCTGTAAAGAGATCCCTGAGATCTCTTCCAACTCTAAAATTCTCTAATTCTTTGAATACATAAATAACAGCCAGCTAAACTAACTGTATGTTTCCTTCTCCTAATTAGTGTGTGTGTGTGTGTGTGTGTGTGTGTGTGTGTGTGTGTGGAGAGAGAGACGGAGAATTTTTACATTTTATTGGGAGTAAGGGCATTCGATTGTTGTGTGTCCAGCTGTGTTTACATCCTTGCATGACTTTTAACAATTTTCTAGTTGAGTGCTACTGGTGATGATAGTCAGAAAATATTATTGAATTTTAATCCCCATAGATTTGAAGACCATTATCTTCATACTGTTCTTTTAGTTTCTACTTTTCATCCCTTTAAATCATACATTCTCTCTTGGCTAGTAAAGAATTATTAATTTAAATTAATCTGATTATGCTCTTTCACAAGATACATTCATCTCAATACAGAATCTTGGATATTCTAGCATTTGATTTAGAGGCAACTTTTATTGGAATTTGTGTATAAAAGAATTATCTCCCTACAGAACCTTCAGCTAAAGTTGTAATTGAAATAATATTAATGTGCTTCCCTTCCCATAAGAAGATAATATGATAAACTTTATTTGGACCTACTTGCCTTAGGTGGTTATGGCCGATATTTCAGAGCATTGTACTTGCATTTTAGGACATTGATCATTGTTGTATTCACAGAAAAGCCATGTTCCATCTTTAATACTGATATGTTCATTCTAGGCTAATTATTTAGTTAAATTCATGAAGTTCATCTGGGCATGAATGTGATTACATTGAAGGTGAAAGCAACTCATGCAGGGTAGGCTGACTTCATTGTTGTCATGTGACTACAGCCTAAGGGCACGGACTTTGGATTTGGATTGTTGGTTATTTCATCTCTTCTTCCTTTATCTCCCAGTTTTGTCAGCTTACTTCAGATGTCATACAAATAAATACAGGTGAAATACTGTAGATTTTCTACAAGGCAGTGTAGAATGCATTCAGATATTCATAATCACAAGGGGAAATTCAGTGGTGCCAGGAATACCAGGGAGAGGGAAACTCCCTCTATCAATCTAGGTCAGTACCTTCTCTGTAATTTATTCATAGAGTTTCCTAGAGCACTGAAGAATTAAGTGACTTGCCCAGAGTCAATCAGTATATGTCACAGGTATATGTCTGCTCTGTGTGACACAGTATATGTCACAGACTGGACTTGTACCCACATCTTTCTAGTTCAAAGGCTAGTTTTCTATCCAATAAAACATGTTGCCTCTCAACTGCAATCATAAATACAATAAAAATCATCTCATGTGTCAGTATGTTCTTCAATCCTCCCCCCACCCTTGCTGGAAATAATTTTTTGATTATTTTTTTTAATTCAGAGCACCCCTACATTCTACATCCTATTATAATTAGTTGTATGCATGTTTAATCTGCCCTAATATATTGTAAGTTCCATGATGTCAGCCTTTATCTTCATATATAACACAGGACTTCTTATACTATGTAATATGACTATAATACAATACTATAATAATATCAAAAATATTTGCTGAAAGAACAAATGAATGCAAATTGATCTCAAGTCTTAGGACTTAGGACTTCTGCTCTTTGGCTCAGTAATGATTTTTTTTTTCAGCGATATATTTTTTGACCAAGTTAAGGTAGAAATTCATTTTGAGAGTTTATTCTAAGAGTAGAAATATCAAATTCAAGTGTTACACTCCATTCAAACTGGTTGCAAATATTCATAAAGTGTGAGTAGGACTCAGGAATATCACTGAAATCTTCCCAGACCAAAAAACTTTTGTCATTGAACTATGTTCTTTAAGGCTATAAAATGCATCTTCAGAGCATTCTGGATAGATGAAATGGCAGACAGATGAATGATACTCTTTGAGGTTTTATTGATTACCTATCAGTTGTATTCCTTTTGTAGGAAAAGTGGATGGCTTTCATTCCTGAGTAACACCTTTAGCTCCTAGATAAGTAATAAATCCTTTGCATTCATCCTTGTTGCTTCTCTTTTATGGCATTTCCTATCTATTTAGTATTCAAATGGGTACACTTTTCAAAAATTATTGCTGCTGTTATGGTAATCCTTTCACTTAAAAGGATGCATTTTCCCACTTATAGCTGCTTCTGATAAAATTCTCTATTTCATGCATAGAATTAAAAGATCACATGGTTAGTATTTTTATAGTATAAATATATCATTTATATGCATATTTATCAAATGTCAGGGTATGAGTCAACTTGAGTACCGTGGTGAGAAGTGCCCAATTCATCACCACAAGGAAGGGCAAATCAGGCTGTTTACAAGCAAAGGATACAAGATAGAGAAACATCAGCATCTGGCATATAGTCACTATCAATCCAACGGTCCAATATTCATATAACTCTGAAATATACAGAGGGAAAGATGTCATTGACCAGAAGGTTGCAGAGGTACTACAAGTACCAAGTATCCAAGATGATGTGAACTGAAAATGCACAGTAGACATAGGTTTTTATACAGTTCAAACAACTCAAATCAGCAAAAATCTGTAGTCCAGTGTCAATCAATTTATAGCATTAAATAAAGATCCAATGGGCATTAAACATTACAAGATTACCAATCATGGTTAAACATTAAGGTGTGACTTAGAGTATCAATGGGACATAAGTAAGAAAAAAGGAATTCTGACAATACAAGGTGCGAGTGAGCTACATCAAAACACAAAGGGAATTCTTAGCATTAGAAGAGTGGGTGGGTGCCCATGAAGGGAGGTGTACTAAGCCATGAAACAGAGCCAGCCTGTCAAAATCCAGTTCTATGGGCCCCTAGATCATCTGAACAGCTACATTAAAAATGTAGTTCCTTAGGAAATTCACATTTTCAGGACATATTATATGTTCTATAATGTGGCACAGTGTGTGACCTACTATTTAAAGAAAAAGGAAACAAGAAAAAGGTTAGTTGGAGATCATTCTTATATGTGATGATAGAAGAAAACCAAAAGCTCTTTTTGAGTTAATCCCAGTGTGGAAAACATCAGCAATGACATAAGTGAAATGACTTCTTTTTCCCAGGACTACTAGAAATTTTACCCTGATTCCAACATTTTCATATATTTCTGTAGGAAGTGATATGAAGATATATTTCATTTGCTACAACAACAGAGACTAGATTTCTTCCTTGTGCTTACAAGAAAACATTCTCAATAAAAATGAGGGGCTGTTTAACCTGTGACCAAAGGAAAATACTGGAGAAATAGAAAAGGGCCTTGTGTAGAAGGTGGAATTTTGGCCATTCCTTAGAGTGAATACTTAGAGTGTTTATGTTTCCAAATGACTGCAGACTTATCCAAAAGACTCTCAAGCAACTGAAATACTCAAGAGAGTTTCCCACCTTTCCGAAGAGCCAAGGCTATAATACAACTAAAATACATACAGAAAGAAGCAAATGAATTAAGAGTCTGAGGCAACATATTTTAAGTGATTTGAAATATCAGTTCACACAAGACATACTTTGAATAATAGCTGACATTTGCCCATAAATCTCATCTGACCCTTACCATATCCCTGTGAAATAGATACAAGTATTATCATCTCCATTTTATAGATAAGAAAACTGTGATTCAGAGTTGAAGTGCCATTCTGGTATCTGAGTGAGAATTTGGATTCAGATATTCCTGACTTTACTATGGGATACAATATCACATAGTACTTAGCAGTGTCTAGAACAATGCAAGTACTTGCTAAATGTTTATTGATTCATTTATCGACTAATCTAAGATCCTAACATAATGGATTTTTACATCTATAATTGTGATTTTCCTTCACCGTGGATGATTTTTGTATTTGTTGCTGCTGCTAATGTTGTTTTATATATTTTTGCTTTTAGATAAAGCTACAGAACACTTCCAAAAGGTGTACCGATTGTCATGGAAACCAGTTGTGACCAGAACCTCTACAATAAGAAGTCATAAACCAGTAGCATTAAAACCAAATTCACTAGCAGTAATAAAGAAAAGAATAAAAGAAAGGGATTCTATTTATTCTTGCTATCTGTGGCCTATCTCAAAACTCAAAGACTGAGTCTTAAAATGTCATGGTGCAACTGCGAAAGAGAAGCAACCCCTGGAAGTCATTAGAGAACTCAGTGATATTCAACTGTGCTTTCTTTAGCAGCCAAGTCCCATGCATCGCACCATGAATGCCTCTTAAAGGTTAATTAAAAACAGCGAGTGATAAAAATTTATAAGTTCCTGTTTATAATTTTTTAATGATATGATTTCAGATCTTTTATCATGACCCTGTTGTGTTCCATCCAGACCCCAGCTGTTCATTACTTCAGAAACCCTTAGAAAGAAATATATATTTAATACTTCAAAGATTTTATGCTATGCTAGTGAGAAGAATCTTACTATCTATGCCTTTACTAAGTCACAGCTTCCAGTTAGTTCCAAAATTAGTCATTCTGAAGTATTTATCGACAGCTTTCAATAATAAAACAATGGAATCAAAACAAAAGCAACTGTTTATATGCATATATACACATGTGTGTATATATACAAAAGTAAATATGAATGTGTGTACACATATACATACACATAGCTTTTTAAAATAAATGATGTATATAATAAAGGAAGGTATTAGCAGAGCTAGTACATATGGGTAAAAGTTTCAGAGAGGCAGATCTAAGCTTGATGGAAAGAAAAATGTTTAAGACTCAGGGCTGTCTACAAATGGAATAGAAAGTTGGTTGTTCAATCTTTTCAGTCTTGTCCTACTCTTTGTGACCTCATTTGTGGTTCTCTTGGCAAAGATACCTAAGGGATTTGCCTTTTCCTTCTCCAACTCACTTTACAGATGAGGAAACTGAAGCAAATAAGGTTAAGTGACTTTACCAACACAGCTAGTAAGTATCTGAGGCCAGATTTGAACTCATGAAAATGAGTCTTCCTGACTTTAGGTCTAGCACTTTATCCATTGTCCTAACTAGAATGGGAAGTAGTAGGTTCCTAATCACAGAAGGTCTCCATGTGAAGGTGACCATTTCTTGGAGGTGCTGCATAAGGGAATTCTACTCAGGTTTGGGTTGGACAAGATCTCTGATGACTTTCTAACTCCAAGACTCTCTGAAATCTCAGTGCTCAACCTTATTTCAAAATATAATCAGGGGGTGAAATTTCTATACTCTGTCAGATTGAATTTATGCATATAGAATAAATTTGAGAAGTAGACACCCCCAAGAAATGTCCACCTGACTCCAATTCTAGTGCTTTTCCACTGTAATTCATTGCTGTCCATACTGGGTCCAGGTTTCCTGACCTCAGGACCACACTGTGTGCTTTGCCCCATACCATACTAGCAAACAACATACCCTAATGTCTCTAATGACAATCCTTCACAGAAGAACTACAAATAGGATCCTATTTAAATAATGTATTAATGATTACATTCAACACATGTTAATTGTGTACCATAGACATCATGATAGGTCCTGGAGATACAAAGAAAAAATTGAAAGAGAGGTTAAGTTCAACTGACTAATCTTCCTTGAATTTACCTCTTTGCTTTCTTATTATTACATAGCTTAAAAAGGTATCTATAATGGTATCTATTATTTCCACATCCTTACTTGACCATACACTTTCCACCAAAGCACCTAAGAAATAAAAGTCTACCTAACTTATTTCAGAAAAGGGGGCCTTTGTTTTAAAAAAAAAAAAAACAAATATGAAAACTCACTTGCTATGAAAAGTATCCTTGAAATTGGGTTGCTTACCCAAGCCAAAATGGGTTACAGTTGCTAGGTGACAAAACACCAGAAGAGACTTAGGTGTTTCAGACTTGTGTCAGACTCTTAGCTCTTGGTCATTTAGTCAGTCATCTTCTATACGTAGTGCCATTGCTTCCAATATGTATAGCATAATTGATTATATTCCAATTACGCTCCTTGTAATGATCTTTAACCACTAATGAATAAATTATCCTGTCTTATTCTTCTGTTAATTAATTTTCCTAAATATAGTCCTTAATATATTTTTATCTTTCCACTGACTCCTTCATTTCTGCTACAAACATGCTGAGATTTTGCTAGAGTTAAAAAATATCTGTTAACTCTGTTACCCCTTTAGCTACTACCCTATCACTCTCATCATTTTTCACCAGCATGGTTATAAAAAAAATGCAATCCACCTGCCTTACTTTGATTCATTCACTTGTATCTTTAGTGGAATGAAAAGAAGCAATGAAATTCAACCTAAGCTTGCTCTGTCAATTGCTCCAAAGAATGTTTCAAAAATCAGATGAGAGAATTTATGAAAAGTACTATGTAAATCTCATCTATTAATTATTAAATGTTTGCAATCTGGCTGTCATGTCCATCACACAATGGACTTTAATATAGTCAGGATCATTTTGATGATCTCATCTCCAAATTCAGGGTCATCTCTCCATCCTCATTTTCCTTGATAATGTCTTCATTATCAACAATTAACATTGTTGACCACCTATTCCTTATTCTCTCCTTCCCTTCATTAATAATGTTTCATAATACCAATTCTCCTTTTAACTTTCAGACCTTTATAGTATTATTTCTGTGACCCCCTAAAAGTGAAGTTTTGTCCTTCACCTCTTTTTATCCTTTCTCTTGGACATCTCATCACCTCTCCTGAATTCGGTGTTGATTGCATAGTCATTTCTGTCCAAATTATTTGAAATCTGCAATTCTAAGAGTACCCTCTTTCTCAGACTTCAGTCTCATGGTTCCAACGACTGACTGGTCTAGAACTAGGTCCCACACTAGCATCCTCAAATCTAAAGCTTAATTTATGCAAACTATCAATTACTTTTATTTGCCAAGGCTCTCAATCAAAGGTGCCATCTTGAATCTCTCTCCACCTCCTGTCAATAAACAATCAGTGGTAATCTCATTGATTCCTCCTTCACTACATTTTTTTCATTTACCTCTTCCTTTCCATCACCACTGCCATCATTCTAGTGGCATATTAGCTAAAGGCAATATTAATTAATCACAAAACTAATGTGAATGCCTTCTAATTAGTCTGTCTGACAGATCTCTTCCCTCTCCATCTTATCTAGTACACTACCATCAGACTGATCTTACCTAGCTTGTCTTACTTTGATACTTTAAGATATTATGTCATCAGTGTAGTGTTTCCTTCAACTGTGAAGATCACTGCCTATCTGTGTCTTCTTATCATAAACAATTTTTGTCCTTGCCCCTTCAGTAAATCCACCAGAAGAGGGCTACCCAATGTTGGGGATTTTCCTCTAGGTTGTTTATATTTGTGGATACCAGGGGAGCACATGTCTCTAAGTTATCCTTTGGTCTTGATACAGAACCAGCTGACCTTGTCCACATAAGGATCATGGTTGTTGTCCTTCATTCTTGAAGAGGAACAAAATGACATCACTATGTTAGGGTTAAGGTACAGTGTGTATCCAACTGTGGCTGAATCAGACCTACACAAATTTTGAAGGCTTTATCACAAGTTGGGCACATATAGCTGATATGAACATCTGGAATGGAGATGCCTCTAAATTTTCACATCTCCTATTTCTTTTGAGCTTCTGCAATTCTGCTTTGCTCATAGAGCACAGTGCCTTCTTTGATGTGGGTAGGCCATACTATGCAGTCCTGTGCCATTGTTTCTCATGTCTCACAATTGATTCCAAAGTTCTTCAGAGTGATCTTGAGAGAGTCTTGTATCACTTCTTTTGATTTCCATTTGAGCACTTGCCTTGAGTCAGTTCTCCAATAAATAGTCTTTTAGGCAAACATACATTTGGCATTCAAACAATGTGGTCAGTTCATCAGAACTGTGCTCTCTGCAATAGAATTGGAATGTTTGGTAGTTCAGCTTGAAAAAAGCACCTCAGTGTCTGGTACCTTATCTTGCCAGGTGATCTTCAGAATCTTCTTAAGGCAATTCAAAGAAGAGTGATTCGGTTTTCTCACATGGTGCTGGCATACTGTTCAAGTTTCACAGGCATACAATAATGAGTTCAACAACACAGATCTTAAATCTTCAGTTTGATAGGCAGTCTAATGCCTCTTATTTCCCACATTTTCCTTCAGAGGTTCCCAAATAAAGAGCAATGCATACATTAACCTCATCATCTATGTGTATGTCCCTGGAAAGTATACTGCCATGCTAAGTAAACTTATCCACAGCATTCAAAATTTCTCTATTTGCTGTAACTGATGGTTCTGTGAATGGATGATCTGGTGCTGACTGGTAAAGAATCTGTTTTCTTATTGTTAGGCCAAAATTATTACAAGCAACAGAGAACCAACCCATACTTTGTTGTATCTCAGCCTCAGAGGCTTCATTGCGTGCATAGTCATGTGCAAACAAAAAGTTATGCACCAACTTTCCCTCCGCTTTAGTCTTGGTTTGTAGCCTTTTCAAGTTCAATAATTTACTGCCAGTGTGGTAGCTGACCTTGATGTTTTTTTTTTTGTCTTTGTTGAAAGTGTCAGACAACATCATTGTAAACATCATATTAAAAAGCATGGGAGAAAGCATACAACCCTGTTTCCCTCCATTTGTGACTGGGAAATGGCAAAAGCACTGTCCATTATCTAAAACCCATGCAAAAAGCCTTACAAACATGCCATCGTGAAACCAACATATAATACTGATGAACTTCCCAAGGTAACCAAATCTTGACATGATTTTCCACAAACCCTCATGACTGACAGTATGAAAGGCCTTGATCATATTGACAAACATTATATACAGACCTTTGTTCTACTGGCATTTTTCTTGGAGTTGTCAGGCAACAAACTCCATAACAGCCATTCCATGGCCTTTTCTGAAGCCACATTGACTGTCAGATAGATGACCATCTTCCAGGTGAAGGATGAGCCTATTAAGGACTTTGACAAGAATCTTGCCTGCAGTAACTAAGAGAGAGCCCCTGTGAGTGTCACAGGACAACCTATTTCCTTTTCCTTATAGAGATGACCAATGGAGGCATCCTTGAACTCCTGGAGGAGTAACCTCTTGCCATATGACCCAGAAAATTTCAATCAGCTTCTGTATAAGCAGTAGAACTCCTGCCTTATAAATCTCAGCTGGAATAGTCAACTCCTGGCCTTTTACCACATGAGAGGAGCCTAAAGGGATTCGAAACCTCTTCTGCAGCTGGAAATTTGCTAGTGAGGGATTAACTTCAACATGAAGTATGCAGCCAATGGCTTCAGCATGGATCAATGATGGTCTGTTGAGAACACTAAAGAAGTACTCATCCTATCTCTCCAGGATCATGTCCTTACCAGTAATAAATGTGGCTCCATCAGCACTGAGAGGTTGAGATGTACCATAAATAAAGGTCTTTGGCCCATAAACAGCCTTGAGAACATCATAAAAAGCTCTTTGGATTATTTCTATTCATGTAAACTGAATTTCATCTGCCTTCTTACTAAGCCAAGAATCCTACATCTCTAAGATTCACTTGCACTTTGCTTTTGATGGAATTAAAAGCTACCTTCTTAGAGACAGATGAACTATCCTGCTGGTAAACCCTTGGAGTTCTTGTTTTTTAGTTGAGCAGCTTCTGAATTTCCCCATCCTTTTCCTCAAACCAATCTTGATGTTTGAGAGTGTTCTGATATGTAATACTGTACATCAGTAAATGTAATACTGTACATCAAATCTCTGAAAACTGCCTCCTCCTTTTCTGCTCCACTACTGCCAGTAGTAGGCTAGCTCAGCTTTCCCTTCAATTTAGCAGCAAATTATTCATGCTGCTTCTGGAAGAAGCACTCTAATTTGTTGACTTTAAGTCTTCTGGTAGTCATCTTGCCTTGGAACTACCACTCTTGTTGAATTCAAATGTTTAATGTGGAGAGGATGTCTATGATTGGTCCAGCACTCTATGCCACACATTGCCATTGTCATTCTCACATTCTATCTGTCTCTTCTCCTCATAATGACATAGTCTATTAGATGCCAAGGCTTTCTGTAAGGGTCCATCCATGAAGTTTTATTGTGTTTAGGTAAATGGAAGACAATGTTGATGATAAGAAGGTCATGAGGCACAGAAGAATTCAGTAGTAACTGATTGTTGCTGCTGCTGTTTCCAACTCCATCCAACAAGGATTCCCTGCCATGTTTGATAGGTTGTACCTAATCTGGTGTTAAAGTCACCCAGAATTATAAGCTTGTTCTCTTCTGACCCTTTGCTGAAGTATGTAAACATTCCATGTACCAATGGTGAATGGATTCATTTTTGCAAATATTTTTTACTTTTTTTTTTGGTGATCTGACTCCAGGATGGGATCCCCATCTGCTGCGATAAGCAGGCCAGAATTAGGTGACGCAGGCAATTTTTAGTTCATCTTTTCTAGACCCTTCCTCATACGAGGAGGTGAGCAGTATAGTCTTCAAAAAAGGCTGCTCAGAATTTGGGGGGGAGGGGGTATTGTCAAATCTCGTTGCTGTTTCAGTTTAATAAGATAACCTTATGGCCTGGGCCACCATGGTTCAGGGTGATAGCTACAGGACCCAGGCTATTCATTCCTGCTTCATCACTTGCCTGTCACCACTGGACACTGAGGTAGGTAAAAATGATAAAATGGTATGGGTGAAGTCTTTTGACTTGCACATAAATTGGACTTAAGTGGGACTGAGCTGTGTGGAGTCATCATCTCCCTCTCTCCTTCAAAGTCATCATGGTTCCATAAGGAGTTTTGGGAAAAGTTTCATTTGGAGAGTTCTAAGTACTAATCCGGTGTTAGGAAAGTATACATGCATGTGGGATATAAGCTGACCTTTAAAGCTTAGGCCAGGGTGGGAAGAAAGGGACTTGAGGGAGGATTTCCAAATTAAAAAAAAAATGATATCATCAATGACATAGAAATAGAAAATGTAAGGAATGACTTGAGTGTGTGAAAAGAGAAGTTTGGAGAATAGAGTTTATATAGGAGAGCAGTTAATGCCCTGATTGGTGTCAGAATGTGAGGGTCTTCAACACCAAGTTTAAGAACTTGAGTCTTATCTTACGTGTAATATTTTGTTAAAAGTCTAAATATCTGGGGGCAGAGCCAAGATGGTGGAGTAGAAAGATGCAAATACACATAGCTCCGAACCCACAACCCATACAACATCTGTATAAAGTAACTCATGGCGAATTCTGGAGCAGTGAGGCCACAGAACAGTGGAGCGAAGGAGATTTCTGTTCCAGAGGGACCTGCAAACCTCTCGCAAAAGGTCCGTCGCGCTGCAGACGCGGAGCCCAGCCCAAACCTGCCGCAGCCGCGGCACCGAGAGGAACAGATCCGAGCAGGCTTCAGGGACGGGATCTCCAGCAGCCGCACAAGTCCCTCCACCCACAGGTGACGGGGGTCGGTGAGAGAGTCTCTTTGGCGGGTCAAGAGGGGACTGGGGTGCCCCCATAACTCAGACCCCCTTGGGAGGCAGAAGCTGAGAGGCAGCAGCAGACCAGGGTTCCCCAAGCAGGCAGGAGCCTGGATCCATTGTTGAAGGTCTGTGCATAAACCCCCTGAGGGAACTGAGCCTGAGAGGTGGCCCTGCCCCTACCTGAACACCTGAACTTAATCTCACACTGAATAGCAGCCCTGCCCCTTCCAAAAGCCCTAAGGCTAGAAGCAGCATTTGAATCTCAGACCCCAAACGCTGGCTGGGAGGATCAGGAGGCAAGGTGGGTGTGAGGAGAATATTCAGAGGTCAAGTCACTGGCTGGGAAAATGCCCAGAAAAGGGAAAAGAAATAAGACTATAGAAGGTTACTTTCTTGGTGAACAGGCATTTCCTCCCTTCCTTTCTGATGAGGAAGAACAATGCTTACCATCAGGCAAAGACACAGAAGTCAAGGCTTCTATATCCCAGCCTACTCAATGGGCTCAGGCCATGGAAGAGCTCAAAAAGAATTTTGAAATTCAAGTTAGAGAGGTGGAGGAAAAGCTGGGAAGAGAAATGAGAGACATGCAAGCAAAGCATGAAAAACAAGTAAACACCCTGCTAAAGGAGACCCAAAAAAATGTTGAAGAAAATAACACCTTGAAAAATAGGCTAACTCAATTGGCAAAAGAGGTTCAAGAAGCCAATGAGGAGAAAAATGCTTTCAAAAGCAGAATTAGCCAGATGGAAAAAGAGATTCAAAAGCTCACTGAAGAAAATAGTTCTTTCAAAATTAGAATGGCACAGATGGAGGCTAATGACTTTATGAGAAACCAAGAAATCACAAAACAAAACCAAAAGAATGGAAAAATGGAAGACAATGTGAAATATCTCATTGGAAAAACAACTGACCTGGAAAATAGATCCAGGAGAGACAATTTAAAAATTATGGGACTACCTGAAAGCCATGATCAAAAAAAGAGCCTAGACATCATCTTTCATGAAATTATCAAGGAAAACTGCCCTGAGATTCTACAACCAGAGGGCAAAATAAATATTCAAGGAATCCACAGAACACCACCTGAAAGAGATCCAAAAAGAGAAACTTCTAGGAACATTGTGGCCAAATTCCAGAGTTCCCAGGTCAAGGAGAAAATATTGCAAGCAGCTAGAAAGAAACAATTCAAGTATTGTGGAAATACAATCAGGATAACACAAGATCTAGCAGCCTCTACATTAAGGGATCGAAGGGCATGGAATAGGATATTCCAGAAGTCAAAGGAACTAGGACTAAAACCAAGAATCACCTACCCAGCAAAACAGAGTATAATACTTCAGGGGAAAAATTGGTCTTTCAATGAAATAGAGGATTTTCAAGCATTCTTGATGAAAAGACCAGAGCTGAAAAGAAAATTTGACTTTCAAACACAAGAATGAAGAGAACCATGAAAAGGTGAACAGCAAAGAGAAGTCATAAGGGACTTACTAAAGTTGAACTGTTTACATTCCTACATGGAAAGACAATATTTGTAACTCTTGAAACTTTTCAGTATCTGGGTACTGGGTGGGATTACACACACACACACATGCACACACACATGCACACGCACACGCACACACACATAGAGACAGAGTGCACAAAGTGAATTGAAGAGGATGGGATCGTATCTTAAAAAAAATGAAATCAAGCAGTGAGAGAGAAATATATTGGGAGGAGAAAGGGAGAAATTGAATGGGACAAATTATCACTCATAAAAGAGGCAAGCAAAAGACTCATTAGTGGAGGGATAAAGAGGGGAGGTGAGAGAAAAACATGAAGTCTACTCTCATCACATTCCACTAAAGGAAAGAATAAAATGCACACTCATTTTGGTATGAAAACCTATCTTACAATACAGGAAAGTGGGGGATAAGGGGATAAGCAGGGTGGGGGGGATGATAGAAGGGAGGGCATGGGGAGGAGGGTGCAATTTGAGGTCGACACTCATGGGGAGGGATAGGATCAAAAGAGAATAGAAGTAATGGGGGACAGGATAGGATGGAGGGAAATATAGTTAGTCTTATACAACACAACTATTATGGAAGTCATTTGCAAAACTACACAGATTTGGCCTATATTGAATTGCTTGCCTTCCAAAGGGAATGGGTGGGGAGGGAGGGAGGAAGAGAAGTTGGATCTCAAAGTTGTAGGAACAACTGTCAAGTACTGTTCTTGCTACTAGGAAACAAGAAATATAGGTAAAGAGGTATAGAAAGCTATCTGGCCCTACAGGACAAAAGAGAAGATGGAGACAAGGGCAGAGAGGGATGATAGAAGAGAGAGCAGATTGGTCATAGGGGCAATTAGAATGCTTGGTGTTTGCGGGGGGAGGGGATAAAAGGGGAGAAAATTTGGAACCCAAAATTTTGTGAAAATGAATGTTAAAAGTTAAATAAATAAATTTAATAAAAAAATAAAATTAAATTAAATTAAAAAGTCTAAATATCTGACACATATTTAACTTGTCTTATTACAAAATGAAAAACTGTGGTTAGTCTGGCATGACCTGCTCATGATTAAATTGTATGCACTCTTAGTATTGATGATTTCTCCTATATATTTTTGATAGAAATGCAAGTCACGTTCCCTGGCCTTAAAGTCTGTAGACAAAACTTTTTCCCCTATTTTGGTAATTGGGAAATATTACTTCCTTTCATCCTGAGACACCTCTGCTAAACTGATATGATCAAAGCATTGTATCAGGAATGTTCATCTGACCATCTTGTGCAGTGGACACTGCAATAGTACCTTGGACTACTAGAAGAACCTGAATTAGGGAGGCAATGGTGAGAAGGAAAGGAATGGATGTGAGACACATTTAAAACAAAGAATCAACAGAACTTGAAAACAGACCAAATAACTAGAAAAAATATTTTACTCCTTCCCTAACCCACCTTCCTCAGCTCTAGGTTATCACACAGAATGGGTACTCCAAAATTCTTATTAACTAGCTAACTTTACCCAGCAGATGTCACGAATCTTGATTTCTAAATTAGCTCTAGAAGTTCAACAGTTTACAGCCCTGGTGTGGTCTTGAGGGTGAAGTTTTTTAAAGTAATGGCACAAATTGCAAGTACAAAGAGGAACTACTATCAAATTTTAGCAGACTTGGAAATTTAAATGCAGCCCAACATCTTCCAGAGACATAAACAACATTTACATGGTGAGAACTGTATCTTATTAAGCAAATAATGTTGACCTGACATCCAGTGCTAACAGAGAAGAGAGGGGAGGAGAGGGGAGGAGAGGAGAGGGGAAGTGAGGGGAGGGGAGGGGAGGGGAAGAGAGAGGAGGCAAGGGGAGGGGAGGAGAAGGGAAGCAAGGGGAAGGGAAAGGAGAGGAACAATGGCCTTCTGAGGATTCATTATTTTATTTCATTAGCAGATCTAGGCCAGAAGTTTGCAATATTGTGACTTTGGAGCATGAAGGTGATGTGAACAGGGCCTCTAGTCATTCCATATCACATACTCCTTTTAAAAAAATTCTTCTGTAACATGAGTGTGGGGAGTTTCCAGTGAAGAACTAACTCTCTCAACCAAAGCAGACTCATATCTGCTAACTAAGGTCAGCGAGAGGCTGACCTGCCTAAATTTACCGTGTCAAAGGCAAAATTTGAACACAGAAAGATCTTGAACTCAGAGGCTAACTCTCTGTCCTCTGGGATAAGGGTGTCAAACTCAAATAGAAATGGATCCTTGAAGGCTAAATATTTATTTATAAAAGCATAAATTAACATTATCTATTCTATAAAACCACAAGTTAACTTCTATTATGTATTGTATTAGAATTTATTATATTATATTCTCATTTATTTGTATTCTATTCTATTGTATTGTATGCTTATTCATTTCATTAATTATTTCCCAATTACATTTTAATCCGATTCACAAGCTGAGTGTTTGACCCCAGACTGCCTCTGGTGGTGAAAACCATATTGCCATTAAAAAATACTTCTGATAGAAATTTATTGATTGTTTGAAAATTTTCTTTTAGCATGAAAAGTGTTACCACAAATTAAATCTCTAAAATGCTAATTCCTGTAATGAGGTCCCTTAAATTAGTTGCTTTTTTTTAATTCATGTCTACATTTTCTATTATATTGTATCTGACTATCAAAATAAGGAACATGAATCAATAACAGAATTTTCTACTTATACAGAATTTGTGACCATACAGTCCAATCAAAACTGGAAAGAAAGTCCTACTACCACCGACCTGAATAAGTACTTTTGCAGTAATAACTCCGAGAGTCTAAGTCATTTTGACTATCATAAATACACAAATTAAAACTAAGGGGCATATGAAGAAAGATGCTATCTGTAGACAGAGCAAAAATGAAGAAATAGAAGTATGTATAGAATAATTTTACATATAAACATATGTTATATGTGTGTGTGTGTGTGTGTGTGTGTGTGTGTCCATCTCTAGGGCATGAGGGTGGTGGAAGGAAATAAGGGAAAAAGAAATTTACATGATAACTTTGTTGTATATTTAGAGGGAATAGCAAATTCTACATGGTAGATTTGCAGTTTCATGCGCAATCATCTTTTTTTAATTGTACTGTGTTATGGAAATGCTTGTTTTGTTTCATGAATTGAAAATAAAAAAAATTTTTTTTTAAAGTGCTAGAGAGGGGAAAACTACAGTCTGTTAACAAAATTCGCACAGTGGACTCAAATAGCACTTCTAAAAAGTTCTAACTCTCAAGAAGTTTTGCTAATATAAAATATTAGGAAAATGTTACTATGCTAATATAATCAGCCAGTGCAAAACAGTGATCTTTCTGACTCTAAAATTTAGCACAATTATTACAAATATTTAGTGCCTATTCATTCTCTGCTTTATCCTTCCAATCTTGGATGATTATATCTTGATTCATCATCCTGCTCTTCTCTAAGCATTTTAGGGTTTTTTTTTGAAGACCTGAAGAAAGATTATTTCAGAAGTGTCTGTTCATAAGCACATTTTCTCAAATCAATACTCACCAAAGGGAAACCATTTCATCAGCTGTTTTGCATATTGCTTTATTCTTAGTCCTAGTTCTTATGCCTAAGGGAGCTAGTAAAGCAAAGGTTGGTTTTCCTGTTGCTCTGTGGAAATGATATCTGTGTTCCCTATTGAGGATGCTTTATCACAGGTAATTTTAAAAGGGCCAGATTAGTCTCTTAAACTCTGTACTCACTAACTACCCCTAGCAAATGAACCGAGATATAGAGGCAGGTGACTGTCCTTGGGAGTTTCTAACTGAAGTCAAACTATTCATGCAAATCTTTCAGAACTGTTTTTATATTAATTTTTATATTATTCAAGAGAAATCTCTAAATCTAACTACAATTACGGACACACCTTGTTTTACCTAACAAGTATATGCCGAAAGATGTGGGTATCTCAGAGCTCTTAGAAAAACACATCTTTCTGTCTATGTCATGTTCAGGAGTCTTCTGGCAAATGTTTAACAATCCACTTGGGGGTGGGAGGAATGTATGCATGAGATACTCCTAAGTAGCTGGTTGGTGCAGTGGCTGGAGTGTGGGCCCTGGAGTCAGGAGGACCTGACTTCATAATCCTGTCACAGATAATTAACTGTATGACCCTGAGAAAGTCACTTAACCCTGTTTGCCTCAACTTCCTTACCTGCAAAATGAGCTGGAGAAGGAAATGGCAAACCATTCTAATATTTCTGCCAAGAAAATCCCAAATAAGGTCCCAAAGAGTGAGACACAACTGAATAGCAGCAGCAAACTTAATTATTAACATTTTTTTCTATCACTTTCTTAAGTCCAGATAACCAACAAAACAGATTCAAAGCGAGTCAGCATCTGTTAACATTTATTATGCACGTACTATGTGCCAGATGCTTGGTAAGCATTGGAGTTACAAAGAAAGGCATAAGACAGGCCCCTCCTCCCTTCAAAGAGCTCATAGTCTAATGAGGGAAACAGAGGCAGGAATCAGGGTGGGGGAGTACTGCCTGTGGACATGATGAAGTCCTGTTGTCCAAAAAGGAAATGATCTGAGACTGTACACATTACAAGTTGATTTTATTATCTTGAAAAAAACGATTAAGTTCCTGGAAATCGTGAATTCCCTGGATATCTTCCTCAAACAGAGGTTTCCAGATGTCTACTCTGCAACCTTTCCAACCAGAAGGAAGGAGAAACCCAAAAGTCAGAGGGTACAATAAATCAAGCCCAAGTTTGTGGTGTTTGCATTTTTCCGAGATGAGCAAATGCTCACACTGAACAATTAACATTAGTTCCTGAGTCAGTACAAGCTGGCTCCAACATACCCCTACATGGGATATCATAATATCATGAGCTGGGCTATTTGTTATTGTAGTCAAGCCATCATAGACACTACTAACATGTGGATTTGAAATAAATGGGTATAGAAGGAAGCAGCAAACGCAGATGCAATGAGTTGGACAATTCTGAAGCATCAAGAAATGACTTGCAATTAAAGACTATAGTAGGGAGCAAAGAACTAAAAAAAATAGCTACTAGACATGGAAAAGCACTTCAGAAGAGATCTATGAATTCAATGATCCATCTGTCTTCTGGACAAGATGAGAATTCTTTTGACAAAGTGTATTTTCTTATCTTGTCCTGTTAGACTAACAATGAGATTTTTATTCTGCCATCCACTCAAACTTACAATTTAGTTCACATACATACTTAACTCTATCCAGCATTGGGGCTAGAGTCAAGCCTTAGGAAAGTCCTGTTTTCAAATCTAGCCTCAGACATTTATTAGCTGTGTGACCATGAGCAAGTCACTTAACCTCTTTTGCCTCAGTTTCTTCAACTGTAAAATGCAGATAATAGTATCCATCACAATATTTGTTTTTAAAAAAGCACAGTGTTTATTCCTGATCCTTCCTTCCCCTCAAGATTTATTCTATACAGATGTGTCATGCTGCCTAAATATCTAGAGGAATTATTTATCATTTCTCAGGTCATATTCTCTTCTTAAAGAGTTCAGTACCTCACAATTTCCCCCCCTCCACAGCCCATGCTTCATCTTCAACCAGGACATATCTCCCTGTCCCCCTCAGTCCACTTTTGCTGCTGTTGCTAAACCTGAAACAACCTGAGATGTTCTCCATGCTACCCTCTCTGAGTCAGAGTACCATTTTCCTACCCAGCTAACATGATTAATTTGGCTGAGGCAGTCATTGTTATTGAGGTGACACAAATTCTGCATTTGGAATCAAAGGACTGGAGTTCGAATCCCCCTGACCTTGAGCAATTCACTTAACCTCTATAGGCCTCAGTTTTCCAAATCTTCAAAATGGGTGAGTAAATCTAAGTGACTTCTAGGGTTACTTCCAGCTCTGTGAGGTTTCATATGCCCCTGATTTTACTATGTTCTAGTAGAAAATAGAGGTCAAGTATGTATGCAGTCAAAAGGATTTCCTTTCCTTTTTTAATATAAGAAATCAATATTTTGGGTCTTTAGTATCTTCTTGTTGATAATTTGTTAAAATTCATGTTTATTCTCCTGCAAATATTTTCTATTCCATAGTACTGTGGTTATATCTTTCCATTTTATGATGACTTCATTCCTGCCTCTCTGTAGGTTCCCATTGTCTATCAGTCACCATCACAAGACACAGTTCACCTTGTACACAGAACTATTAAAGGAAAGTTGTGTAATGCTTATTTCCTCACACTTAGACAGTGTGTTTAAGCTCATATCTAACTACACTGTTCCAGAGGAGACCAAGTGCTCAGGGCACTGCACTGTTGTGTCTGCCTGGGTGAATCTGTGTTTCTGGGTGACTCCTTTTCTAGATGAGCAAACACGACAATGGAAAGAAAAGATTTTTAATTTTAATCCCCATTGATTTTTGTCCTATTTCTCCTTCTGTTGCTCTCTTTACCTTCTGTGTCTGTTAATAAGTTCCTTTCTCCTTGGCTGAAGATTTCATGATTTCCCTATTTTTGTTTGTGTTTCTGGAGAATTTTCCTTCCTCTTAATTTAGAAGCTGCTTTAAAGCTTGCTTTGGAAGGACAGCAGTCTCTATTTTTTTGTCTCTTACTCAGTATGTGAAGGAACAATGAGATCTTTGCATTCTCTGATGTCCTATTCAAATTTTAGGGATAGGTTATTACATGTGACAGAAAGTCAGAGGACCTTGGCCAAGTCATGTCAACTCTGGGCTTTAGTCTCCCCAACAATAAGATGGAAGGGAAGGGGGTAGACTAGATGCCCTTAAGGTGCCTTCAAAGTCCATATTCTATGGTACCGTTTTATTGGACAAATAAGAAAGGTATCTGCAGTTTTCATTAACTTCAGGTATATTTAAGGTTATGGTATAATTTAAACATCTACAATAAAATACTATTCAATGCAGTATTTTCTTTAGAAAACTTAAAGAAGGATAATTTCATTCTACTAGACAAATATTTGTATTTATGAATATTTTAATATAGTATTTCCTTTTGGCCTCAATTCCATGAAATTATTTAACCTGGATAGAGGGGTGAAAATATTTTAAAGGTAGCTTTTTTTACTTTTGGGAGTTCTTTTTGTTATCAAATCAAATCCCTGTCCAATTTTTGCATTGATAAAATGAAAAAAATACTTTAAATGTATTAATAGAATGGAATTAAAAGATCTTATAGGAGGAAATGTTTTCTCCACACTGTTCACAATTTGTCTGAAAATGCACCAGGCTGTGAGGATATACCTTATACACTAATATCTGGCACATCTTCTACCCTTTAACCTAATCAACCTAAGACTTCTCGGTGAAGCCTGTGGGGATGCCAAGTACCAGCCTATGTTCCTAAATAGAAGTATTTTTTATTTGGAAAGGTATGAGTCCATTGAATGAAACCAGAACCATAGCTAGAGTGGGGTGAGAAGAGCTATACCCAATGGTACCAAAAAGTTTAGAGGGTTCAGACAGCACTGTGTATTTTACTTGCATATAGAAACAGGGGAGACTAACACCCTGTTAGCAAAAATATTTTTTAAATAGGAATCTTCCAGATGTCAAAACTTTATCCCCCCTGAGCTCCTCCCTAGTTCACTTTCCTTGGTTCCTCCCTCAGTGGTCATAACTGGTAATGCAGTGTCCTACAGGTACTTCAACATAGAGCCTTGTATTCTTACTACTTCTGAAGTCTCTCCCTCCCCTCCCACAAATCAATTTGGCTAAAAACTACATTAAAGTACTTCTACAGTGGTTTGTCCTTTTTCCTTGAGGGCCAGAATTACTCATTAAAGCATTAAATCAAAACTTCATATTGTACAAATGAAGAAAGTGAAATAATGAGTAAGATTGACTTGTCCAAGGTCACAAAGGTACCAAACATCAGAGTTGGAATTCAAACTTAGGTCCTCTGAATTCCAAATCTTTGGCTCTTTATGCATATTAGATCTGGGGAGAAAGCCTTTAGTTTCCCTAAGGATGTCAACTTGAAGGTGTCTTGTGCAAGTCTTGAGGGCCTTGATTTAATTAGAGCAACTGAACCAGTGTGATTTGATAGGAAAAGTGAATCTGGAATCAGAGGACTTTAAATCTCAGCTCTATGATTGACCACCTACGTGAACCTAGACAAGTCACTTAACCTTCATGGACCTTAGTTTGCCATATATAAAATAAAAATGACCTTAAAGGCCCTAATACAGTACTCGTACGAGCCCCAGCATCTCCAGAATAAAATATCCAGTGGAGGCCAGTAAGGAGGTACAGAAGTTATTCCCAACCATGGATTAGAAAAAGTACTTTAGCCTCCACCCTCTCCAAATGGCAAGTCATTTTCTAGTTCAATCTTTCAGGGTCCCAGGGTGCTAGAGTCCAACTAGATGGAAGTTTTATATTATTAAAACAAAATTTTATATTATTAAGGAAGTCATATTAACCCCTGTTATTTACTAATTATTACTTCCATTCTAGAAGTATGCTTCAATCAATTAGCCAATAAGCATTTTTTTTATGTACCTACTGTGTGCCAGGTACCAAGCTAAGCAGTAGAAATATAAAGTCAGAAGCCAAAATGTCTCTGTTCTTAAAGATCTTACATTCTAGCATATTCTTATATATCTACTAATGTAGAAGAATTACAAGACAAAAATGGTTAATTCCAAGAATTCTGGGCAGGTAATAAGTGCCAAGTTTTTCTGCACTGCATACTTTTACCCTGAGGCTGGATGTCATTTGGGCTCAACTTCCTCAGCCATCCACAATGATGTAATAGCATGCCTTCTATGTGAAGAAAAAAAACCATTATTTGGGTTGAGTCACAACACTGGCTCTTCGAAAGTTAGGCTTTTGTTATTCTTTTGCAACATGAGAACAGGAAATCCACAATAAAAAAAAAGGATCATCTTTACTGGCAGGTGTGAGCCACTTGATAGAATAAGTAGGATAGTAGAACAGGGAAGGCAAAAATAAATCTAGCCTTCTATAAGCCTGGTAATCAGGCCAAACTCAAACCACACCACTGCCACTTGACAGGTGACAGTAGAAAGGAAAGTTTTCAGAGACAGCCAAGGTGTCAAGGTTATTACTATAACAAAAGACATTACTTAACATGTGCTGAATGCCCTTACTTTCAAGATCTATTATTTTCATGTTTCTAGAATACCAGTCTCCAGCTGTGTGGATAGCATCTGTAATTACCTGATTAAGGACAGATACTATGGGATACTGATGCCATGCATTTCATTCCTTCTGGTATGAATATAAACTTTTTTTTTTTTTAAAGGATATTTGGAAAAAGTGATACACTCTTGTATTGTTTAACTGTTCACTTTGTAAGCTAAGGTTATCAATAGATTTTCCATTGGATTAGATACTTTATGGGACTATGCAATATCCAGGGCCATTTCTGAGATCTCATTTTCAAGTATACTACCATGTTGAGGTTGGAAGTGGGACACCAAGGACAAAGAATAAGAGATTTTGTCTAAGTTGCCTAGACAAATGGCCTAGTATACCTTGAGTTATGAGTGATAGGCTTTATCTTGCAATACTGGAGGAAGGAGATATTAGGTATCAAGAGAACAAGGGAGTATAGTCTAGGTCAATTAAGAGGGAATCATCTTGTAAGTTATCTCAAGTTCCAACAGGAAGGTATGCAATTGTGAAGAATATGGGCCTATGTGGTGATACACAGGCTTCCTTTTCTAATACAACTATAGATAGCCCTACACAAAGCTACTGATACAATCATGCAGGCAGCCCTTTGTTCACCAAGCTTGGCACACAAAGAAGTGTTGTGGCGACTTGGAACCAGGGAAGCTATTGCTTCTCTTTCCTATACCCTTGTTGTCTCCTCTCTCCCAATCATCAAATTTAATTCCACAAACATTTATTAAATACCTATTATATACAAAACAGTCCTTGGGAAAGAGACAAGTGAAAAATAGACCCTACCCTAAAGGAGTTCACATTCTCCTGGAAGACATACACAAGTCAACTAACATATAAACAGTTTCCAGTGGACATCCCAATAAGCTCTACAATATGTCTAGTTAGTAGTGGCGGTGGCAGTGTTGGTGCTAGTATTTATAACACTCTAAGGTTTCCAAAGCACTTTGCGATGAGCATTGCATTTAGTCCTCCCAACAATCCTGGGAGGTAGTTGATATAATTATTATCCTCATTTTACAGATGAGCAAACTGAGACAAATTAAAAAATAGTCCCTGTCCTAAAGGTGCTTACATTCTCCTAAGGAATAGAAACAAGTAAACCAGTAATTTACTTTAACCAAAGTTAAGTTACTTGCCCAGAGTTACACAGATATTAAATGTCAGAAGTTATATTCAGATTCAATCGTTCTTGAATCCAGGCTCAGAACTCAATCCACTACACCTTCTAGCTTCCTCTTAATAGAACAAAATACAAAATAGTAACTTTTTTGTAATTTCTGATTGAATCATTACAACAAATCAAGTGTGGTGAATAACAAATAACAGCTGTTCAGTATGTTAACTGGACGTGATCCTCCACAAAGCAAACCAGCCCATCACATCACTGCGACATAGAAATGACACTGGGTCCTTGAAGGATCTGCTAATGAATCACAAGGTCTTGAAAGGACTACCATAAAAATATAGGACCGTAGATTTAGTTTTGTAAGAGACTTTATGTATCATCAAATACAACTCCCTCATTTTACAGGCAAGGAAACTAACGCCCAAGCAAATCAATGACTGGTTCAATATCCCATGCAGGGTGAGACAGCTGGGATTCCAAATCAAGATCAGTGAGGTTAAGTTCAATACTCTTTTCACTGCCCCACTCTCTCTCAATTCATATGCAAAGATTTTAAATACTCTCCTTGAAACAGACTGTGTCTGAGAATAAGTCTCATTAAGTATAGAGAGACCAGTAGGCTGACCAACAGGTGATGATGCCTACAGTAATCCATGAAACAAAGAAAAGGAAAGGGTTCTAAGCCCAGCATGCCCCTCTTTCACAGAGACAGTAATGGAGTGGTAGAAAAGGTTCTAAAATTTATGGGAGGATGAACAAGATTCACAAAAAGTGAGTTGGTATGGATAGGTTTTGATCTTCATCACTGGAGAGAGGAACCACATATATTATATCTCAACACTTCTAAATTACTAGAGAGATAGTTCATCTGTGAGATGCTTCATAAAAATTTTCATTTATCCCTTTCCTTACACAAGCCAGAATTTAGGGAAATTATTTTGGTTCCTGCCATTTTTGCAGAAGAAATCCAAGACTGTTGCTTTTAAATGCCCTTTTTTCTTTACTAATATCCATGAAATTTTGTCAGAATGGAAAGATAATTCTCAACATCTATTAACATGGCATATACTATGTGCATGTGGATCATTAGAGATAGACTTAAACTGGAGATATACACAGTGCTGTTATATTTGCATTTCTGCAGTGTTTGGGATCTGATCATCAAACTAGGTTCCGGGATATTTAATTCACTGTCAGAGTGGAAGTGATTAACACTTGTGCTGTCTTGTCTCTTGCTATTTCTGTTTTTTTGTTCAATTAGCCATAATGAGTTTCACTGCAAAAATGTTTACAGTAAAAAGCCTAAGAATTCAAATAGACACCAATGACTGTATGTGCACTAGGCTGAGATAATCAAATGAGGATACATCAGTCATTATTGGGTGTACTCAATGATGGATTCTAAATCAATATGAAGTCATGTGATTAAGACTTTTCACCAATGAATTTCTCTGTATTGACTTGATAGGCACATTGTGAACAACGGATATGGGCAATAAAAGTTTTGAGTCTACCTCATAATCTGTACAGTATTTTTATTTGTGAAATGCCTTGGGCCCCTTCCTGCAATACCACATTCTTATGAACACAGTCTGAAAAATGCTCCCTGCCCTTCTGTATTATTTCCTTCTGTTCTCATCTGAATATAATTACCCTTTGTCCCATATCTCAGGGTCATGTTCTCTTCTGAATAGCTAAATAATCTGATAAACTGACAAATAATAATGTAATAATAGATTAACATATTATAAATGTGCAATTGACCATTAATCAATTGTATATCCAAAAGAACACTAGACAGTTCTCAAACATTTTGGTCTCAACATTCCTTAACAGTCTAAAAAATTGTTGAGGATCTTCCAAAGAGATTTTATTTATGTGATCCATATCTATTGACATTTATTGTGTTAGAAATTGAAACATTACAATATAAAAATGAAAATAATCTCAATCTCACAAACCTCTTAAACAGATTTCAAGGATGCCAAGTATCCTGGACTACATTTTGAAAATGACAACATTAAAGTATGGGTCAGGTGACCTAACTACTGTTCCAGGATGACCACTGAGAGTTCAGTGCCATTTAGTATAGTATTTCCTTGTTTGGGGATTTCTTATCTATGAAATGAATGTGCTGGAGTACATTCTCTCAGCTTTGTGCCATAATTTTAACAAGAATTTCCTAGAGAAAATTATTTAATTCAAAGGGATGTTTCTAATGATGGAGACTACAGATGAAGTTTATAAATTTGTTTAGAAAGCTGTATTGTACTACTAAAATTACACCATCTACATATCTTTGGGGTGGGGTGGAGGGGAAGAGGAAGCTAGAGAAGGGAAAGTGATAGTAGATCTACTCAATAGTCAATAGGACTAACCCTGTACATTTTTTTCATGACACATACTCATTTTCTCATTCCCCTTCTTGGCTTTCTCCCCAAATACACTTTCATTTATAATTATAAATGTCTTGGTGTAATCCATGCAGGTCATGCTCTTTCATGAGCACTTACTCAACAATGGATCCTAAAGAATGGGAATTTTATTTAAGATGCTCATCTGAATGGTGAAAATGTGGAACTGGTGCCTAAGGCACAGGCCTACAAGCTGAAATTACTCACATAATACCATACTCTTGAAAACTGATTGTCTCTAACACTTTTTTTCCTTTAGGATTCTTGAGTCTATTGAAGGATCTTGTGATGACATTAAAGACAGTAGTATTGAATAGTTATCAATATCATACTTTGATATACACACTATAGCCATGTGAAGGAGGTCACTTAAGTCCTAATCATTACTCCTACACTACCCTATCCCTAGCTGTCACCTGTTCTGACTGGTAAGGAGGAGAGGTCTCTAAACTTAGGGTTCTTTACCTCTGAAGCTTTATCTGAGATTAGATGTAACTCTTTGCCTGGGCTTTGGGAGAACATGGAATAGACAGTTAAAAGCTGAGCAAAATATTTTCTGCTCAGGGATTTTCTTGAAATAGCCCTTACTCAATGGCTAAAATTGCATCCATGCTGCTTGAGCTTCCATTGCTCAGTTTCCAGTTGCATGTGCAATGGTTTGTTCCAAGACATCAGCTGAAAGTATTGAAATAGGAAACTTGAAGAATCAGGTCAAGGCAAATGTAGAGTCTTTTACTTCCAGAGAATGTATTTAAACCCAGTCTAGGTCAAGAATGTGTGATTGTAACAGCTGGGGCATTCTGTATAGAGAGAGATTCATTCTATTTCCTGGTCCTTTCTGTCATACACATACACACACATTATATATATACATATATACACATACGCATATATACTTATATACACATATACATATGTAAGTATATATACATGCATACATGTATACATATGTGTGTATATGTATATATTATATATGGTATGGGTTTTGCCTTATTCTTGGTCATCCCATGTACAAATCACATATGCCCTGCTTTAACAATAACCCAAAAGATGGATCCTACATCAGCTTTGGGGATAATAAATCATCGAGAGGAGGGCCATTGCTCCTCTAACCTGGTGAGACTCTCACTTTATGAAAGTGGTGAATGTTTTCTGAATTTAGGACCAGATTCACAGTGGAAAGTCAAAAGCACCTGCAATCTTATGTTGTCCAATTGTCCAACTTTACATTTTGTCTCCTTGATGATGGTATCCTTTGATGATCCTCACTAAAAGAATTAACACAGTGTTATCATCTGAGAGCAATCATTTTCAGATAAATTTGGTGAGTAAAGTCCTTCAATGATAATTCAAATGGTAACCTTGAGGACTCCTTCCTAGGATTTGTGAGCTAGGAGAGAAAAGCCAGGCATCGTCTGATATGTGATTTTTTTTTTGGAGGGAAATCAGCTTTTTAAAGTTTTTTGAGAAAGGACATGTAGAATCTCATAGCCTAAAACTATTCCCTAAGAGCCAAGGGAAGCTCTCAAAAATGAAATTCAAAAGACAGAAGTAGTTTCAAATAGTATGAAATGGGTGAGAGGTTTTAACAGACCAACGTCAATGCCCAGGAAATTCATCAAACATCTTGGGCTTTAAAAAGACATGTAAAGAACATAAAAGTAAGAGTAGATAGTGACAGATAAATGCAAAAACAGGGACTCTAAACCTCATCAACAATAACAATAAAAGCCAAGAAAACTCAGTGATAAATGTTAAAAAGCACAAAAGAAAAGATGAGGATAAAAGAAGGGATAAAACCACTGTGATATATAAGACAATAATAATGATAAATAGAAAGAATGCAGAACTACTCCAGTCCAATTTTGTTTCACTTTTCAGTGTCCAAGAGAATTAACTAGTACTTGAAAGGACAGAAATGGCTAATAGGGAAATGTAACCCAAAGGAAATAGAAGATATTTAGCTACCACTAATCTGGGCTACCAAGGTAATAAAAAGAATTAGCCAATTGATGGATGAGTCATTATCACACACCTTTTTAAAAAAAATCTTAGTAGCAAAAGGACCGAAGGACTGAAGAAAGAAATGTCTCAGTTTTCAAAACAGTGGAGACAGTGCCATCTCCAAAGTAGAGTCCAGGAACCTTGACTTCAACTCTTTACAAATTTTTTGACAGAATTGTTAAAGATATGCCTTTTGAACATCTAAAAAGAAAAGCACTGGCCGCTAAGATTCAGCATAATTTCAACAACAAATAGGTCATGATAGACTAATCTAAGCCCCTTTATTAATAGAGTTAGTAGACCTAAAGATAAGAGGAATTCTACAGAGATAGATTAAACTTCAGGAAAGAATACTTTTTAAAATTTTCATACTATCATTGTGGATGAAACCAAGATAGCCAGTGGTGGAGTGGATACAACACTGGGCCTGGAGTCAGGAAGACTTACATTTAAATTTGGCTTCAGATTTACTAGCATTGTGACCCTAGGCAAGCCACTTAAACCTCTCTTTGATTCACTTTCTCCACAGGGGGATAATAGTAGCATCTCTCCTATGGGGATGTTCTGAGGAACAAATGAGATAATATTTGTAAAAGCACTTAGTGCCTGGCACATAATAGGCATTATTTAACTGCTTAATTCCACTACCACCCCACTAGATGTTAACTAGTATGGTGAATTCAGTGCTCAATTAGCCTAAAAAAATATATAGTTAATCATGTTAACCTAGAGGTAGCTTTGGAATGCATAAGTAAATTTGTCATTGGCCCCATGCTATTCAACATCTTCATCAGTGAAGCCACAAAAGCACACTTTTGCTTGTATGTTTCTAACTCCTCTCTTTATTCCCTTCATGATATACCACCTTCCTGTAGGGTGTAACAATTAGTTGCCCTTGTCTATTAAACATCAGTGGAAAGGTGAAGATTTGGGGTTTTACTACATTCCTTTGTGAAGGAAAACAATAAAAATGTTTTGGCTAGATTGTGCAAGGACTAGAGATGTAGAGAGATTTAGACTTGAAGACCTGTCCTCCAATTCCCAAGAGAGTCTATTTCAGGAGAGTAGGCATGGGGGAAGATGAGTTAGATTTATTCATATTCTGTCTCCCTAACTAAGATTATAAACTTAATGAGAACAAGGGACAGTGTCTTATATTTATCTTCTCTGGAACTGAGAATAATACTATGCACATAGGAAGAATTCAAAAATAATGAGTAATTTTTATGGAAAGACTTTATAAAGACCAGTAAAATAAACAAAACATATACATTGACAAGAAAATTTTTTCTTCTCATTGCATTTTTTCTACTCTCTCAACAACACTGAGATTTACCTGTGATGGCACATTTGGATGCATTACAGAGTTTTATATTATTTACAAATCTAAAGCATAGAGGATCAGGAAAGTGTAGATTTATCTAGACACTTTATCGATAATGATCAATGTCTCTTTTGAAATAACAAGGCTCAACAGTTTTTGTTCCTAAATTTTGTATGAAAAATGAGCCAGAGTACATT
Organism: Notamacropus eugenii; assembly: GCF_028372415.1. Classification (NCBI taxonomy): domain Eukaryota; kingdom Metazoa; phylum Chordata; class Mammalia; order Diprotodontia; family Macropodidae; genus Notamacropus; species Notamacropus eugenii. The sequence goes on from NC_092877.1 coordinate 91,090,295, forward strand.
CATTATTAAAAGAGTCTTTCCCATTTATCTCCTTGCCATGTCTTTACTTTCTCCTCTAGAGTTGCATCAATTTTAAGTGCCTAACATATTTGTATGTGAACTGGCAGGAAGAATGTAATAAGTAAATAGTTGAAATTGGAAGGTTAAAGCAGAATTGGCTGCAGAAATGGAAGAAAATTGTTGAGAAGGGCATAAGTCTAATGGGCGAACTTACCATGGAATGACAGCAGAACATAAATCATCACTTTAAAACTTCATATTGTGCAAAACTTAGACAAAAATAGCATTCAGAGAGGCTAAATTCCTTGTCCAAAATCAGGCATAATCATCTTCATCAGTTCAAATTTCATAGGTTCAGAAAATTGAAACACACAAAGATTTCAATTCCCCAACATCACAGGAGTATGACTCAACTGCAGGTCTACTAACTCCTAGGCATACACTCTTCCTGCTATGCCATGTAACAAATGATAATATATAATTGAAGTATAAGTATTGGCTTTGGAATGAAGAAAAGTCATGTCTTGTCAGAGACTGAAACAAAGGAGGACAGAATGCAGGCAAGCATGGTTTTTGTGGATGGCCAAGGAGGAAGAAGAAGAAAGTCATGAATAATGGTCCTTATTTTTTCACTGAAGTAAGAAGAAGGGGTCCTCCTCTAGCAAAGAAAGAATAAGATGGGGGTACTAAATTTGATAAGAAAATACAGGGTTTTGAATAGCCTGGAAACTGGTTTGGCCCCCTCTGCTCACTTTGATCCCACCTTTCCCCTATATCTCCTCTGGTAGTTAATTGCTATAATCAATACCCACCATTAGTCTGTTCTTTAATCTCTCCTCATTTCTTCTGCCTTTTCTGCTGACTAAAAATTATGCCAAGGTTTTCCAACCCTTAAAAAAAAAACTTGAGTTTCTCATCTCCTCAAATTATTTTTTTCCCCTTTTCATGACCAAAGCTCCTAGAAAAACTTCTCTACATTCATTACCTCTGTGCCCTCACATCCTGTTAACTTCTTAAACCAATTTGACGTCTACAGAAAAATGCTGTCTCCAAAGTTGACAACCATCTTTTAATTGCTAAACCAATCACTTTTTCTGTATTCTTGTTCTGTAGTGTTGATCATCACCACATTGTAGATACACAATCCTTGATGGATTTTTCTAACACTATTCTCTCTTCTGGTTCTTGTCCTAACAACCTGCTGGTTCCTTTTTGATTCTCTTTCCTAGGTAATTATCATGTCTTACCCCCTGAACCAGTGCTATACCATGAGGCTCTGGGTTGGGCTTTCTTTTTTTCTTCCTCTCTATAACACCTATCTAGATTACCTCATGACTTCCCAGGGGTCATTTGCTTGCAAAGACTCATTTTCCTTCTGAGATTCAGTTACAAATTTCCAATTGCCTGCCAGACATCTTAAACTGGCTAGGCATACCCAAAACAAAACCTATAATCTTTTCCCAAAACCCATCTTTCTCTGAACTTATTTCTTTCAAGGACACCACCATCCTTCTGATCACCTACATTGATAATTTTGGAAACCATCCTCAACATTTTTGTCTCCTTCAATTCCGTTATTGGATCAGTTTTCAAATTTTGCTGATTCTACTTCCACAACATTATTTGTACTAAATTATCTTGTCCTTTCTACTCAAATAGCCACCACCATAGCTCACTACCTTTCCTCCACCAATAGCCTCCTACTTGGATTTCTTGATTATAATCTCACCTTTTCTCCCAGAGCTGCCAAATATTCCCAAAGCACAAGTCTGACTATCCATTCCCCTTCTCATGGAACTTCACTGATTTCCAGTGGGGTGCCCAGGTGGCACAGTGGATAGCATGCCGGACTTGGAGTCAGGAAGGCTTGAGCTCAAACGCTGCCTTCGACTCTTTCTCACTGTATGACCCTGAGCAAATCATTTTAAGCTCTCAGCATATGTTTCCCCATCTGTGTTTCGCAGGATGAAAGGAGCAAGAAGATTTTTGAAGGCTTATTATGACCAGTGAATCTGGGGCTAGGGAGGCAAGTATAAGCTTTCTGCAGACTTGAAAGTCAGGGAGTTGATTCATTATGGGAGGGAGCAAGAGCAGAATGACAGATATCTACCATCAGCCTGGGATTCTGACAGAGTTGGAGAGGAAGATTCCAGAGAAGCTGAGACAGCTAACAGCTTACCACCTCGCTCAGTGTTGTTCGAGGACCAAATGCATATCATATGTCAATACTTCGCAACCTTTAAAGTGCTATATCAGTGCTAGCTATTATTATTCCCTATTGCTTCAAGGACAAAATATAAACTCTTATGTTTGGCATTTAAAACTTTTCACAATTTTCATCTAGCCTGAGAGTAGCCACTGAGTACAAGTCAATCAACCTCTCCAAAGAAAGTGTTCCATATATAACCTATATAATTTACACAACAATAAAGTCCTTGAAGGAAAGGACTAGGTTTTATTTCTATTTGTACCTCTCTCAACACCTAAAGCAGTACAGTAGAGGATTAATAACTCTTTTCTGAATGAATTAATGCTGAGGGTGCTTTCTGTGGTTCAGGTACAAAGGCGCCCAAAATGGGGGTTAGGAGTGAGGGGTGAAGGAATGGCGAAGGAAACTTTGGAGGTCAAATAGGTAGTTCTTGTCACAGTCTGAAAGGAGCAACAACTGGATTTTTGAAGCCTTACGATCAATGGATCTGCAGCTAGGGAGGCAATTATAAACTTTTCTTCACAGACTTGAAAGTCAAGTTGACTTATTGCGGGAGAGAGTGAGAACAGAAGGATAGATATCTGCCATTGTTCTGGGACTGTGACAGAGTGGGAGAAGAAGATTCTAGAGAAGTTGAGACAGCTAACAACTCACCACCTGAACATACATTAAACAAAAAGTTATCATTTAGCCCATACCAGATTAAATAAGCAGGCTTCAGAGACAAAACCAAGAGGGAGGCTGTATTAGCTACATAGGGAACTAGAATCCCTTATATGTTTGCCAAAGGACTAGTTTGTCTTGTGTAAACCTTCTCCCTTTGATTTTTACAGTGATTACTCAGTTATTTCCTAGAGTGCATAAGCTCATAGGCTTAATATTTTACAAATGAGAAACTGAAGCCCAATGAAATTGAAGGGCTTTGTCCAAGTATACAAATAGGTAGTGGCAAATTTGAATGCAGGTCCTTGAATTTCAAACCCAGAACTCTTTTCATATACCTAAGAGTGAATTTGATGTATCTTTCAGAGAATCTTTTAGAGAGAAAAGTCTTGAGTGTCTCCCACAAACAGACCTGAAATGGCAGGAAACCCAATTTTAGGTGGCAGCAATGAGACACCAGAAGGAGGAGGTGGTAGAGTACTAAGCCCTGAAGTTCACCAAAAAGGAAGAGAGGGATGTCAAGGCAAAGTAAAAAGTAAAAGAGAACTTAGGGAAAAAGTTAAGACCAAGTCTTAACAGAACAAAAAAGACCCTTTCTTGGTATTGTTTCAAATAGAGTGAGGAAATATCAAAGCACAGGAGGTATTCTGGCAAGCAACACTCTGGGAAAGCAAAAATAGCCCTAGCCTTTATATATCACTGCAAACTTCCAATATGTTTACAATGATTGTGTGATGGTACATCTGTACTTAGATAACAATAAAGCTGGAACACACCTCAGTCAAAATGACAGAATTTTAGTCGCTAAAAGTTGTTCTGAATACCTCTAAATATATACCTCTCCTTTTTACTATTCATAGAATTGAACATCATTAGCATTTAGCTGCAAGCTACATACTTCTGTGAGAACCTACCAAAATAGCCTAGACTATCAAGTAAACATATTGTATTGATCCAAGTATATACATCATTTGCCTTGTTCTTCGTCTCTGACTTGTTATCTAATATGGGTGTTTTGGAGAGTTTTCTAATACTAATTTGGATGAGAGGTAGAAGTGGATAAAGGGTTGACTGTCAAAGTCCTAAGGACTTGTGTTCCAATTTTGCCTCAGAAGCATATTAGCTGTAGCAAGTTACTTAACTTCTTGATTTAAGACCTTATATTACAGATAAGTTGTCTAGTTGAATTGTTGAAGGGGGTTTTTCTACATATCATTGAAATCACAGATCTCAATCCCTTATTCTCCCCCTGCCTCAAAAGGAAAACTCATTTGGATTAGAAATAAATGTCTTTCAAGGTAGCAGGAGGTATCCACTCATTTCAGTTGAGTACCATTGAAACACTTGAAACATCCTACCATTCTGATAATCCCTCAGTTTCCTTTGCTCATTCATCATCCATGTCATGCCCACTAGCTATGGGTATAACTGAAGGCTCTGTCTTGGGCTTTCTTATATTTTCTTTTTATGCTATTTCACTTATCCTCAATATTCACCTCTATACCGATGACTCTCTCAACACAATAGCTAGCCTTGGTCATTCTCCTGAGCTCATCTTATACAATACACAGTCTATTAAATATTGTTTAATGTGTGTCTCATAGGCTCTGCAAAATCAACATGTCCAAACAGAATTCATTACTTGTCCCCAAACCCCTTCCTCCTTTGAACCTCATTATTACAGTTGAGGGTACCACCATTCTCCCAGTCATCCAGGTTTGCAATTTTGATTTTATCCTTGACTTTAATTTGCTCTATTTTCATTGTTGTTGATAATGTTCATGCCAATGCTATTCCTTCTATGTCCCCAACATCTCTTACAAGTATATTATTTTCTTTATTTGCATAGTCTCCCCTCACCCCCCAGTTCAAATCCTTATCACTTCTTACCTGGGCAATACAATAGCCTCCTACTTAGTCTCCCAGCCTCAAGACTATTCCCTGTCCAATCCATTCATCATATAGTCACTAAAGTGATTTTCCTAAAGAAAAAGTCTAATCATGTTCTGCTCCCCTCCTACTCAAACTCCACTGGCTCCCTATGATATTTGCGATCAAATATAAACTCCTCTTCTATGCATTGAAATCTCTTTGGAACCTGAGCTTCTCATTCCTTTCCATTCTTAAAAACTATGCCCCCAAATTCAATGATCCAGCCATGTTGGCCAACTTGCTGCTTCTCACACAAACACTCCATCTCCTATCTCTACACTGAATATTCCTCAGGCATGGAGTTGCGCTCCTTTCTTACCTCTGCCTCTTGCAATTGCTGGTTCCCTTAAAAGCACAGCTTTACACAGGAAGTATTTCCTAATCACCCTCTCTACTAGTGCACTCCCTCTGAGAAACTACTTTTATTTATTTACATTTATTAAGTATATACTTAAAATGTTGTTGCAGTTCAACCTTTTTTTTTTCAGTTGTGTCCAACTTTTTATGATCCCATGTGAGGTTTTTTTGGCAAAGACGCTGAAATAGTTTGCCATTTCCTCCTCTAGATCATTTTACAGATGAGGAAACTGAAGTAAACAGGGTTAAGGGACTTGCCCAGGGTCACACAGCTAGGAAGTGTCTGAGGCCAGATTTGAACTCAGGAAGATGAATCCTCCTGACTCCAGGCCTGGCACTCTATCTACTGTACTGCCTAAAATGTATATACTGTTAAATATGTGAAAATGTACATTCCTTGTGGGCAGGGAATGTTTTTACTTTGGTCTTTGTATCATTATTGCTTAGTATATTATCTGACACACATTAAGCATTCAATACTTGTTGATGTATTTATTCCTCTGAGATCACCTTTTTTCAGTTTTTTCCAAAAAAAACACTTTGCCTTTCTCCAGTCCCTTCAAACAAAATCCTTCTCACAAATATGTGTAGTAAAACAAAACAAATTCCTATCCTAGCCTTATCCAAAAAATGTCTCATTCTATACCAAGTCTATCACCTCTCTGAGAAGAAGTGGGTAGCATGCTTCTTCATCTGTTCTTTGGAATCATGGTTGATTACTGTGTTTGTCAGATTTCTAAAATCTTTCAAAAATTTGTGTTTTTACTGTGCTGCTTTTATTGTATAAATTGTTCACCAAATTCTTCTAACGTTTTTCTGTATCAGTTCACACAAGCCTTCCCAAGTTTCTCTGAAACCATCATTTCTCCCATCACAACAGTATTTTATCACATCTAGGTACCATAATTTATTCAACCCTTCCAAATTTGATGCTTATCCTTTTAGTTTCCAGTTCTTTGCTACCGCAAAAGAACAGTTATAAATATTTTTTCTACATATGGGCTCTTTTCCTCTTTCTTTGACAGTAAAATCATCTTTTGAAAGAAGTGGATTCTGCTTCTAGTCTGATACCAGAGTGTCCCCAGATACCAACCAGTCTGGCTAGTTGACCATCAACCCCAGTTTGAAATTCTGCCAGGGAGATAATGATGCAAGAAAGTCATTTTAAAATTATTTTTACTGATTTTTTTTTCAAAATCCATATATTTATACCATTTTGGAAAAGCACAATGCTTTGATTGTGTCACAGGGTGACATATATATCTGCAAGTGGTCATTTTTAACTGATCATAGAGTTGGAAGCATATCATTCTTATTCTTGAAAGCCTTCTTTGTACTGTTTCCTTTGGTTTTGGTTTCCCCTCACCCCCATTTCTTTCCATTTCAGTGGTAACAGGTGAAAGAATCCAACTTCTCTTTCTGCTGTAGGTGGCTGGGTAGAGAGAAGTCCTCAAAAGTATAGGGCATGGTAGAGTTAGCCATTGCTACTCTCTGTTCTATGGAAAGAATTTAGCTGCCTCAGTTTTTTCTTATAGAATCACAAAATTTAAGCCTGAGAAGGGACTTCTAGATCTTCTAGTCCTACCACACATTTTCGAGGTGAGACCTAGATAAGTTAAGTTACCTAACCAAGGCCACATAGATTTTAGGTGTGACAGAAGAGCCAAGATTTGAATTCAAGTCTAATGCTCTGTCCACTAAATTAGACTGCATCGCTTTTTAATATAGCCATTCAGTTGGAAAATTCTAAATCATCATTCTTTGCCCATTTGACCTATAGATTTAGATCAGATATTCTGAGATGCCAGAAAATATAATTGAGGAATGTTCCGGAATCATTTTTACTGAAGACGTTTAAAAAGACAAATATCTTCCTGGGATACCTGAAGAAGGGGAGATGAAATAGACATAACCCTTTGAAGTTGTTTGCAGTACCGTGTTTGGATGGATAAAGGAAATTTTTATTAACCTTGAGAAATGATGAAGGATTCCATGGAAAAGGACTGAAAAATCATACTTGTGTTGTTTTTGCTTGATGCTGAATTGGTGTTAAGTATTTAAGTAGAACAGGCTTAATTTCTGGCACTGAAACATCTTGAGCACCTGCTTGGACATAGAGAAAAGATATTTAATGCATATCCATTTTAATTTAATTTTAATAATTTCTGCTTATCTATCTTTATGTTTTGCTTAACAGATCCTCTATTGATTTTAGCCTACACAAAGGTATATTTAGAGCTATGAGTTGAAAGACAAAGATATACAGCTTCTTAGGTTAGTTAGGTCAGTGCTATGGTGTTTCTGTACATGCCTGTATCACCCAGATGATTCTGGAGGAGAAAGTGAGAAGTGAGGCTGGTCACTTTACACAGTCCTCCCTCACTTAAATTCGATTCATTTGCATGTCATTGCATCACCTTTCTGATGTCATAGTTCTCTTCAAGAAGGAAGAACAAAAATAACCTGTTAGTAGAAGGAGGAGCTACCCCACTGGGGACCCAACTGCAACTGGCCAGTTGGACAACACAGATTTCTCGTCTGTCCACATGGGGTGTCATACCCTTACCTGAGGGGCTTCTGCCCAAAGGAATGTAAATTTTGATCTCGGAAACTTTTTCTTAAGGACTACGCCTTAAACCCAAACCACTGTGCTCTCCTTGATTGGCCTACAATAGGTTCGGGCCAAGCTGCAGGTGGGCATTGTTTGGACCCTAATTGACTGAGTGAATGTAAATAACAATTGGTTCTATTTGGGCCGGAAACCCCAAGTGTCTTCCCTTCCCAGATTGATTTTTTTCTTCTTTTTTTTTTTCTTACTAGATAAAAAGGTCATTCCCTGCCTCGTTTCTTACCTAGCCTTAATCACTGAATGGGCATTGCCTAAGTCAAAGAGAGAACTCTTTCCAAAAGACCTTAGCTTACAAAGGCCAAGGTTTCCCATTGCATCCAGGGTCATCTCCAGTTGTCCTGATCTTTGGCTTGCTACTGGACCCAGACAACTCCGGAGAAGAAAGTGAAGCAGATGACTTTGCATAGCTGGAAGTTAACTTAAATCCACTTGGATTTAAATCTCACTTAAATCCAATTCACTTGCATGTCTTGGCATCATCTCCCTGATGTCAAGGTTCTTTTTGAGAACAAGGAAAAACAGCAAACAGATCGCCAGTGATGGAGACACCAAATGGGAGACACAAGAAACTTGCTTCTGGGAGGCATGGACGTTCGGCATTGACCTACTTCATGGGTGACAGAAGCCTCTTTGACCATGTAGCTGGAACTGCCTGGGTCTTTAAAGCTAAGGCACAGTCCCTCTCTGTTTCCAGCATGTCATACTATTGTCAGTCTATTGTGTGCTCTTTCAGAAAGCTGTCCAGGAGCAAAGGTCTCACATATTCACAGTGAGGTTGTCATGCAGTGATCTGGGGTAAAGGAAGTACCCAAGAACCTACTTCCCCTCCCTCTAGCCCAGACAGCCTCAAGAAAGAGGCTTTAGGCTTGTTTTCATTTGTTTTTAGTTCTAGGTGCAATAAATGGTATCCCAGACAAGGAACTCAAGCTGTAGCTTGAGCCTAGGAGGGGGAGCCTAGGATTCCAGACCTGATATAAGAACTTGCTCAGCAGGGAAACCCTGAGACTCTCCACACTGGCTAAAGATCCCCAGTTTTAGTTCCATTTAAGCAATTAATATCAGATTATCTTTACAAAGGAATACTCACTTCAAAGATATAACAAGAATAAACATACAAAACCGATCCTCTCCATACCTCAGGGATTAACCTCCCCTCCATAACTCACTCTCTGAGGCAGGAACAAGGATCAGATTCAATTTTGCTCAAAACCATATAACAACAGTCCCACCTAATCCAAGTCCAAATACCCTCTGGGCTTCCCTCTTGGCTGTCATGGAATCCTGAGTTCTTAGGTCCCCATGGTTTCAGCTCCCAGGTCCTGGACTTCACTCCTTACATCCAAAACTAAAAAGTACAAACAAAATTAGACTAAATCCCAAGCTCAACTTCAAGTTCATTTCTGATCCAGAAGAGGAAAGGAAGCCCTCAGATCTTTCCTTCACCCCTTTATGACTGCAGGGCACTTCTACTACAGATGAGATGCCACATGAAATAGAGATCTACGAACCATCTCCAGCAGGTAGATTTAAAGATCCAGTAAGCTCCAATGACAGAGATAATGGAAAGAAGTTGATCCCTTTCACATAATAGGTTACCCAGAACTGCCATCCCTCTCTCAAAAAAGCTGGTCCTTGACATCTCCCACATGGGTGCCCACATCTTAGGTGGTCTAGGTAGGTGCCAAAGTCCCATTACATAAGTATTTTGTGAAGTGAATTGAAAATAATCTCAGGAGAATGAGATTAGGAAAGGACAAAATATGTTCTCAGATTGAAAATAACTCAGCAGATGTTCTGCTAACTCTTATTTGGGAAAGAAAACATTGTTAGAGAGGAAGATGGAAAAGCAAGGATACTGAATCTGAATGTTAACTTGTTTACAGTCTTTAATAAAGTATATTTCCTTTGTCTATAAAATGACTGCATGGCTTATCTGACCACATGACAGTGACCCTAAATATGATCATGGACTAGGTATGGTATGGACTGGGGAAGGCAAAAGGGGATGAGGAAGATTCCAAAGAAATCAGAACTTTCCAGCCCAGACAACTGAAAGGCAGGAGTGGATCTGATCTGAATACAATCATGGAAGATATGAATAAATTAAGCATATATTCATTCACTAGATTCCTGAATACAAAAACTAGGAGACATCCCTTGAAGCTTGAGAATAGTCCATTTATATCAAATTAAACTTTGGGGGAGGATATTAAATTTCTAAAACTCAGTACACATACTATGGCCCAGACTACAAACAAAAATAGATTTAAAATTGTGCAAACAAATCCATAAATGACATCTGCAGTAGGTCACTAAAGGAAAAGAAGATATTGGGTTATTTACCCTTAACTTTTGAGATGTCAGTTTACTGTTACACAAACACAAGAAAAATAGTTCCTACTCACTTCTCTCGAAAATATTATGAGGCTGGATAGAATATACTATTTAACAAGGCAATTTTTATGAGATTATACTTTTAACAAAACCCTGCTGTCCCCATATCTAGCCTTATTTTAAATAATATATTAAATATATATTAAATATAAATATATATAATGATCTAAAATCTTTATATAAATATGTATATTAAATATCAAATCAAAGTTTCCCTCTCTCCTCCTCTTCTCTCTCTTCTTCCCTTCTCTGTCTTCCTCCTTTCAGCCATCCGATTCATATCTCCCTCTTTTCTCCTCCTCTTAGAATGATTGATTTTTTTTTTTTAAAAAAGCACAGCAAATATTAAAGTTAAAAGATACATTAGTGCATGAGATCAAAGAAAGTAAATCTCCTGTTACTAAAAGCAATCTCACTCAGATAGACATCTCTAAAAAGCACCTCATCCAAGGAATAAAAGGAATTTGAAAGCAGTGGTTTAGATTTTCACAGTGACTTGTTTGAATGGATGCATTTTGAAATTCGTGAATAAGTACTGGAAAAGCATATTGAGGTCCATTATAACTGTCATAGATAGCAATTATATTGTTGGTTAGTGAATCAGCTAAAAAAGTCCAACCTGTACTAATGATGTGGATACAAATGGTGCCCTAAGGGTCACTTTCCCAGGCTCTCTAAGGGGGTTGGAGGCTCATTCTATAGCCCATCCTGTAATGTGAGGGTTTCCCAATGCCCTTTCTCCCTTATTTGAAATACCATGCATCTTGTACCAAAAGAAATACTTTTGTCCCTCTTATCCTGTGCTCTCTATCCTGTCATTCATCTTCCTCATCCTGTCACGACAACTTTCTCTTATCTTGCAAGCAACCACCTTCCTCACCTTGCTTGTACTTATCCTGTCCCTAAATTTCCAACGCCTTATAAAACATCATGGCTTATCTGGCCATAGAAACCCTAAAAATTACATCATTACCATCCTATAGGCAGTATAGCTTTCCATCTAAATAAATCTTTTTCTTTTCCTATATCAGTGCCTTTGTTTAGCTCCTTGCTAAATCTCAGGTCCATGTGCTTTTAGGTCAATAAAGCTCCCATTGGCTAAAGAAGTCTAAGTGAACTCATTCAGACCTGAACCAGCTCTCCCAAATCTGACCTCAACACTAACACAATTTACTTTCTATATGATAGTTATGCATTCATGTGTTAAGTTTTGATTTTTTGCATGTTTGTTTCCCAGCAATAACTTTATTTGTTTCCCAGCAACAAACTTCTACATTTCCCACCACAGAAAAGAAAGTCACATATAGATTCTCCTAGTTCAATGTCTTCCCATTTTTGAAGATGTCCTGTGCAAGGCAAATTACAAATTTGAAATGGCAATTGAAGTCCCAAGTCTAAGGCTACAGGAGGAGTTCTATATACTTCTGCCCAGTGGGAACTAACCTCAATTTCCTGATAAGATGAGTGAAAATCCTGGAGACAGAGTTTCTGGGTAATTAATAATCAATTTTTAACTAGGCTAGTCGGTGATCAATAAATTAATAGATAGTGGCTTCTGTGGTAACCAAAGACCCAAGGGAGACCCTGAACTGCCTTAAATCCCCTCTGAAAGACAATTCCCCTGACAAGTGAAACTCAAACCTGATTGGTGGCCAGTTGAGCTAAAAAGTGTTTAGCTCCTCCTGCTGAGAACTGTGGTTTAATCACAAGGTTCAGAAGCTTCAAGGAATCTGGTCAGAGGAAGTCATTTCCATATGGGCCTCCCTGGCTAGGACCTCTCCTTCATGAACTGGGTTGCTGTGTTCTCTAATGGAGGGAATCAAGGAGTGGGGAGTAGTTCCCCCAGGAAAGACTCACCCAGACTAGATTCTGTTTATATTTTAAGAAGAAATTATATCTTCCAGTTGAATGGGAGTTAATCTAGTTAACAAGCATGTGCCTTGAGGGTTAGGAGAAACTCTTCAGTTACTCATGCCCTTCAAAGGCTTACTGATCCTTTCAGGAGTTGGATCTTAAAAGAAATAGGAAGAAAAGGATGGATCACAATTTAATAATTAGTTATTAATAAAATAGTATAATACTCATTTTTCTCAGTTGGAAATATTTTTATTTTATTTTATTTTTTGGTCAAGATTTTCCAACTAGCACCAAAAACTTCTTCCACAAAAGAAGGACACAATGAAGTTGATCCTCATTTAGGGCAGTGATCCCAACCACCATCATCATATTTCTAGTTATTTGTCAGTGAGGGCCACCTAACCCCCAGTATTCAAAGAAACTAGGGTGATATGCAACTCTCTTTAGGCTCATAGCCCCGAGCCTACCCAGAACAGTGCTCACTGAACTTACTGCTACTTGCTAACATCCATTCTTGTGTACTCCTGCCATGAACCCTGCATGTTGTTCCTGACAATTATTCCCTGTATCTCTTAATTGGAACCTGAACTCTGATTGATTTGTCAAATAGGCTGACATGATAGCACTGTGTAAAATCAAATCTTCATCATTTTTTTGTAGTAGATTATAGGTAACACTGGAGAGAATTCTGAAAGATGAATTGATTCTTTTGATGGATTACCTTTCGCAGGCTATCTTAAGAAATTTAGTTAAATTGAAGTAATTCATGCAAAATTAATAAAGAGTTCAACAGATATAATATGTAGTTGGCACAAAAATAGTTCATGAAATTATGTAGCATAAATAGTCAAAATACAAAGAGAGTCCTTGAAATGATAACCAGTGACTGAAATGAAGCCTGATTCAAATAAGGATTAGAAATTGGATGAAAAAATATATTTTTTCTTCATATCACTATTCAGTAAATCCTCAGTATCCAGAGAAGTATAGCTAAAATGGAGTTAGCCAGATCATATAACCTATCTTTCTAGTGTTCACAGGACTCTGCCATTTCACTCCAGGCAGATAAAAAGCTACTCTATTCCTAAAGACTTTCAGAGAAGAAAATTACATAATAAGTCATTTTAATTAAAAAAAAACATTTCATATTAAACAAAACCTGCCTCCATTCCTGACTTCTTTATTTCTATTAATGGCTCTGCCGTCCTAGGAGTCTAACCTCAGCATCAGCTCTGACCCTTCTCTCTCCTTCAGTTAACATAGGCATCAGTAGCCAAGTTCTCTTGATTTGAATTCTGCAGTATGTTTCACATCTGTCTCCTGCAACCACCCTAGTTCAAATCTTCATATAATTTTAACTTAGACTAATTTTATGCCCTTTTAACTGGTCTTCTTGCCTTCTTTCTCCTCCCTCCTTAATCCATCTTTTATATGGCTGCCCCAGTAACCTTCCTAATGAACCATTCTAATTGAACTATTTCACTCAGAAGATTTCTGTAACTTTCCACTGAATTAAATAGAAACACCTGAACTTGGATTTCAAGACCCTTTCTGATAGCCTTCCCCCTTTACTTCTTTGTACCATTTAACACAAGTGACCATTCTGTCCTTCCTGATATCTTAGTGTGCCCCTGTTTCTAGAATACTTGTAGGATTTTAGAGTGAGGGCTGATTCTTCCTTTTTTTCTACCTGTGTCACCCCTCTTTCCCTAGCTCCTTTTCAGAATCCTCAAACATCAGTCCTTTAGCCCCTCCCTTGCTTTGTTGTTTACCCTCTTTACTTCTCTCTTTCCATTGTTTCTCGTGGTCTCTTGGGAGCCACCATTCTAAATATTATCTCCTATTATTCTCCTTCACAAATTCTGTATTCATCGTTGTCCTTCCCTCTTCTTTCTTTCCATGTCTGCTCACAGAGTCACCTTTCCTGGGACTCTCCCCTGGCCCCCACCTCCTTCTTTAGTTGTTGACACACCCTCCAACGTCAACAGTCTAAAAAGTCTTCTCTGACTGTCCAAGAAGAAAATGATCTCTCCCTTTTAAAATACTCTACTGCACTTTGCCTGGGTCTCTCCTTTATACTTCTTTCATGTTCCCTTGTACCATACTCACTTGTCTGCCCAGTTTCATTACAAGTTCCTTCAGAGAAGTCTATCTATCTTTCTGTATTCCTTTAAATGACTTACCTGAAGATTTTTTTTATTCTGCCTCCCTACCTTCAAATTACTTTTGAAATGAGGAGTATTGTCTTAATTATCAAACAACAGTAATTTTGTCATTAATGAGACAGACCGTGTTGAAGATTTATTGTTTCAATCACTTTGACAAAAATCAACATTAAAAAAGTCTTCCTTTGAGATTAAAACATGTTCTAAAGGATAACAATTATTCCCAATGTTATAACATCTGGTAATGTTTGAATTGAAAATGCTCTCCGGGGATAGCTAACATTGTGCAAAACAACTGTGGTGAAATATGTGAGGAAGCCAAAGCATTTGGTTAAAATAAAGCTCCTTATTTGAGGTATGTATTGTTTATCAACAGCCTTTGAACACATAGATGCAGTCCAGCATATTTGCTAAGCACCTATCATGTGCAATTTTGCTAGGAGCTGGGAAACTCAAAGACAAAAAAAAAACTGCTTACTCTCAAGGAGTTTACCTTCTACTGGTAGGATGCAACATACCTAATGATTATATATGGCTTATCTATCAATCTGTCTAAATTGCCCACTCTAGAGACATGATATGTATGCACATATAACATATATATGTATATACACGGCATAAAATGTGTTATGCACAATATGATGCTTGCCATCGGAGAGTAGAAAAGCAACTGTTTGGTATCATAGCTAGTTATATTTTCATCAGCTGTTTAGGTGGTTAAATTTTTTTTAATTCTATCCCTTAGCAAGAGAGTTTGTAAAAATTCTCCTACTATTTTCCACCACACATTTATGTAAGTGGGAATTTTCATTTTATTCTTGTTTTAAATCAAAATGCAAAAATAAAGCCAATGCAAAACCAGACTGAAAGCTGTTATCTGGGATTGAACCACCTATTGCAAAATTTTGTTCAAACAAAAAAAACCTAACGTTAAACTTAATTTTACATATGATTTCAATTATGTTACCTATCTTCCAAATAATAGCTTGTTTCATCAAAATGTTACTTATAGTCAACAAAATTTATGAAAGAAAGAAATTTCATATGAAGTCCTAGAGTAATTCTGGGTTGCTTCTTTTTGTTCTTGCAAGCTGTCTCATGTAAAATATTTGTAATTATTTTACAGTTAAAACTTTACAATTTCGCATTTGGTATTATAATAGCTTTAGGTAGAATAAAATATTATAACTATAATTACATAATATAAATTTAATTTGGAGCTTTGAGGGATAAAAATTATCATTGTGGTTATTATATTTAATGAATAAATCTAAAAGAATGTTATGAAGAATATGTTAAATTATCTTGAGAGTTCTTGTTGTTGTTAAAAAGGGTTCCCAGAACAAAAACATTCGCAATCACTGCTGTCGAGATGGTACATAATCTGATCCTTGAAGGGATCTTTGGATTTCAAGGGGCAGAGGTGAGGAGGAAGTACATTACAGTTATGAGGAAAAGCCTGCTTCAAAGCATGAAGTACTCAGTCTGGTAGAATAGTATGGAGTTGAGAGATGGAGTGAATTTTAGGGATAGCAAGGAGACTAGCTTGGCTAAGAATAAGCTGTATGCTTCTTTCTCTTATGATGAATCAACTCATGAAGAGAAATATTTTCACACAGAAAATGTTATCTTAGAGAGATTACATTTTCTAATGAGACAAATTAACCTTAAAGAGATCCCATGGTTTTCAGCTGACTGGGAGCTATTTACTTTACCATGCCTTCAAGCAACTGCAAAGCTATCTGGGATCCCGGATACGTTTATTCACTGTAGTAACCATAAAACCACTAGCCCGCAGGACTTAGTAAAGTAAAATATTCAGATCAAATTTTCTGGTGAATCTGATACCTAAAAAAAAAAAAAAAATAGGGGGCAGGGTTGGCATTATATCCCAGAGCTTCAGAGCTTTGGAATTGAACTTTAATTTTAATAACAATGCAGTCTTTAGGGCAGATTTCATTACCAACTCTCTGTGTATTGCATAATTAATACTAATTAAATTATTTTTTTCCTTTTTAATCCTCGTTAAAATAATTACACTGTCAATTAATTCATTCCTCCAACTGGCTTTTAGGAGCAAGGAAGTCTCCCTCATGAGCCTCCCTCAGCTGTGTTGCATGTGGCAGACTACACAGGGGCTACAATCCAGAAAAGGAGTTCAAAGCAGAGCATTTAATTAAATTTTCATCACAGACTTTACTTCTAAAGATCAGTTTGTGCTAAACTTTTCCTTTCACAGTAATTGAAATGAATGCTACTAGCTCAGTGCCTCTCAATTTAAGAGTATGCTAAACTCTGAGACTCTATTTCAAACCCTGGAAAGCCGTGTTCTACTGGCCATGCTCTTAGACATCTCATGCAATTCTGAGGGCTAAAGAGGAGAAGCATGTGGTCAATTCAATTACACTGCCTGCCACCTTATCTCTAAGAAATGGCAGTTCAATCTGTCCCTTTGAATTCAGCTTAAAATAATAACTTGACATCTTGTCAAAAACAAATACAGCTAGGTTATTTATGAATATCCTATCCTGGGATACCATGCTCATGTCAATTCAGCAAATGACTTTTAATCTTGTCAGTAGGGATTTGTAGTACTTTAGGGAACAAAATCATTCTCTAAAATGTATCTCCACCATGACTTCTCTAAATCAAGCTATGTTTTTGTTTGGTTTTGGTTTTGGTTTTCCATACATTTCCATTACAGAATTGCATTGCTATCCCACATTTAAGGATTGTGTTTTATATAATAAAAGTGACATTTAAAAATGTAACCATTTACATCACATAACCTTTTATAATAATAATAATAAAAACATAGTCTTCAACAGAGAACTAAAGTAGAAAATATTTTAGGCTAAGCTTATCTTGGGGCTAGATTCTGCAAGAAAGAAATATACCTTGAATATTGAATGGTCCTTTAATACAATTTTTAGCTACATATTGAAAACAACATAAATGTTCCCTCTTATCCCCTAAGCTGTAGCTATTTGTTCTAAAAGTTATCAGTTTGACCCATAATTTGTACTGGTTGTTCCCTAGAAATAGAGATGGCATATCCCTTGCTCCTCACAGTTTCTCATTTCAAATTCACACTCTCCAATTATTCCAAGCTCACTTGGTCCTACTGACCTATTCACTCTTCCACCTTTCTCAATTGCTATAGCTCCTAACTCATCCTTCTCTAAAGTGAATTTCTGCCTCTTCATCAGAGATTTTAATATCCACATGGGTGACTATTCTAACCATCTGTCATCACAATGAACCTTACCTCTGCTCTAATTCGACCATTCAACTAAGTAGGCAAATCTTAAAATTCACAATTACTGGATCTTCCTCCAAGATGTTGAACTCTGAAACTGGCATCTAGGAACAATCCATTATCCTTTCTCCTTTCACTGCCCTTACTGCTCCCATACTCATTCTTTATCTTCTTGGACCCTCTCAGTCTTTTTCTAATCTACAAGTCTATTAACCATTAGCTTCACTTACCTCTCAACCCAGGCTTGACCATTGAGTCAAACACTTCATCACCCTCTCCAGTCTTGACTCTGCCTGGTCTCTCTTCTAACCCTCAACCTTATGTAACTCACAGTATTTGTTTCCCCTTGTCCTACTAATAAATACCCAACACTATAAGGGGAAAATCATAAAACATCACTGCCTGAGTCAACTACAGATTTATGCTATCTTGCCCCAACTGGGTCCTTTCTGCTCCTTGAAGACATTTTTACCTCTTTTTCATATACCCCAAAAGTGTTTTCTAATATTTCTAATCTTTCCTTGAACACCAAATTCAACCCTCTTCTTTGTCACTCTCAGCAGGTATTTATACCTTTTACTTTACAGAGATGCCAGAAATACTACAAAGGAAGAGTTGTCATTTGCCTTACCCTTGACTTGTATCCTTGATTCCTATCACTTCCATCTTGGATCTCACTTTCCTTAGATGAGATGACCTCTAAGGATCTTTTCTAGCTCTAGAATCCTGTCATCTCCTCCTTGGCTCTGCAGTATCAATCATCCCATTTCTCATGGAAACTCCAATCTCTCCCCTTCTACTGGTTCTTCCTCTTTAGAACATAAATATAGTAAGACTATCTCCCAGCCTAACAAAGAAAAACCCTTCCCTTGACTGTGATAACACCTCAAGATTTTCTCACCCACTCACTCACTCCTGAACCCCTTATAATGTAGTTTCCAGCCTCCACCATTCTCCTCAAATGCCACAATCTACCTTTTGTTTCTTCATGCTCCTTTATCTCCTTTCAAAATTTGATAAGGATGAAAAATCAGTATTTATTTAACACTCTAAGGTTTGTAAAGTGCTTTACAATATTAATATATTTGATTCTCACAGCCCTCAGAAGTAGGTTATACAATTATACTCATTTTACAGATGAGGAAATTGAGGCAGGTTTAAGTGACTTCCTCAGGGACACACAGTTAAGTACTGAGGCCAGATTTGAACCCAATACTTCCTGACTCAAGTCTAGTACCCTATCCACTGCACCACCTAGCTGTTTGTACTGATCAGAATAATGGAGTCTATTTTACTTGTAAGTGACAACCTCACAAAGTTGTTACAGGGCTTAAATTACATACAAACCCATTTCTAACTCTTGTTTTCTCTTGAATAGACTATTTTTGGCCTCCTAAATGGTCTTGAAGACTCCAATCAACCACTTTCCAAGTACTGCTAGAGCCCAACTAATCAAACCTTTAATAGCATGCAACAGACCCCACCCCTGGTGCCAACTGAAGAAAGGACAAACTCCTAATCCTGGACTTTAAGGTCCTATATCATCTGTCTTCAGCCTAACATTCCTGTCTTATCTGCTCTTTTCTTCTAAAAATCCTACAATCCCACCAAACTTGACTACCCACTGTGCCCATTCTAGTTCTGCCCTCTTATGTTTCTGTTCCTTGGATCACACATCATGAGACATATGATTACACCGCCCTTGTGTCTGGCATAGGGAGGCTAGATGGCTTAGTGGATAGAGCACTGAGCCTGAAGTCAGGAAGACCTGAGTTCAAATAAGACCTCAGATACTTACTAGCTGTGTGATCCTGGGTGAATCACTTAATCTCTGTTTGTCAAAACCCCCTGGAAAAGGAAATGGTAGGTCACTCCAGTATCTTTACCAAGAAAACCCCATGAACAGTGTGGTTCACAGGGTCATGAAGAGTTGGACACAACTGAATTACTGAAAAACAAATGCCTGGCATGGATGCTATCCCTATCATTCCTATAATGTTATAATCCTTTAGGTCATTCAATGTTCAGTTCAAAGACCATTTCCTCTACCTCTTCTGTGAAATCTTCCCTCATCATTACCCAATCACCCACAATTCAGAGTGATCTCTTCCTCTTTACATTTCCCATTATCATTTTATTTTGATTTCTCTTTTGCACTTATCAGTCTTTTTCATACCTTTCATTTTTTGTCTGTGAACATTTTTATCCCCCTCATTACACTCATTGTGAGCAGAGCCTGAATTATTTCAGTATTTCTTTCCCCAGTGCCTTGAATATATGGTGCTCAACAAATGCTAGTAGAAGTGGATTGGTTAAAGTACTTGATATTTAAAGGTGTCTGTACTCAGGAGTCCATTTGCTTGCTATCCTTCACAGACTTCTATTATCATGACTTGGCAATGTCTTCTACATGAGAACATTTCATATTTATGAAATACATTATTTCCATTAGTACAGATTTTCACATTGAAGTTCTTCTTTACATGGAGATCTAAAAATATATATTTCATTCATTTCATTTATATACCTGTACATGAAAACAATTTAATATCTCTAAAAGTATTGTTTCTCATTAAACTTTTCAAAATCAACTATAATTAAATGTGATGCCTGCTCTATTTACTTCCTTTTTTCTTCTCCTTTTCCTCCTCCTCCTCTTTCTTCTCTCTCTCTTTCTCTGTCTCTCTCTCACTTTCTCTCTCTTTCTCTTCCTCCCTCCGTTTCTCTCTGTGATGGCAATAAAATTAGGACCTTTTGCTGTTTTTGTTTTTGTTTATACAAAGAAATATAATGCCTCTAGTTCAATGTGATTAGAGAAGATCCTCTCCACCCATTGATGGGCCTGCCCATTGAGAGAAACTTGAATAGGGGAGCTGTTTTGTAGGAGGGTCCCAAGTACCCTTTGTTTTTTCTACTGAGACACTAGGTCAGAGGGTCATGTTCTCTGACTCTGAAAAGTGTATAATATTCTGAGGGTGTGGTTTTACTTTGGGGATTAATTTTTGGAAGAAAGTTTGTGTGCCAGATGAGAGTCTCTGGGAAGCCACCAAGCAGCCCCTCATCCCCACCCCCAGGCTTTGAAAACCCAGATGTTGGTGCATCCCTTTCTGGTAACTATCGTCAGACAGTTGGACCTGTCTGTTGATTTATGATATATGTATTGATTATGGTCAGTCTGAGGAAGCCAGGTCTGTTACTCTTTGATTTCTCTGTATTTTGATTTTGATTTCTCTGATACATGTGCTTGATTAAAGGAGATTGTTAACTCCTTAAGGGTTGCCTTTTCTTTTACAGAATCAGATCAAAGAACCTGTGGTAGCAGGCCCCCCTGTGTATGTTGTGGTGCTTACTAATATACCCTCCCTCCATCTCTTTCTCCTAGGTCTCCCTTTCTCACCCAAGCTGGCACTGTAAGCTGCCACTCACAAGCCCATCCCAGAGCAGATTGGTACTGAAAGTTTTCCAACCAGTTCACCTTTCTTAGGCGATCTAGTAGCCTTCTGCTCCTAGGAATTCACCATATTAGTGCCAGACTATGTAGAGATACACAGTCAGCTAAAGCTTACTTTAAAGCATTACTACAGCTTGAAACTCCTAAAATCAAGGGATCTACTAGCCTAAACCTCCTCCAACAGCAGAGATTATAGGCCTGCACCATCACATTTGGTATGCTTTATTTCCAGTTGGTTTATGTCCAATACTGTTGTTTTATTTTTTCTACTACCCAGTTAGCTAATCATGAAGTATCCCCTAAACGCTTCAGCATAAAAATTTTAGTAGTAGATGGAATGCTGGTCCATAGTTATTATTCTTTACAAGTAAATCTGATTTGTCACTTTCCTTCTAAAGTTTCAAACCCAGAACCATTATACTACAATATTTAGCATCAACTCTATTATCTACAGCCCATTCCTCATTTGGTTTATGAAGCTGATTCAGGATTAGCACATGCACTAGAAACCTGCCTTATAAGTTTCAAGGCAAGAGGGTGGTGCTATGTTAAGCCAACAAATATTCAAGAGAAGGCAACCTATTTTTGGAGGAGAAGTTAAAGAAGGAGATGCTTCAGCAAGCAAATGGAACAGACACAGATTGTTATCAGTCTGTTCTCAACAAATGGTTAAGAATGAAGCCTGGAAAAGGGAATCTGAAAAGGTTAGTGAGTATTGTCCAAGACTGGTCTCTAAAAAGAGAGGTTGTGAAAATGAAAACTACTTATAAAGCATAGAAATTTATTTAAATACAGTTTCACAGTTCAAATTTGGCCTCAGACATTTGACACTTACTAGATGTATGACCCTGAGCAAGTCACTTAACCCTGATTGCTCACTAACTAACTGAATGAATGAATGAATGAAATCCAATTTCAGGGAGAAGACAATCTCTAATTAAGGCCAATAGTTCCCTCATTGGTATACTAATAGAAAGTGGCCTTGAGAAAAGAATTAATCTATGAGAACAGATAAGCACCTATTATGTGCTTAGATCTGTGCTATGCTAGGAAAGTTGTAGAAGTATAAGACATGGTAAGTCTTGAAGGAGTTGACAAGCCAGTAGGGACACAAAATCAACTAACACACATGAAACAATTAAAGAATGCTCAGAGCTACTTCCTACCTGAATGACCATGGTTAAGACACCTCACTTAGGGAAGCAACTTGGTACAGTGGAAAGGACATGGTTTGGGAGTCAGAGGACCTTGGTTCAAATCCTGAGTACCCCTTACTCCCTGTGTATTCTTGAGAAAGTCGCTTAACCACTCTAAGCCTCAGTTTTCTCATTCCAACATGCTTGTAAGAACCAACACCAAATGCTATCCAAATACCATAAATAAAGCAGTCTAGCTAGCCTGGCTTGAACAATAAGTTATCTTAAAGGAGAGATAGAGATTGGCATCAGCAAGGCAGATCAAGACACTGCCACCAACTAATCCACCACCTACCTTCGGACCAAGGTGAAAATAAACCAAGATCCTGTCCCCAAGATCCTGAAGAATAAAATAGTATCCCTCCTCCATTAGCCCAATTTCTAGACTAACCTCTTTCCATAGCCATCACTGAGGGGGGCCTGCCCTTGGTGAATGTGAGTCCCAAATCCTTGCCACCACAACCACCAACCACTAACCAACCACCATTCCCTAGCAGGTAAATCCAAAAGCCCTAAGAATTGCTGCATATGCCCAGTCACCCAGTCATCCATTGATCCACTAGTCTAGCTTTCATCCTATCTCTTAAAATTATCCAAGGGAGCAAACCTTATAGTAATAAGACCTGGCAACCACCTCTTTAGTTTGACTTGAAACTACCAAATGGCTCAACATCAGAAAATGATGCAGTTTGATCAAAAGAAATGACACTAAAGAAGATTCCCTACCTTCTATTTTGCTACTGTGCCCTTCGGTCAATTAATCTTTCCATCTGACTTGTAGCTGAAACCTCCAACCTCCTATATCTATTGTCTTCTCCACTACAATGTGAACTCTTTGAGAAAAGGGACTGTTTTACTTTCCTATTTGAATCCCTAATGCTTAGAAAAAGTATTTTGGACACAGTAAAAGCTTAATAAATGCTTTTTTTATTTAATTATTTTTGAAGACATGGATAGTGAAGGAGATCATTTTGGGACAGTGAAGGAAATCAGTCTGATCAAATCAGAAAGTCCATGTGAAGAAGGATGGAATAAGTTTGGATAATTATAGATAGACTAATTTTTTTGTAACTGAACTGATATGCTTAAAGATGAGACAAGCAGTAATAGATTAGAGGAAGAAAGCCTTTAAATCATAGAATCATTGATTTAAAGATAAAAAAAACCTAAGAAGTTTTCTGGTCCAAACATCTTATTATTTTAGGAGAAGAGAACGAAATGTTAAATGACTGGTGGAGCCACCATCACTGGGGACATTGCCTCCATCACTGCTTACTTAATCCATCCATATGCTCTCACCCCATTCCATGAACAATCTACCCAACCTCCTGAAGAGTCTCTTCTAGTTTTTTTATCTTTACATGGGTACCAGAATAATATTTAACTTATCCATTACTTATTACTCTGATCATAAACTTCCTTCATGGAAACCCTTATACCATTTATTTCTCATAGGTCATCGTTAGCAGTGTGCTGCAACCCAATTGCACCCACCATGTAACTCTTCATTACTCGTTAGATTATTTTCAACTTTGATGCTAAAGAAAGTGTATTGTTCTCAAATTCACAACCACATATCACCAGAAGATCATGGGACCCATATTTTTTAAATGGGCTTATGTGCTGAGTAACAGCATGAGATCATTAAAAGTGCTACATAATTTTTCAAATGAAACAGCATTCATTCTTCCTATTTCCTACTTTCATCTAATGTCCCTTTTATTGATGTATATACTGATATACGTGCTTACTCAATAAGCCTTTAAATTGCTTGTTATGGTCTAACATTCATTCTTTTGGAGATTTTTTTCCCTATATGGATTATCATATTTTATCATATCTCTTTTAAATAACAATGGATCTCGATAAGAAAGCACTGAACTCTTTTGGATCTTGATGCAATCAGGAAAATATCCAGAGGATCATAGGAAGATCTAATTAAATCAACTTCAATTTGTATCCCTTCTCAGGCCCTCTGTGATAGAAACAAACACCTTTGGTGAGCATGTATTTTTCTCATTTATGTCTCTGCTAGACAATAATCAGAGGCTCATTGAAGAGAATAAAATCTTTGGTTGCTTTTATCAAGCAATTTTTATTCATTTATTTATTATTTTCATTGCCTTTTTTATTTTAATGTTTTAGTTTTCAACATTCATTTTTATAAGATTTTGAGTTCCAAATTTTTTCTCCCTCCCTTCCCTCCCCCCTCCCCAAGATGGCATGCATTCTGATATAGGCTACACATGTATAAACATATCAAACATATTTCCACATTGTTTGGTTCTTCGGTTGGTTGTTGTCCTTTGTTTTTGAAGAGGACTGAAATGACATCACCGTGCTACAGTCAAGTTTCAATGTGTCCAACTGTGGCTGATCAGACCAATACAACTTTGGAATGCTCTACCACAGATCAGGCACAAATAGTCTGTGTGAACATTTGGGGTGGATACTCCAAATCTGTGCATCCTGCAATTCCTTTGAGTTCTTTTGGTTCTGCTTTGCTCATAGAACACAGCACCTTCTCTGATGTGGGCACACCATGCTAAGTGATCTTGTGCCACTGTCTCCCATGTCACACAATCAATTCCAAAGTTCTTAAGAGAGACCCTGAGAGTGTCTTTGTATCACTTCTTCTGACTACCAAGCGAACACTTGCCTGTGTGAGTTCTCCATAAAATAGTCCTTTTGGCAAGCATTCATTTTGCATTCAAATAATGTGGCCAGACCACTGGAGTTGTTCACTCTGAAGCATAGTTTGAATGCTTGGCTGTTTAGTTCAAGTAAGGACCTCCGTGTCTGGTATCTTATCCTGCCAGGTGATCTTCAGAATCTTCCTGAGACAACTGTTAATTGTCAGGCCAAAATCAGCACAAGCAGCGCAGACTTGATCCACACTTTGTTGCACCTCAGCTTCAGAGGCTGCATTGAACGCACCATCATCTGCAAACAGAAAGTCATGCACCAATACTCCTTCCACTTTGGTCTTGACTTGTAGCCTGTTCAAGTTGAAGAATTTACCATCAGTGAGGTTGTTGACCTTGATGCCATGTTCATCCTTACTGAAAACATTTGACAACATGGCTGATAACATCATACGGAAAAGCACTGGAGAAAGCACACAGCTTTATTTACTCCATTGGTAACTAGGAAAGCACAAGAACATTGTCCATTATCTACAATCCTGGCAAACATGCTATCATGCTGATGAACTTCTCCAGACAACCAAATTTTTACATAACTTTCCACAAGCTTTCATGACTAACAGTATCAAAGGCCTTGGTCAGATCTATAAGCCCTGTGCACAGACCTCTGTTCTGCTGGAGTTGTCAGGCAGCAAAAACCATATCGACTATTCCTCGGCCCTTTCTGAAGCCACACTGGCTCTCAGGTAGATGGCCATCTTCCAGGTGAAGGATCATCCTATTAAGGAGAACTGTAGCATGAATCTTGCCAGCAGTGACTAAGAGAGATACTCCCCTGTGATTGTCGCAGAACAATCTCTTCCCTTTACCTTTATAGAGTTGGGCAATGGAGGCATCCTTGAACTCCCCATCATATAACCTGGAAAATTTCAGTCAGTTTTTGTATGAGCAATGGACCCCCTACCTTGTAAATCTCAGCTGGAATAGAATCAGCAGCAGGTGCTTTGCTACATGAAAGGAGCCTAATGGCCCTCAAAACCTCTGCTTCAGTTGGAACTTCAGCTAGGGAGGGATTGACTTCAACCTGAGTCAATGGCCTCACCATTGGGCAACCTAAGCAGTACAGTGGATAGAGTGGGTGACTGGAAATCAGGAAGACTCCCATCTTCATGAGCTCAAATTTGGCCTCAGACACTTAGTAGTTGTGTGGCTTAACCCTGTTGGCCTCAATTTATTTTCACATTAGTCATGCTGGTGAAAGAAGAATCAGAACAAAAGGGGGAAACCATGAAAAAGAAAAAAAAGAGAGAAAATAGTGTTTCTTTTTTTTTTTTTTTTACAAGGCAATTGGGGTTAAATGACTTGCCCAGGGTTACACAGCTAGTAACTGTCAAGTATGTGGTCTGAGGCCAAATTTGAACTCAGGTCCTCCTGATTTCAGGGTCCATGCTCTATCAACTGCACTATCTAGTTGGCCCTGAAAATAGTTATGTTTTGATCTTCATTCAGATTCCATAATTCTCTTTGGATGTGTATCAAAAATTCCATCTTCAGACTTTTGGAATTATCTTAGATCATTGTATTGCTGAGAAGAGTCTATCAGAATTGGTCATCACACAGTATTGCTCTCACTGTGTACAGTGTTCTTCTGATTTTGCTCACGTCACTCCTCAGCATCAGTTCATGTAAGTCTTCCCAAGTTTTTTCTGAAATCTGCCTACTCATTATTTCTTGTGGAACAATAGTATTCCATTATTTTCATACACCACAACATGTTCAGCCATTCCTCAACTGATGGGCAACCCCTTAATTTCCAGTTCTTGACCACCACAGAAAGAGCTGCTATAAATACCTTTGTACATGTGAGTATTTTCCCCTTTTTTATGATCTCTTTGGGATAGAGGTCTAGTAGTGTAGTACTGAGTCAAAGGGTATGCACAGTTTTACAGCCCTTTGGGTATAGTTCCCTCCAGAATAGTTGGATCAGTTTACAACTGTACCAACAATGCATTAGTGTTCCAATTTTCCCTCATCTTCTCCAACATTCATAATTTTATTTTTGCCAGCTTAGCCAATCTACCTCAGAATTGTTTTAATTTGCTTTTCTCTAATCAATACTGATTTAGAGCACTTTTTCATATGACTATGGATAGCTTTAATTTCTTCATCTGAAAACTGCCTCTTCATATCCTTTGACCATTTTTGAATTAGGGAATGACTGGTATTCTTATAAATTTGATTCAGTTCTCTATATATTTTAGAAATGAGGCCTTTGTCAGAAACACTTTCTGTAACCATTTTCCCCCAGCTTTCTGTATCAAGCAATTTTTAATTGCATTAATATATATATGAGAAACTTCTCATTGGAGGGGAGTCTATGTCTTTTTTTTCTTTGTGGTATGTAGTCAAATGCTTTGGGGTAGGGAGAGGAAGGTAATGGACAAAGAGAAAATACAGAAGAATGTTGTAATTTTTGTACCTTTCAGTCAACTTTTCACATGACTATAAAGATGCAGACTATTCAAAATCTTTTGCAGAAGCCCATATATTTCCTTTCCACCATTCATCAAAAGCATCCTTAACACAGGTGTAGATCATTTTCATAAATTTTTTTTAAGATGAGAAAGCAGGCAACTGGACTGGTAGCTGTTTCTGTTCTCTGGAATATTAAGTTGATAACACAGTGACTCTGTATGAACTCTCCACTCAAAAACAACAACTAGAATAAGAAGATAAGTAGGAAAAGGAAAAGAAAAAAAAGAAAAGAATGAGAAGGAAGATGTGGAAGAGGAGATTTATATATTCAGTGAAGTTGCCAATCACAACATCAAAAGACTGACAGTAAATGCGTCTCCTTATTAGAGAAGTGGTAGATTGTTAGTGTGGAATGTGGGGTATATTTTCATATGCAGTCAATGTGATGATTTGCATTACTGATTACTTCTATGTCATAAGGGAGGGTTCCACTGGGGGCAAGGGCAGTCATTGAGAGATCACCATAAAAGCTCTTTTAAAAAAAAAAAAGCATCAGTAAAATATCTTCTTTTAAATGTCAGGGCAGAATATAAAAATCACTTGTGTGTTAACCTTTCATTTCAGAAATTATTTTTCATCTTCAATTTTCCCATGATTCCCACTACACAATACCAAAATAAATTCATACCTTTGAATAGGGACTACATAGTGTTGTGTCGAATAGTCCAAGGCAAAAATATTGTTGGGAATTTATTTTCTGCACCATAACCTTAATAAATAAGCATGCTCCAACAGCTATAGCCAACTACTTGGTCCAGCTACTTTCAGTCCTAAAACAAACAACTCTCCAGCCTGACACTTCAAGAGAACAAGCCTAAAATAAAATGAGTTGAAGAATCACAGAGAACATAGTGTTTTATTCCCCACAATAAAATAGTTTACACAGGGCAGTTTATCTCTATGCCATAAATAATGCTGCAAACTGATACATAAATCATTTTATGGTATTGACTATAGCCAATATCTCCATGTTAAAGGAAGATGCAATGTATGACCCAGACAGAAATGTCATTGATGGAGTTACTGTCCTGCCTCCTCTCTATTCACCCTTCCATTTCCTTTCACTATTATTCAGCTGTGGGAAGAGAGGAACAACCCAACTTTTACAAAGATATAAGAGAGTAGTCATCAGAGCATTCCAAGAATCAACCCGCCCCAGAAATGAAGAAAATGCCAAGGGACCACTATGGCCTAAGGTATTTATGACATAACCTCCGTTAGACAGCAGTTTGAAGGTTGCTTCCTCAAGTGTGATTTGAGAAAGTGGGAGAAAACATACCTAGGGTTGTCAAATGATTTGCCTAAGGTCACAGAGCTAGGAAATGGCAAAGCCAAAATTCATATTTGGGTCTTCTGTGTCCTACAGCTACTCATTCAGTATTCTGATGAACTTCAACTTCCTCTAATTCATGACAGAAATTTCTCTAATAATAAGTCATGGTTTAGAAAATGCTTATATCTTTTCACCCAGTGATTCCACTACTACATACATATTCCAAGGAGTTCATTGAGAAGAAAATCTCCAAATATACCAAAATATTTACAGCAGCACTTTTTGTAGTAATATAGAACTGGAGACAAATTAGATGCCTATCAGTTGGAGAATAGCTAAACAAATTGTGATGCATGAAAGTAATGGAATATTTTTATGCTACGAGAAATTATGAATATGATGAATACAAGGAAGCATGACAAGATATGAACTAATGAAAGATGAAGCAAGCAAAGCCAAGAAAACAAAAAAATGGCTATAACAACAATCGCAAAACAATCAGAAGTTAATGTTACAAAATTATAAAGAACAAACATGGATCCAAGGAAGAAATATGATTCCTTAGCAGAAATAGGAGATCTCTAGCTTGGAACACCACATGTATTTTCAAATTTTTTTGATGTATTGATCAGTTTGCTGAGTTTTCTCCTCATACTTCATAATATATGTTATATGAGGGGTCTCTAGAAGGATATGGGAATAGATATTTGGATTATTGTAAAAATAAAAGACTTGAGGGACAGATCCAAGAAGGTGGAGTAGAAGCAGAGACTTGCTAGAGATCTCCCCTCAAGCCCAGTCAAATACCTGAAAAAAAATGACTCTAAACTCTGGTCCTGTGGAACCCACAGAATGACAGAGTGAAGCAAATTTCCAGCCCAAGACAGCCTGGAAGGTCAACAGGAAGCATCTATCTCACTGCACTGGTTGCAGAGCACAACAGGACCATGCCAGCACAGATGAGATCTGAGCAGACCTCAGAGGACTGAATCTCTGGCACCTGTGGTGGTTTGCAGACTTTACAATCCCAAAGCACCAAGGGCAAATTGGAAGGTCAGTGAAAAAACCTATAAGAAAGAACAGAGTGGTCCAGCCACAGCTACAGGGTGACAGAAGTGGTAGAGGAGCCAGAAGCAGTCAAAGCCACAGCAAGGGCAGTAGCAGTGGCTGTTTCTGGAGCTCTAGGCCCACAGATTGTGGAGGGGTCAAGCAGTTGGCAGCACACACCCCCACACTCCACCAGAAGTAGAGAACTACCTTGACAAAAAACTCAAAAGTCAAGTAAATGGCTAGGGAAATGAGCAAAAACTGGAAAGAGAATCAGACTATAGAATCTTACTTTGGTGACAAGAAGACCAAAATATACAAACACAAGAAGACAACAAAGTCAAAGCTCTTACATCCAAACCTCCAAGAAAAATATGAATTGGTCTCAGGTTGTGGAAGAACACAAAAAGGATTTTAAAAATCAAGTAAGAGAAGAAGAGCAAAAATTTGGAAGGGAAATGACTGTGATGCAAGAAAATCATTAAAGCCAAGTCAATTGCTTACTAAAGGGGACCCAAAAAATGCTGAAGAAAATAACACCTTAAAAAAATAGACTAACCCAAATGGAAAAAGAGATCCAAAAAGTCAATGAGGAGAAGAATGTCTTAAAAAGCAGAATTGGCCAGATGGAAAAGGAGGTCCAAAAGCTCACTGAAGAAAATAATTCCTTAAAGAGTAGAATGGTGCAGGTGGAAGCTAATGACTTTACGAAAAATCAAGAAATTATAAAAAGAAATCAAAGGAATGAAAAAATAGCAAACAATGTGAAATATCTCATTGGAAAAAACAAATGACCTGGAAAATGGATCCAGGAGGGACAATTTAAAAATTTTGGGACTACCTGAAAGTCATGATCAAAAAGAGTCAAGATATTGTCTTTCAAGAAACTATCAAGGAAAATTGCCCTAATATTCTAGAATCAGAGAGTAAAATAGATATTGAAAGAATCTACCAGTCACCTCCTAAAAGAGATTCAAAAAGAAAAATTCCTAGGAATATTGTAGCCAAATTCCAGAGTTCCCAAGTCAAGGAGAAAATATTGCAAGCAGCCAGAAAGAAACAATTCGTGTATTGTGGAAACACAATCAGGATAACACAAGATGTATCAGCTTCAACATTAAGGGATCAGAAGGCTATTCCAGAGGTCAAAGGAGCTAGGATTAAAACCAAGAATCACTTACTCAGCAAAACTGAATATAATACTTTAAGGGGAAAAAATTGTCATTCAATGAAAGAGAGAACTTTCAAGCATTTTTGTTAAAAAAGACCAGAGATGAACAGAAAATTTGACTTTTAAACACAAGAATCAAGAGAAGCATGAAAAGGTAAAAAGGAAAGAGAAATCATAAGGGACTTACTAAAGTTGAACTGTTTACATTCCTACATAGAAAGATAATATTTGTAACTCTTGAGACTTTTCTCAGTATTAAGGTAGTTGAAGGGATTATATACATATAGACAGAGGACACAGAGTGAGTTGAATAGGAAGGGATGATATCTAAAAAGATAAAATTAAGGAGTGAGAGAAGAATATATTGGGAGAAGGACAAAGGGAGAAACAGAATGAGGTAAAATATCTCCCATATAAAAGAGGAAAGAAAAAGCTTTTTCAATGGAGAGAAGAAGGGAGAGATGAGAGGGAATGAATGAACCTTACTCTCACTGGATTTGGCCTAAGGAGGGAGTAACATGCACTTTCAATTTGGTATGAAAATCTATTTGATACCACAGGATAGTAGGGGAAAAGAGCATAAAGGTGTGGGGGGTAATAACAGTGGGTGGGGATGGTAGAAGGGAGGGTAGATGGGAAGAGGGTCTAATTAGAGGTAAAGACTTTTGAGGAGGAACAGGGTCAAAAGAGAGAATAGAAAAAATGAGGGCAGGATAGGAAGGAGGGAAATATAGTTAGTCTTTCACAACATGACTGTTATGGAAGTATTTTGCATGAGTACACATGTAAAATTACCTATATAGAATTGCTTGCCTTTTCAGGGGGATGGGTGGGGAGGGAGAAAGGGAGAGAAGTTGAAACTCAAAGTTTTAAAAACAAATGTTAAAATTTGTTTTTACATGCAACTGGGAAATAAGATATACAGGCAATGGGGTATAGAAATCTATCTGCCCCCACAAGAAAATAGAGGGGATGGGGAGGAGAGAAGGGAGAGATGTGATAGAAGGGAGGACATATTGGGGGAAGGAGTAATCAGAATGCACAATGTCTTAGGGTGGGTACAGGGGCAAGATGAGGAGAAAATTTGGAACTCAAAACCTTGTGGAAGTAAATGTTAAAAACTAAAAAATTTAATAATTTAAACTAAAAAAATAATTAAATACTTAAAAAATAAAAGACATGAATAAAATTATTTTAAATTCATTGTCTAAGTTCACCATTAATCTCTGTAGGGTCCTCTTTCAAAATACTGCAAATAGAAGCAAAATAATAGTAATAATAAAAATAATAATGCAATAGTTTTCCAATATACTTACATGGCTCTTCCCTAACACTGTGGCTATCATTTGCTTTCTTTTGGGACAGGAAGAATCTGAGCAGTGTGAGAAAGGAGAAGAGTTGTTGGAGAAAAACAATGAAAAATCTACAAACCACAAAAATTTTATAAGGGCTTCCTGAAAGCCACTCTAATGTAAGCCTGCTAGCTAAAGAAGTTAAAAGCTAAAGAAATCAGTCACATCACAGAACATCATAATGGGATAATATTGAACTGCCATACAATGGTTTCTAATTTTTTAAACTAAATACATTTTAAAAGATACTATTCCCAAATAAAATCATTTTATTCCCCATAACCTTGAATTTAAAGCTATTTTTCTTCTGTCCCTTGAAAAATTAGAATCTAATTTGATTGTGTTTGTGCCAAAGTAGAAGATGATCAAGGATAAAGAAAGAATAAATGATAACAAGCATAAAGATACAATTCCCCAAACTGAATATAGCCATCATCAAACTTAAATCAAAGCTACCATCAAGAGGTAAATAAGTATGATGAAAAATATTGTAACAAAGTCACAGAAAGCGTGTAAGACATTAGGTTTTTTACCAGTATCTCACACTGTCTACCAAAATAAGTTTCAAATAGTGGGTGGTAGGGGGAAATATTTGCAGCAAGTTTTTCTGATGAAGATTAAATTTTGAGACACATAGCAAACTAATTCAAATGTATAAGGAGAAAAAAATGATTTCCCAATTAATAAGTGGTTTAAGGGTATGATTTGTGTTCATCCTTCGTTGCCGAAGAAGATCATGACATCAGAGAAGTGATGACATGACTTACACTTGACTTTGTTTTGAGTGAGGAATGGCTGTGCAGGTCACCAGCCTCACCATTCCTCCAGAGCCATCTGAATCCAGAGACCTGACATTCCTCAGGATGACTGGAGAAGACCCAGGATGCCCTGGGAGATCTTGGACCCTTTAGGCCAAGGTCTTTGCAAGCACTCACTTAGGGTGAGGCAATAACCACTCATTGAATAGGCCTGTTTAAGAAGTAGTAAGGGCATGGCCCCTTTAATGAGCTCAAGAAAAAGAAAGGCATCAGGTTGGGTGGGAAAAAGCAACAGTTAATACTGATAATCACTCTCAAGCTAGGAGGGTCCAGAGGAGCCCTCAGGCAGGGCCCCAGTGGAGTCCCAGTTTCAGAGTGCAGTAGGTTTAAGGTTTTGGGAGGACAGGGGAGAGGAGAGAGGAGAGGGGAGGGAAGGAGAGGGGAGGAAAGGAGCTGAGCCAGTAAAACCCAAGTCATCTGGGTGTCTTTTGGCCATCCACATTGAAGGGGAAGGGGAGGCAGACAGGAGAAGAGGAGGTGAGTTACCCAGCTAGCATTCAGCCAACTGCATCTACTTACAAGATTGTGTTTGTTCTTTGCTGTTGAAGAAGACCATGCCACCAGGGTATGAAGAGAGTTCTCAAATGAAAAAAACCTAGGATATCTATAGCTAAATAAAAAAAAAAATCACCTGAATTAGGAAATACAAACTGAAGAAATTCTGAAATCCTACCTCATATTCATCAGAGTGGTAAAGATGACAAAAAAGTAAAATGGTAAATGTTGAGGGGACTGGGGGGAGATAGGCACATTGATGTACTTATGAGAGGGGACAACCACTCTGAAAAGCAATTTGGAATCATACACAAAATGTTAGTTAACAGTGCATACCCTTTGATCAAGCTATACCACTGCTAGATCTATTCCTAAAAGAGATCAAAGAAAGAGGAAAAGGTCCTTTACACGAAAATATTTTCCAACCATTCTGGAGAGCAATTTGAAATTATGCCCAAATGGCTACAAAAATGTAGCCCTTTGACCCAGCAATATCACTTCTAGGACTGTATCCCAAAGAGATCATAAAAATGAGAAAGGGTCCCACATGTACAAAAATATTTAAAGCAGCTCTCTTTGTGGTGGCCAAGAACTGGAAATAGAGATGCCCATTCACTGAAGAACAGATGAATAAGTGGTAGTATACAAATGTAATGGAATACTACTGTTCTGTGAGAAACGATGAACAGGAAAACTTCAGAGAAGCCTGGAAAGACTTATATGAAATGATGCTGAGTGAAAGGAGCAGAACCACAAGAACTTTGTACACAGTAACAAAGTGTGTGAGGATTTTTTCTGGTAGACTTAGTCCTTCATAGCAATACAAGGACCTAAAAAATTCCCAATGGACTCTTGAGGCAAAACGCCTTCCACATCTAGAGAAAAAACTATGGAATTGGATCACAGACCGACGCAGCCATTTTCTCCTGTATTATGTTTTGTTTTGGTTTATGGTTTCTTCCATTCATTTTAATTCTTCTATGCAACATGACTAAGATGAAAATGTATTTAATAGAAATGTATGTGTAGAACCTATTTAAGATTGTATGCCATCTTGGGGAGGGAGTGGGAAGGAAGGAGGGAAGGAGGAGGATGGAGAGGGAAAAATCTAAGCTATATGGAAGTGATTGTAGAACACTGAAAACAAATAAAATAATTTTTTAAAAAATATATAAATCATATCATAGAAAAGAAAATTTTTATAATAGCTCATTTTGTGATAACAAAAAAACTGGAAACTAAGAGGATATCCAACAGTTGAAGAATAGATGAATATGTGGTAGTATACAAATGGGATGGAATACTATTGTGCTATAAGAAATGAAGAAATAGGTGATTCCAAAAAGACATGGAAAAACATATGAATTGACACAGAATAAAGTAAGAAAAACCAGAACAATTTATAAAATATCAACGTTAAATGCAAATGAGTAGTTTGGGGGTTTATTTAGAAAGTGATTCAGAATGAAATGGGCAGAACCTAAATAATTTATTCAAAACAACAACCCTTAAAAACAAACAACTTAGAAATCTCTAAGAACTATGACTGGAACAACAATTGCTCATTATTCCATATCATCAATGACCAATGACAAAGCATATTCTCCATTACAAAGATGTCACAGATTAAAGGTGAAAAAATAGGATATTATATAGATAGACAGACAGATGGATAGATATACAACCATTGAAGTGATTTGTTTTGGTTGACTGAACATTTGTTTCAAGAAACAGTTTTTCTTTTCTTTTTTTTGCAATAGGGTGGGGAGGTAGGAGGCAGAGAAAATAGTTTTCTGTTCATTTAAAAAGAAATAGATTGGTGGGAGATACTACAATGTGAAATGTTATATGTACTTTCAGATAAGGTAACTAAGCTATCATTAATTGTACTGTTTTACTAGGTTACAAGAGACCTCTCACAAAATAGGAGTAATTTGTAAATATGTGTAATATAATAGAACAAAAAAAACTTTGAAAATAAAATGAATTACATAATGTTAGAATGGATCCTCACAATTTACAGAGGAACAAACTAAGGAGAGCAAATTGGCCAAGAATTTAATAGTGGAGAAGCAGGAAAAAAATGCAAGATCAGGTTTATCTCATCTGGATTTTCAGACTCTGAATTATGAGAAGCAGGCTATACTATTCCTCAGCATATTTGAGTCTCTACATTTTTGCTGGAATTAATTAAATCAAGTATCAACGATGTCTATGCAACTATAAGTGATTCAGACCAAAACGATTTTTAAATGTGCTTGGATTCTACATATTGCAATGGAAAGAGCACTGGATTTAGAGTCAAAGAACTCCAACCTCTTGTTACCTGTGTGACCTTGGGCAACTCATTTAACCTTCCTAGACCTCAATTTATTCATTGATAGAATATAGGGAATGAGGAATGAATTTCTAAGGTCGCTTCTACACTCCTTTTAGCAGGGTTTATCTTTTGTTTTTCATTGTTATTCAATCATTTCAGTCATGCCTGACTCTTCATGACCCCATCTGGGGTTTTCTTGGCAAAAATACTGGAGTGGTTTGTCATTTCCTTCTCCAGCTCATTTTACAGATGAGGAAACTGAGACAAGGGTCTCAGTTGCCCAGGGTCAGACAGTAAGTGTCTGAGGGCCAATTTGAACTCAGGAAGAGTAGACTTCCTGACTCTAGGTCCCAGCACTCTATCTACTCCACCCCCTAGCTGCCCTTATGTTAAAGACACATAAATAACGAAAAAGTTCCTTTTTAATAGGAATGAAAAAGCACTACATTCTACTTCTTCTACTTCTTCAACTAACTTGGAGGTAACCATACGATTGATTATGTCTACTCCCCTCCTCCCCCCCAAAAGAAACCTGGGTCTTTAATAAATAAACAGATAGTTTTACCTTAAATGCAAGGAACGGTGATTGATTCCCAACAATTAGACAAAGCAGCCAAGGAAATCCTACAAACTGCACATGATCCTATCCTGTCTACTTTTAATTCAAACCTGTATCATAATTGTTACCCACTCCCTCTCCAAAAGTGTACAATTATGATCAATTTAGCATACAATTAAATATTTTTTCTCCAAGCTATTAAATTCAAAACAACCAATAATTATTTCACACTACATAGTCAGCAAATATATGCGATGATGGAGCCCATTACCAAAATAATATCAAGATCCTATCATTAATCCAACTATGCACCCATAGAAACAACTCAGACTTAACCCAACCATAGAAATGAACAAGTACAAGATTTTTCTTCTGCAGAACTAAAAGACACCAACATTTCCTTTTTTCTTGGATGTATTTTCAGTTTTCCAAAAAAGCAAACTGTTCAAAAAACCTCCAGCACAGTAGGAGTGGCTTTTCAAGTTCTACAGCCCCATGTTCTCCTTCTTTTTGGTCACTGGCATAAGGTCAGTTTTGTGCCCTTGGTTTCCTGCCTTTCTCCACTCTCCTCCAGGGAGAGAGGCATCTCAGTCTGCAGGCCTTTTAATGAACTCCTGAGATTTTTCTTTTCTTCCCATTAACTCCTTTCTTTCAAAAGGGAAGGGAAGGTAGCTTCTATAGATCCTATATCAACAGACTTATCTAGAGTAGATTAGAAAATGCTTGTATATATTTTGTGCAGAATAACATCAGGATTGACTGGTAGCGCTGTAACTAGGAGTGGGCAAATGGTCTTTTCTCCCAGGGCACATGTTTCCTTCTCCAGAAGATATGCTTTCTCCCTATGATCACTTTCACTCCTGTGTTCAATATCTTCCACCAGACCCAAACCACCAATGCCCAGAAAGTTGTACTCCCAATGTATCATTAAAGTCATGCTCTTCTCCCCCTCCACACATACCCCTACATACACAACCTACCAGAGTAAGACCTAAGTAGTTCCCCCTCCTGGCAATAGTGCATACAGATCACACATACTCTGTTCCTAGCCCTCACGCCGTTTTAAGTTGACTTTGACTCCTCAGAAAATATTAACATTTGTTGATTCGGCTCTGTCCAGTGAATTTCTACTGTCACTGATCAAGTGTTTTGAAGCCAAAAAGTTTGAACCAAATTTACACAAAAATGGAACAGGCATGCATAAAATGAGAAGAAAGTTTTCTTTACCAATATTTACACAGTATATGAGACCTCCAACAGTGCACAATTCTGATAAATTTTATCTTTTCATTAATGGACAGAGAGGAAAATTTTCAGCTTGAAGTTTTAGCACCATCAGAAATATATGTTGATTTTTATGACAACCTGGACTAGTCAGACTCTCCTTTAGCTCTTCAATTTCGAACCTGCTCAGGTAATATTTTTATTAAGGTAGCCATGGAAACATCAAATCACAGAGTTGACTCTAAGTACTTAAAATTACAGTCTGGGTGACTTTCAGTGGGGGCTGTTCTAAGGGGCTTGTATCCAGCCAGAACGGCCCCACAGAGGAGAGAGCAGGGAATCCGGGAAGCTGAGTAACAGTTTTAGGAAGGGCCATTATCATTTGCCACCAGCTGGGCAGCATTGCAAACATGAAGACTAAAAGCTACCTTCCCATACCACATGAGGAAACAGATGAGTGTCTTAAAGGTCCTCTAAGCAACTGCTTTTAAAAAACCACTCCACCCTGTTGCGGAACTACTTAGAGAAGGAAGATTTTATGAGAGGTCCTAAGTTTGAGATATGCAATGTTTGTGGTTTGTTATGTGTTTTTTTCCCCCCACTAATTCAATTATCTAACAAAAATGTATTGAGTACCTACCTACTATGTACAAATGTTGTGCTAGGCAACATGGACGGGTGGAAGGGAAGAAACATTTACATGGTGACTACTGTGTGCCAAGCACTGTGCTGAACATTTTTTACAAATATTATCTCATTTTATCTTCATTACAACCCTGAGAGGCAAGTGTTCTTACTGTCCTTATGAGGATAACTGAGGAAACTGAGAACACAGGTCAATTGACTTGCCCAGGGTCACATAGCTAATAAGTGTCCAAGGCTCAGTGTGAGCTCAGATCTTCCTGATTCCAGGCCCAGTGCTCTCTCCACTGTCATGTAGGTGCCTCAGGGTAATAAAATGCAGTACAGGTATTGATGCTGTTGAGGCATTTTTAGTTATGTCCAACTTATTTGGCTAAAATGGTTTGCCATTTCTTCTCCAGTTCATTTTATGGATGAGGAAACTGGGTTGTGACTTGCTTAGGGTCACATAGCTGGTAAGTGTCTGAGGCCAGACTTGAACTCAGAAAGATGACTCTTCCTCACTCCAGGCCTGGCACTTTATCCACCTGGCTGCCACCAAAGACCTTATGGATTAGTAACAGTACAAAGGGTTTAATATCCATACTTCCACAAAATGCACAGAGTTTGGACCAGCTCTGACACCTAATCAGTACAAGAAACCACTGGGATTTATGGGGTGTTCAAGGAGGACTAGCCCCTCTGGTGCAAAGCCCTTTTTAGGGCAGTTCATTCACCTTTGGTACCCACCTCTCACATCTCACCTGTGGCTCCAGAAGCTGTAGCATGGGTCGTAGCCAAACCCCAGTAAAACCATCTTGACAAACAGGCTAAACCAGGTTAAGGGTTTTGGACAATTCTCAAACCTATTGGTGAGTTAGGGGATGTCTACTCCAAGCATGAGAAGACTTCCCCTGGTGGAATGGAAGGATGAGAACAATTTGGCCATGAAGGTGACTGAAGCAGGCACTGTAGAGTGCTTAGAACTTGGTCAGACATTAAAGAAACCAAGGTCATCCACTGCTCCCAAGCCAAGCTTTGCCTTTGGTCTTACCATTGCACTTCAATGACTCTGCAACAAAGTGAGGCTGATGACTTTGTGCAATTCTGCCTCAATTAAATTCATCTTACTCACAAGTCAAGATATCACCTCATGATGTCCTTTGTCCATTTTAAAAGCAAAGGACAAACAACAAGAAACTATGCGAGGATCTTACAGACTCACAAGTAAAAAAATTAATCCTAAGACTTGACCTTACCTCAACAAAGCTCACAATAAAACAAAGGAGATGAGTGGTTTTAATACAATGTAGAGGTTAAAAGTTCCTCAAAGTCACCAACAAAGTACTAAGACTTTAGCAATTTGGAAGTTATTTCATTTTTTGTGTGCCATTTGATGGCCCTGACCTCCATTCATTCTTCCTCTCAGATGACTCCCAGAGCCAGTATCTGCCCTATTGTACTCTGGTCACCAAGAGTCATGTATTCTCTGAGTTCAGAAAAGAAAAAAGCATTCCACGAGTGCCTTCAGAAATGTTGCTGAGTTGGCTAATCAGCTCAGGGTGAGAATGCCTTTTTTCACTCAAGGCCTTCCAATATTCCCCTCCAAACAACTTTAAAATAGCACCTTAAATTGAATTCTAGAGTGACAGAATCACACCTGAAACAAAGAGACACACACAGAATTAAAATAAAGGGCTGCAGCAAAATTTATTAGCTCCAGGTGAAGTTAAAAAAAAAAAGCAGGGGTAGCAATCAAGATCTCAAACAAAGCAAAAGCAAAAATTGACCTAATTAAAAGAGAAAAGCTGGGAAATCATACCTTGATAAAAGGAATCATAGACAGTGAAGCAGTATCAATACTGAACGTATATGTCCCAATGGCAAAACATTCAAATTCTTAAAGGAAAAGTTAAATGAATTACAGGAGGAAATAATAAAACTATACCAATGGGAGACTTCAACTTTCCCCTCTCACAGCTAAATAAATCTAACCACACAATAAATTAAAAAGAAGTTAAGGAGATGAATGGAATTTTAGAAAAGCAAAGACCTCTAGAGAAAACTGAATGGGAATAGAAAGAAGGATGCCTTTTTCCCAGCTGAACAAAAACTGAACACATATTAGATCTTAAAAACTTCACAAACAAATATAAAAAAACTAATACACTCTTTTCAGATCACAATGCAATACAAATCGAATTCAATAAAGGGTAATGGAAGCATAGATCAGAAATTAATTGGAAACTAAATAATCAAATGCTAAAGGATGAGTGTGTCAAAGAACAAATTATAGAAACAATCAATAATTTCATTAAAGATAATGAAACAACATGCCAAAAACTGCAGGATTCAGTAGGGGAAAATTTATACTTCTAAACATGTGTATCAATAAAAGAGAGAAAGATCAGAACAATGAATTTGACACACAACTAAAAAACTAGGGAAAAATACAAATTAGAAATGGTCACTTTGCTTCCAGGAAAATGAATGGGACTATTCTTACCTATCCTTTCCCAAAGTACTCAATCAGTCCACAAGCACTTAATTAAACACTTACTTTGTGACAGGTACATCATTCTCTCTCTCTTTCTCTCTCTCTCTCTCTCTCTCTCTCTCTCTCTCTCTCTCTCTCTCTCTCTCTCTCTCTCACACACACACACACACACACACGCGTGCACACACACACACACACACACACACACACACACACACACACACACACACACCCCACCACTACAAGAGGATCCAAGACAGTGCAGCCTAAACAGTTATTCCTTTCTTGCTGAAGGAAAATCAGGCTTACAAGTCTTGTTCCCTTGGAAACTATATTGCTTTGACTCTAGAGTAATTATGGATTAATTAGAGATTGATTTACAACTACCATACTTCAGAAGTTAAGGATATAAAGATAAATAACTTATCTCAAGGACATGAAATGTGGATCAACCAATTTACAAGCATTTATTGGCTCCCTACTATGTGCCAGTGCACATAGCTAGGCACCATGCTAGGGAAAGTGTTAATCTAACATTCAAGGTGACCAGTTAGACTTTGCATAGAAGAGATACATTCCCTTTCTATGACAAGATGAGAAGTTTCTTGAAGGCAGGGACTTTGTCTAATGCTTCTTTGGATCTATATCTTACCATTGGACTCAGATGGCTCTGGAGGAGAGAGTAAGCCTGGGGACTTTGCACAGCCCTTCATCACTTAAATTCACTTAAAGTGAATTCACTTGAAGTCATGACATCACCTTCCTGATATCCTCTTTGAAAATGAAAGACAAGTAACAACAATGATAATCTTCTGCAAGAATCAGTACAGAACCAATATAGAGGTGCTCAATAAATAGTTTTTGGTTGGTTAGAGTTTTTTGAATCTCTTTAGCCATTTGTTTCATCTTCCTGCAAGTACAGAAAAACTCCTGTAATATAGAGGTAACTTTTTTCTATCCTAATTTTAAATTGTACAAGTTATGGGATGCTATAACAGTTTCTTTGGAAATAATTTTTTTAAGACAGAAGCACATAAAATAACAATTAAACTTAGTGTCTGTACAGCTCTTTATATTTTGCCCAAAATACCTTGCAAACATTATACTGCAGGCAGATTTATAAAGCTACTGGTACAAGTGCATATCAAAATAGTGTCAAAAGAAAATGTAAATTTGGATGCCTGAGGCAAAAATTGTCCCAGAATTCAGAAAGTCTACATGAAAATGTTAAAGAATTAGCAGATGCTAGATTGGGTATATTAACATAAAACACATCTGTCTGTAGAGCACAAAGGCCAAAGACAATACCTGTGATGAAAGAAGTACAGAAATATTGCGTTTTCAAGGGGCCATTTTGGTCAACTGAATTTCCGACTTCAACTAAAAACCAGAAGAGCAGGATCCCATTCTTGACTCCACCACTGACCAATTATGTGACTTGGGATTAGCCACTTTCCTTTTTTGGGTCTCAGTTATTGATCTGTAAAACAATGTCAGAGTTGATGACCAATAATATACTTCCCAGATCCTACATCTCAGTACTCTACCATTCCTCTGTAGAAGTTATTTAAAGCCCAACACCATCTGGCTCTAATGTACCTTTCCAGATTTATTTCATGATTCTCCTCCATATATTCTACATTCCAACCAAAACAGACTATTAGCCTTCTCCTAACTACAACTCTCCTCACATCACACGGACTGTTCCCCATATTTGAAATATACTCTCACCGTACCTCTGCTAACTAGCATCTTTACCTTTCTTCTAGGTCAACTCAGTTGCCATTTCCCATTGTTTCCATGTCTAGAGCAGCAGAACTCGGAGTCATGATGGATCTGAGTTCCAATTTGATCTCAAATACTTACTTGCTACATAGATACTTCTGTGTGCCTTAGTTTCTACAACTGTAAAAGGGGATTAATAATAGCACGTATCTTGCAGAACTGTTGTATCAAGTGAAATATTTTAAATGTGCTTAGTGCAGTGTCTGAAACACTGTAAATTTAAATAAATTTTAAATAAATAAATTTAATAAATGCTTATTTACTTGCTTCTGTTCTACTACCAGTAAAATACAAATTCTTTGAGAGTAGTAATTTTTTTTTTGCCTTTGTACCTCTGAGACCCAGGAAAGTGTCTTGAACGTAGTATTTTGTTTAACTTTTTGTTTTTATGGACATTTTATTTTACATTATCTTCATTTTAAAATATAACCTTTCCCCTTCCCTTAACCAGTGGGCAACCTCTTAAAACCAAGAACAAAAAGGGGGGGGAGTATTAGTAATTTAGCAAAACTAATCAATTATTACAGAATATTCGATGTTCCATATTCATAGGCCCCACCTTCTCAAAGAAGAGAGGGTGGTCCATTGCCTCATTTCTTATCAGGTACTCAATAAGCATTATTTGAAATAAGCAGACTCTTTCCTCTCTTTCTAATTGCCCTTTTATCTAGTTTCACTGCTTTCTTTTTCCACTTTCCTTTCTTTCTTTTCTCTCCATTCCTCCCCTCTCTCAAAGTCTGAACTGTAAGTGGGAGAAGAAAGGATTAGCCAGGATAAAGTAAAGAAAAATTGTTGAAACCCTAAAAAGAATCCCACAGCTACCTAGAATCATCTGGTCTCTAAATCTCTAAAAATAGAAAGGAATTGAAAGAGTCATAGAAGTATTATGCACTATACTATATTTCTTTACATTTTTATGCTCAATCTTTTATTTTTCTAAGTATCCAATGGTGAACTTATGATAGCATTCAAAACTTCTCCATTTGCTGTAGGGGAGAGAGAATATTAGACTGATTACCAAACAGAGCCGTTGGGCTGACCTTATTGTAATATGCCTGTGAAACATGGACAGTCTAATGGTGCCATGCCAGGAAACTGAATCGCTTCAATTTGAATTGTCTTAGGAAGATTCTGAAGATTACCTGGCAGGATAACGTGCCAGACACCAAGGTCCTTACTAGAACTAAACTGCCAAGCACTCAAATTGTGCTGCAGAAAGCATAACTCTGTTTGAATGCCATAACGTTGTTTGAATGCCAAAGGAATGCTTGCCAAAAAGACTATTTTATGGAGAACTCACACAGGGCAAGTGTTCACATGGTGGTCAGAAGAAGCAATACAAAGACACTCTCAAAGTCTCTCTTGAGAAATTTGGAATTGATTATGTGACATAGGAGACACTGGAACAGCTCAGCATGGCATGCCCACATAAAGAAAGGTACTGGACTCTATGAACACAGCAGAACTGAAATAGCTCAAAAGAAATGCAAGATGAACAAATTTAGAGAATCCACCTAAAATGTTCACATGGATGATTTGTGCCTGACCTGTGGTAGAACATTCAGAGCTCCTATTGGTCTGATCAGTCACAGTCAGACACACTGTAACTTGACTCTTGTATAGTGATGTCATTT
Source organism: Notamacropus eugenii (assembly GCF_028372415.1). Classification (NCBI taxonomy): domain Eukaryota; kingdom Metazoa; phylum Chordata; class Mammalia; order Diprotodontia; family Macropodidae; genus Notamacropus; species Notamacropus eugenii. The sequence continues at coordinate 91,134,383 of NC_092877.1, forward strand.
TGGTCCTCTTGGAGAATGAAGGACAAAAATCAATCCAAAGACAGTCTAGGATCATAGCACTTAGAGCTAGAAGAGACCTTAGAGTTAATCTAGACCTACCCCATTATTTTATAAAAGAGGAAACAAACACAGATTGGGCAAATTACTTGCACAAAATCACACAGGTAGTAAAGAACAGAGCAGCCAGAATTAGAATCCAGGCCTTCTTGCTACAAATCTGGCACTCAAGTCACCATAATCAATAATAGTAATTACCAACATTATATATAGCACTCTAACATTTCCAAGGCACTTTGCTTATATTATCTCATCTGATTTGATTCTACAACAACCTGTTGAGAGTGGTGATATCAGTATTCCCATTTTCCTATGAGAAAACAGATTCAGATTTTAAGTAAACAGGTCAGCTTCACTCAGATGGAGTCAAAGGCAAAATTTATTTCTAGGTCCTCATACTCTAGAGTGAGTCTTTCCACTGTAACTCGCTCCCTGAGATGGCTCTCTAAGGATGGGCAGGCACTAAAGTGCTAAAGCGTCACATCAGACCAGAAGTCACAGAGAGTGGCTTCCTTCTCCAGCTCACTTTACAGATGAGGAAACTGAGGAACACAGGGTCAAGTGACTTGCCCAGGGTCACACAGCTAGTGTCTGAGGCCAGATTTGAACTCATGAAAATGAATCTTCCTGACTCCATGCCCAGGACTCTATCTACTGTGCACTTAACTGCCTTTTAAAAATATGTACAGTTCCATGAAAGAAAACAGTGATAACTGAATTCAATGACAGAGTTTTAATAGCAAAACAGGCACAACACAGGAGAGGTATGCAAAACACTGATGTTTTCTATTGTTACATGGGAGATCCCCTTCAAATTCCCAGAGAAAGAGGGATTCCTTACAGATTAAGGGGTCCTCCAGACAATCCTGTTTTCAGAAGACAGCATGCTAATTGCAACATTTCTAAATCAAATAAAGTATCACCAGAAGAGTTTTGTTTAATTATCAGATAGCAAAAAATGACTAGAGAAAAATTCATAGTGACAGGTTATGATAAGTCCTAAGTTATTGATAAAAGTGTCCATCCATATGAGGAAAAAATAGAGAGAGACAATAGTTCTGTTTAGATTATACAGGGGTTCTATGTTTCTTTTAAGTGGGCAGAGAGAGGCATAAGGGAGTAAAGATATACGCCTGATCATTTAAATTTTTTAAATTAAAAATATATATCTCACAGAGGAATATCTCATCAGAAAATGGACAACTCTTCCAGAGTTGAAGAGGAGGCAGGCAGGGTGAATTGCCTTTGGGTCAAGTTTTTATAATGATCTCAACATTTTCCCTGAACTAATATTTTTAATACAAATATTCTTCTGATGATGTGCATGACTGTGTGAAAATCAATCATTTTTTACTTAATTCTTATCATTCTTGATTTCTCTGCAACCTCTTTCCACGTACTCTTTCCTCTCTCCATTTTCATGACATTGTTCTGTGTGGTTCTCTTCTATCTGTCTCCTCGCTCCTTTACGTCCTGTGTATTCATCCAATGTCCTGCTCTCTGTTTATGGATATTCCTCAATGCTCTGTCCTAGGTCCCTTCTTCTCTTTCTCCAGTCTCTTTCACTCAGGGCTCCACTCTTTGATCTTCTTTCACTATAATAATTCAGTAGTTTTTTCACCCTGGAAGACATTTTTAGTCACAGTTATGCAATAGCCTTATCAACTTGGAGCCATCTTCAACTAATGTTTCACTTTCTCTCATTCCTCATATCCAACAAGTTGTCAAGTCTTGGAGATGCCATTTCTTCATCATGTTAAATCTGTCCCCTTTTTGATAGTCACAGAGTAAGCATGTGAACTATTTAACTAACTGAGATCATTAGATACCAACAGTCTAAGCCATTATCAAAACTTACCTGAGGAAAGTTGCAGAAAACAGACAGGATTTGAAATATAAGCAATGCCATTTTGTAGCAAAATGTGCCAATGATGCCTTAAGTGTATAGATAGTAAAGAAGATCTGTCTTAACCAGTGTCTGCATCTGTTTCATGTACTATGAAGTGGAGGTGAGGCAACATAATCAAGTGGAAAAAGAACTATATTTAGAGCCAAAAGAGTTCTGTTCCAACTCTGCCTTCATACTGCCCATGTCCCTAGAAGGTTGGAGAAAGGACACTGCAGCTAAAATCAGAGGACCTTGGTTTGTTCCCCACCTCTGCTACTTAATTACTATGTGAGATGGGGAAAATAATTTAGTATCTCTGGGTTTCAGTTTCCTGAATGAAGATTTTAAAGTATATCATTATGAAAGCCTCTTCTAATTCTAAATCACATTAAACCCATTCAAGGCTGGGGCCATGATGAAAGGATTCAATTGCAAATGTGAGGAAGGGATTTCTGATGTTCTACAATTCCAGGAGATGAAAATTCCACACAAAAGTTACAAGGAAAGGAAAAGATATTCCCACCCAATAATTAGGACAGGCTTTGAGAGAATTCTTGTCACATTAACAGTTCCCAAAATGAGTCAACAGTATAATTGAGTTTTTACCAAAGCATAGAATATTCTTTTCCTCTAATTTACAATGTGCTTCCCAGAAGTCTCTGGATCATCTAGAATTTCTATGAAAATTCCAGTTGTACTAAAAATTATTTTCACATACCACAGATTCTCTTCACATTTGGATACCCAGGTTTTCTGCTAACTTAAAGACGTTTAGCAAAAATGAAAAGAATCTCTCTGCATCATATAGAGAAAAGACAATCAAAGCCCATAGAATGGTTTATTTGCTTAAATAGTAACAAATAAATTTAGTAATTTATTTTTTAGCAATGTGTTAATTAAGCTCAAAATTTTTAGCCAAATGAATTATTGTATTCTAAAAAACAATTAAGCACATGTGAAAATTGATATTTAGCTTAGTCTTTGAATGGAATCCTACACCTTCTTAATGAAGGTCAAGACTTAGCCAATTAACATTTCTAAGAAAGTAAAAAATTTCTTTTTTCTTAATATTGAAGCATTCTTTCATCCTTGGAATAAATTCAAATAGACCCCATGAGTTTTCTAGTATATTACTCTAATTTTTGCTAAGATTTAATTTAAAATTTCTATATCCATTTTTTTAGGGATATTGGCCTATGAATCTCTTATTTTGTATTATCCTTCTTTAGTTTAGGTATTAGGACTGAATTTGTCTCATAGAAGAAGTTTGGTAGAATGTTTTCTTTTTTCTGATTAATTTGCATTATATGTAATAATACATTATATATAAATATATATTGTAAATATAGGAATATGCATATATATTTCTTGTTTCTTAAATATTCAAGAGAATTCACCTATAAAACTATGTACGTTGGGAAGTTCTTGGTGTTGTTTTTGTTTTTACTTTGCTCCTTTGTGGAAAGTTCAATTTCATTTTCTAAGACCTGATTAAAATGTATTCTTGATTATTTTCATGTTCTGTTAATTTCAGTATTGAATATTTCCAGTACATAATTATCCAGGTTTTTTTAAATTCTTAGCATTGTTTATAATTACATATAGTAGATTGTGGTATTTATTTCTCCTTTTGTCATTTTACTGCATTTTTGTTTTCTTTTGAAATTTTGATTTTCCTCCCTCTTCTAGATCAGTTTAGCTAAATATTTGTTGATTTCTTAGTATTTGTGAGGAAATGGTGTCTAGCTTTATTTATCAATTCTATAATCTTTTTTCATTTTCTCCATTTCTCTAATGATCACAATTTACTCTGATGTTATTTTTTACTTGGTGATTTTCTAATTTTTAAATTGTACAGTCAGTTCATTAACCTTCTTCTTGGTCTGTTCATGTATACTTTCAGAGAGATAGCTTTCCTCTGAGCACTGTTTTTGCTTCATCCCATTAATTTTACGTCTTATTATTATTTTAAGATTTGCTTTTTGACCTACTCATCTATAATGTCATTAGATCTCCATTAGGTCTATATCTTTTGCTTGTGTTTCTTACTTAATTACTTTTTTAATGCTATATTTGCAGTTCTTAAAGGATGTCCATTTTCTGTCTTTTAAAGAAAAATTATTATTAATTTTTCTATGCCATAGGATATTATCTATTTTTATAAAATATACCATGTTCACATTCAGAACACTTGGTTCACCCATGTCTTTCAGCTCCCAATTCTCCAAAGTATATTTAGTTCTACATTTTCCTTTTTGATTTTTCTTTCTATTATATTTGTTTAGTTCTGAGAGAGGGATAGTAAAATTTTCCACAATTATTGTTTTATCCCCTGTGACTTTTTAAAATTCACTTATACTTTGGTATTTATGAATTTATATGCTATGCCATCTGGAACACATATGTTTAGCATTTATATTGAATCATTTCCTATGGCTCCATTAAGCATAATATACTTTTGTACTTTCTCTTGATAAAATTTTTATTTTTGATTTGTTTCATAGCATGATTCCAATTTCTCCTTTTCTAGAGTCATCTATATATAATAAATTTTTATCTTATTCCCATTTTTTCTATGTGTCTTTGTTTTTCAGATGTATAGCTTTTAAATAGTAGGTCTGGAGGTTTTATCCATAACATCACACTTGGTTGGAGTGCTTGGTGAAAGAAAAAAAGAGAGACAGAGACAGATACTATATGTTAAGCACTTATTTTGTGCCAGATACTATGCTAAGATTCAGGGATACAAATCCATCACGCAACACAGTCCTTGCTCTCAATTAACTTATATTTTAACAGAAAAAGACAACCACAAAAAAGGACCTGGTTCCTAGTAAGATATGGCAATGGCTCCCCTACCATATTTAAGAGACCCAAGGGTAGAATCCAAGTTTCCAGAAGGATGAACACAGAAGAAGCACAAGGCCATGGTTAGCAGATGATGTCTTCCTCCATTTATTTCTTTTGTATTGATTTTTATCTTCTTCCTTTTCTAATTCAATATATTGTCCTTCTTACCTAGGGAACACCATGAAGTTGGCATAGGTTTTGCAATCAAAACTAATCTAGTCACCAAGCTGGTATTCCTGCCAAAAGAAGTGAATGACAGGCTCATGACGATGCCATTGCCACTTTCAGGAAAACACCATGCCACCATCACGAGTGCCTATGTTCCCACCATGATGAGCCCTGATGAGGTCAAGGAAAAATTTTATGAAGACCTAGAGATCCTTATCATCAATATGCCAAAAGAGGGCAAGCTTATAATTCTGGACAACTAATGCTTGAGTAGGCTTGCACTGTCAGACTTGGTAGGGAGTCCTAGGGAGGAATGGAGTTGGAAACAGCAATAGCAATAGTCCTTTACTGCTGAAGACTTGTGCATCATATTATCTTCTCATCGTCAGCATTGTTTTCCATTTACTTACACACAATAAAATTTCATGGATGCACCCTCACAGCAAACATTGGCATCTAATAAACTGTGATTGTAAGGAGAAGGGACAGACAAGATGTGAGAGTGACAAAGGCAGTATGTGGTACAGAGTGTTGGACTGTTGAAAGACTTATCCTTTCCAAGTTAAATATTTGCATTCACCAAAAGTGCCTCCCCTAAGGTAAAATGACTACCAGAAGGATGAATGTCAACAAATTAGAGTTCTTCTCTGAGCATGAATAGTTTGCTGCTAACTTGAAGGGAAAGTTGAGTCAACACACAGTTGGCAACAGTGGAGCAGAAAAGGAGTGGGCAGCTCTCAGAGATTTGGTGTACAGCACTGCATTTGCTCATCTGGGTCAGAGCACTCACAAACACCAAGACAGCTTTGATGAAAATGGTGGGGAAATTCAGAAGCTTCTAAATGAAAAGTGAGAATTCCACAGGATTTACCAGCAAGATAGTTCATCCACCTCTAAGAAGGTTCCATCAAAAACAAAGTACAAGCAAAGCTTAGAGAGATGTAGGATACCTGGCTCAGTAAGAAGGCAGATGAAATTCAGTTTTATTATGATAGTAAAATCCAAAGAGATTCTATGATTCCCTGAAAGCTATTTATGGACCAAAAACCTATGGTGCATCACAACTACTCAGTGCTGATGGAGTCACATTGATTAGTGATAAGGACATGATCCTAGAGAGATGGGCTAAACATTTCCATAGTGTTCTAAACAGATCATCATCAATCAATGCTGAGGCCATTGACCATTTACCTCAGGTTGAAGTCAATCCCTCCTTAGCTGAACTTCCAACTGAAGAAGAGGTTTTGAGGGCCTTTAGGCTCCTTTCATGTGGCAAAGCACCTGGTACTGAGTCTATTCCAGCTGACATTTACAAGGTACAGGGACCATTGCTCATACAAAAGCTGACTGAAGTTTTCCGGGTTATATGGCAAGAGGAAGTTATACCCCAGGAGTTCAAGGATGCCTCCATTGTCTATCTCTATAAAGGTAAAGGAAATAGATTGTCCTGAGACAATCACAGTGGGGTGTCTCTCTTAGTCATTGCTGGAAGGATTCTTGCTAGAGTCCACCTTAATAGGTTGATCCTTCCCCTGGAAGATGATCATATACCTGAGAGCTAGTGTGGCTTCAGAAAGGGCCAAGGAACAGTCAATATGGTGTTTGCTGCCCGACAACTCCAGGAGAAAAGCCGGGAACAGCACACAACATTTGTAGATCTGACCAAGGCCTTTTACAGTTAGTTGTGAGGTCTTATGGAAAATTATGTCAAAATTTGGTTTCCCAGAGAAGTTCATCACCACTTTATGTTAATTTCATCCTGGTATCTTTACCCAGGTTCTACATAGTGGACAAAGCTCTCATGCCTTCCCAGTCACCAATGAAGTGAAACAGGGCTGTATGCTTGCTCCCATGCTTTTTACCATGATGTTTTCAGCCATATTGTCAAATGCTTTCAATGAGTATGAACACGGCATCGAGGTCAACTACCATGCTGATGGTAAGTTCTTTGATTTGAAAAGGCTACAGGCCAAGACCAAAGTGGAGCGAGTAATGGTGCATGATTTTCTGTTTGTAGAAGATTGTGCACTCAGCAAAGCCGCTGAAGTTGAGATGCAGCAAAGTATGGACCAATTCTCTGCTGCCTATGCTAATTTTGGCCTAATAATCAACACCAAGAAAACACAGGTGCTCCACCAACCACCACCTCACCATCTGTACATAGACCCATTGGTTACAACAAATGGAGAAGTTTTGAATCCTGTGGAGGTTTACTTACCTTCATATTGTACTTTCCAGGGAAGTACACATTGACAATGAGGTTGACGCATGCATGGCCACAGCTAGCTCAGTGTTTGAGAGGCTCCAAAGAAAAGTTTAGGAGAGAAGTATTAGACTGACTACCAAACTGAAGGTCTACAGAGCCATTGTGTTGACCTCATTGTTGTGTGCCTGTGAAACATGGACAGTCTACCAGTGCCCTGCCAGGAAACTGAATAACTTCCATCTGAACTGTCTTAAGAAGATTCTGAAGATCATCTGGCAGGATAAGGTACCAGACATTGAGGTACTTGCTCAAACTAAACTGCTCAGCACTCAAAGTATGCTTTAGAGAGCGCAACTCCAATGGACTGGCCATGTTGTTTGAATGCAAAATGTACGCTTGCCAAAAAAGATTCTTTTATGGAGAACTCGCATGGAGCAGGTGATCTCATGGTGGTCAGAAAAAGCAATACAAATATATTCTCAATATCTCTCTCAAGAACTTAGGATTTGATTGTGGACATGGGAGACACTGGCACAGCACCACTCAGCATGGCATGCCCACATCAGAAAAGGTGCTGTGTTCATGAGCAAAGCAGAATTAAAGTAGCACAAAAGAAACACAGGGTGTCAAATTTGGAGTAATCACCCAAAATTTTCACATGGATTATCTATGCCCAATCTGTAGTAGAGCTTCCAAGCTCATATTGGTCTGATCAGCCACAGTCACACACATGGTGATGTCATTTTGGTCCTCTTTGAGAATGAAGGACGAAAACCAACCAATCAAACATATTGTCCTTCAAGATTAATTTTGGTTACACTTCTTTAACGGTGATCTATTCCCATATTTTATTTTCCCTTCCTATGCCTATATGCTTATCCAGTGTCAAGTTCATTGAATTTATTTAAATTGTTCATTTTTGTATATTTATCTATCTCTCCTCTTCTTTGATCCCTTCTCTTTTCTCCAAAAGGAAAAATCTTCTACTCACTTCTTCCATCCTACTTATTATTTTAAGCAATTTTCTTTTGTTGTGTTTTTCTTTATCAAGTTTTTCTTTGCATTGTCTTCATTATTTTTCCCCATCCCATCCATTCTAAATTTATCTTCAGATTCATGAGTTGCATTTAATTCTTCCTACTTTGTTCTGTTTTCCTCATAGGAGGAAAGCTTCTGAAATATCAAGTTTGAACTCCCTCAAATTTAAATAATTTCAAGGATACATGAGTGTGTCAGTATGGGCTCTTTTCCCACAATTATAGACTGCAAATCTTCACTGTAATAAGCAACTTTCTTAGTTCCTTAAAAAATTCAACCAATGGTGGCCAATAGTCTGGGAATGTTTGGAGGTTGCTGGGAAGGATCCAATGGATAAGGAAAGGTGGAAAGTAAGTGAGAAAGTCAATGATTAAAGGAATAAACTCACAGAGGAGGCAGGAATGAATGGTGAAGTAGAGGGATTGCCAATTTTTTAAATTTATATAATAAAATAAGCATTCCCATAACAAAGTACAATAAAAAAGATGATTGTACATGGAACTGCAAATCTACTATGCAAACTTTCTATTCCTTTGAAATATACAGGGATTGATATTTTCAAGGAGTATTTATCACTATGGAGGCAGAGGAGGCTGTTTCCTTGAAGTTAGGAATTTTAAGGAAAAGGAACTCATTGCAGATGGTTTCAATTTTTTTTATTCAAACTTACTCTCCTTCCTTCTTTGCTGAGCCCAGCTTTGCAGGTCCCTATACAGTTACACAGATAAGTACTAGTCTTAGTTTCCTCTTTCCTTGCAAGGGAAAAAGAACTTGGCATTACTAAAGAGGCTTTTGGTGACCTCCACCTCCCAGTAACCTAAGTTCCTGGGGCACTCAGGATATATATCTGACTTGCCCCATTCCAACAACACCCCCCCACACACACACACACACACACATCCTATTACAGACCTACAGAGTCTGCATAACCCTGGTTTACTCCCCTATGGACAATAACATTCTCAAGTACCATGTGAACCAGATTAATTAGAAAATAATAATTAATTGGGAAATATTTAAAATATATTTGTAATATAAAAATAATTATATAACATACATTATATAACTAATTATACATACAATAATATAATTACATATTTACAATATAATATATTTACATAATTATATATTATAATGACATAATTTTATATAATTATAATTTTATGTAATATAAATTATATACAAATATGATATACAATTATAATAATATAATAAATATAAATAAAATATTTAATACAAATAAAAATACAGTAAAACATAAACAATAACACATTTTAAAAGTAAGTCAAAGTACAGCCTACAGGTACCCTTTTGTAGGGATTAGTGGCTTTCATTTCTATTTGAATTCTGCACCACAAGCTTAATTCAACAAAACAAATCCCTTGATGTTCCTTGATTCTGACTCATGTGTAATCCAAGAATCCTTCTAAACGAATGAGGGACTCCTTCTTTCTCTACAACTGGTACATCATCTCCCCTGGCTCACACAGATTCAGGTTATGTCCAGGAATTTCTTGCCGTTCTACTCTAATCAGTGGATAGTGGGGAAAGACTGAGAAAATAATTAGGACTTTATATTATATTCAGAGAGGCATGATTAGTGGAATTTTTTAATGGAACAAGAACGTAGAAGGATGCCTAGAGAGATCCATTACTTAACAAACACATGAAATTCAAAAATTGAAATGAACATTTTTGTTTCTTTCAAAAAATTATGTCAATATTTCATTCTGTTCACTTTGATTGTCAGATAATCCTATTGGCCCTAGGCAATTTTTTTCCAATATATAACAGTAAAATGTTTAGCTACTAGGGTGTAGCTCTCATTTTATTTAATGATTCTTCAAAATGGTCCCAATGCTAGCATGACTATCAGTAAAGAAAAACCAAAAGCAACAAGGCTACTATGTTTCACTCTATATTCATTGTTTTCCCACTTTCCATTAGAATGTGTGTAGGTGTGTGTGTTTAAAGGATAAATACACTTAAGGTCTTGACAATTTAATTTCTATGACATGTATACATAATTGATTATGAATTAACTATATCAAAGCAAATGGCATTATTATACTTGGTGATATTTCAGGTGAACCTAGATTAGTCACTTTTAATTTCATCTGGAACTCACTGAACTTGGATATCTGTCAAGTCACTATGGGAAGAATTTTAAAGAGGAGTGAATGAAATGAAATCTTTTAATACCAGCTAGTGACCTGGAAACAAATGTCAGTATTCTATTACTAATCACTAAGTTAGAAAGTAAGAAGGTATCGTATGTAGGTTCAGGGTTTTCAGGCTATTTGAATAGTAGAATAACTTAAAATTGAAGGTGAAAGGAAAATGGGGAAAAAATTTGGGGGGGGTAGGGGAAATATACAGCAAATATGTAGCCCCCTACACTGCCTCTTATTTCCTTTAGCCTTTTCTGGTCTATACCTAACTTCTCTTCTAGATTTCCCACTCACTAACTCCAAAATTCTAGCATCTGCAGTTTGAGGGATTTCTGAAGCTGGTGTAAGAAACAACATCTTATAGGAAGGAGTTAATATAAATGTGTGTGTAAACACATTACACATTTCTTATGTCTAGAAATTCTGAAGATCATGACATGCCACACCAGCTATCTATATGTTTGGCCACTACTGGGCATTGTCATTCCTAAGGCCCACTGAAGAGATGTTCCAAATATGGCAGGATTCAGACAGATAAACCAAAGTCCAGTCAAACTCATAGTACTAAGGGTGGGCATGGCCTGGTCATGGCAAGTCTCACTTCAGTTCCTTTTAAAAGGAGGAGGGTCATTTGTAACCTGGAAACTCTCTGATAACTCTTAAAGCAAGTCACCTTTATCATCCCTTTAACACTGCACATAGATGATTGGAACATCTAAAAATGTTATGAATGCTTTTTATGTATCATCTTTATTGCACTGAAAGTGTCCTCTCAGAGGATTAGTTTTTGGAAGAAATTTTATGTGCCAGATGAGACTCTGGGAAGCCACTAAGCAGCCCCCAGCTTTGAAAACTCAGATGTTGGTGCTTCCCTCTCTGGTAACTATGTACGCATGTAATGGTTAGACAACTGGAAACCTGTCTGTTGGTCTTTATTTCTTTTCTTGTATTCTTCTCTACTGGTGAATGATATATGTGCTTAATTAAAGGAGATTTTTAACCCCTCAAAAAATCGTGTCCTCTCTCCATGTGTGTTTGTGCACACGTCTGCTTGAGTTTATAAGCATCATGGCCTAGTTGATAGAGTTCTGAGGCAAATCTCAAGTCTTCCCTCTGACATGTGCTGGTTGTATGATTCAGGATAAGTATCTAAAATTATAAACTGTAGAGCAAGTGCCTAGCTGCATTGGTGGAAGGAGTTTTCTCACTAAGAGTTCCTTACACCAACAAAATGCAAATGCTATGCACACATATGGAAGACAATGAGGACTAGACCCCAAGCCCTTGCTCCCATTTTTCCTTGGCACTGGGGACATACAGAGGAGACCAAAGAAAGAGAAACACACAAAAGACATCACAGAGAGACACATATACAGAGACAGCCCAGAAAGATACCTATAAAGAGGGGGTGGAGGGGTGGGGAAATGAGAGGGAGAGAAAGAGAGGGAGAGAAAGAGAGAGAGAGAGAGAGAGAGAGAGGAAAAAGACATAAAAACAGACAGAATAATCCTTTTTTTGTATTAAAGCAGGAGAATTAATGACTCAAAAGGCATATTGTACCTGTCTTGGGCAGACCCAAAGCAATAGCATAGGTGACCAGCTCTTAAGGATACCAGGCATAACAGAGGAGCTAGCTTCCTCCAGGCTACCCACAACCTCAATACAAAAATTTTCCTCTCTTTTGCAGCAAGAACAAAGATTTCTTGGATCTTCCTTCATGTCTCACTCCAACTATATTTAATATTTTAGTTTCTTTTGTGATCATGAAAGAATTATTTTTTGGTTAATGTTATGGTTCATATAATACTTAATAAAAACAAAAAGCATTGATGATTTTGTTTTGGATTTTCTTTGGCAAACAAATGGGGTTAAGTGACTTTCTCAGGTCACAGAGTTAGTGACTGTCAAATGTCTGAGGCTAGATTTGAACTCAGGTCTTCCTGACTCCAGAGCCAGAACTGTCTCCATGACACCACCTAGTTATTCCAGTATTAATGTTTTTTAAAAGTCCAACAGTCACAAAGAGTATACGTGCCTAAACTACTATTAGGGAGTATTTAAGACAAAGTTGTAATTCTGACTCATTATTTATTGCCACTTTTAAGAGCAAAAATGATGGTACTCATGCTGCCCCATGAGTTTCCAAACACAGTGAGCCTGTCATTCTTATTTAACATTTCCTTTTTTGAGTTCCTCTTTTAAAAGCATTAAGTGCCAAGGTCAGAGTTTAGATACAGAGACAATTCAATAAATGACATTAATAAATAATGTAGAAGCTCACTCAAACCAAGGGATCCTTCTTAATGAATTTAAAATGAATATTTTTCATTTCTTATCTTTAAGTTTCCTTTCCTTGTGAGACAGCAAGTTATTAGTTGTTAGTCAGGAGAAGTTTCCCAAAGAAGAGGTGAATGTTGCCTTCTTAAATCTCTTAGGCAGAGCACCAGGCCTAGAATCAGGAAGACCTGAATTCAAATCCATCCTCAGACACTTACTAGCTGGGCTACCCTGGGCAAGTCACTTGACTCTGTTTGCCCCCATTTCCTCATCTGTAAAATGAGGTGGAAAAGCAAAAGGCAAACTTCTCCATTATCTTTGCCAAGAAAACTCCAAATGGAGTCATGTAGAGTAAGACACAAGTGACACAACTGAACAGTAACACATAGCATCCTCATCTTGAGGAACTTATGGGTGCTTTTGGAAAGAGAATACTGCATGGGGAAGTGAGGGGATATGCTCATGGTAAATCACTTTAGATTTCAAAGCAATATGTCAAGAGATACTCCATATAATCTTCTCTAATCTCCTGAGTAGGAAATTGTTTTTTCTCCATTTTCATATAGAACCATTTGTATTTATCTTATGAATTGAGTATTTCAATATTCTTTGTAGTTATTTATAGGTATATTTATGATGTCTTCCCTGGATTATAAATTCCATGAGAGCAGAGACTGTGACATTTATATTGCTATACTTCCTCCAACTATGTAGGGTATATATATATATATATATAGACTAGATACATCGACATATATATATATATGTCTTCTTCAGCAACGAAGGAAGAACACACACACATATGTGTATATATCTATATATAATGTATAATGCATATTATATGCTCTGTGGATATATATGTACATATACAACAGGCACTTAAAATATTTGTACAGCCTAATAGAACATATAATATTTATTTGAGGAAATTAAAATGTGTTGTGACATAAAATATCCTGAGGGTTTATGTTCATCCTTCGTAGACAAAGAAAACCATGCCATCAGAGAAATAATGACATGACTTACACTTGACTTTGTTTTGAGTGAGGGAGGGCTGTGTAGGTCACCAGCCTCACTTCTCCTCCAGAGCCATCTGAATCCAGTGACCAGATATTCATCAGGATGATTGGAGATGACCCAGGGTGAGGCAATTGGGGTTAAGTGACTTGCCCAAGGTCACACAGCTAGTGAGTGTCAAGTGTCTGAGGTGAGATTTGAACTCAGGTCCTCCTGACTCCTGCATTGGTGCTCTATCCACTGTACCACCTAGCTGCAATGCTGAGGGTAGTTTAGCAATAGAAGGGGCAATCACCTCACTGAAATGGGAAGGGGCAATCACCTCACTGAAATGAATAGTACCCCACTAATCTAAAGGATCCAAGTTGTTATGGAGGAGACTGTGCTGCTTCACCACAATCCCATAACCTTGTCCCATATAGTTCACACTACTAAGTGTTTATTTAACCCAAGATTAGGAAGAATCATTCATATATAGCCCAGAAAATACCTGATCTTGGATATTTTAAGAACATTGGAAAAAGTCAATAATAACAAAATATGGGCTACAAGAATCCCCTTATCAGTGGCAGGTTCAACTTGAAGTAAATATGAGCTTGTTGGTTAACTGTTCCACAAAGTGCCAATGCCACAGCCCATGGGCAACTGATTTTCCAGTAAGACATTCAATGAATAGGCAAGATAAAACTATTCATCTGATACTGTTTATCCTTTTTCTAGTGGATGCCAATGTTCACTGGTTACATTTGGGTACCACATGTAAACACAGTTCAAGAAAAGAATTTCCTTGAAATTATAATGTTTAAACTGAATTAAGTGAAAAAGGGTCTCTTGTAAGAATAAAAATTCTACCACTTTGAAGGTCTAGGAAAGGTGGTAGAGTACATACATTCATCCAGTAGATATAAAGAGGGGGGGAAAGGAAGCTAATTAGATAGGAATCCCTAGAGCTATCTGAAATATATTTAACCATTTCTTCTCACAGTGCAAATGAAAAAGGAATCATCTAAAAACCTGGTTGTATTTGTATAGCTTTTCAGTAGGACTTCAATTTTTAAATACAAAAAAACACAGCTTAAAATTCCACCTAGATACATCAAACCCTGCCATTTGACTGGAATGGCACTAATTTATTTTAGGAAAGAGCAGCAGCAAGGGGAAGATCATAATTTTCTGAGAAAGACTTTTGCAATCACATTTAAATTTTAAAATGTTAATTCTTATCTTGATGCAATATCTGTGGGCTCTAAAGCATGTTTAATGAAAATAAGTGATGATGGCTGTCATATCTTAAATAAGTTAAATTTTATCTTATGTCTGAAAAATCACTATGAAATGATCTTTAATTATAAAACTGAGAAACTGAATATTTCAACACATGTACAGTAAAAGTGAGTCTGTGGTTCTTACCACTGGAGATGTATTGAAAATTCCCTACATCTGGGAAGTGCAGAAAAATGAAGGATTTTCACTATCTTTCATAAGTTTGATCTGGAACATTTTTAAATTTGTCCCTAAAAACATTTTTCAACATAATAGAAATTCCTGATACAAAATATGGAATATGATCCACTAGAACTTACTAAACAAATTTAATCATACACTAAAAAATTGTATGGAGTTGTGGAAAGAACCTTATATTTGGAGTCATAGACCCTAGAGTCAAATCACCAACTGTCACTTTTAGCTAGGTGATCATGAGAAAGCCACTTAAAGTCTTTTGGACTCAGTTTCCTCTTTTGTCAGTGGGAAGGTTGAAGTAGATGATTTTTATGGTTTCCTCCTTCTCCAAATCCTATGATTCTATTAAATATCTGCTTTATACAAGTATATCAACTGAATTAAGCACTGGGGAGTGTGGATGAAAAATGTAATCAGTTTTTAATCCCTTGAGAACCTTGAAATCCAGGAGATTGAAAACTAAAAAGAGAGGACAAAAAATGTCTATGTTTGTTTATCAAAACTAGGTACCATACAGAGTAACTATAACATAAGATGGTAATAAAGGTGCTAGGCAATTTACGAGACAAAAATCTAAAAAAGGAACCAGCATTAAAACTCGTGTCTTCAGATGTCTACACATCTGCATTGTGTGGCTAGCAAGAAAGGTGAATGAGAGCGTCTAATGGCTAGGCAGTGAATTCAACCACATAAACATCACTAAGGTTTGGTGGGACTAAATCTGGATTAGATCATGGCACTGGAAGAGTATATCTTATTCCAAAGGAACAGAATAAATAAAAGAGTGAAGGAATAATATTATATATAAAAATATATACACTTGGAAATGTAATCCCTAGGGGCCACTGTGACATGCAGCTATCTGTGTCCTCCTCACTTTCATCCCTCCAAACCAGAAAGGGGAAGAGTCAAAAGCATCTGATTTACCTTTCTCTGCCTATTGGGTCAGCTGTGTGTGTGTGTGTGTGTGTGTGTGTGTGTGTGTGTGTGTGTATGTTTCTCAGTATATATCTCTCTTAGCAGAGAGAGGAAAGAGAAACTAGATTCAGAGGCCTCTCCACATACATACCTGTTGATTACAACAACTAGAAGTGAAAGATAAGTTAGTAATCTGAGGGGTAGATGCAAAGCCCCAGGTTCTGTCTCAGTTCTGCCCTTGGGAGGTTAGCTATAGAATATACAAGTTATACATATAAAATGTGCCTCTAGGTGGTCTTCTTGACAAACAAGTCAGTAGGGAGCCCTATCTTATAAAGTTTTTAATATAGAAAACCTTCAGAACTGTCTCCCATTAGTTTATTCAGAGAGCACTTACAGTGATAAGAAAACAGTGGAGAATGAACATTTTATCTAAATTAATCAAGCTTAACCAAAAAAAAAATCCTTGGATAATTAAAGGTTCATGTAAGAAGGAGTAGTAATCTCTGGAAGGGGAAAAAAATCTCCATCCTTGTAGATAGGGTTGGGGAGGAGGGGAGAGAAGACAGGAAGAGAGATGTTCTCTGCTGTCTTAGCAGTTACTGTGGAAAGAAGTCCAGTCCTACTCACCACTGATTATTGATAGATATCCTACCTGCCTGAGATCGACATCTGATCTTATTCAGACAATCCTTTCTTTCCACACATCTTTCAAAGCCCTCAGACTTCTCACAGATGCAAGATTTCATCCTTTCTCATCCCAAACACTTCAGAGTTAAGATCTCCAACTCCCTCTAGGAGCTATGATTGTATTTGGTGGAATCTTGCAGGAGGGAAGGGACTGTTTAAGCAAACCCAGAAACTGATTGGTGAGGACTTAGTGGGGAACATTTGGGTAAAGATGGCTGGAAGCAAAATCAAAAATGGCATTTGTCATCAGAACATGCAATTGAGATCACATAGATAGAAAGAAGAAATAGGAGAATTTAGGAAATAGATCATAAACCTGACACAGAAGGACAATTTAATGGGGATGGGAGGCAGGGAATGGGGGAAAGCCTCAGTTATCTGGATATTTGCTAGAACTATCTCTCTGTCGAAAGCAGCATAATGAACAAATTCATCGTTTGCTTTAATTATAATTTCATCTTTCTGAAGGTGTACTAACCAGGGAGGGAAATTACTATTTGAGACATGATTCTTACCAACATAGAACTAGTTTCTGATGTAAAAAGGATGTGACCTTTGAGATAAGGCACCACTCCATCTTCAAACTTCTAATAGAGCCAGCCATGATCTGACACACACTCTAAATTTGGGGAGGACAACTTTAGAGAAAGGATAGGTAGGAACCTGCAGCAAAAGAATTGGAATTACAACCAAGGGGAGGTTATACCCAACAAAAGTAAATAAATATAGTCCTTCAAGGGAAAATTGCATATTTGATGAAAGGGAGGATTTTCAAGGATTTCTGATGACCAGAATGGAACAGAAAATTTGACTTTCAAATATAAGACTCAAGAGAAACATAAGAAAAGGAAACATAAAGAGAAATTATATGAGACTCAAAGCTGAATTGTTTACATTTCTATATGGGAAGATTATGTATTATCCCTATGATAGCAGTTGATTTTACAAGAAAAGAGAGTGAAGGAGTGAGTCGTTTATTGTGGGATGATAATTTTAAAAGGATAAATGAGAAAGAGGGATGCCCCAGGAGCAGAAAGGAAAAAGGAAGAATGAGAGAAGTTAATCTACATAAAAGAGTTGTACAAGGAAGATTTTTTTATTGCTGTGGAGGAGAAAATGGGAATGGGGACAATGTCAATTTTATTCACATCTAAATTGGTTCAAAGAGGGAAAAGCATATATTTGTATACACATATACATATATGTGTGTATTTATACACATGCGGGGTGGGGTGAGTGGGTGTGTACACACAATTGATAACAGGAATCTGAGGTATATGAGGTATTCAGGGAGGACTTTGCTCTGAGGGCTTGCTGAGCCCTATTCAAGGTGTTTATATATCTTTGGTGTCCACCTGCTACCCACTTGTGGGTTCCAAGAAGCCTCAAGAAGTACATCAGTCACATCCCAGTAAAACTATCTCTGCAAACAAGCTAAACTAGATTGAGGGTATCTGACAGCCTCAAACCCATTGATGAGTTAGGAGGATGTCTCCCCCAAGCATATAAAGCCTCTCCCCCAGTGGACAGACAGGATGAGAACAATCTGTTCCAATGGCCATGAAAGTGGCTGAACCTGGCACTGTGGAGTGCTTAGAGTTTGGTGAGATATCAAAGACATTGAGGTCATCTACTGTGCTGGGTCATTGTCAGTCATCCTGACTTTTGTCTTGCCAATGAATGACTATGACTGGAAAAAAAGTGAGGCTGATGACTTTGTGCAACTCTGGCTCACTTAAATCCAATTAACTGAAAGTCAAGACATCACCCTATGATGTATTTAATCCTCTTCAGAAAAAAAAGACAAACAATAATAGAAATCTATCTAAACTAACAGAGAAAGAGAAGAGAAAAAGCAGAGTGAGGAAAGGGGAGACAGGTAATAAAAAAGCAGGAGTCAGAAGCAAAACAGACTTTAGAGGATGGACAAGTTTGAGAGAGGTTAAACAGAAGAAAATAGAATGAAGGGACATGCATAGTTAGTAATCATAATTGTGAATGTAAATAGGATGAATTCACCCATGAAATGGAAGGGGATAGCAGAATGGATTAGGATTTAGAATCCAACAATATGTTGTTTACAATAAACATACTTGAAACAAAGACACACAGAAATGGGCTGAAGCAGAATCTACTGTGTTTCCACTGAAGTAAAAAAAAAAAAAAAAAGCAGGAGTAGTAATCAAATCAGATAAAACAAAAGAAAAAATATGCCTAATTAAAAAGGATTAGCAGAACTACATTTTTCTAAAAGGCACCATTGACAGTTAAGAAATTTAAAAGAAAAGGTAAATGAGTTACAGGAAGAAATAAACAGTACAACTATAATAGTGGGGTACCTCAACTTCTCCCTCTTAGAGCTAAATAAATTCAATCAACAAATAAATAAGAAATTAAGGAGATTAAGAGAATCTGAGAAAAATTATGTATGATAAAATTTGGGGGAAAACTGAATGGGAATAGAAAGGAATACACCTTTTTCTTAGCCATACATGGTACCGTCACAAAACCTGACCATGTACTAGGGCATAAAAACCTTATAACCAAATGCTAAAAGGCAGAAATATTATGTGCATCCTTTCCAGACTATGATGAAATAAAAATTATATTTAATAAAGGACTTGGAATCATAGAGTACAAATTCATTGGAAACTAAATAATCTAGTCCCAAAGAATGAGTGGGTCAAAGAACAAGTCATAGAAGCAGTAAGTAATTTTATTAAAGAGAAGGACCACAGTGAGATAACACACCAAAATTTATGAGTTGCAGCCAAGGCAATACTTAGGAGGAATTTTGTATCTCTAAATGAATACATCAATAAAAGAGAGAAAGAGTAGATCGATGAATTGGATATACAATTAAAAGAAAAGCTAAAAAAATAGCAAATTAAAAATACTCAACTAAACACCAAAACAGAAATCCTGAAAATCAATGGAGAGATTAATAAAATTGAATGTTTAAAAAAAATTGAAAAATAAAACTAGGAGCTGGTTTTATGGGATAAAAAACAATCAAATAAATCATTGGCTAATCTGATTTTAAGAAAAGAAACAAGAAAACCAAATCACTAGTATCAAGAATGAAAGAGTCAATTTACCACCAATGATGAGAAATTAAAGACATTATTAGGAGTTTCTTTGCCCAGTTATGTGCCAGTAAAACTGAGAATCTAAGTGAAATGGTTGAATATTTGCAAAAGCATAAAATGCCCGGATTAACAGAAGAAAAATGAGAATTCTTAATAATTCTATCTTAGAAAAAAAAATTGAACAAGCCATCAATGAGATCCTTAAAAAATAATCCCCAGGGCAAGATGGATTTACAAGTCAATTCCACCAAATACTTAAGGAACAACTCATAATACTGTTTAAACTGTTTGGAAAAAATAGGTAAAGGAGTTATACCAAATTTATTTTATGACACAAATGTGGTTTTGATACCTAAAACAGGAAGAAGCAAAACAAAGAAAACTATAGACCAATTTCCCTAGTGCATATTGATGCAAAAATTTGAAATAAAATACTAGCAAGGAGATTGCAGTACTACAGCACAAAGATCATGTACTATGACCAGGAATGCAGGGTTGGTTCAATATTAGGAAAACTATCAATATAGCTAACCATATCAATAACTTAAACAACAAAAACCATATGATTATATCCATTATATATCAATATGATTATAGCAATAGAGGCAAAATACAACATCCATTCCTACTTTTAAAAAAAGACTAGAAAGCTTAGAAATTAATGGAGTCTTTCTTAAAATAAGTAGAATCTATCTAAAACCAAGAGCAAGCAAAGTAAAGTGAGCGGAACCAGTAATATTGTAAGGATGATCAATTATGAAAGATTTAGCTATTTTGGTCAAGACAAGGATCCAAACCTGTTCCAAAGGACTCATGATGAAAAATGCTATCCACTCCCAGGGAGAGAACTGATGAATTCTGAATGCAGATTGAAGCATGTTTTTTAAAATGTTTTTTAGTATTGTTTTTCTTTGTGTTTTCTTTGTAACATGGCTAATATGGAAATATATTTTACATGACTTCATATGCATAATCAATATCAAATTGCTTGCATTCTCAAAAAGGGTGGAGGTATGGAAGGGAGATAGAGAATCCGCAATTCAAATTTTTTTTTAATGATTGTTTAAAATAGTTTACATGTAATTGGAAAATATTTAAGGAAATAATTTAAAATAACTTTGTTTTCAAAAATGACATTCCTCTGCTATCAGCCAGGTCTTTAAAAAAATATGACATCCTCTTCTTGAGGCCCTCTTTCCCACACTTAACGTCCTCCCTTCTTTGACCTCTCCTTTTCTTCAACAAAGTGCTTGACAAAGCACCAGTCTCTTTCTATTTATCTCAACCAAAGTCTTTTCAACCTGGATTCTGCTTTTGTGATAGTACAGCAATTACCCTCCTCTCTGTAGTTCGAAATCTGAACTCTTCTGAAAGCTCTTTCAAAAGCTGCTTCTTTTTCAAGAGAAGCAATAAAATTTCATTACTACTGGGTGTCATAGTTTACTACCTTTAATATTTTGTGTTAGACACATGACAGAATTGTTTGTTTGAGATCCATTCTATATAAAAATATTTCCAATATATCAGTTGTCTATGAAATTAAATTGCCTTGGCAACATTTTATTGTGAAAGACTATGAAACACAAGAAATACTCTTTCTTGCCTGAGTTTCTTCCTCATAGTTGGGAACAAAATATACAAATGAGACCCAAATCTTAAATTTTACAATTACTTTTTAGGGCTAAATTTAAGAAGCTTTGCACATATCATGGACATGAGATATGCCTCTGTTCAAAATATATTTTAGGAAGAAAAGAGCCATCTGTCCATCTTTACATTTTGCCACCCTCACTTCTATTTCTCTATCAAGGATACTTATGTTAAAATTTAAAGCTGTTGCTTGGCCAAGTTTTAATGTTAAGCCCTTCTTTTAAAAAAAGATTTAAATTCTTGGTCATTAAAATACCTCTTATGTGTTATGCATTTCCTTATAGGTCATCATGGCTGCTTTGGGTGGAGTAGTGGGTAAAACAAGCATTTTGTCACATAGTATGGGTGCCTTGAATACAACTGAGTTTCACAGTAAAAACTGTCCAAGCTGAAGTGGAGAGGGCCATGGATTGGCACAGCCATTTTGGAAAGCAATTTGGAATTAGGCAAATAAGGTGACTAAGGATATTGTCAAAGAGAAAGTCCCTTCAAAATAAAAATATTTAGAGCAGCACCTTTTGTAGTAGCACAGAACTGGCAACAATGCAGTTGCTTATCAGCTGGAATTTAACAAAACAAATTGTGCTAAATAAATACAATGGAATAAATTATCCCTTCCACATTGTGGGGATTAGGAATAGGGTACCTCGGTGATATGGAAAATCTGCATACAAATTTTTGGCCCTCCCTTCACACCAGAGAAGTCTGAATTTTTTTCACTTTTCTTTTATAGGGTATTTATAGTATCTTATTGCAAAAACTGACGATATTATGCAATATAAATATAATTTATGCATTTCTGAGTTTCTAAACTGTGTAGACTGTTGGCCTTCACATTTTGTCTGTGGCTTCTTCAAAACTCCCCTAAAATTCCCATTTAATTAACTTTGTAGGCCCACAACAATATATCAAAACTGCAATGGGGAAAGTCAGATGTGGAAGGGATAAGTATATGTGTCTGAGCATCTGTGGCACAGTCAATAGAGCACCACACCTGAAGTAAGGAAGATCTGAGTTCAAATTCAGCCTCAGACACTTATTAGATGTGCAACCCTAGGCAAGTCACTTAACTCTATTTGCCTCAGTTTTCTCATCTGTAAAATGAATTGAAAAGGAAAATGGCAAGCCACTCCAGTATCTTTGCCAACAAAGCTCACAAACATGGCTGAAAAACAACTAAACAAAAATAACAACTATGAAATTATTGTGCTCTAAGAAACAACAGGATGATTTCAGAGAATGGTGGAAAAACTTTCATAACCTGATACAAAATGAAGTAAGCAAAGGCAGAAAAAGTGAGGGGGAAAAGGCAACAAAACATTTATTGAGTTAGGTGTCAGGTACTATGCTAAGTACTTTTTACAAATATTAGCTCATTTGATCCTTATGACAACCGTAGGAGGCTGGTCTAGTATAATTCTCATTTTATAGATGTGGAAACCAAGGCCAACAGAGGTTTAGTGACCTGCCAAAGGTCACACAACCAGTCCCTGTCAGAGGCTTAATATGAACTCACCTCTTCCTGTTTCTAAGCCTAGAACTCTGTCCTTGTGCCATCCAGTGTCCAGTGTATTCAGTGACTACAGCAATATAAATGGAAAGAACCACAAGACAATTGAAAATAAAAATTAAAAAACTACAAATAACAAGCTTGACCCCAGAGAAGATAGAAAAAGTATTCCTACTACATTCACAGATGTGGAACATGGTAGATAACGACATATTTTTCCGGTATGGTGAATGGTTTTACTAAAGTTGCATTCTTTTCAATTCTTTTTCTGCTTTTAAAATATTCTTTGTTACAACTGAAGGCTCTCTGAGAAAGTGAAGAGGAGAGAGATGAAGGGGAGAGAGCTAGGTACTATAAAAACAAAAGAAATCAATGAAAATCTATTTTTTTTTTATTTTTATTTATTAACTTTATTTTTTTTTATTTTTTTTATTTTTTAATGTTTAACAATCACTGCCATACAATTGTGATTTTATCCCCCCCACCTACCCCCCACTCCCCCCCTCCCTCCCCACGACTGCATACAATTCTGTATAGATTCTACATATACTTTCCTATTGAGTATATTTTCACTATAGTCATGCTATGTAGTCAGACTAAGATAAATGAAAGAAATCGTATAACAAGTCAGAACATGATACACAAACACATACCCATACACAAACATGATCTGTTACATTATGTGAGTGACTTCCATATTTCTCTCTCTGAGTGTGGAAGACATTTTGCCTTGAGAACCACCATTGGGATTTTTTTTTTTTGTAAGAAGTTCTTGCGTTATTACAAAAATCTAAGTCTACCAGAAAAAACTCTCACACACTGTGGTTGTTGCTGTGCATAAAGTTCTCCTTGTTCTGCTCCTTTCACTCAGCATCAGGTCATATAAGTCCTTCCAGGCCTCTCTGAAGTCTTCTTGTTCATCATTTCTTATGGCACAATAGTAGTCCATTACATTCATATACCATAATTTATTCAGCCATTCCCCAATTGATGGACATCCCCTTGACTTCCAGTTTTTGGCAACTACATAGAGTGCCGCTATAAATATTTTTGTACATGTGGGACCCTTTCCCATTTTTATGATCTCTTGGGGATACAGTCCTAGTAGCGATATTGCTGGGTCAAAGGGTATGCACATTTTTGTAGCCCTTTGGGCATAGTTCCAAATTGCTCTCCAGAATGGTTGGACGCGCTCGCAGCTCCACCAACAATGAATTAGTGTTCCAACTCTCCCACATCCTCTCCAGCATTTATCATTTTCTTGTTCTGTCATGTTTGCCAATCTTATAGGTGTGATGTGGTACCTCAGAGTTATTTTGATTTGCATCTCTCTAACCAATAGTGATTTAGAGCATTTTTTCATATGATTATAGATAGCTTTAATTTCTTCTTCTGAAAATTGCCTGTTCATATCCTTTGACCATTTATCAATTGGGGAATGACTTGTATGATTATACATTTGGGTCAGTTCTCTATATATTCTAGAAATGAGGCCTTTATCCCCGAGCTTAGCTGTAAAAATTCTTTCCCAATTTACTACATCCCTCCGGATTTTGGTTGCATTGGGTTTGGTTGTGCAAAAACTTCTCAGTTTAATGTAATCAAAGTTATCCATTTTGCATTTCATAATGCTTTCTATCTCTCCTTTAGTAAAGAATTCTTCCCTTTTCCATAGATCTGATAAATACACTATTCCTTGCTTCTCCAGTTTATTCATGGTATCAATCTTTGTACCTAAATCATGTACCCATTTGGACTTTATTTTTGTGTACGGTGTCAGGTATGGGTCTATGCCTAATTTCCGCCACACTGTTATCCAGTTTTCCCAGCAATTTTTGTCAAACAATGAGTTCTTATCCCAGAAGCTGGGGTCCTTGGGTTTATCAAACAGAAGGTTGCTATATTGCTTGCCTACTGCATCTTGAGTGCCAAGTCTATTCCACTTGTCTACCTCTCTGTTTCTTAGCCAATACCAAGTGGTTTTGATAATTGCTGCTTTATAGTAGAGTTTGAGGTCTGGTAGCGCTAGGCCACCTTCCCAAGCATTTCTTTTCATTAGTCCCTTTGATATTCTGGACCTTTTGTTTTTCCAAATGAATTTTGATATTATTTTATCCAGCTCTAGAAAGTAATTGTCTGATAGTTTAATTGGTATGGCACTAAATAAGTATATTAATTTGGGTAGAATTGTCATTTTTATTATATTAGCACGGCCTATCCATGAGCAACTAATGTTTTTCCACTTACTTAAATCTGACTTTATTTGTGCAAAAAGTGTCTTGTAATTGTGTTCATATAATCCCTGGGTTTGTTTTGGCAGGTAGACTCCTAAGTATTTTATACTGTCTACCCTAACTTTAAATGGGATTTCTCTTTCTATCTCTTGCTGTTGGACTTTGTTGCTAACATATAGGAACAAAGAAGATTTGTGTGGGTTTATTTTGTAACCTGCAACTTTGCCAAAGTTGTTTATTAATTCAAGTAATTTTTTACTTGAATCTCTGGGATTCTCTAGGTAAATCATCATATCGTCTGCAAAGAGTGATAACTTAGTTTCTTCTTTGGCTATTCTTATTCCTTCAATATCTTTATCTTGTCTAATTGCTACAGCTAACATTTCTAGTACCATATTGAATAATAGTGGTGATAATGGACAACCTTGTTTCACCCCTGATCTTATTGGGAATGCATCTAGCTTATCCCCATTGCATATAATGCTTGCTGAAGGTTTTAGATAGATACTGCTTATTATTTTATGGAAAGTTCCCTTTATTCCTACGTTCTCCAATGTTTTTAGTAGGAATGGATGTTGTATTTTGTCAAAAGCTTTTTCTGCATCTATTGAGATAATCATGTGGTTTTTGTTAGCTTTGTTGTTGATGTGATCGATAATGCTAATAGTTTTCCTAATATTGAACCAGCCCTGTAGTCCTGGTATGAATCCTACCTGATCATAATGTATTCATCTCGTGATAAGATGCTGTATTCGTTTTGCTAAAATCTTATTTAAAATTTTTGCATCTATATTCATTAGGGAAATTGGTCTATAATTTTCTTTCTCTGTTTTGTCTCTTCCTGGTTTGGGTATCAAAACCATATTTGTATCATAGAAAGAATTTGGGAGGACTCCTTCTTCCCCGATTTTCAAAAATAGTGTATGTAGTATTGGAATTAACTGTTCTTTAAATGTTTGATAGAATTCACTTGTGAATCCATCTGGCCCTGGAGATTTTTTCCTAGGGAGTTCATTGATGGGGTTGTTTAAGTATTCAACTTCCTCTTCTGTTAATCTGGGCAATTTGTATTTTTTAAAATATTCATCCATCTCATTCAGATTATTGAATTTGTGGGCATAAAGTTGGGCAAAGTAGTTTCTAATTATTGTTTTAATTTCCTCCTCATTGGAGGTGAGTTCACCCCTTTCATTTTTAATATTAGTAATTTGGTTTTCTTCTTTCTTTTTTTTAATCAGATTGACCAAAGGTTTATCAATTTTATTAGTTTTTTCATAAAACCAACTATTGGTTTTATTTATTAGTTCAATAGTTTTCTTAATTTCAATTTTATTAATCTCTCCTTTGGTTTTCATTATTTCTAATTTGGTATTTACTTGGGGATTTTCAATTTGTTCTTTTTCTAGCTTTTTCAACTGCAAGCACAAGTCATTGATCTCCTCTTTCTCTATTTTATTTACGTAAGCATTCAAAGATATAAAACTTCCCCTAATAACTGCTTTTGCAGTATCCCATAAGTTTTGGTATGTTGTCTCACTATTGTCATTCTCTTGAATGAAATTGTTGATTGTTTCTATGATTTCTTCTTTAACCCAACCCTTCTTTAGAATTAGATTGTTTAGTTTCCAATTGATTTTTGGTTTCTCTTTCCGTGGCCTTTTATTACATGTAATTTTTAATGCATTATGATCTGAAAAGGATGCATTGATTATCTCTACCTTTCTGCACTGGATTGTGAGATTTTTATGCCCTAGTACATGGTCAATTTTTGTAAATGTTCCATGTACCGCTGAGAAAAAGGTATATTCCTTTCTATTCCCATTTAATTTTCTCCAAAGATCTATCATATCTACCTTATCCAGAGTTTTATTTACCTCCTTAACCTCTTTCTTGTTTATTTTGAGGTTGGATTTATCGAGTTCAGAGAGGGGGAGGTTGAGGTTCCCCACTAGTATAGTTTTGCTATCAATTTCTTCCTTCAACTCCCCCAACCTCTCCTCTAAGAATCTGGATGCTATACCGCTTGGAGCATACATGTTTAGTAATGATATTGCTTCATTGTCTATGGTGCCTTTTAGCAGGATATAGTTTCCATCCTTATCCCTTTTGATTAGATCTATTTCTGCTTTTGCTTTGTCTGAGATTAGGATTGCTACTCCTGCCTTTCTTACATGAGCTGAAGCACAATATATTCTGCTCCATCCTTTGACCTTTATCCTATGTGTATCCCCCCGTTTCAAATGTGTTTCTTGTAAGCAGCATATTGTTGGATTATGGCTTTTAATCCATTCTGCTATCCGTCTCTGTTTTATGGGAGAGTTCATTCCATTCACATTCACAGTTATGATTACAATCTGTGTATTTCCCTCCAACCTCTTTCCCACCATTTGTGCTTTTAGCTCTCCCGTCTCCCTTCCCCTCCTCAATAGTATTCACTTTTCTCCCCCTCCTCCTGCAGCCTTCCCCTCCTTCTTTTAGCCCCCCTCCCTTTTACTCCCCTTTACTCTTATTGCTTCTTTCCTCCCTTTTAGCCACCCTCCCCTTTCTTCCCCCTTCCCTTCCTACTACCTATAGAGCTAGTTAGGATTATCTACTTAAGATTATTGTTCCCTCCTTTGAACAAATCAGATGAGAGTACCTCTCAAACAATGCTCATCTCCCTCCCCTCCTTCCCTCTACTATAGTTTTGTACTTCTTCCTGTGATATAATTTGCCATTTTCTGCTTCCCCCTTTCCACACCTCCTATTACATTCCCTTCTCATACTTAAATCATATTTTTGACATGACATCATTTACTTTATGCCCGTTCCCTCTACATATATCCCTTTTATCATAATAGCTGCACAGTTCTCAAGATTAACAGGTATCATCTTCCCTTATAGGAAGGTAAACAGTTTGCCCTAATTGAGTAGCAAGTTTTTGTTTTTGTTTTTTCCCCTCTGTTTACCTTCTTATGATTCTCTGGAGACCTGCATTTGAAGATCAAATTGTCTATTGAGTTCTGGTGTTTTGGTCAGGAAGCTCTGGAAATCCCTTATTTCGTTGAATGACTTTCTCCTTGCCTGAAATGTTATGCTAAACTTTGCTGGGTAGTTGATCCTTGGTTGAAGTCCCAACTCCTTTGCCTTATGGAATATTGGCTTCCAGTTCTTTCGATCTTTTAATGTAGAAGCTGCAAGGTCCTGTGTGATCCTGACTGTGTGTCCTTGATATTTGAATTGTTTCTTTCTGGCTGCTTGTAGTATTTTCTCCTTCACTTGATAGCTCTGGAATTTGGCAACTATATTTCTTGGGGTTTTGAGTTTGGGATCCCTTTCGGGAGGGGAACGGTGGATTCTTTCGATGACTATTTTGCCCTCTGAGTCTAGTACTTCTGGGCAGTTTTCCTTGATGATTTCCTGGAAGATGTTGTCCAGACTCTTTTCTTCATCATGGGTTTCTGGCAGGCCAATAATTCTTAAATTTTCTCTCCTGGATCTATTTTCCAGGTCAGTTGTTTTTCCAATTAAATATTTTACATTTTCTTCTATCTTTTCATTCTTTGGATTTTGTTTGACTGATTCTTGTTGCCTCATTGAGTCATTAGTTTCTACTTGCCCAATTCTAATCTTCATCGTATTGTTTTCTTCCGTTAGCTTTTGCATTTCCTTTTCCATCTGACCAATTTTTCCCTTTAAGGAGCTTTTTCTCCATTTAATTTTTGTATTTCTTTTTCCATTCGACCAATTTTCCCAGTTAGGTTTTGGGTTTCCTTTTCCATCTGTTCAATTTTCCCAATTAGGTTTTGGGTTTCCTTTTCCGTTTGATTAACTCTTCCTTTTAGGGAGGTATTCTCTCCAGTTAATTTTTGAACTTCCTTTTCTATTTCTTCAATTTTCCTTTTCAGAGTGATGTTCTCATCAGTGAATTCTTTTTTTATAATTTTAAAATCATTGGCCAGTTTTTCTTTTATATCCTTCTTCAGACGTTCCAGGTAATCTAGTTGTGCTTGCGAGAAATTCATAGTCCCATCTGAGGTTTCAGATGGAAGTACAGTCTCAGCTCTGACCTCTTTGGTGTTTGTGTTTTGGTCCTCATCCCCATAGAAAGATTCTATGGTTTTTTCACTTTTCGTCTGCTTTTTCCGATTCATGATGTTGGCTGAGTGTTGTAGCTTTTGGTTCTTTCAGTCAGAAGATACAGATCTTTTAAGTTGGGCTGCTGTGTGTCTAGGCTGAAAGCAGGCTTTTTTTTTGTTTGTTTGTTTCCCAGATCAACCCTGGGGTTAGCTTGTTAGGCATGTGGGAGGGGTGGTCTGGTCTCAGGAGATCTCCTCAGCTGACTTGAGGCAAAGGCAAGGTCAGGGGATGGTGATCCCAGCTTCCCTATTGTCTTCCCTTTTCCCCTGGAGGGCTGGGGTACGCCTAGAAGTTAATGCGTGTTCCCGCCCCTCCTGGGGCTCGTCTCCAGGTGCTGAGGCTTGCCTGGGTCTCAGTGCGATTTTTCTCTGCCCTGGGTCATCTGTCCCTCCAGATCGCCTCCGCCACAGTAGGAAGAATCCCCCCTTGCCACTTTTCCAGCCTCTGGTGTTGTGAGACCACCCGCCCCCTTCTACTGTTCCCGCTGATCCAGGATTAATCTGGGGAAGAATTTTATGGTTCCCTCACGGTCATCAGGGGGGAGGAGAGAGCACTTACTGATCACTCCACCATCCCAACTCCTGGAAGTTCAAGTAGCTGACCCACTGAAGTCCAGTCTTTAGGCTGAAGGTTTTAAGGGCTGCTGCGCTGATATCTGGCGCTCAGTGGCTCTCATCGGCTCAGCCTGGCTTATCTCCTGCTCCGCTGGTCTCGCCCACCATTCTCGGGCCCCTCAGGTCCCCTCCACCCTGTCGCGCCAACCGTGCTGCGCTGTGCGCCGGGGTCTTACCCTCGCGGAACAGATCCCTCCCGTGGACCCTCCAGTCCAACCTGGGCTCCGAATCCGTAAAAGTCCGTCACCCACTGGATTCTATACCTCCAAAGTCTGGTCAGATTCTCCCCCCAGAGATATCCAGAGGAGTTTTTCCCTGAAAATCTATTTTTTAAAAAATATCAACGAAGTCACTGATAGTGAAGTTATGAGAGGAGAGTGGTGAAAAATTCAGGGGAAGATCATATCAATCATCCAGAGCAACTCTATCTATCTAGTTTTTATTTGATAAACATGTCAAGAGACTGAAGTTTTGTTTGTCAATCACTTTGCAGAAAAAAAGGAAAGATCAAAATAAGGACTTAGTGTGAGAAAGAGGTCCTCAAGAAGAGGAGGTGGTACATGGTGTGTGTGTCTGTGTGTGTGTGTATGTGTGTGTGGTTCAGATTTGTTCTCCACTCCTTCTGATTAACAACTCTTCTGCAACTTAGAATCTTAAAGGGCACAAAAAAGTTTAAAAATTGCCCATCGCCCTAGTCAGGGTCCATTTCTGGTGAATCTTCAGATAATAAGGGTTCAAATAAAGTATTCATTTAATAAAACATGTTTCTATCTCAGGTAAAAGTAGTTCCTAAGAGAGTTAAAAATTATCCAGAGGAAAATAAAAGTAAGCAAAGTTTACTAATGAGGATGTTAAAAGTATTGATCAAAGAAGTTCTCTTAGGTCTTGAGAACTCCCTGCCTAAGTCTTTGAATTGACTCAAATGGGTCCATAGCTAGGCATCAGATTCATTCACTCAAATTAACTCAAAATATATTCTATAACTTCTTTTCAAACAATAGTACCAGTTAGTATTGTGAGAATGTAAGAGGTCAACTCTAATACACCTTCTAGTTCTAAAAATACTATGAATATTTAAAAATGGAAACACATATGTTTAGATAGATGTATAGATAAATAGAAACTCATTCAATTTAAGGAAATATAATTATGCATTAATTCTATTTAAATTCTAAAATCTAAATTAATTACATTAAATTCTTGATTTCCTTCAAGAAATCTGGCTTGTCCATACTGATAAAAATTTTAACATATTGATTTATCCATGTTGTAGTAAGAGAAATTTCATTATGCAAAAAGATTCAATACTGTAATTTATATTATATTTAGAACATTATATGGCTATTCTAGTCACAATGATCAGACTAACAAATCCTAATTTCCTAGTTAAGTTGGTGGCCTTTCTTGTCTATTATACAAGATGTTCATAAAGAACTGGGGTATCTTTTCTCCTTTTGGTTACTTGGCCTTTGTTTTTCAAATGTTTGAGAGTTTAGAGTCATGCAGAATATAAACATTACAAACTCTGAAATCACCTATCAAAAATGTTTGTAGCGACAAGAAAGGCAAATTGTTGGTAGTCAGACACTGTGGCAAGTAACCAATGCTAAGTTCATTAAATATACCACATAGCAAATGGGATAAAAACCATTTGAATTTGAAATCCAAGTGGTCAGTCAATCACAAAGACTAATATCTAAAAGAACAGTAAAATCTAAGTTAGCAAATGCAATGAGATGAGGAAAAAGTATGCCAGCACAGAGGATACCACAAATAGCTGACAACATATTTAATTGGTTGGTCTTAGTGATAGAAAGATAAAACCTTCCACATTTCAATAAGCTATTAGAAATAGTAATTCAGGTTGAATGTGATAAAGCAATTTGGGAAAACATGGCTAAATCCTGTTCTAGGCAATCTTCTATAGCATAGGCCACATAATTCAAACAAGAAAGTACCTTGGATTGCACAGATTCAAAAGCAAGAACCTATCCAAACCTTATGGCTTGTCCTTCTCTCTCAAAAAGGATCATGATATCAGGTCATGACTTGCAAGTCATGACTTGCAAGTAAATTGGATTTAAGTAAGGGAAGGCTGTGCAAAGTTATCAGTTTTACTTTCTCCTCCAGAGCCATCTGGGTCCAATGACCAGATATAGATCAGAACAACTGGAGATGGTCCAGGATGCAGTGGAAGATCCTAACCTTTTTAAGCTAAGGTCTTTTTGAGTTCTCACTTTGACTGAGGCAATGCCCATTCAGTGATTAGGGCTATTTAAGTGAGGCAAGGAGTGGCCCACTTATTTTTTAAGCAATTTTTAATATTCATTTTTAAAGCTTTGAGTTCCACATTCTCTCCCATCCCCCCTCCCTATCCATCTTCATTGAGAAGGCAAGCAATTCAATATAGGTTATACATGTTTATTCATGCAAAACACTTCCATAGCAGTCATGTTAAGAAAGACTAACTATATTTCCCTTTATTTTGTCCTGTCCTCCATTTATTTATTCTTTCCTTTAACCTGTCCCTCTACCAATGTATTTACTTCCAATTACCCCTTCCCCCAATCTGCAGTCCCTTTTATTGTTCCCCCTCTCTTATCCCTTTCCCCTCTGCTTTCCTGTAAGATGAACTTCCATACCCAATTGAGTGTGTTTGGCATTCCCTCCTGAAGTCAAATTCAATGTAAGGGAGGCTCACTTATTCCCTCTTACCTTCTCCTTCTTCCCCTTCATTGTAAAAGCTCTTTCCTGCCTTTTTTATGTGAGATGATTAATTACTTGTCCCTCTCCCTTTCTCTTTGTCCTAGCATATTCCTGTCAACATTTAATTGTCTTTTCTAGATATCCCTTCATATTCAGCTCATCCTATTCCCTCTGTCTGTCTCTCTCTCTCTCTTTCTCTCTATGTACATATATGCATACGTACATACATATATGTATACACACACACACACACACACACACACACACACACACATATATATATGTATATCCCCTCCAACTGTCCAAATACTGAGAAAGATTTCATGAGTTACAAATAGCATCTTTTCATGTAGGAATGTAAACAGTTCAACTTTAATAAGTTCCTTATGGTTTCTCTTTCCTGTTTACCTTTTCATGCTTCTCTTGATTCTTATATTTAAAAGTCAAATTTCCTATTCAGCTCTGGTATTTTCAACAAGAATGCTTGGAAGTCCTCTATTTCATTGAAGTTCCATCATTTTGTGGCTTCTGTTGCTCTAGAATTGGTTTAGTCATTTTTTACAGGTTTTTGAGGAGTTTGGGGGGAGAGTTCTAATAAGTCCCTACTTCCACTCTACCATCTTGGCTCTGCCCCAAAATGGATGACCCATTTAATCCAAAAAAAAGCCAAACTGGGAGGGGAACACCCTCAGGGTTTCTAACCAAAAGTGAAACAATTACTATTTGTTTTCACTCTGAGCCATCAAGGCCCAAAAAGTAATCAGTGAGTGGTGTTTGGGTAGGGACCTGTTGGCCAGTCAATAAGAGCCAGAGTGAAATGGATTTAAGGCATGATCTTTAAGAAATAAATCTAGCTAGTAAACCCCAAGATATCTAGGTAGGTTTAGACCTTCAAAACTTACCTTCCTTTGGGCAGAGTACAGTAAGAGCATGATACTCCATGTGGAGAGAGGAGAAGAGAGAAGAGGAGAGGAGGAGCTAAGTTGCCAAACTGGAATGGTCAGTTAAGTCCCCAGTGAGACAGCTAGGACTACTTATAGGCTGTGGTTTGCCTTCATTCTCAAAGAGGACCATGACAGCAGGAAGATGATGCCATGATTTGAAAGTAAATTGAATTTAAGTGAAGGAGGGCTGTGCAAAGTCATCAGCCTCACTTTCTCCTCTGGAGTCATCTGTGTTAGATCAGGACAACAGGAAATGGTCCAGCACGCAAACCTTGATGACAGATGGAAAGTGTACAGTCAGGGATGAAAGGACCAGAGATCCAGATCTTCTGATGCAAGATCAGCATAAACAGTATAGTATAAATAGCATACTATAAGCAATTAGCATACATATGTATATATGCACAAATATGTGTGTATATATGTATATATACACACATGTGCACACACACACACACACACACATAGAGAGAGAGAGAGAGAGAGAGAGAGAGAGAGAGAGAGAGAGAGAGAGAGAGAGAGGAGCCACAACTGCAGCCTGAAAAGATATTAGCGTTGTATGTACTGGAAAAAGAAAAAGAGTTTTATGATAAATAATCTGAATTCCAAAGATTCAGCTTCAGGAAATGGAGATAAGGCCAAGGAGGAAAGTTGTCCCTGAGCCCAAAGATAGTAAAAATGACATCATACTCAACTAAATCCCAATAAGTCAATACAAGAACATTATTCTCAAGGTACTATCTGAAAAGCAGAACTAGTATTCAATATAAATGTAGCTATAAATGTCATGTGAACCCAAAGGGAGAATTACACCCTGATTCAAAAAAAATTGCTACCAAAAGAATATTTGTCAGAAAATCAGCAATGGTATAATGTCCATATTGTTGTCAAAATTTTAAATCAAAAGACAAAGGGGTTTTTTGGGGCGAGGGGGGAATTTTGGTACATCGTGGATCTTGACAAAACTTGAAGAAAAAAAGACATGCTCAAATATAAACTATACCAAATGAAGAAATTATAAAGTGATATGAAACAAATTCCTAACATAAACAGAAATCTACCTGATACAAAATAAGAAACTGCCACTTCAAAGTCTCAATGAAGATAAAGAAAACTCAGCTTATTTCTGTCAGTCATGATAATTATTTTAAAAACACAATGTTGCTTTGAGAAACCCAAAAACTGCACTTAGAACTGAAGAAGACTGCAGTTCAAAAGATGAAAATATGAAGATGACATTATCAGAAAATCTAAGAACTCAACAAATATATGCCAATTACAGAGGAATAAACATCCAGATAAGGAAGAGGAAGGATTAAACTACCCCATTTTACCTTAACATCCCCACTGAAGAGGGGCAAAGGACCCATCCATAAACAGTGATAGCCAGCTAGAACCACTTAGGAGCTCAGAACTACTACTACATAGTACTAATAGTCAAATATCCAGAAACATAGAGTCTTGTCAAAACTATTAAACCTGTGATTAGAGTTGCAAATTATTTACCACCAGGCAAAACAGGAGAGGTTGTCAATATAACCGAACAATTGTCTAATGACATATGTGTGTATATGCACATGCATATACAATCAAATAAGAGTAGAGGAAAAATTGGGAAAGAAATGGGAGTGATCTATGAAAATCATGAAAATATTCACAAAGAGTTCATTAAAAAGCAGAGCTAGTCAAATAGAAAAGGAAGTACAAAAGCTTACTGAAGAAAATAATTCCTTAAAAATTAGAATTGGGCAAATGGAAGCTAAGGACTCCATGAGACATAAGAAAACAAACAAAATCAAAAGAATGAAAAGTAGAAAAAATGTGAATTATCACACTGGAAAATCAACTGACCTGAAAAACAGATCAGTGAGAGATAATTTGAGGACTACTAGGTTACCTGAAAGTTACAATTTTTTAAAAAGAGCCTAGACATCATTATATTGAGTAATTATGAATGAAAACTGCCCTGATATCCAAGAATCAGAGGACAAAACAAAAAATGAAAGAAATTTCTCTCCTGAAAGAGATCACCTCCTGAAATAGATCCCAAAATAAAAACTTCCAGGAATATTATAGCCAAATTCTTGAGCTCCCAGGTCAAGGAGAAAATATTGCAAGCAGCCAGAATTTCATGGAGCCATAGACAGTATAATACTGTAATTAGCAGCTTCTATGTTAAAGGATTGAAGGGCTTGAGATACAATAGTCTGGAGAGCAAAGGAGCTAGGATTACAACAAAGAATCACCTATCCAGTGAAACTAAGTATAATCTTTAAGGGGGAGAGGGAATGGACATTTAATGAAAAAGAAGACTTTAAGCATGTTGGAAAGACAAGAACTGAATAGAAAATTTGACTTTCAAATACAAGCCTCAAAAGAATGGAAAAGTAAACCAGAAAGAGAAATCCTAAGGGATTCAATAAGGTTAGACTGTTTATATTTATACATGAGAAGATAATACTTGTAATTCCTTAGAACTTTATCATTATTAGGGCCATTAAAATGAGTACACATAGAGAGAGGGCACAGATATATGTTAACTATGATGGAATGATGTTCAAAAATATAAAATTAAGGGGTAAGAAAGAGGATTCACTGGCAGAAAGAGGAAGGGAGAGGTGGAATAGAGTAAATCATCTCACATAAAAGAAGTGTGAAAGGACTTTTACAGTGGAGGGTAAGATGGGGAAAGTGGCAGGCAATACTTTAACCTTAGTCTCATCTGAATTATTCTCAAAAAATAACATACATACTCGGTTGGGTATAGCAATCTACCTTGCCCTATAGGGAAGTAGAAGAAGAGAGCAATGAAAAGGTGGGGGGAGAGGATGATGGAAGGGAGGACAGATTGGGGAATGTGGTGACTGGAAGCAAAACACTTTTGGGGAGGGGCAGGGTGAAAGGAGAGATAAAAATAAACAAGGGTGAAACTGAGGGAAATACACACAGTAATCACAACTGTGAATGTGAATGGGATGAACTGGCCCATAAAACAGAAGTAGATAGAGTGCAATAAAAATCAGAATTCTACAATACATTGTTAACAAGAAACATGCTTGAAGCAGAGAGATACACATAAAGTTAAGGTAAGAAGCTGGAGCACTATCTATTATGCTTCATCTCAAATAAAAAATGAAAAGCAGGGGAGTAGCAAGCATGATCTCAGAACAAAGCAAAAGTAGATCTAATAAAAAAGGAAGGAATATTTTTTCTAAAAGGTACCATAGAAAATGAAGCAAGAGCATTACTAAATATATATGCACCAAATAGTATATCATCCAAATTCTTAAAGGAAAAGGTAAATTAATTATAGGAGGAAAAAGAAAGGAAAACTGTTCTAGTGGGGAACCTTAACCTTACCCTCTCAGAACTATATAATTCTAACCAAAAAAAAAAAAAAAACACAAACAAGAAAGAAGTTAAAAGATTAATAGAACTGCTAAAAAGCTAGACCTCTAGAGAAAATTGAATGGAAATAGAAAGGAACGTACCATTTTCTCAGCAGTACATGACACCTACATAAAAATTGACCATGTGTTAAAGCATAAAAACTTCACAATAATTGTTGAAAGGCAGAAATATTAAATTCTTCCTTTTCAGGTAAAAATGCAATAAAATTACATTCAATAAAAGATAATGCAAACATAGATTAAAAGTTAATTGGAGGGGAGGAGCCAAGATGGCAGAGTAAAAAGATACACATATGCTAGCTCCGAACCCACAGCCCATAAAATACCTGTAAAGAACTCCCAACAAATTCTGGAGCAGCAGAAGCTACAGAACAATGGAGCAGACAAGATTTCTGTTCCAGAGAGCCCTGAAAAACCAACAGGAAAGGACAGTCACACCCTGGACCTGGAGCAGAGCCCAGCCCTGCCTTGGCCACAGGGCACCAAGAGGAGCTGATCCAAGCAGGCTTCAGGGACAGAATCTCCAACGGCCATGCAGGTCCCTCCACCCACAGGCACAAAAGGTCAGTGAGAGAGTCTTTTTGGCTCACCAAGAGGGGAGCGGGGTGTCCCCATAACTCAGGCCCCCTCGGGAGGCAGCAGCAGAGGCAGCAGGGGACAAGGGCTCCCAAAGCAGGCAGGAGCTCAGATCCATTGTTGAAGGTCTCCACATAAACCCCCTGAGGGAACTGAACTCTATGTGGAGGCCCTGCCCCCATCTGAGCACCTGAACTTAATCTCACACTGAATAGCAGCCCTGCCCCCACCAAAAGCCCTGAGGCTGGGAAGCAGCATGTGAATCTCAGACCCCAAGTGCTGGCTGGGCAGATCTGGAGGCATGGTGGGGGTGGAAAGAAAACTCAGAAGTCAAGTAACTGGCTGGGAAAATGCCCAGAAAAGGGGGGAAAAATAAGACAATAGAAGGTTACTTTCTTGGGGAACAGATATCTCCTCCCATCCTTTCTGATGAGAAAGAACAATGCTTACCATCAGGGAAAGACATGGAAATCAAGGCTTCTGTATCCCAAATATCCAAAATAAATATTCAGTGGGCTCAGGCTATGGAAGAGTTCAAAAAGGATTTTGAAAATCAAGTTTGAGAGGTGGAGGAAAAACTGGGAAGAGAAATGAGAGAGATGCAAGAAAAACATGAAAAGCAGGTCAACACCTTGCTAAAGGAGATGCAAAAAAATGCTGAACAACATAACACCTTGAAAAATAGGCTAACTCAATTGGCAAAAGAGGTTCAAAAAGCCAATGAGGAGAAGAATGCTTTCAAAAGCAGAATTAGCCAAATGGAAAAAGAGGTTCAAAAGCTCACTGAAGAAAATAGTTCTTTCAAAATTAGAATAGAACAGATGGAGGCTAATGACTTTATGAGAAACCAAGAAATCACAAAACAAAACAAAAAGAATGAAAAAATGGAAGATAATGTGAAATATCTCATTGAAAAAACAACTGACCTGGAAAATGGATCCAGGAGAGACAATTTGAAAATTATGGGACTACCTGAAAGCCATGATCAAAAAAAGATCCTAGACATCATCTTTCATGAA
Source organism: Notamacropus eugenii (assembly GCF_028372415.1). Taxonomy (NCBI): domain Eukaryota; kingdom Metazoa; phylum Chordata; class Mammalia; order Diprotodontia; family Macropodidae; genus Notamacropus; species Notamacropus eugenii. The sequence continues at coordinate 91,172,995 of NC_092877.1, forward strand.
ATTATCAAGGAAAACTGCCCTGAGATTCTAGAACCAGAGGGCAAAATAAGTATTCAAGGAATCCACAGATCACCACCTGAAAGAGATCCAAAAAGAGAAACTCTTAGGAACATTTTGGCCAAATTCCAGAGTTCCCTGGTCAAGCAGAAAATATTGCAAGCAGCTAGAAACAAACAATTCAAGTATTGTGGAAATACAATCAGGATAACACAAGATCTAGCAGCTTCTACATTAAGGGATCAAAGGGTGTGGAATATGATATTCCTGAAGTCAAAGGAACTAGGACTAAAACCAAGAATCACCTACCCAGCAAAACTGAGTATAATACTTCAGGGGAAAAATGGTCTTTCAATGAAATCAAGGACTTTCAAGCATTCTTGATGAAAAGCCCAGAGCTGAAAAGAAAATTTGACTTTCAAACACAAGAATGAAGAGAAGCATGAAAAGGTAAACAGCAAAGAGAAGTCATAAGGGACTTTACTAAAGTTGAACTGTTTACATTCCTACATAGAAAGACAATATTTGTAACTCTTGAAACTTTTCAGTATCTGGGCAGTTGATGGGATTACATACACATACACACACGCGCGCGCACACACACACACACACACACACACACACACAGCACAGAGTGAATTGAATAGGATGGGATCATATCTTAAAAACATGAAATTAAGGGGTGAGAGAGAAATATGTTGGGAGGAGAAAGGGAGAAATGGAATGGAGCAAATTATCTCTCATAAAAGAGACAGGCAAAGACTTTTTAGTGGAGGGAAAAAGAGGGGAGGTGAGAGAAAAACATGAAGTTTACTCTTATCACATTCAACTAAATGAAGGAATAAAGTGCACACTCATTTTGGTATGAAAACCTATCTTATAACACAGGAAAGTGGGGGAAAAGGGGATAAGCAGGGTGGGGGGGAATGATGGAAGGGAGGGCAATGGGAGGAGGGAGCAATTTGAAGTCAACACTCTTGGGGAGGGACAGGATCAAAAGAGAGAATAGAAGCAATGGGGACAGAATAGGATGGAGGGAAATATAGTTAGTCTTACACAACACGACTATTATGGAAGTCATTTGCAAAAATACACAGATATGGCCTATATTGAATTGCTTGCCTTCCCAAAGGGAGTGGGTGGGGAGGGAAGGATGAAGAGAAGTTGGAACTCAAAGTTTTAGGAACAACTGTCGAGTACTGTTCTTGCTACTAGGAAATAAGAAATACAGGTAATGGGGTATAGAAAGTTATCTGGCCCTACAGGACAAAAGAGAAAATAGGGACAAGGGAAGGGAGGGATGATAAAAGAGAGGGCAGATTGCTGATAGGGGCAATCAGAATGCTTGGTGTTTTGGGGTGGTGGAGGGGACAAATGGAGAGAAAATTTGGAACCCAAAATTTTGTGAAAATGAATGTTAAAAGTTAAATAAATAAATTAAAAAAAAAGAAGAAAAATAAATAAATAAAAGTTAATTGGAAACTAAATCATCTAATTGTAAAGTATGAGTGGACCAAAGAAATTGAAGGAATTAGAATAGGCAATGACGAAAACATGCTATCACTTGTTACAGATGAGATGATGGTATACTTTGAGAACCCAAAAGAATCAACTAAAAAACTATCTGAAATAATGAACAGCTTTAGCCAAATTGCAGCATATAAAATAAACCTATGTAAATTATCAGTATTTCTATATATTACCAACAAAGTTCAGCAGCAAAGGACAGAAATTCCATTTAAAACAACTGCAGACAATAAAAAAATATTTGGAAGTCTACCTAAAACCAGAAGCCACATGAACACAGCTACAAAACATTTAACACACAAATAAAGTCTGATCTAAACAACTGGAAAAAGATTAATTATTCATGGGTTGGCCAAGACAATGCAATAAAAATGACAACTCAACCTGTTACTTTACTTATTCAGAGCCATACCAATCAAACTAACAAAAAAATTATGTTATAGAGCTAAAAAAATAAATAATAAAGGATATTTATCTGGAAAAACAAAAGGTCAAGAATATTAAAAGAATTAGTAAATATATATATATTATATATATGCATATATATAATATATATATATCTAGATAGATAGATAGATAGATAGATATAGATATATAGATATATAGATATAGATATAGATATAGATATAGATATATATATATATATATATATATATATATCAAGGAAGGTGCACTAGTCAGATCAGATCTCAAACTGTATTACAAAGTAGTAATCCTCAGAATGATCTTATACTGCTAAAAAAAAAAAAGTGGTGGATCAGTGGAATAAATTAGATGCATAATACATAGTAGCAAATTACCATAGCAATCTAGTGTTTGATAAACACAAAGATCCAAGATTTTGAGACAATTATTTACCATTTCACAAAAACTGCTGGAAAAACTGGAAAGCAGTTTCGCAGAAACTAGGTATAGACCAGCATCTCACACCATCTGCCAAGATAAGGTCAAAAGGGGAACATGATTTAGACATAAAGAGTGATACCATAAGCAAATTAGGGGGTCATGGAATAGTTTACCTGTCAGATCTATGGATAAGGGAAGATTTTTGACCAACAAGAGATAGAGAGCAATAAAGAATATAAAATGGATAATTTTGATTACATTTAGTTTAAAAGGTTTTACATAAACAAAACCAAATGTGGCCAAGATTGAAAAGATAGCAGAAAACTGGGAGGATTTTACAGAAAGTTTCTCTAAAAAGGGGTCATTTCTCAAATATATAGAGAACTGAGTTGAACTAACAAAAATACAACTCATTCCCCAATTGATAAATGATCAAAGGTTCTGACAAGGCAGTTTTCAGAAGAAAAAATCAAAGCTATCTATAATTATATCAAAAAAAACTATGTATCATTATTGATTAGAGAAATATAAATTAAAAGAACTCTGATGTACCACTTCATACCTATCAGATTGGCCAATATGACAAGAAAAGTTGAATGAAAAATTTTGGAGGGTATGTGAGAAAATTGGAACACTAATGCACTGTTAGTTGAGTTGTGAACTGATCCAACTATTTGGAAGCCAGTTTGGAACTATGCCCAAAGGGTTATAAAACTGGGCATGCTCTGTGACACAGCAATTCCCCTACTAGGTCTGTATCCCAAGGAAACTTGAGGGGGAAAACAGGAAAAGGTCCTATGAAATATTTATGACAGCTTTGAGTGTATGTGTGTGTGTGGTGGCAAAGAATTGGAAATTGATGGGATGCCCATCAATTGAGGGTTGGCTGAACAAGTCCTGGTATATGATTTTAATGAAATACTGTTGTGCTATATGAAATGATGAGCAGAATGATTTCAGAAAAACCTGGAAAGACTTAAATGAACTGATGCAAAGTGAAATGAGAAGAATCAAGAGAATGGGGTACATAGTAACAGCAATATTGTATGACGATCAACTGTGAATGACTTAGCTATTCTCAGCAATACAATGATCTAAGACAATTCAGAAGGCTTTATGATGAAAAATGTTACCTGCTCTAGAGAAAGAACTGATAAAATCTGAACACAGATTAAAGTATTTTTTTTTTTACTTTTTTTGGAGTTTTTGTTATTGTTTTGGTTTTGGTTTTCTTTCACAACATAACTAAAATGAAAATGTTTTACATGACTGCACATTATAACATGTATCAAACTGCTTACCTTCTCAAAGAGAGGGGAGGGAGGGAAAGAATTTGAAACTCAAAATTTTAAAAACAAATTCTAAATATTGTTTTTACATGTAATTGGCAAAAAATAAAATATGTTTTAAAAGTAACTGGGCATCACTGACTAGATGAAGATAGGTTGTTCAACTGCTGCTAGATGCTAGACCAGGGTTGGGGAAACTGCAGCCTCGAGGCCACATGTGGTCCTCAAAAATGGCTCTCTGAATTCAGTCAAAGAGCTACACTTGAAGACCTAGAGGGCCACATATGTCCTCAAGGTTGAAGATTCTTCAATGCTGAGCTAGACTGATGTAATATCAATGTGATATCCACAGTAGCAGCTATGGATATGGATGCACATTTCCATGGTATATTCACAAAATATAAACTCTCTTCCTCAAAAACAAAACCAAAATATTTATTCAGATACCAGAAAACCAAATCCATCATAGGAACAAAGAAATCTATACACATTATTGATGCAGGGAGCATCATCCCCAAGTTTCCCTCCATCATCTACCCCCAAACAAGCTCCTTTAGGCAAACTCACTCCCTCACACCAGCTGCTCTGCTCTGCTTTGCCTGCTTTCTCCCAGCTCCACCTCACTCTCTCTTCCTGCTGCACCTGTTCAGCAAGATCCTCCCACCATCAGGCTTCATGTGACTCAGGCTATGGACTGGGTCAAAGCTCAAAGTAGATACAAAGGTCTATTAAGGGGCAGGGAAGATCTTCAAATTCCCTTAACATTACAACTGATTAGAGGGAAGCTTTGGAATTCCCAAGAGATTATTGGAGGGAAAAAAAAGGTTTCTCAGCAATTTGAAGAGCTGTCTGGAGAAAGGTAACACTAGGTTGCCCTGCCTTTTACTGCTTAAAAGGTAGCAACCCCTCAGAGATTTCTCTGCCTTGCTCTTTACTGTCACCTAAGGCTTGAGAAGGAAAAATCTCTTTGAGCTCAGTAAGGAAAATAATATTAAAAATAGTTTTGCAAATTGCAGGTGGGGGTGGAGGGGAGGAGAGAGAAGGGAAGGGCAGAGGATTAATTTATGAAGAGTTCACACTGCCTCCATGCGCAGCCAAGGGAGCAGACAAATATCTTGGCAAACCCCTAGGTTTAGTGTCTCTGATTTCAATAAAAGAGTTTTTACATTGCTTCAGCAACCTGAGAGTAATAGCCCTCCATAAAGAGGCTCTGCCTAGAAAGACAGCGGAGAGACTCTGGAGAAAATTGGCCCCCACTAGCAGGTGAAGATCAAGGACATCAAGGCTGAAGTTGAAAGTCGTGAGTTATCTGGGCACATGCATTTCTCTATTTATGTGTCTCTCTTCTACACTACTATAAATCTATGCCCACTCTCCTCCACAGGTCCATGGGCATTGGTGGAGAAAAACTGACTTAGGTTATGTCATGATTTTTCTTGCTTTCACCTTATTGTTCAGCAAATGTTTCATGATTAAGAATTAACGGTGCCATCTAGGCTGATTTGTTTAAGTGGGAAGTACTCTGGTAGGACCTCAGGAGCTATAGTGGTGAATAATATATAACTTCTCCCACACCAGGGTTACCCCTTATAGCATCATAGCCACCTACTCTGGGAATGCCTGTTTACCAGGATGAGTGCAGGTGGAGTAAATGAAAAAGAGAGAGAGAGAGAGAGAGGAGTGAGAGGAGTTGTGGGTGGATTTTCTGCTTCTGCTATATTACTATTTTGAGGAAGCAATTATATGGAACATATACCAATTGTGTGACACAAAACACATTTGCTGACACATGCATGTCACTTCCAAAAAGAGAGATGTTACTGACGAGGTGAAAACCAGTAGCACCTGAAGAATGATTGGGAAGCTCTTACAGTTGTGCACAGCCATTGACCCTGGTGTTCTTCTGAGAGTTTTGTAAACAAAGCCATAAATGTTTTTTTGTTTTTTATGTTAGCTGCTTGAAGCAGATGATAACAGATCAAATGATGAGGAAGAGCTATTCAATTCATTTTGCTTCTTTCTTCTCTGGTAAGGAGATTGATTTTTAGAATGGAAAGGCAGAAAAATATGGAGAGTAGAGTACTGAAACTAAAGATCATCAGAGAAATAGTAAAAGAGTGCCAAACGATCCTCATTAATCACAAGTCACCAACTAACTTTCAGAACACTAAAGAAACATTGTAGAGTCTTTGATCTGCAGGTCATCTGGCACTAATGAATTCTTACCAGATCAAGACAGGGACTATAAGATGTCCCTCTACAGAGGAGTGGTTCTTCATATTGCTCTGATTTTATTCCAGTTCAATAGTTTGGTTGCTTCACAGAACATCAGAGAAGAAAGAGATTTTGGAAATCATCCTATTCAATGCATTCATTTTATACGTAAGGGGACCTGTGCCCAGAGAGGTTAAGTAATGCTCATGGATGCACAGCTCATTGTTAGATGACCTGAGAGAAGAACCCAAGTTGTATTTCCTCGGTTCTTACATAGAATAGTCACAAAGTGTCATCGAATTTCAAAAATATGAGAGACCTCAGAAATAATCAAGGCTAATCCCCTCATCCAAGACTTAGAAATTTGCGCAAGGTCACACAGTTTGTTGATGACAGAGACAGAACTATAGCACAGGTCTTTTGTTCATAGTGTACTGTTCTTTCTGCTTTATCATTCTCTATCTCTCTCTCTCTCTCTCTCTTTCTCTTCCTCTCCTACTCTCTCTCTTAAAAATAAATACAAATTTTGCTTCTGTTCATTGCTTTTTTTAAAGAAAATAAGAATGTTGTTTGAGATTCAATACATGTGTGTGATTTCTAGGTTTGAGGATTCCTGTCATGAAGGGATGGTTAAGCTCTCTGTTCCATCATTTAAGGAATGTCTCCAAGTAGGAACCAGGAAGGAACAGTAACTTCAGAGCTGAACAGATATGGTTAGGACAGAAGATTGGAAGGTGGCTATAGGAGTAGGAAGCAAATTCTATGTCAATTTGCTTTGTGCTATTAAATGATCAACCCCATTTCACCATCTCTAGCAGTAGATGAATGAATGATGCTGCTGTAAAACATAAGCCTTTAAGGGATCCAGAGGTCCTTGAGAATGAAATATACTATGAAACTAGCTAATACTATCAGGGTGAAAAATGTTTAAAATTAAAGGTTTATTGGGCTGCTATGTGAGGCATAGAATTGCCAAAGGGTGATTTTAAACAGCCTTAGCTTGACAGTCTTATAATATACTGAGAACTCTCTTGAGCATCTCAGTTCAAGGAAGATATCATAAATTCAACTCGATAAAAACTTAAGACAGACCTAAAAAAGAAGACCTTTAACAATCATCAATCAGTCACTAAGTGTGTGCCCAGTGCCCTCAAATAGAGCCAAGAAGTTTAGAGGATAGCAAAGAACCAAGAAATCATTATTACCCCTTCTCTAGGAGTTTACTCTCTGGATGGAAAGACAAGATCGCCTCCTAGAAACAATTGGAGACTACAATAAAACAATTAATTGCTAAATGGAAATAGAGTAGACTAGAGTCCTCTAGGATTTCAAAGAAGAGAAAAATGTCATACTGGACTGGAATAGTTAGGAAATATTTCTTGATGTAAGTATGCCTTAGGTTTGACCTTGGGGGAAGTACAGAATTGAGATTAGTTCCAAGAAGGGGATACGTACTTCAAGCAGGAACAAAAGCTGTGAGTGCAAGAATGAGTACAGCCCAGGATCAAATAAATGAGATAATATTTGTACAAAGCACTTAGCACAGCACCTGACACATAGTAGGTGCTATATAAATACTTGTTCCCAGCCCCTTGAGGGTAGGGATTATCTGGCCTTTATGTTGGTATCCCCATAATTTGGCACAGTCCTAGGCAAATAGCAGCTTGATAAATGCTTATAATTCATTTATTTTCTCCCAAGAGCCAGTAGCTACTACAGGCTCCAGATCTTTCCCTTCCTCCTTCCTTTCCCCTATTTCAAGTTTACATAGTATGTTGCCTAATTCTTCAGACCATTTTCTGATACCTGACTAATCTGATAAATTAATTATGCTAATGTGCTGATGGGGTGCTAAATAATGATCATGTTTCTCCTTACCAAGTGACATATTTGCTTTTTAACAGAGACCTTTTGGAAACAGTGCCTAAATGAGAAACTAATGGTGGGGAAGCAAGTGGAGGGAAAGATTATGGAGCCCTTCAACTAACCTCAAACAATAGCTTCTGTATTAGACAGTGGTTGTGAGGGGAGTGCAGTTTGGTTGAAAATAAACTAATGAAAACCATCTAGATCTGTAAAATAAAAAGCAATTTAAAGGTTGGAAAATTAAGGGACATAAGACACAAAGGTAAATAAAGGAGATGAAATAAAGCACTATTTCTGGGGAAATGCTAAAAGAAGAACGAAACTACAACACAAATTTCTATAGAAAGTAATGGAGTCCCACAACTGGAGTAATACTAGTAAAAACACACAAAATTCCTTAATTCAAAATATCTACTCCCAGCCCATGGAGAGAAATGCACTATTTGATAACTATTCCAATTTCTTTATTAAGCAACATTATAACTGTCATCAAATAGCACTGTAAAATATCTCCCCTTGCTCCATGCGCAGGCAACATGTTTCAGGAAATATAAAATAATGCAAAGAGAAATGGAGTTGGTGCCTTCCTAAAAGCCAGTGAGGGTGAAAAAACAAACATTTTCAGTGGTACAACATCCCAAGCACAAAATGATAAATAATTTCCTTAATCAGCTTCTTCCATGTGTTCAAAATAGAATCATAAGATCTAGAATTGGAAGTAATCTTAAATATTATTTAATCCAATCACTAGATTTCTGAGATAAGGAAAATGAGACTCAGAGAAATTGGGTGATTTACCCAAGAACACACAGATAGGAAGTAACAGCGACAGGGATGGAAGCCAGGTCCTTTAACTCCAAATGTATTGCTCTGTCACCACTGGACCCAGATGGTTCTGGAGGAGAAAGTGAGGTGGTGACTTTGCACAGCCTTCCCACACTTAAATCCAATTCATCTGCAAGTCATGGCATCATCTTCCTGATATCATGGTCCTCTTTAGGGACAAAGGACAAACCACACAAAGTACTCTGTCCATTTCTCTCTGTAGAATGAGCCACCCACTCTCACCCACAGATACAACTCCTTAGAAAGGCTAATTGATTGTCCAGATTGAATTGGATTGGATTGGCAATGAGATACACACACACACACACACACACACACACACACACACATGAACACATATATATCCGTATATGTGTGTTCATTTATATAGATGCGTATATAGAGATAGAAACATATTTTATGCAGACATTTTAGGTACAGTTTATCAATATAAATAATATTCCTTCTCACTGTTTTATTTGACTGTGTGCTCTGTAGTCCTTAAGTCCCCCAGAAAGTTATGTGTTAAATAGGAACAAATTATGGAATGGGGGGCTAGAAAAATTCTCACCATATCCCCCTTCTGAATTTCCTATTCCAACTGGTCTGCTGACCCTGCTTGAACAGAAAATTATGGAATGTAATTAGTTTCTATGCTTCTGAAATGATGGGCAATGAAGTATTTAAGTATCAACTATGTGCCAGGCAGCGTGCTCAGTGCTGGGGACTCAGATACAAAACCCAGGAGCTTCCCTCATAAAGGTGGAAACAACACATATAAACTAGTACAGCAGAAGGGTATTAAGGTATGGGAAACCACAGGGATGGTGAGAACAATGGGGCAGGACTGTGGAAATCAAGGACTAGCACTGAAGTGGCCAAGGTAAAAGAACACGGCCCCATGGTTGGTAGGTAGACAAAGTGAGGTTTCACAAATCAGGTGTGCCCATTCTCAGGGCACGATTTCCCAAGTTTTTCCAAAGTTTGGTCTTGAGAAGTTAGGAAATGGAAAGGATGGGGAAAGGAGAACTATTCCACTCCCATGACAAGGAGAATGTTACTTTAATGCCCACCTCCTCCCTACACTTAACCTTTCTATTGCACTTCCCTAATCTACTCGGAGTCCCAGAAAGGGGCTCTACAGAAGGTAGAACTAAAATCAAAGGGTAGAAGGAACAGGATTTCACCTCAAAAAAAAGTCCTTATACTTCGAACTCTCTGAAAATGAGATGAGCTCCCTCATTAGGTATGGCTTCCTCACACTGGTAGATATGTTGCCTATCCATCTGTTAAGGAGGGTCCCCTCCAAATTTGAGGTTCTATTATCTCAGTTCCATGCTTAGCTAGTCTTTTTCTCAACTAACATTTAATAAAAGATTACTACTCACTATTTCATTTTCACCCACACAAAGCTCCTTGCTGTTCTTTTCAAAAGGTTTTACCACTTCTGACTATGTGCTTTCACACCTGCTGCTTACACATCTACATGTGTCCTTGGCTTTTTCATGCAGTCTCCCTCCTCTTCCTTGACAGGCCTATTAATAAATTACACCTCCTCCACAGAGCCGTCTTTCTTCCATGTTTCACTACCCCTCATATCACCAAACCTACTTTTCTGCTTATTCACTGTTCATGCCATACTATGGTTACACATTTCCATAATTTGTAGAATTCTTGCACTTCTGTATCCCCCCCTAGCATGGTTATTTACACCAAGGCCAGCTATTCTAGCTTCTCCTTTTGAGAAGCACCCAACAAATACCACAGAGGCTTGTAACATCATTGGGTCTTCTCAGTTTCAATCAATTAATCAGCAAGTATACATAAGGGAACCTGTGCCCAGAGAGGTTAAGTAATGCTCATGGATGCATTGGTTGTTGTCCTTAAGACTTCAAAGAGGATCAAAATGACATCACCATTGTAAAGTGAAATTTCAGTGTGTCCAGCTGTGGTTGATTAGACCAATATGAGCTCAGAATGCTCTGCCACAGGTTGGACACAGATAGTCCATATGAATATTTGGGGTGGATATCCCAAATTTGTGCATCCCGCATTTACTTTGTGCTGTCTCAATTCTGCTTTGCTCAAAGTGTACAGCACCCTTTCTGATGTGGGCATGCCATACTTAGAGGTCCTGTGCCAATGTCTCCCATGTTGCACAGTCAAATCCAAAGTTCTTGAGAGAGACCTTGAGAGTGTCCTTGTATGGTTTCTTCTAGGAACCATGTGATCACCAACCCCATGCAAGTTCTCCATAAAATAGGCTTTTTGACAAGCGTACATTTTTCCATTTGAACAACATGGCCAGCCCACTGGAGTTGCTCTCTCTGAAGCATAGTTTGAATACTTGGCAGTTCAGTTTGAGCAAAGACTTCAGTGTTTGGTACCTTATCCTGCCAAGTTATCCGCAGAATCTTCCTAAGACATTTCAAATGGAAGCAATTCAGTTTCCTGGCATGGCGCTGGTAGACTGTCCATGTTTCACAAGCATATAACAATGAGGTCAGCACAACAATTCTGTAGACCTTCAATTTGGTAGTCAGTCTAATACCTCTTCTCTCCCAAACCTTTCTTTGGAGCTTCCTGAATATTGAGCTAGCTCTGGCACTGCATGTATCAACCTCATTGTCAATGTGAACATCCCTGGAAAGTACACTACCAAGGTAAGTGAACTTATCCATAGCATTCAAAACTTCTCCATTTGTTGGAAGTGATGGTTCCATGTATGGATGGCATGGTGGTGGCATGAAGCAGCAGGTGAGGATACCCTGGGAGCTGTAGTCATGAACCTGCACAAAGGTGGCCCAGGCCATAGGGTCATTTCTCATTGGAAGCAGTAGTGGGACTTGGCAGCCCCCTGGGTGTCTGAGCAGCCTTTTAGGATTGCACTGTTCACCTCCTGGTGTGGGGAAGGGGGCTAGAAAAGGTGTCCTAAACATGGCCTGCTTCCCCAACCCTGGCCTGATTACCATGGCAGGAGGAGAATCCCTCTATGTGGTCGAAACACAAAAAAATATACAAAAATATCTGTAAAGATGATTCCATTCACCATTGGCACATGAAACATGCACACACTAATAGACAAAACAAATTTCAGTAGACTTGAAAGAAGAACTGCTCTTGTTGCAAGAGAACTCAATAGGTATCATATCCAAATAGCAGCCTTGAGTGAAACAAGGTTGGACAATGAAGGCCAGCTTACAGAAGTTGGAGCTGGATACACCCTTTTCTGGAGTGCGCACAGTGAGGGGGAGCACCATAAAGTTGACCTAGGTTTTGCAATCAAAACTAATCTAATCAGCAAGCTGGTATGCCTGCCAAAAGGAGTGAATGACAGGCTCATGACAATGTGATTGCCACTTGCAGGAAAATGTCATGCCACCATCATCAGTGCCTATATTCCCACCATGACAAACCCTGATGAAGTCAAAGAAAAATTTTATAAAGACCTAGAGACTCTTATCATCAATGTGCCAAAAGAGGACAAGCTTATAATTCTGGGTGACTTCAATGCTAGAGTAGGCTCAGACTACCAGACTTGGCAGGGAGTCCTAGGGAGGAATAGAGTTAAAACAGGGGCAGCAATGGTCATTTACGGCTGAAGACTTGTGCATCATATGACCTTCTCATCACCAACACTGTCTTCCCTTTACCTAAACACAACAAAACTTCATGGATGCACCCTCCCAGAAAACACTGGCATCTAATAGATTATGTGATTGTAAGGAGAAGAGACAGACAAGATGTAACAGTGAAAAAGGCCATGAGTGGTGCAGAGTGCTGGACTAATCACAGACTTATCCTTTTCAAGCTAATATTCGTGTTCACCAAAAGTGCCACCCCCAAGACAAAATAACTACTAGAAGAATGAATGTCAACAAATTAGAGCACTTCTCTGAGCATGAATAGTTTGTTGCTGACTTGGAGGGAAAGTTGAGCCAACACATAGTTGGCAACAGTGGAACAGAAAAGGAGGGGGCAGCTCTCAGAGATTTGGTATACAGCACTGCATTTGCTCATCTGGGTCAGAACACTCACAAACACCAAGACTAGTTTGATGAAAATGATGGGGAAATCTAGAAGCTTCTAAATGAAAAATGAGAACTCCACAGAATTTACCAGCAAGATAGTTCATCCACCTCTAAGAAGGCTCCATCAAAAGCAAAGTACAAGCAAAACTTAGAGAGATGCAGGATACCTGGCTCAGTAAGAAGACAGATAAAATTCAGCTTTATGCTGATAGTAACAATCTGAAACACTTTTATGATTCCCTGGAAGCTATTTATGGACCAAAAACCTGTGGTGCATCACAACTACTGAGTGCTGATGGAGCCACATTGATTAGTGATAAGGACATGATCCTAGAGAGATGGGCTGAACATTTCCATAGTGTTCTCAACAGACCATCATCAATCATTGCTGAGGCCATTGACTGTTTACCTCAGGTTGAAGTCAATCCCTCCTTACCAGCACTTCCAACTGAAGAAGAGATTTTGAGGGCCATTAGGCTCCTTTCATATTTCAAAGCACCTGGTGCTGATTCTATTCCAGCTGAGATTTACAAGGTAAGGGACCCATTGCTCATACAAAAGCTGACTGAAATTTTCCAGGTTACATGGCAAGAGGAGGTTATCCCCCAGGAGTTCAAGGATGCCTCCACTGTCCATCTCTATAAGGGTAAAGGGAATATATTGTCCTGTGACAATCACAGGGGAATCTCTCTCTTAGTCATTGCTGGCAAAATTCTTGCTAGAGTCCTCCTTAATAGACTAATCCTTCACCTGGAAGGTGGGCATATACCTGAGAGTCAGTGTGGGTTCAGAAAGGGCCAAGGAACAGTCAATATGGTGTTTGCTGCCCAGCAACTCCAGGAGAAATGCCAGGAGCAGAACAGAGGTCTGTACGCAATATTTGTAGATCTGAACCAAGGCTTTTGACATTGTTAGTTGTGAGGGCTTATGGCAAATTATGTCAAAATTTGGTTGCCTGGAGAAGTTCATCAATATTGTACATCAATTTCATGATGGCATGTTTGCCTGGGTTCTGGATAATGGATAAAGCTCTTGTGCCTTCCCAGTCACCAATGCAGTGAAACAGGGCTGTGTGCTTGCTCCCAAGCTTTTTAGCATGATGTTTTCAGACATGCTGACAAATGCTTTCAATAAGGATGAACACGGCATCAAGGTCCACTACCATACTGATGGTAAATTCTTCAATTTGAAAAGGTTACAAGCCAAGACCAAAGTGGAGAGAGTGTTGGTGCATGATTTTCTGTTTGCAGATGATTGTATGCTCGATGAAGCTTCTGAAGATGAGATGTAACAAAATATGGATCAATTCTCTGATACCTGTGCTCATTTTGGCCTAATAATTAACACCAAAAAAAACCACATGTGCTCCATCAGCCATCACCACACCATCACAGATACATAACTCATTGTTAGATGACCTGAGAGAAAAATCCAAGTTGTATTTCTGCAACCGAGTATTGAATTATCCACTGTGTGCCAGAGACTGTGCTAGGTGTTGAAGATACAAAAACAAAACAATCCCTGTCCTCAAGGAATTCATATTGTAAGATGAGAGACAACATGTAAACAAGTATAAAAAAACCTATAAAAGACAATCTAAAGGTTATTTTCAGGAAAAGGCACCAACAACATAGCCATAACAAGAATGTATTAAGGGCTGATTAAGTGCTTATGCCAAGTTCTAGACATACAAAGATGTAAATGAAAAGGTCCCTGACCTCAAGGAGTTCACATTCCATTAAGGAACACAACATGTAAATGTAGGAACTTGGGAGAGAAGGCAGGCACTAGCAGCTATGGGAAATGTAGGAAAACAATGTTTGAATTTACCACTTGAAGGAAACAAGGGATTTTTAAAAGAAAGAAGCAGATAAGGGAATCATTTTAGATAATGGATGCAGTCTTGGCAAAGGCATAGTGATAGGAGGTGCATGTGAGGAACAAGTGAGGAGGAGGGTTTAGCCAGATATATGAAAGAGAATAGTATGTAATAAGTATGCAAAGACAGGTTAGAGTAAGGTTGTAAAGAGTTTTGTAAATGCTGAACACATTGACTGGTTGTCGTCCTTTGTTTTCAAAGAGGACCAAAATGACACCACTATGCTAGAGTCAAGTTACAGTGTGTCTCACTGTGGCTAATCAGACCAGTACGAGCTCAGAATGTTCTACCATGAGTCAGGCACAAATAGTCCATGGGAACATTTGGGGTGGACTCTTTAAATCTGTGCATCTCATGTTTCTTTGGAGCTACTTCAATTCTGCTTTGCTCATGGAGTACAGTACCTTCTTTGATGCAGGCACACCATGCTGGGAGATCCTTTGCCAACATCTCCAAAGCTTAACACATAGTGGTCTATAGCAAGCATTTAAAAATGCCTACTGACTGACTAAACAGAGAAATTCAGATGACAGCTCTTCTATGATTGAGTAGCAGGCTTTTAAGGACCACTGGGGCCAATAATTTTATCCCTCTAGAGCCAATTTGGTCATAAGACTCTAATTTAGTTAGGGTGATCACAGAACAGGGGTGGGGAATTTATGTCCTCAATCAAGGCCACATGTGGCCCTCTAGGTCCTCAAGTCAAAGGGCTACACTTAAGGACCTAAAGAGCCATATGTGGCTTCAAGGACACAGGTTACCCACCCCTGTCTTGAAATGATAAACATACAATCCATGTGAAAAGCTTTTCCAACTTTTCCAGACCAGATCAACCTTACATTTCGTTATTACAGTCTTCAATATTTCAGAGTTACCTCCACGACAAACTGAGGGATTCTAATGGAAGATTATATGTGTAATATGTGTGTGTGTGTGTGTGTGTGTGTGTGTGTGTGTGTGTGTGTTTGAGCAAGCTTGATTCAAGGCTTGTGGTTTCTTTCCTATGGAGAACTGTCTCTATTGATATAGATGGTCACTTTTAGATAATTACCTTAGCACTGAGAATTTAGATGACTTCTCCTTCTTGGCAGAGCCAATATGTACAAGAGGCAATATTAGAACCTATCTCTTTTTAACTCTGAGTCCATTTATTTATGCATTATATTATGCTTACTTGTTGTGGAGAAAGATGGATGCATAAGAAACATGAAACTTGTGTTTAGTGTATCAAGAGGCTAGTCGATCTAGAAATTTTGTTAGATTTAAGTTGAATTTAATTTTTGCCACATAATCTGAAATTTAGATTCATTAGAAGCCCTAGAGATCATCTAGTCCAGAAGTGGGGAACCTGAGGCCTTGAGGTCACACGTGGCCACCCCAATCTAGTCTAAACTCTTTGTTTTACAGATGAAGAAACAGAGATCCCAAGAGATGAGGGGATATTCCAAGAGTCAAGAAGCTAATTGGTAGCAGAACAAGGATTGGAATCCAGGTTTCCTACTTCTCAGTTCATTGTTCTTTCTATAGTTATATGTATATAAACATATAGCTATATGTAGCTTTCCTAGCTATAAATGTATTACTGAAATGGACGAATCCCGTTGTCTCTAATCAAGCAAAATTTTGTCTTAAGGAAGCATATTGGATATTTAGAAGAATCTTGAAATGAATTCTTTAGAAATAAAGAATTCTTTCATAAAGTAAATAATCATTCCCTAATGAAAAACATTTATTATGAGGAATTCCAATCTGGATTTTCATGTAAGAGCTTTGCTTAATTTAGATTTATACTTACAGATAAGTTATACTGACAAGGACTTATCATGACTTTTCTCCTTTTATTAAGATATTTCATTTAAAAAAAAATAGATGTCATGTAAATCCATTACCCTTATATCCTTTTTAAAGTACTAATAAATACAGTATCTCAGATAGCAAATCTATTACCTAATAAGGGGTAAGTCATTTCCAAAAGGCCAAAGCACTGGTCATGTATTAGAACAGGGAGTTCCAAAGATGGAGCTCACCCATGAAAATCAGCCAGCCTTTCAGTGTTCTGAGTACACTAATTCAATATAGTTATCTTATATAGTTATCTTTTGTAGATAGAACAGGAAATGTTCACTTCTCTTGTTTTCCTGTATCAGCCTCCCTCTCTCAGTAAGACCCCCTACACTTAATGAAGTGTTGAAACCTATCAGCACATTCTTGTCTGCAATAGGACAGAGGCACATTTCACATAGCGAAAAATCTTAATGAAAAGTGACAACCCGCCTCCTCGCGGTGATTCAATTTTAGTCCATCCGAGAATCTGCTAATAAATTTGTCTCTTGCTTGATTTCCATCTCCTTCAGCTTTCTATTGATTCAAGATTAATCAAGCACATCATTTTCCCCCCATAAGAAAATTCAGAATCAATCCAAATCTACTCTTCATGCTAACTTTGGCCTTGAAGATACCAGACATTATTTTGCTTCTCCTGGCTCCCTGAAAAGGACGGTAGCATGTCCCAGGAACAAATGCCAGCGAATACTCAGCCCTCCAGTCCACTGTGTGCCTCAACCTGGAACTTACCTCTGCAGACAGAACTGGGGCAGTCCCTGTAGTTCAGAGCCATACAGATATTCAACTTAACAAATATCTACTGTGTACCAATAGGGCATTATGCTAGGAATTAGGGAAGACACTAAGTTTTGACAAGCTATGGTCTCTGTCTTCATGGACTTTATTGTCTAGTTGGGATTACAGCACACACACACACAAATAACTCTTTGACATTATGGCTCATTAAATATCTATTATCCACAAATTTAGCTAAGACCTTCTTGAATCTTTATAACATATGCCTATGTATATCTGACTTTAGAAGTATATATATATATATATATATATATATATATACCATACCATCCATATATAGAAATAGACATATATACATACAGAGAGAAATACACATATATGCTATTTATATTATATACATACACTCATCAGTGATTGGCATATAGTAAGAAGTTATTAAATGCTTGCTGGCTGACATTCCTGTACATTACAATCATTGCAGTTGCTATAGGTATTATATAAAAATGTTGATTCACTCTATTTCACTTCAGTTAAAAAGTTCTTATTGTAGAAGACTGAATCATATCAAATTAGAGTGGAAGGAATCTAAAAGCTCAATCTAGTCTAATTCCATCATTTTACGTAGATTTGATGACATTAAGCTACAGGCATGATGACCCCTCAGTTTTTGCAGCAGACCTAATCCTAGAACCCAACTCTCATCACTTTAGTCTGGTTTTATTTAACTAAACCATGCTACCACAATATCACTGCTACACTTCAAGAAGTTAAAGCTTTTCTAAAGATGAAAAGCTTGTCCATTTCAGCTTTTATGTAGAGTGTTCAGAGACTGGATAACCTGAGGGTGGGAAGTAAGGTTAAGCTGAAAATCCATTCATTCTGTGGTTTGTCAGGTTATTATGGAATAGGGCTCAGAACACTCTTGAATCCAATGGACCCAGGGTCACAGAACTAGTATCTGAGGAAGAATTCAAACTCAGATTTTCATGACTCCAAGTCCTTCCTTTTATCCACTGTCATCTTCCTGCCTTATGATAACTATACAGTACATACTTCATCATTTTTTCAGGATTAAGTTATAACAAATTTTAGCATGTAACACAATTTTTAATTTTGTACAATTTTATCCTGGACACCCTAGAAGCAACAAAGATTTGAATAAAGTTCATCCATAGTCAACACCACCATGTGTACACTCCAAAGTCATCAGACAAGATTGATCTCCATTTGTCCCTAGGGAAAGTGATCTGTTTTGCATATCAAAGTAAAGAACTTCTGTGCATGAGGAAAAGAGTCTCTGGAACTGTTTAAAATCAGTCTTATTTGTGCTGCTGGTCATCTTAAGTTGTGGCAAGAAAAATTGTTTATGAAATGCCATCTATGGAGTCAACATGGTGCTACAGAATAAAAGAAAGACAAATGGGCTATTAGCTCAAGAAGCTTACCCTCTAATTAGACGTATTGACACTATGGACCTATTCTACCTTTTTACCCCTCTCTTTCCTTCTACCAACAAGCTCCTGGACATGCTCACAGTTGGCTTATCCTGGTTTCTTGATATTACCACATCTCTCCCCCCAAATCCGTTCTTATTCATAACTTAACATGAAGCAGAAGAAAACAGCTGTTAGGATCTAGAGATAATGGAGAAGTAGGGTCACCACCACTCCAGCAAAACAAGGTAGCTCCACAGTTATCAATGATTCACTCAGAGATTAATGCTACTACCTAGACTGCACTTCCAGCTTATTTTCGCTAAAATACAACCTCAGATTTGGTCTTTGACTTCATCTTAGTTCCTCCAGTTAAAAGTCAGATTTGTTAGACTGTTCCCATTGTATCATCTTGGGATTTGCTTTTGCAGACCCTGGACTATTTCTGTCCCTTTGTTTGAATCATTTCTCCCTTGGTTAAAAAATAAAAATCATACTTTTTTCTGACTGAAAACACTCTCATTGTCCTCCCAGGTGTCGGTCTTACCAACCAAACTTTAAGTTATGAAAGACTATATACATCCCAGCTTTTTCCCAAGGCCATGGCATGACTCAGTTGTTTGCCTACCAATATGAAGCCACAATAAAGTAACAATTTGGCAATCAATCCACGTAGCCAGAATGTACCAGCTGTTGCCAGTACAGATGCTCTCCCCTTTGAGAACAACTGTAGCCAGTCTATATGGGTAGACAGCTAGGCTGGCACTTGGCTGGCATTTCTCAACTGACACTCAATTTGCAAAGTAAACCTCCAGTCTTGCTTATCTACCTGTCTAAACTATGAGACATTTCAAACTGGATTCCTATATGTAAGAAAAATCAACCTCAAACCCTCTTTTTTCAGTAGTTTGCCTATGATGGTAACATTAAGTTAGAGTCAAGTTACAATGTATTGACTGTGGCTGATCAGACTAATATGAGCTTGGAATGCTCTACCACAGGTCAGGCAAAAATAGTCCATGTAAGTATTTGAGGTGGATTCTCTAAATTTGCACGTTGTATTTCATTTGAATTACTTCAGTTCTGCTTTGCTCATAGAACATAGCACTTCCTTTGATAAGGGCATGCCATGCTGGGCGGTCCTATACCAGCGTCTCCCATGTCTCACTAGTTCCAAAGTGCTTCAGAGAGCCCTTGAGATTGTCTTTGTATCATTTCTTCTGACCACTATGTGAGTGCTTGCTTTGTGTGAGTTCTCCCTAGAATAGTCTTTTAGGCAAGTGTACACTTGGCATTCTACAGTAGAGTTTGAATGCTTGTCAGTTTAGTTCAAGAAAGGACATCAGTGTCTGTTACCTTATCCTGCCAAGTGATCTTTAGAATCTAAGATAATTTAAAAGGAATCAATTCAGTGTCCTGGCATGGCAGGTAGACTGTCCAGGTTTCACAAGCATACAACAATGAGGTCAACACAACAGCTCTGTAGACCTTCATCTGGGTAGTCAGACTAAGACCTCTTCTCTCCCATACTCTCCTTCAGAGTCTCCCAAACACTGAGCTAACTGTGGCAATAAGTGTGTCAACCTCATTATCAATGTGCACATGTCTGGAAAGTATATTGCCAAGGTAAGTGAACTTACCCACAGCATTCAAAACTTCTCCATTTGTTGTAACTCATGGTTCTGTGTATAGATGGTATGGTGCTGGCTGGTGGTGTAGCTGTGTTTTCTTGGTTTTGTTAAGACAAAATTAGCATAAGTAGCAGAAAATCAATCCACACTTTGTTGCTTCTCAGTTTCAGAAGCCACATTGAGTGTTCAATCACCTACAAACAAAAAATCATGTACCAACTCTCCCTCCACTTTAGTCTTGGCTTGTAGCCTTTTCAAATGTACCTATTACTATTAAGCATACCACCATCCTCTCAGTCACCTAGGTTTACAACCTAAGTGTCAACTTCTAGTGCTAATTCTTTCCCACCCCACCCCCATATCTAACCTATTGCCAAGTCCTATTAATTATGCCTTCACATCTTTTTTACACATTCCCTTCTCTCCTCTGACACATCCACCACCTTGGTGCACACCTCATCAACACACTACTAGAGTATTATGATAGCTTTCGAGTTGGTCTCCCCACCTCAAGTAGCTTCCCATTCCAGGTCACCCTCTACTCAGCTATCAAAGTGATCTTTCTAAAGCATGGGATTAATTGTTTTTGCCTTTTTTTTTGTATCTCCAACACTTAGAAATTGCCTGACACATAATAAGCAATTAATAAATGCTTGTTGACGGACTGACTATTCTGAGGGACATCAAGAATAAGATTTGATAGAGAAGACTTCTTTATGGTGAAGTAGGCAACTCTAGCAAGTCTGGTTATATGGGTGATGCTCCCAACACTAGGGATCACAAGTCCAATCATAGAGGAAACATCACTCCTATAAGTAGATTTGCTAGAACTGCCCCACTTCACTACTACATCTACTACAATTTCCTTCAGATCTCAAGACATGACATCTGTTAAAAGTCTGAGCAGTAACAATGTCCAAAGGTCAGCAGCAGCTTCCTCTTTCCCTCTTAGGTGTGCCAAAGGTTGTAGAACCATGTCATCAAAGTTCATAAAATGTATTTCTTTACTGTTCTTTGCCACTGTTTCCTGAAAACATCCCAATACCCTTCTGTAGGTCAGCAAACATTTATTAAGCACTTAAACTGTGCTAGCCATGTGCTAAGTGCTGAAAAACAAAGAAAGACAAAACTCCTCCCTACCCTCCAGGGGCTTACCTCCCACTGGGTAATACTCTATAAATAGCCAGATGCGTATTCAAAACAAAGTTTAAATGGAAGACAATCTCATGAGAAAGGCACTAACAAACACTTGAGGGAAACAGGAATGAGATTTTCAGGGAGAAAAAAACCTGAAAAACAAGAGGGATTTGCACTGACATCTTGGAGACAATTGTGGAAGCTAGGAAGCAGGGGTAAGGAGGAAAAGCATTCCATGTATGTAGACAGGGAAAAGTTTCAAAGCTATATATCTTTGGTCAAACCTTAGGTTTGGGCAGAAAAACTTAACTCTCCTCTTGGCAGTACCCTAGTCAGATTTTTGCCAATCTACTGGCCATGCCCTGGAAAAGACCTTGCCCTTTGCTACCTGGATGCAAAGATAAGAAAGATTTGTCTCTGCCTTAGATTGCTTTTTGTAAGCTTCAGGTTATAAGACTCTAGAAGTTATTTCCCTGCTACCTCTTTATATTCCTGGTGTCTCAAATCTCCAACCTCCTGGAAGCACCATTTCTTTAGTTCTTGACCCGTTCAATCCTGGCCAGCTTGAAGAGCAGCCATAGCCAATGACAACAATTACTAGTGTCCTGATTTATACTTAAGTAGCCTATAGATTTACCCTGGTTTCTAGTCTCCTTCTCTGGTGCCAGCTGTCATTATCTTGCTTCCTCTATACTGCTAATAGCCTGGGGTCTTTCCTACAGGCTGAAAACATCTTCCTTTTCAAAACCTGGCTTCCTCTGTTCCTATTTCAAATACTGGTTCTTATGTCATAAATTACTAGGATTTGGAACTGAACAGATCCTAAGATATCTTTTGCTATAGTCCCTTCATTTTACAGAAACCAAGACCTTAAATGGGGAAATGTTTTGTCCAAGATCACATAGGTAGTAAGCTCAGAACCAAAACTTTGACCCAAGATCCGCTGACTCAGAATCCGAGGGGTCTCTTCACTAATCTATCTCCCTTACTCTCACTTCATCAGAAGGGTAATGAATGATAATACATCCTGAGCCCAGTCAACAATGAACAGTCCCGTTCCCCACCCCCCCACCCCCCCCCACCCCCCCCCCCCCCCCCCCCCCCCCCCGCCACTGCTCTCTAAACCGCCAGCCACAGAATCCTAGCTCAGTCCCTTCTCTTAGGAGTTGCTTACCCTGTGGTTTCCAAAATCTGAGGGAAAAAAATAATGGTAGCAGCAGCACCTAGCACTTATAGGGTTTTAAAGCTTGCAAAGTACTTTACAAATATGACCTCATTTGGTCTCTCCATGAGAAGCCTACAAGGTAGATATTATTATGCTCACTTTAGAGACAAAGAAACTAACGCAGATATAGGTTAAATGACTTGCCCAAGTTCACACAAATGCCTGATTTGAACTCAGGTCCTCCTGGGAAATTTGCTTTAGTATCATAGAAAAAAGTACCAGATCTGGAATCAAAAAACATGGATTGGGTGCTTGATTCTGCCACTTACTAGTTCTGTGATCTTTAGCAAATTATCTCACTGAGCCTCCATTTCCTAATCTATAAAGCAGGAAAAATAATATCATTTACTATCCACCTTCTAGGGTTGATGGATAAGAGAACATATTTAGGGCAAAGTATTATTTATCCTTATAACTATCCTTATTATTCAAGATCCTTTATACATTATCTAGACCTTCTTATCTCCTTTTACTCTTTGTCTATATTCTCCAGTAGGTCCATAAAGGACCTATTCAACCTGCAGAAATGTTTTCCTCTAATATGTTTAAGTCTACATACATGTGGAGTAACAGTATTTCATGAATATAAATGCTGATTGAAATTGTGGGCAGTAGTAGAGCACTGAGACTGTCTGTTATACTTTACTCTTAGTGCATGACTGACCCATCTCTTTTTCTCACCATACATGATGACTTTACCTACTTCTTGTTAGTAAGGCAGAATTGGTAATACATACATATATGTATATATATTTCAGCCTGCTTATACTGACCATGCATCTCTCTCTCCATTGCATTTTGGTTCAATTTCAATATATGATTCATAGACATAATATCCATATGATATTACTATGAGAATATTGCTGTTAATAAAGTTGCATGCTTATCCTAGACAATATGTTTTCTTTATTCCTTGTGGTGGTCCTTCAGTAGATTTTTGAGCCAATCTCCTTTGAGTGCCCATACATCTTATTGAGAAGACTATGAATTGTTCTGGGACTTGATACAAGGATTATAATATTATCTGCAACTAAGAACACAGTGACTGGCAAATAATAAGGACCTAGTAAATGCTTCTTGATTTACTAACAATGCCTAGGATGCCCTTCCTCACAGCAGTGATACTGTTTCAAAAAAACAAAGAAAGAATTTTAATATAAATACTCCTGAAAAGATGACACATAAGCTATGAAAAATGTATTATGAATTAGTTTATGAAAGAATCTATGAAAAAGTATTTAATTGTTCTAATGTTGCAGGCTTGGTACTAAGTGCTAGGAATATACTTTTTAAACAGAGACATTCCATACTCTGAAGAAGTTTATATTCTAATAATGGAGGATGATATACTATATACACATATATGTATGTATGTATATGTATATGTAAATAGAGAGAGAAGTTTTGTTCTGGAGAGGTAGAAGGGGGTCCATAAACAGATGGATGATGAGATGAGATGGGTGAATGTATGTGAAGGTGAAGCATTACCTGGATCAAGAGCCAGCCAATAGATATAACTGGCTACTTGAGCTACTTTATCAAAGACTGGCACTGTCTGTAGCTTTGCAGGACCTGGAAGGAATGAGATGGGGTGGAGTATAGAGACAGTTAAGTATAGCTGGAGAGGGAGGAAAGAATCGATTAGATTCAGAGCATGAAGCACTCTACAACGAAAGGAGAGGATGAGGCTACTAGCTTCATGAGTGAAAGGGTTAAAAGAAAAAGTACAGGCAGGGGAGGTGAGGAGGTGCTGTAGACAAACTTAGCAGATCGATGGCTCTGCCTATTGATTTTGACTACTTTGCTTTTAGGAGCCAAATTCTGTCCTGGAAAAAGTACAATCTATTTGCCAAAGATAGAATCTGATCCCGTAACTCACTGAATAAGGTTATAGAATGATGCATTTTGGCAAAGGCTGAATCTGCACTCTGAACACTAGCCAAGCACCACGGATTTTGATGGGTGTTTGCCTAGAGGGAGAATTGTAGCAAAATCTTGCCTTTGGCAAGAAGATGCCCAGTCCTAATGGAACCAGTTGGTCAGAAGGAAAGGGTAAGAACAGGGCAGGGCAGGGGGAAGGGGGAGGAATCTCAAGTTATATTCCAAAAAAATCCTTTTAACACAGAACATCCTTGATACGGTAACATCTTTGTCATTGTTTTTCAATTTTTCAGTTGTTTATTATGGTTACAAATTTGTCACTGATCTGGAAATTTTTTTCTAGGAAAAGATATTTCACAAACTTGCTTGCGTAAGAAAATTCAGATGACTTCTTTTCTTAAGCTGAGAAACTGAGTTAGACTTTAATTGCTTTTTTTAATAAGTTAAAACTATATAATACATAGTAAAGGAAGTGACACTACTTTAGATCTTTTTCATTTTATGGAAGTTGGCATCCAGATATCTTGGCATATGATACATCAGACACAGGAGATTTTTTTCAAAACAAAGGATATGATAGGGGAAATTTGGCTAAGAATCTAGGCTTCAAAAAAATTAATGTATTAAATATTTGTTTAAAATAGATTTTCCTACATTAACTCCTCTACTTTCACATGTTTCATAAAAACTGACTATGAAATGCCCATTGCCATGGAAGGAAAGTAATTTCTTACATTTTAAATATTGAAAACTTCTAGAGAACATATCCTTAAGCTCAGGAGTCTTCACCCAGTAGTTCAGATTCTCTCCAATGGGGTACTCAGAGCGTTACCTGGTATATCTTCAAGCTAGGTTCTGTTGCCTCAATCCCTCTCTAACATACTCTCTATGCTTAGTCAAGACTCCTTACATGAAGAAAGGGTGACTTCTAGCTGTACTGTATTCAGAGACTCAGGAATCCCCATGTAAGTGTAAACCCACATAACCTTTCCTGTGATCTCAAGGCTTCAGGGAAATGAAAAAGTATTGATGTGATCCCCGAGGGTCCTGCTGCTGTTCCCAAAGTTTCTGGGAAGTTCTAATGAATGAACAGGGGGAGAAAAAAGGGTAGAGAAAATAAGAAATGGAGTAGGTCCCTACTCTACACTCTGATGGCAAGGTGGCACAGTGGAAAAAGCAGGGAATTTCATGAGTTCACATCTTGACTCTACAACTTTACCTGTGTGACATTAGGGAAAGTCACCTGACATTGCTAAGTCACAGTTTCCTCAACTGTAAAATGAAGGGAGCTATTTGACCTCTAATATCCTTTCCAGCTCTAAGTCTATATGTTCCTAAATTAAGCATGTGGGGTTCTGCCTGCCCACAAAGAATCTGATATCGAAGGAAAGGTTGAGCTTGATCATTACTGATTTCCTGACTGCTTTCTCATTTCTCTTGAAAGGGCAAAGGCATAAGTATTGTCCATGCAGCCCTCCTAGTGTCAAAATGTTCAGGAAAGTACAGCTCTCTGCTGGACATCTATTTTGCATTTACAAAGAAGAGATCTATCTGTCCTATTTGCCATGCAGTCCTAAATTTAAACTTACACTGAGGCAAAGGGTCAAAGAGCAAATAAGAGAAAGCCTGCCGCTGTGTTTCACACCTTAACGAAAATGTATAGTCATGTCTTATGGATAATAATTCAAATCCAGTCTCAGTAGGTTTCTTACCTTTCTACTAATGTGTCTCTTGGGTATCTGTAACAAACAAGGGTGGGGAAAGCCTTCAACTTGACAACCCTTCATTGCTAATACCCTGGGCTAACTCAGTTTTCTAGCACACACCTACAGGAACTCAGACAATTAGGCAATAACAATATTGCACCACTGGACCCACACATAGACACTTCCTGCCCAAGATCACATAGTCTTTTAACCAGCTCTTTCCTGAAGTCATCTCTTTCTACCAGTAGGTGAAATAGTATTATATTTTCCTACTTCAGGAGTTGGGTCAGCCAAAGAAGAATGACAGTATCTGTCACTTAGTGGTTCTCATGAGCCCTCAGGAATATTAGGCTCCAAACTAGAATTCTAATGACTCTAAGGGTCTGAAGCTGCTAGTAATTGCTGCTAGGTAGGTGAGCAGTCAGCAGTACTGAGCAAAAGAAGCTATCAATGTCTATGCCACTATGCAATTAAGCATGAGAGATAATCCTCAGAAAATAGTCCAATTAGAGGTTTGTGATGGGGGCAAAGTGAAAAGGCGTAGGTAAAGAAGTAGTTGCAGAATTCTTGTTTCCCATCACAACAACCCTGTTGTTCCTTTGCCAATAGGTGTATAGCTCTGGTTTTTAATAGGAAATAATATTTATAATTCTGGGTTCTTAAACTCTGGGTTCTTGAAAGCTATTCCCATGAAGTGTCAGGTTTACAAGGTCCTATTAAATTAGGTTGCAAATATATATGACTTATGCTAGACCATTGACTGCTTTCTAAAGACCAGTCTCACTAATTCCTGAGAGACTCTTTACCAGTCTCAATGAATGTTGCCACCTAGGCAATTGTCAAAGATAACTTATTAAAGTGTTGTGACCTGTATCAGTGGACAGTACCCAAGCTGACAAAATTATAGATTCTCAAAGTATAAATTTGGTGCTTGCCATATACATTATTACCTGATTTACTTTTTAGAAAAAGTATTCATGATATTTAGGCAAGAACCTTTTGGGGTTATAATCTAAAATAGGGAGTCTTGAAAGTCTGTAATGCTTTGAACACTGTCTTTTCTACATCTTGTATCATACTATTTTTGAATAGATGACTGAGGTCCAGTTACCTCCTAGACATCTCCATCTAAATGTCCAACAGATCTGAAACTTGACATGTCCAGTACAGAACTCATTACCTCCCCCCTCACTGCTCTCTGTGTCCCCCTAAATAAAAGCACATCCCTCTTCCCAACTTTCCTCTATCTGTAAAAGAAAAGCCCCATCCATCCTTCCTGTCACCTAAGTTTACAATCTTGAAGTAATATTCAACTTTTTACTCTCACATATATGACACTTCCCCCATATCTGACAAGGTGGTTCTATTTATTCTAAATCTGAAAGAGCTCTCATATCTATCCCCTTCTCTTCATCTGATCACCATGTTACTTTAGGCTTTATTCTTCTCTGACCAGGACTATTGTCGTAGTGTCCTAATTGGTCTCCCAACTTCAAAGTGCTCTCTTTTTTAATTCATTCTCAGCACCATACTCTTGTTCTTCAAGCACAAGTCAGATCTTGTTGCAAGTATGTTCAAGACATTTCAGTGGCTCCCTCTCATCCTTAGGATAAAAGATCAGCTCCTCTGTTTGATATTTCAAGTCCTTTTCAACAAAGCTCTAATCTATCAGCCTAGAAAAATTTCACTCTTTCATATACCCTACATTCTAGCCAGAGTAGCCCATCTGATGTTCGCTCTATGTGGCATTCTATCTTTCACCTTTGTACCTTTGCATAGATTGTCCCCCATTCAAGAAATGCTCCCCATTCTCCATCCCACCACTTGTAATTCATTGCTCCTTTCCAGATTCATAACAATGCTGCCTACCTCTACCAGTATACCTTTCAAGTTTCCATTTTTCCTTTCCTGGTGATTCCACTTCTCCCTTTTCCCAAAGACTCACTCTGTGTCTATTTTGTATTTTCTTTCCTGTGTACATATTGTTTCCCCTTTATAGAAGGCAAGCTCCTTGAGGGCAAGGACTATTTCCTATTTTTCTTTTTATACTCAGTAACTAGGACAAAAACTTGGTTCATAGGAGGTGCTAATAAATGCAAGGGAGGCCACCTTGTACAGGACTTTAAAAGCTTAACAGATGAGTTTATTTTTTATTTATTCTAGTGGTAACAGGGAGATCCTCAAGTTGATTGCATTTAAAGTCAGATATAAGCTTAAACAAAATCATTTTGAACTGGAGTAGTAAGAGACTAGAAGGGAAAATGATTAGGAGGCTACTGGCAGTCTGGTGAAGTCTATTGACCCCTTATCATAATATCTTTTAAATCCATAGAATAATATACATTGGATTACAAAAGAAAGCAAATATATTGAAATAAAGATGTACTTTCTTTCCATCCAAATTCAAGAACCCTCTCCAAATCTATCTAAATGACTCTGTAATAATGGGATGTGAGGTAGCCTACTATTTAGATACAACTTTGCCAAATAGTATAATGTATAAGGAGAATATAAATGTAGGTATGGTTCAGTTCCTTCAGAAATTCATCGATCCTACAATTGATCTACTCACTAATTTAAGGTGTGTCAGTCTCCTGGAAAGACTTATATGAACTGATGCAAAGTGAAATGAGCAAAACCTGGAGAACATTATACACAGTAAGAACCACAGTGTTCAAGGACTATTTCTGATAGACTTAGCCCTTCATAGCAATGCAAGGACCTAAAACATTTCCAAAGGACTCACAATGCAAAATGCTATCCACATCCAGAGAAAGAACAAGGTAATCGGAACACAGAATGAAGGAGACTGTTTTCTCTTTTGTTATGCTTTGTTTTGTTTTGGTTTTTCCCATTCATTTTGTTTTATATGTATTGTTATATATAAATATATTATATATATAATATTTGTCATATTATTGTTAAATTGCTGTATTTCATAATTTTAAAATGTATAGACTCACCTGAAGAATATGAGAATAAAAAAGACAGGTTTTTGTTTTAGGGAATGAATTGAAAAGTCAGTGAGAAATTCTTAGGAAGGTACTGAGACATTTTTTATTTCCTTTCATTTCTGCCTTGTTTTTGTTTCACTGAAGCCTTTCTGTTTTGAAATTATTATTGCAGCTTTCTATGTCTATCAGCATTTAGCTTTGAGGTAGAAGGTTAAGTCTAAAGGAAAACATATTTGCTCCTTTGGAAAGTGGTCATTGATAGCCAGCCACACCTTTTATCTTCCCGCCAAACATTTCCTACTTTGTAGCCCTTGATTCCATCCCTACAGAAAATTTTCCCAGCACAAGTATGGAGGGAAGGGAATGGGTAAGACCAGTGTCCTAACACCCTGCCTTGTCCCAGATAGCAAAAAAAAAGAAAAAGTTATTTAAGCTTATTTTAGCCCAAGGGGCAAATGTAAAGCTGAGAATCCAGGTTATTTCTGCTTTTGGGGGAGATTGATCTGAAATCAATAGACCAAAATTAAAACATTCTCTCTTACTTTGACTCAGTTCTAAGACAGGAGACAAACTGGGAAACTGGGAGACCAAGGTTCAAAGTCTGGTCTTTTCTGGGTCTCTGTATGCTGATATCCAAACACTGTTCATCCTCACTACAATCTCTCTGTTCACAAACAAGGCAATCCACTGATCAACAGCAGTTAAAAAAAAGTTTACAGTATTTACATTGCTGGCCAAAGAAATTAAAACTTTTAACAGAAATTAGAAAATTACTATGTGGAACAAAATAAGTTCTGGATTCAACTTCTGCCCCACCTGGCAGAAAGGATGGAGAAATTTCAAAAAAGCATACCAATGTCACAGCTTAACTCTCATTCTCCCAAACAGAAAGTCAAGAACCATCGCAACTGAAAACAAATATGGTTAATAACACTTGAGGCTACAGCAACAACTCCATAGACTTCACTTCAGTGTTTAGTTTACCCAGTCTGTAGACTTCTACCCTCAACTTTCTGTGTCATCACAAACCTCTGAAGTTGAGGCAAGAAAAGAATCATTACGTTTAGTATTATTAATAAACAATTATTGAATTGATGACTGCACATTTTCAATTCACCTTTGTTTTCAAGGGGAAATAGACTGGATTTATGCACTAGACTAGACTTCCAGATTATTGAGACTCACCTTTGAGAGTTTATTCTCTCAAATTAAGAGATGCCATGGACTCATATATTCCTCTAAAGGTCTAATGAAATGAAGCTCTTTTTAAATTCCTGTATGAAAGTGACTATGGCCAGAATAAAAAATTAAAATCAACCACCTTTTTTAGTTTCCTTGCTTTAGATCCAGTTTCAATTGATAGGTCCATGACTGAAGGGCCAAGATATGCAATTATTCCTGCTCCACAAGGAATGCTCCAGTTATTATAAACATGCTTTCTTAATCTTGTCCATATCTGAATTCATTACTTAGAAGTAAAAGATACTGTGCCTTTACTTTAGCCTAAATCCACAAGTTTCCTAGGAAATTATTCCGATACTTTCAGCTAAAGGCTCAGAACAAGCCATCGCACATTCAGTGGGAAACTGTGCTATGGAAAATTAAGCAGCTTGGATGCAGTTGTGGTTGGTGAGCCATGGTACTTCACGAAAATCGCCAAGCAGAAAATACTTTGCTCAGCTTGTAACTGCCTATTCTGTGTCATAAAGAGTCGAGTCTAATCTCCTTGTAACCATGCTGAGTATGAGGCACAAAAGGAACTCCAAAAGCAAAAGTTTAGAGATTCCTTCCTGTTACAGATCATAACCGTGCACAGATAGGGACCAAGGCAACGCAAAAGGGATAACGAACAGGACCTGGGCTATTTACTTCCCAGGGCTGTTGTGAGAAAACACTTTGTGAACATGAAAGTATAACGGGAGTGTCAGTTCTTACTTCTGTTGTCATTACTATCCAACCTTTCAACAGGCTGGAGAGAACCAAAGGGATAAATCCACTAGAGATAATCATCTTTCAAGAGTATGCTATTATGTGAAGGAAGCACAGTTTGCAACCTTCCAGGACAGACTCCACTTTCTCCACTCCCCATTAGGGAGAAAATTCCTTCTCTCCAGGAACCATAGCTGAATATGAGAACCAGAGAGTAAGAACTAGAAGCTCATAGAAGAACACGTGAATCTCCATGGTGATTAAGCCAAACCATTTCTAACTTTAATGAAAAGGCTATGTGGGAAAGGAGGATGAGGTAGGGAGAGACAACATGGTATGGCAGCAAAGTTTGGACTTGGAGTAAGGAAAAACTGAGTTCAGATGCTTCTTCTGACATTTACGAGCTGTGCAACTGATCAACTGCTTAGCCATTATATATCTAAGGCAATTCCCCAGCATTGCTCAAAACTGAATTACAGACTAGCTTCAATCTACAGTTCTGTAAGGAGCTGCCATACTGGAATGTCCTTGCACTATAAAAATCATAGATCCTTTGCATATTCATATGAGGCGAGCTAACAAATCAGAAAGTGAGAATACCTGATGTAAAAATAAGTCTCTAACTCACCACAACATGAAAGTTGTTCCTAGACCAATGAACTATAATCAGTCTTTGGAGGTGATGGCTACTGAGATAGTATGATTTCAAAAGTTCAAAAGATGTGGCTAATCAAAAACACTAAAAGATATAGACTTAGAGCTAGAAGAGATTTTAGGGGTCATGTAGTCCAACTCCCTCATTTTAGAGATAAGAAAACAAAGGCCCAGAAAGATTAAGCTATTTGCTCAGGTTCACACAGATAGCAAGTTGCAGAGCTGCTAGGCAATCTTAAGACCCTTGATAGGAAATCTGACGTGTTTTTCACTGCACTGATTCTCTCATTTACCTGCCATGTTACCAGAAACTCCTACCATTATAGACATTCCTTTGTATTAAGGCAGAAGATCCCTGTTAAAAATCACCAACTCCAAATTATAGAGCTGGAAAGAAATTTAGAGATCATCTCGTCCAACTGCATCATTTTATAAAGGAGAGAACTGAAGCCTGGAAAGATGAAGTAATTTATTCAAGGTGTAGAAATAGAATCCAGGTCACCTGACTCATAATCCAGGGCTCTTTTGGTTATATGTGATCAGCTCATACATCAATTACACTTTTAAAATAAAATATGTTAATCCATTATCCCATTCACATGATAAGTTAGCAAATTATCTAGATTTACAGCTAAAACATGATCTTGGGGTAATAGGTCATGAAACATGCACATTCAGGTTAAAACAGGGCAGAATCGGGAAGCCTTGGAGCTTCAGCATTTCTCAGGTGGTGTTCCAAAGAATCAATAAATTTAGGAATCAGTCCAAGGAGTTCTGAGAAGAAAAACAGTGTAGTGGCAGATTGATACAAATAAAAAGTCCTTCTCTTTTGTTACCTATATCAGTCATGAATGATGTACAGTATCAGACAATGCAGGGAACCATTAGAAACTAGTCCAAATCAATCATGTGACTCAAATGTTGGCTTCTTATTACACTAAAAGAAACCATTGAATATGGCCAATTAGGTCTGATGCCAAATTAGCTGCTTGTCTGTCTCAGCAGTAAGTATAAAATCATTGGTATACACTTAAATTCCAAGGGATCTTTTTACTATAAATAAATAAATAAATACTATAAATAATAATAAATACTATAAATAATCAATGCTCATTACAGATAATTGAGCAAGATCCGAAGTAGAAGGAAACAGGAAAGCAAAAGGCATGACTATCTTTGACACTGATAATCAAACATCCTGCCATCCAGCCATCCTAGTTTGATTACGAATCTTCAAAACAAAAGGAACACAAATGTGACAGTAACTGCCTCCAACTCTTGATTTGATTTCTACTTATTCTGACATACGCTGTGTGTTATTTTTAATAAATATTTCATATATCCTAGGTTTGACAAAATGACAGAGGCACTCACAAACAAGACACTCTCAGATTACCTTCTGTTTGCTCTGTACATGTCTTGTATCTATCTAGCTACATAAATGTTGTATCTCCCATTTGGAATATAAACTTTTTGAGGATGGAGCTGGATCTATTTTTGCATTTTTGTATCCCTAGCATTAAGCGCACTGGCTGACAGATAATAATCTCTTAATAAATTCTTACTGAGAACTTCTGGCTACAATGGCTATCTGAAGAGGAGCAGACCACCCAGCTCTAATATACCTACTCTAGCAAAACACTGATACTCATACCAGAGAGAATAGTGATCAAGAATTCCAACAATAGTAGATAATTTCTTCTAACTGAGAGCTTTGCTCAGTCATTTCACTCATATCTGACGCTGTGATCCCATTTGGAGTTTTCTTGACAAAGCTCCCAGAGAGGTTTGCCATTCTCCAGCTCATTTTACAGATGAGGAAACTAAGTCAAACAGAGTTAAGTGACTTGCCCAGGGTCACACGGCTAGTAAGTGTCTGAGGATGGATTTGAAGTCAAAATAATGAGTCTTTCTGACTCCAGGACCAGCACTATCCATTGTGCCACCTAGCGGCCCCATCTGGGAACTACACAAAAACAATAAAGCGCATCAAAAATGATGCCAGTACAGAGTAGTCTCTCAGAGGTACCAGAAAGTAACCAGAGACACGTAAGCCTTTAAGGATTTACGTCCAAAGACAGGAAGAGAAATCTCTGAGCAAGTCCCAGGGTGGTCACACAGCCAAAGGGCAGGACTGTTGGGAGCAGCAGGGAAGCAGCAGTACCAGGGACAAGTGACCAGCATGGTGCCTCAACACTCAGATAAGGATATCTCTGGCCCAGGGTATCCAAGGTCCAGAATACTCTGTCATGAGATGTCTTTTATCCCCTCTCTGATCTGGACAAACCTAATTATAAAATAAGTAAGAAAGAAATTAAGGAAATAATGAAATTTTAGAAAAAACAGATATGACAGATCTCTGGGCAGGGAGGGAGGGGGAGAATGAATGGAAATAGAAAGGTATATACCTTTTACTCACCTGTACATGGCACCTGGGGTTTTCAGGGAGAACTAGCAGCTCTGGTGTGAGGGCTTTCTGATTCCTTTTCAGGGCTTTGATTTACCTTTGATGTTTACCTGTCACCCATTTCTTACCTGTGGCCCCAAGAAGCCATAGCATGTTCAGCAGACACTCCAGTAAAACTGTCATGGCAGACAGGCTTACCTGGGATGACAGCAACCAACAGGTCTCAAGTCCACTGGTAAGTTAAGGGATGTATATCCCAAACAAAAGTCAATACAAGACTTCCCACTGGACAGAACAAGTGGATGAAAACAATTTGTTACCATGGTCATAAAGGCAGCTGAAGCAGGCATAGAGTTTGGTCAAACACTGAAGACACCAAGGATACGCTCTAACCCTAAAATGTGCACCACAACCTAAGCTATTGCCAGTCAGCTTGACTTTTGTCTTGATACTGGACTTCAACGACTCTGGAAGAGAGAACGAGACTTAGGACTTTGTGTAACTCTGCCTTGCTTAAATCTTAGTCAAATATGAGTCAAGACATCACCACATGATGTCATTGGTCCTCTTCAGAAACAAAGGACAAATAGCAAGAACTCCACCATGGCTCCTTCACAAGGACTGACAATATATCAGGACAGTCAAAGCCTCACAAACAAATATACAAAAGCAAAAATATTAAATGAACCATTTTTTGACCATTCTGCAACATAAATTATATTTGTAAAAAGCCTTAGAAGCAAGATTAAAATTAATTGGAAACTAAATCATCTCACCCTAAAGAATGAGTGGGTCAAAGGACAAATCATATAACAATCAATGATTTCATTAAATGTATTATAAATTATTATTATATTATTATTATAAATTAAATTTATACACACATAAGTATATACATATTTTAAAATCAATTGGTATAAAATGGAGATTAACAGTTTAGTATTGAATCCACATTTTGTATTTTGCTGTATACATAAAAATAATTCTTTTTGGATGCTTAAGCTGTACAGAACTATTTTTCAATTTCATTTCTCTAAAACGATGTTTGTTGATGGACATTTAAAAGCAAAACTCTGAATTTCTTGCCTCTTTTATGTAAGATGTAACTGCATTCTACCTCTCCTTTTCTCTTTTTCCTAGTACTTTCCTCTCAACCCTTCATTATCTTTTTTAGATATAATTCTTTCATATTCAGCTCATTCTGTGCCCTCTCTCTCTCTCTCTCTGTCTCTGTATGCATATATATATATACATATACACACATATACATGTACATACATGCATTTATATTTTCATGCATACATATATACACACACCCTCTAACTACCCTAATACCAAGAAAGGTCTCATGAGTTACAAATATCATTTTTCCATGTAGGAATGTAAGGGGCTGGGGTCAAACCATGTTCCTCTCTCATCCAGGTGAGAGAGCTTTCTCGCTGACCTTTGAAACTGTCTTTGGCATTTGTGGGTTGAGAAGTCTGGAAATCACTATAGCTGCCAGGGATTCAGCACCTTGAGGTCTGCTCCAGTCCTGTCTGTGCTGGAGTAACCCATGCTAGGCTGCATTCCACTAAGAGCCTGGTGCAATAGATTCTTCCTGTCAGCTTTCCAGATTGTTTTGAGATGGATATCTGTTTCACTCTGTCATTTTATGGCTTCTGCTGCTCTAGAATTTGTTTAGAGTTATTTTTTACAGGTACTTTGAGGGGTTGAGGGGAAGAGCTCAAGCAAGTCCCTGCTTCTACTCTGACCTCTTGACTCCACCCCAGCTCTAGAATTTCTTAATCAAAAAAGTGATGAAGTAAAACTCCCAGTTTACATAAATTGTGAGGCACTTTAGAAACTTTAAAAAAAAATGTTTCTAATTATTAATATTCACTACCTCTTTGCTATTTTAGATTTTTGTATTAGTGTGATATTTAGGATAAAAATGATTTAAAAATATAAATTTCTTTAAGAAATTTTGTGTTATTTAGTGACACCAGCAAACGCTTTTTTAAAAATATTACTTCAAGATGTGGGAAAATTGGAACACTAATACATTTTTGGTAGAATTGTGAACTGATCCAACCATTTTGGAGAGCAATTAGGAACAATGCCCAAAGGGCTATAAAAATGTGCATACCCTTTGACCCAGCAATACCATTTCTGGGGTTGTATCCCAAAGAGATCATAGAAATGGAGAAAAGACTCACATGTGCAAAAATATTTATAGCAGCTCTTTTTGGGGATGGCAAAGAATTGGAAACTGAGGAGATACCCATCAATTCGGGATCGGCTGAACAAGTTGTAGCGTATGAATGTAATGGAATACTATTGTGTCATAAGAAATGATGAGCTATCAGATTTCAGAAAAACCTGGAAAGACTTATGTGAACTGATGCAAAGTAAGGTGAGCAGAACCAGGAGAGCATTGTACACAGTTACAGCCACATCGTGCAGTGACTAACTCTGATAGACTTACCTATCCTCAGAAATGCAAGATTCTCAGACAGCTCCAAAAGTCTCATGATGGAAAATGCTATCCACATACAAAGAACTACAGAGTCTGAATGCGAATGCAGATTGAAGCATGCTATTTACTCTCTCTCTTTGTTTTGTCCCCTCTTTCTCATGGTTCATCCTATTGGCTCTAATTCTTCTTTACAACATGACTAATGTGAAAAGATATTTAATATGAATGTATATGTAGAGCCTTTATCAGAGTGAATGCCATCTTGTGGGGGAGGGAAGGGAGGCGGATAAAATTTTGAACTCATAAGCTTGTGGAACTGAGTGTTGTAAACTAAAAAAAATATTAATTCATTTTTTAAAATGATTACTTCAAGGATTTATGCTGAAAGTTTCTTTCAGCAGAAGGTTTTTGCTATTGCAAAAACTTTGGAAACCCTGGTGAAAGAGCACTGCAGCCAAAAACATAAGTAGAAAGGCAACTGGGACTCCTCTTCAGGATACTAAAATGTAGAAGGCACTGACAACAGAGGTGCTCACTTAGCAAATGGAAACAACTGAATTTAGGGCCTACTTAGCAGTTAGTTCAAATAAGAATAACTTCCTCCCTGACTCCACCTATGGCAGTCTCCCCAGCAATGACTGAGGGTTGATATTCTTGGGTTGTTTTCCTTCTACATAGTGAAGTTCCAAGGTCTCTCCTCTCTGCCATGGAGTTTTATTTCACCTCTCTGATCCATCCTCTTACCCCAGGCATTAGAACTGCTAAGTATGGTTCTGACTGGGGCACAATTAGGGAGAATAGAGTCATTTTAAGTACTTTAGTGGCAATCACCAGATAGTGAAAGGGTGACATGAGGGCATGAAACCTCTGGCAAAGGAACATTTTGCTAAAAAGAGAGGCACGAAAGACAAAGTCAGCTTATTTCACAATTTTGCCTAGAACTGGCCCTGGCCATCTAGGTAAAAGGTGCTGATAGTATTTTACTAACTGCTGGGTTAAGTGACTTGAAAAAATTAAGAAAATAGAACTATTATGAATGATCTTATATTTTTGACAGGATAGCCCTGTTTGTTAGAGTATAATAAATGGGTTTTAATAGATAAAACTAGCAGCACATTATTTTTGTCTAGACAAAGTTAATTGCAATCTTGTTCCTTTAAGAGATAAGAAAATTAAGATCAAAGTATTTTTTTAATGAGCTACACATTTTAATAACTGTGGAAAAATGACCTAAGATGACATGTGTGCCTGAAGAAGGTGGGGCAGCTTAATATAGAGCCTGCCAGCCTGGAAGTCCCTCTGAGAATAAATGCACTTTCCTCTAATCAACACCATTACCTGGAATATTCCTGTGGAGCTCAGGGATGGGCTTACAGCAAAGTAGAGATTTGGATTTTGCTTCTTTCTTTAAGAGATGAGAAGGGCAAGTACCAAGATAAAGAAGGCAGAAAAATAATGGCTACAGTTCTTGGGTAGGACTCATTTCAAGGCATGATCTCGAAGAAATAAACCAGATAAGAAAGCATGAAAATAGTGGAATGTACATTGGTTCTGGATGCAGGAGAATGAATTCACTGGCCACACCAACTCTCCAAGATCATGTACTAAGATGCAGAGGAATTTTGATATGAATTATTGGAGGGAGTGCACCAGGGACAAAATTACAACTCCCTGAAGTTTTACTAACAGCTAATTGTAATTCAAAGTATCATTAACTTGGAAGGGACCTGAAAGATCACTTATTCTATGTCCTACACTTCATAGATGAAGAAAATGAAGCCCAGGGAGACTAAATGACTTCTCCAAAGTCATTCAGATCATAACTGAGAGAACCAGGATTCAATTCTAAGTGTGCTGACTCAAAAGTCAATGTTCTAAACCTACACTGACCCCAGGCTAGCACTATCATGTCTTATTTTGTAGTAGTCATAAAAATGTTATTTTTATGTATCAATCTCAATATAGCAAGTTAAAAATCTAGATACCAAGTTAAGATTTTATCTCATTCTATTCTTGAATGTAGTGGTTTATTAACCAAATGTTAATGTTCATGACTGTATGGAAATCCTTCTGTGAAAATCACTGAGTTACTACAGTAGGAGTTGTGAGTGAGTGTGCTATGTGTGTGCTATGTTGTGCGTGAGTGTGCTATGTGTGTGCTATGTTGTGTGTGAGTGTCCACATGTAAGTTATGTGTATCCACATATGTCTATCTGCATGTGACTCACATAAAGGCAAAAACAGAGAACTCTAGAATGTCTTCCTCTCCACACTTCTCCAAGAAAGACTTTGATTCCTGCCAGGAGGTTGAGGTCAAAGACTTACCACTTGGTTGTCCTAAAAGAGATAGGGCATTAGACTAGAATAACATCTATGTCCTCCTTTAACTACTATTATTCCAGCAAAAGTAACTTGTAAATTCAAGCTTTAATCCAGATTGCTATTCTTTAGCAGGGAAGGAGTACCCCCAAGCTGAATATCCAAGGTTTGGTCCCCTTCCTACCAATTTTCAGTTCTACAATAGCAGACAGCAAATAAACCAATTTATCCAAACAGATCCAAAGAGAAATTGGAAAAAAGTATACATGAGAATATATACCAGAAAATATTAAGAGTGAATAAACTCTCTCAGTGGAGTCAGATAACTCAGCTCAATCAAGAGAGAATCCCAGATCTCACCTAAAAGGAAATCCCTGAAGTCTTTAGTTCCTATTCATGGGAATAGGAACATGATGGAAGTGCAGGCTTCCCATGTCAACTTCTTTCCTAATTCTTTCTCTCTCCAGAGACTTGAAAGGTTTGGAATGGTGGGGGTGTCTCTCTCTCTCTCTCTCTCTCTCTCTCTCTCTCTCTCTCTCTCTCTCTCTCTCTCTCTCTCTCTCTCTCTCTCTCCTCTAGAAAACCAAGATCTGAAACTTTCACCAACTTCACCCACTCACAGACATACAGCATTGAATAATTTGTCTCCACCTACCAATGAGAAAAACCCCATTCTATTGGCCCTTTGGGCCAATTATTATACCATAGAACTGATGAAAGAATTGAAGATTGCAAGAGAGAGTATAGGACCTGAAATCAGGAAGTCCTAAATTCAAATCCTGCCCTAGACACTTAGGCTTATAGGTTTAGAGCTATAAGTAACCTTTTAGGCAATAATTGTATGACTCTGAACAAGTCACTTCCCCTCTCTTAGACTCAGTTTCCTCTAGCACCTACCTTATAGAGTTGTTGAGAAAATCAAACAAGATAATATATGTCATGGACTTAACCTTAAACTAAATAAATGCTAGCCATTATTATGTGGGGATGGTAATGTAGGTCTGTGTATATATGCATTAGAGCCAATAAATGTCTAAATTGCTAATACACATTTGAAAATGTGTATTATCTGCTATATCTGCTATTGAATTATCTCAATCCCCTTTTCCTCTGGTATTGCAGCATTTTCAAAATGTAAAACATTGCTAATTTGAAAGTTGAGTAGTATAAATCCAGGAGAGGTTCCCCCAATGATATCCTGGGATTGGCTAATGGCAAAAGAGTTTGGACCTTGTGTATAGTAAACCTGAGTTACCAGGCTTGAGTTATCTATGTTACCACAATAATTTAAGAAGGGATCTTTCTGATAATGTTAAAAGCAAGAGGAAAACATCTGTCTTGCCTAGGACCTGTTAGCTCATAATACCCATCCCTGGTCTGTGGCAGTAGCAAAACTCAAAGTGCCAAAACTCAGCTAGCACAGTTCTGATAAACATTTGACTGGTTCTGAACCCATAGTTTCACAGTAACTTACTCTACTTTTCAGAACATGTAATGTGTATAGCTATAGTGCCCTCTGCATCAATTCCTAGGAATGCCAGGGGGTCCACTTTGGCAGTTAAAGCCCTTCACAATCTGGCTCCATTCTGCCTTTCCAGAGGTGTTACAGATTCTTCTCCTTCCCACACTACTGTATTGAAGTGAAACTAGCTTTATTGCCATTCCTCATACACAACGCTACATTTCCTATTCTTTCTATGTTTCCATAGGTTATCTCCAGTGCCTGGACTTTATTTTCTCCTAATATCTTCCTTCTTGAGTGACATCTCCAACTGGAAACCTTTTCTGATTCTCCAAGTAAATACTAGTGCCCACCTACCCCCAAATTACTTTGCACATACATTTTATTTATCTATGTAAATATTGCTTCCTTGCATTAAAATGTAAGTTACTGGAAGAGGGCAGAAAGTATTTCATTTTTTACTTTGTATCCCCAGCATTTATCACTAGCCAGATACCTCTAAACTATTTCTTAAAGATCTTTTCAGCATTCCTTTGTGGTTCTTGTTGGCTATTAGTTCCATGCCCACAACTTAGGAGGAGTTTTCCACCCACAATGGTACCACAGTGACTGGTGAATAAGTGAATGAATGAATTAGTAGCTTCAGTAGCACCAAGAAGAAACGTTGCCCACACTCACACAAACAATTGAGGATACCCTCCCTCACTACAATAATGATAAAAGGGAAAACCCAAGACTGTGCTGTACTTCTTTCAATAATGGCCATTCTTTCTATCCACCAAACTTCCACCTACCAGAAGTTTTCCAACTACCCCAAACGCCTACCCACCTTAGTAGTTCCACACACACGCAAAAACATACAAAGTCTGTCCTACACTGCACAATCACCTGTTGTGTCTTCTACCTATAGCCTCACAGCACATCATTATCTATACAGTGTTTGTCCTTCGTTCTCGAAGAGGACCATGACATCAAGATGATGACATGACTTGCAATTGACTTTGACTTGAGTGAGGGAGGGCTGTGCAAGATCACCAGCCTCACTTTCTTCTCCCGTGCCATCTGGATTCAGTGACCTGATATTCATCAGGACAGATGGAGATGGCCCAGGATACAATGTGAGACCCTGGCCCTTTCACACTAAGGTTTTATAGCATTCTCACTTTGAGTGAGATACACCCATTCAAGGAACAGACTTCTTTAAGTAGTTGAAAGTCAATATGGGAAGGAATAGTGGCAAGGCCACTCTTACCACAGTGCTTCATCCCTACCCCAAACTCATCTTCTCTGTTCCTGTACTTTGCTCCAATCTTGAGCCCTTAAATATGAGACAGAGGACATTTTAAGATGTTCTCCTTTGAGCACTTGGCACAAAACTCTCAACTATCAAGTACTTTGCCCTCAATCATGACATGTGGCTTATTCTCTCCCTTCTCATTTCCCCTTAATAATCTGATTTCACCTCCCCCCCCCCCACTCATAATACAAATAGTTGGGGATTGTAGCCACAATGACCACATCCTGGGTGTCAGTTTTCCTTTTCAAGTGTTCAGTGGACATCAAGAAATATTAATCAAGAAATATTTTTTCAGTCACCCTTAGTACCTAACATTTCAGTAAAAATTCAGAAGGATATTTTATACTGAAAAATAAGAGACCAACTGAAGAGTACTTCCAAACATATAATCAACATTAGCCTGCTTTTTCGGTCTTAGGAAAGGTATTTCAAGAAATATTAAATGCAATTTTAGGAATTTGGCAATCAGTTCAATTCTGTTGAAACTCTTCATATATTCTGATTCTAGTTATTATTCAAATAACTTGTCAAAGGCTTTGTGTGATATCAAATTTAATATTCATAATAATCCTCAAGGGAGCATAGAGGTCAAAGTAAATACGTTGATAGATTATAGAAACTATAGGAATAAATCAGCCAGGTAACTTTGACTTGACCTTTCATTAAGCACAGGAAATGGTTTCCTTAAATTATCCCCAAGTTTTTTCCTGGAATAAAATCAGTAGTGAAAGATAAATTCCTCACCTGATTTTGTTATTTGTATATTCCTAGTCCCAAGGAAAATGGAAGGTAAGATAAAAGAATACTGTTTTGGCATATGTAATACAAGACTGAAAGATTTAGTGAAATTATTGTCCCTATATATAGTGTGGATATGTGACTAATCAAAGTTGTGGACCAAGACTAGAACACCTCTCCATGCCCTTCCTATGATTCAAAATTTCCTTGTCAATGTATAAACCTTATAGAAATTTAGAGATTATCTAGAAACAATATAGCATAAATTTCAAAGTAAATCAACAATTTTCATTTTCATTACTGAGCAATATCATGAAAAATATATGGAAATATGCTAGGAAAAATATTAGACAAGTCATTTCCTAGTACTAAATTGAACATTCCTAGAGGGTGGCAGGGAACCCTTTCAGAGCAAAGCACTTAATACTGAAAGTGAGAATGTAAGCTCCTTTATGGCAGGGATTGCTTTTTTCTTTTTTTGTATTCCCAGTACCTTGCCTATAGTTACCTATTAGTCATTGTTTATTGGTTTTAGTCGAATTGCTTACCATATGAAGTCCAAATGTTTCTGCTTGATTTTTTAGAGTCTCCATAATCTAGACTTATCTTATTTACTCAATTCAGTTCCATGCTGTTTATGTTCCTTCCATCTATTCAACACTATTTTTCCTAC
This sequence comes from Notamacropus eugenii, assembly GCF_028372415.1. Taxonomy (NCBI): domain Eukaryota; kingdom Metazoa; phylum Chordata; class Mammalia; order Diprotodontia; family Macropodidae; genus Notamacropus; species Notamacropus eugenii. The sequence goes on from NC_092877.1 coordinate 91,215,953, forward strand.
TTCCAATATGCACCAGCTGCTCCAGTCAGATTGATCTTAGTATCCCTGGTACATCATCACTACTCCTCTCTTCCTTCTTTTACTTAAGCTAATTTCCATATCTAGAATCCCTGTCCTCAATTCATCTATCTAAACTCTACCTACCTTTCAAGGCCCATGAGAGTCCCACCTTCTCAGTAGAACCTATTCTAGTGACTCATCTCTCTCTCTCTCTCTTCTTTGAAGCACTGCAAGCAACCCACACTGATCTTCCCTTTCTCTGAACTATTACAATTAGTACCACACAGTTGAGATTTCAATTGTTCTTTAACTGTTTCATGTGTGTAAGTTATGTCTCTCTAATTAGATTTAAGTGTTAGCCCTGTAGTTCTAGAAGTATTCAGCACCATGGCTAGGGATTAGACCTCCTGCCCATGGTTTAAGGCTGAAAGAAGAGGGAAGCCAGTGGAGCTGGGCTACATTTCCACTACCCTTGCAATAGCATATTCAGGTGGCATTAGGCAGGGGTAGTTTCAGGTGAAGAAAAAAATGAAGCTAGTGCTAGTACACTTAATTAGGCTGGCCAAGCCTTGTGCCTTGAGGCAGTTTGGATTGCTTATTAAGCAAGAGTAAGACCCAGGTGAGCCTCCAGGGAGTGAGAAGGACATTTCTGCATTGTGTGTTTCCTGAGCAGATGCTTCCCTGAAATGGCCCTGTTTTTCTGCTAATTATAAGGAAGGTAACTGGGCTAAAGCATGCATGTGCATGAGTATGCGTGCATGCGTGAGAGAGATTAGTGTCTTGTGGCTACACTTGATGCTATCTCTATGTGTCAAGGGGTCAGTTTTCTGATTTGAAAAGACATTTTATAGATTCACCTACATTTATGGCATGGTATAAGTTCTGAGACTGCCTCATTGCTACAAAGATGTCTTTGAGACATAATAGTAATCAGGGACTGTGTCATACCTACGTGACGTACCTACTGTGGTGCAGAACACACAGTGAATACTCTTAAGTGCTTACTAATTGATTGGTCACTAGTTAATCATCCTGTTTGTTTCTCTAAAGATGGGATTCACCACCAGGCTTTGACCCTGAGAATCTGGACGTCAGTGGGCTTCATCTTCTATCTTGAGGCCCAGGAGAGAATTAATGACACATTTTCCTGGGCATAGAAAGAAGAAGGTCCCCCTCACCTATATCTCTCCAGTTGTCTTCTTCCTCGAATCCAATTTATTAAGGGAAATTGGGTGTCTCCTGTCCATGAAGATTTGCTAATGTATACGCTATGGATGGGGGGGGAGATATTTTCCCTTTGAGATGAAAGCAAAATAGACTTGGCTCTAAAGCCAACCTGATTTCCATGTGACCATTTGTGCCAGAACTGCTGCCTGTTTCCTCTCTCCCTTCCAAACAATCCGTGCCTCCTTGAAGGGTACTAACACTGCCTGTGTAACCCTTGACAAGTAATATATAATTGTGCTATAAGTTATATTTTCATGTATATTACCTGTCTCCCCAAGTAGGTCATAAATGTCTTAGGGGAATAGGAGTATATTTCTTTGTGTTCTAGGTACCAGCTACATTGTTCTGCACTTGGTAAATGCCCTGTAAATGTTGACAGTAGTGATGACTGCACTATGAATTTCTGCAGCATTCTATCTCCTATCTTTTGGTCTTTGTATCTGTGATCTGTGCTTCAAATGTGCATTCTTCACCTCTAGCTCTTAAAGTTACTAATTTCCTCAAAGTTTAGTTCGAACAGCCTCTTAAATGAGGATTTCCTGATCTCTCTGCTGCTAGTACGTCATCCCTACCCCAAAAAATGCCTTTTATTTCTTTTATGTATATTTCACATATCCTTTCTGTCAGCATATTGTCTCCTCCTATAGAATGTAAGCACTTTGAAGGGAAAGACAGTTTCACTTATATCTTTATATCCCCAGCATTTTACCCAGTGACGACCATGTTGCTTAATACATATTGATTAACCGACTGATTACGGTAAGAGACATGATTTAGGCAATTGAATTAAATCACTATTTTAGAATAGAGACAGAAAGAACAAAAGTTATTTATTAATTAAGGGACTACAACATAGGAAGTAAGCTAAGAGGTACCATGGAAATCACAAGTCCTCTGTCTGACCACCTCTAAACTCTGTATGACCATAAGTAATCAAGATAAATTTTTGATCATCAATTTCACCATCTTTAAAATGAGACTAACAATACTAACAACAAACCAAGTTGCTGTAAGGAAAGGATTTGATAAAGCCAAAGGTGCTGTAAAAAAAGATGAGCTACTGTGTGCTAAGCACTATGCTGGGCGCTATGGGGATCACGAGCCAGAAAGGACCTCCAAGGACATCTAAACAATGGTAAGTCAAACAGAGTCAAAAATACAAAGAAAAAGTGAAAGAAAAACAGAGAAGCAAGATACAGACAGAAAGAGACAGCGAGATCCAGGACTTGCCAATTGAGTTAGAAAAATATTGGCAAACTTGAAAGAACTATGTGAGACAAACAAGCGCTACATCAACAAATTATATATGCCATAGGAAATCAGAGTGTTATGATCCTGACCTGCCCCCAAGAGGTGCTACCATGAATCATACCAGATACCTAACTCATCAAGTTTTTGCTGTAGTGAGTGTCTCTGGGTGTGAGCAAAGCCCAAGGTACAAGAGAAAAGTAAGGTCACTGTGAACTGGAATTGTCAGGGAAGACTCCACAGAGGATATGGGACCTGAGAGAGGAAAGCAAGGTGGCTTCGTTTCCTTAGTTGTAAAACCAAAATAATTCCCCCAAAGTTACTTTAGTTTAAAAAAAAAATCTCAGGAAAACACTATAATACCTGGGAGAGTTACTTTTGCAACTTTATCCACATTTGAAATACGGTAATGCCAGCCCTCATTGTGGATTACCCTGATTGTTCCAGCAGCTTGTCTTTTCTCAACTCTTGCTCATAAACCACTTAACAAGCTTTTGTAGAATAAAGGGTCAACAGCTTTCCTTTTTTCTTATGTACTTATTAAGCATTGCCACTATTTGTCTAGTGAGACAAAAGAATAAGGCCACCTGCTAATACCATTTGGCAGCAGACAGAGAGTAGCTTGCCAGCTCATTCTTCCTCTGATCTCATATACAGTATTTCCAATGCTTTTCTATTGCCGGGGCTGTTAATGAGTTTTCAAATGATTTTACGGTTGATGACTATGACTTTCCCTCTTTCTTTGAGCCTCAGAGAACCAAAAGTTTATTTAAAAGATAGCATTTTACATTTCAGTCTTTCTCTGATGAGCTCTGCAGAATACTAGGAATATAAAGAAATGATTTTATTTAATAATTGTTGAATACCCAAAGGGCATACTAGGTGCTGTGTAGACCACATAAGCCCTGCCTGTTGCAAATCCATATTTGAGGTCCCAGAATGGTACTCATGACATGCACAGAGAACTTTTAAGCTAGTGCTCCCTAGATGGGAGTATTTGAGTATTATTTCCATTTTTAAATTTCCATTTTTCTCTTTTTTTAATTTCGGATCTTTCATAACTACTGGACAATCATGCACTCTCTTGTCATCCTACCCATATCAAGAGAAAATAAGAATGGGTGCTTGGTGGAGTCCCTGTGGAGAACTGTAGATGAAGGTTTTACAGAATGAAGGGATGAGGGGATTGTTATCTGGACCACTCGAGAAACTAACCACATCACTGAAATCAGATATCTGTGATGGCACTGTTTTTGTTGTTTTGTTTATTAGATTGCTAAATTTGAGGAAGAACATATACAATTTGAATCATCATTAACCATTTTAAGATGATTCATTCAGGAGAGCACCATTAAACTTGAATGATATGAATTTTATTTTGACCAAAAATGTATTCCATGGTTAGCCACCATAGAGAATCTTTGCAGTTAGCAGTGACTAACTTCGTAACCAAGATGTATAAAGACATTCAGTGGAGTAGAGAGAAATACTAGGAAGAAGGTAGGCATGGAGGGAAAACAGAGATACCAGGCAGGAAGGCAGGAAGACAGGGAGGGAGGGAAAGGAAAGAAAGGGAAATGGGAAGGAAGGAAAGGACAGAAAAGAAAAGGGAGATGATAACAGTAATCTGTTGGAAGGAAAACAAAACTTAACAGTCATAAAAATGAAAGTGAATGGCCTAATATATCATCATCCTGCAAATAAGCCAATGATCCCTTTTGAACTTGGATATGAAAGAGTGGCTCAGGGGTATATAATTTACTTCTACTGACAACGCACTCACAAGAGAAAATTCCAGACTCTCTGCTGTACTTTTCTATATCAGATTCCTCTTAACTAATGGACCACCTTTACCCCCACCTATAGGTATTTTATGAGCTATATTTTTATATTGAACTCAGAGTTGTCAAGGGAAGCATTCCATCTCTGACAGGTAGCATCCAACTTGGCACTTATTTGGATATAGGTCAAAGGTTGCTTATTTTCCTTGTAAAAGAATAATTTTGATAGATTCATGTGTTTGTACTGAGTTAGGAATTTCCACAATAATTCTTGCACTGTAAATCTTCAACTTTTGTAGTGATAACATTCATTGAAAATGACACAAAAATTTTAAAAATGTGAATGTTGATACATTGAACCTATGACAGATAAGAGGTCAGGTTCCTGTGACCACCAAAAACTGTAATCTTTCACTAGATATTGCTAAAAATACATTTTGTTGCATGCAGTTCTTCATAACAAGACAAACTCTGATATGTATTTTAACACAGAAAGCAGGAAATAACTCATAAAATGAAGAACACAAAATAAAATTGGTAACATGCAAAACATTTTTCTTTCTAGTAGTCCCTGGAGTTCTGTGACCTTTTGTGCTATCACAATAAAAAAAATATTGATTTCAGACAATACTCAGTTTTCATAATACATGAAATCTATAGCGTTATAAACACTGTACAGCATATAAAATTCTTAAAACTAAAACATTTTTTAACTTGAATCTTATCTACCACTGTATCCGGTGGTGGTGTAAGGGTGTTGTACTGTATCTATATTGCAGGAAACCTCTCTCTATACTTTGGTGCCCTCTGAAAATCAAGGGAGAGGTTGCTGTGACTTAAGTTGCTTCTGTTGGAAGACGCCAAGACTGAGGTCTCAGCATCACTTCTGACATTCTGTCCTTCATGGCTGGTGTTGGAGATCATAAAGGATGCACCATCTTGAAATAACCTGTCAGTAATATCTGCTTCATACACCGCTTGTGATCCTTAAGAGTCTCAGAGTATGGGAACATAGCAGAAGTGAGTGGATGTTTAACCTCAAGGCCACAGTCAGTGCTGAGATTGGCAACCTTTATGTCTCCACTCAGTTGGTCAGTTATGCCAAGCCACACTTCAGGTCTAGAAACTGAGTGGCACAATCTTGGGAGCTTGTTCATCATCCTCATCTTTGCTGTCTTGAAGATTTTCCTGAGCCTAACTCCTCATTCATCAGCTCCGGTAGGATGTCAGACATTTTCCTCTCCCATAACCCCAAGTCTTTCACCTCCAAAGGTATTAGCTAGATACATGATTGTTTCAACATTCACTACTTCATCAACACCTTTAAAGTCTTCAAATTCCCAAATACAAGCAGGTCACACTTTTTTCCAGGAGTTATTCAAGGCAGGCTGTGAAACATTTCCCCAGGTTGCACTGATATAATCAGTGACAGAAAGCACAGTGACACATCTCCACAAATCCATTGTGGTGGTTTCCTGGTTCATGTCCAAATAGTTTCAGGCATGGTAGTAGTTTTCCCTGGTATAATAGGACCTGAAGGCTTTTATGATTCCCTGATCCATAGGCTGTATCAAAGATGTAGCACTGAGTGACATAAAAACAACCTCATCTTGTGAGCATTTTCCAACTGCTCACGAATATGAACTAGCTCATTGCTGATCTTTAAAAGAACCTTGAGTGCAAGGTTCTTTCCCTGAAAATATCATTCTACCTCTGAAATGAAACAGTTGTTGAAACAGTCCCAGAAGAACTCTGTAGTCATCCATGCTTTTCTACTCCAGTGCCAATTCTAAAGCATTCTGGCCTTGTTTTTCTCTTTCAATACCCTGCGAATTCGGGCTTGGTAGATCATCAGTGGCTCACATTTGAAGTTGCTACTGTGTTGAAGCGCTTGAAGGGGTTTTGGCAATGGCTTTTATTATGTGTGTGCTCTTTCCTATTTCATAAATGGACCAGTCTCATTGGTATTAAACTCTTGTTCTGGTAGGTAACCTTTTTTTCTCAGAGTGTTCAACAAGTTTAAAAACTTAGCAGCAGCTGTAGCATCAGCAGAACCAGCAAGTTTCACATTTTTTAAACCATACCATAACTTAATACAATAAACCCTGGCTACAAAAGGCTTCATATTTTCTTGTTCCTTTGTTAAATGCTTATAAATTTGTTGGGTTTTCAAGCAGATGGTTGCAATACTGACCACACTTTTTCATTCTTCCATCATCTCATTTAGCCACAAACTTAGTCACTTTTCCACTTTTTTCAATTCCCTCATCTTGCATTTGTGAGATTATTTTAGCACTTTCTGGAGTAGCTTTAGGAATACTTTCCTCATTTTTGTGCATATCATGAATCATCAATTTGTTAACACCAAACTTATGACCAGTAGTTCTGGCACAAAGTTTATCTGATGCCTTTATTTTCTCACAAAGCCACATCACGGACACTTGCACACTTAGGGTTTAAAACCAATGGATCTGTGCTGTACTGTGTGGGCATAATTGCAACACAAAACTTGAGTTTTAAAGGCAAACAATGAAAATAGGCAATGAATGCATGGGGAGCTCTTTACAATGGTAGAGTGAACAAGACCAGTGAAGTACCTAGTAGGACACCAACTGCTCCACAAACTTGTACACATCATGCCTCTCATTGTATTTCTTTACAAGCATAGCTGGGAATGTATATGGTTGCCAGCGCACAAGGCAAATGAGGTTGCTAATAAAATCAGGCAACTGCCTGAAGTTGAGAAAGTTAAACACCCGAATGTTAAGAACTGAATATACTTGCTAAAGACAATTAAATCTCTCTCAAATTTCCTTTCACACCTCCACTATATGTATAAGTCACTTGAGATCCAGTAATGTTGCCATTGACTGTCAGCATTTATTAAGCACCAGTTGTGTGTGAGACCCTGTGCTAGACACATGTGCTAGATGAATAAATAGTTCCTCTCTCAAGGAGTTTCCTTCTAAAAATAGATCTTTCAAATGGTTTCTTAGGTTCACTGTCTCACTCTTTGTGAACCTTCAAAGGACTCATTAAACATTATGAAGCTGAATGGTGAACATGTTTGCTTACTATACATTCTATATTATACTCATGGAGTCAACCTTTATTAGTTCTTTTTGACGAGTACAAACTCACCTCACTTATTAGTCCTTACCATGCTATTTATTCTCTGGATCCCACCTAGTGACATATCCCAGGCACCTTGTTGTCTGGGTTGTCCCTCCTCCCATCCCTCTTCATCAGGAACAGCATTCTGTAAAGAGAACCTCCAGAGACAATGCCCCTTCTCACCTCTCTGAGAGAGTTAGTCCTCTCAGATTTGGAACTCAACCTTGGTTTAGAATTGTCCTTATTGGTGGGTAGGTGAGTGAGTGAGTCAGTGAGTCAGTGAGTGAGTGAGTGAGTGAGTATATACTGGACTCCAGACTATGTTCCACATTCTGTCGCCTGTACATATTGCCACCCAATCTACTGAGCACACACAGGCAGCCAGGTGGCACAGTGGATAGAGCACTGGAACTGGAGTCAGGAAGATCTGCATTCATGTGCCACCTCAGACACCTGTATTAGCTGTGTGACCATGAGAAAATCACTTAACCTCTGCATGCCCCTGTTTCTTCATCTGCAAAATGGAAATTGTAATAGCACCTATCTCCCAGGGCTGTCATAAGGATCTAATAAGATACTTGCAAAGCACTTTGCAAACTTAAAAGCACTATATAAATGTTCCTTCTTATCACACTTTTATTACTTTCTACCTCTTTCTCTTTGAATAGTAATCAAAAGTTTTGATTCTGAAAAGTACAGAACAATTTTTTAAAAAGTACTGCCTCCGCTCATAGTCCTTGTGACTCCCCGGGCCCAGAGTTCCTTCTTTTACCATCATTCCCCTATACTTGTTATTTCCCCTATTAAAATGTCCTTCCTTAAACAGAAAGGACTTCCTTATTTTTGTATTTAAATCCCTGGCACATTTTCTAGCACATAACTGTATTCATTCATTCTAAAACTTCAGACCTGGTATTTAGATTCTTCTTCAAACAATCTATTCCTTGAGCATCAAGAAGTATTTGCCTCCAGGGTCCACCAGTGAGGCTGATGCTGAGGGAGCAACTTTGAAGGCTTTGGTTGTTCTGGTGGTCCTGCTTTTCAACATTCTTTTAAACTGTTGATGTTGAGGAACTGAGCTCTTGTTTTTAACTTTTAATACTCAATGAATCCTCTGAATATAATTTTTTGCTCCACTCAAAATAGAAACTCTAGGAATATTGCTTAGTCCTGGGCACACCAAGGCAACTGTGGACAACTCTTTACTGATGCCCACAGACTCCCTTTGGAAATTCTACATATACAATAACATTCCCATGATATAACTAATGTTTTGGTTTTTTTCTCAAAGGCCACTGAGACCTACTCCTCCGGGGATATTAAAGCATATGTGTCAAGTTCTACTCATTCAGTGATTCAAATATAATGGTCATTTGAGACTTATTGTTAAGCACAGCTAAACTTTCTCTCTCCTGGATCTTTACAAATCACTTCAGTGCAATTTCCAAAGAACCCTAGAGAAAAGGGGCCAAGGAGTCACCGACTGGGGTAGTCACTGCTTCTTGTTCCTTCCTATTCCTGATACTTGCCCATCAGACTATGGTTTCTCGCATGTACTGGGCTATTTTCTTTGCAGAGGGCACTAATAACAGGAGTGTTTTTCACATACATGTTAACAACAGATGGGAGGAGATAAAAACTGGGGCTTTGATTTTATTGGCATGAACTCAAAAGTGAGGAAATTTCCTCTGCAAATGCATCTTCTCTGCACCTTAGAGTTTTTAAAAGAGTTCTAAGAACAGAGATGTCAAATTCTGTGGAAAATGGCAGTAAGGTAAAGCTCCCCAATGCACCAAAAACAGATTAAAATGTAATTAGAAAGTCTTTAACAAAACAAATAAAAAGACAGTATCACATTATTTTGTAGTTTGCTAAATCAATTTATAGCCCTCATTTCTATGTGAGTTTGACACCACTGGTCTAGAGCATGACTTCTTAAACGTTTTCTGCTCACAACCCCCTTCACCTTTGTGGCAGTTTTGGTATTGAGTGGCCTGAAGATGTGTGGGATGCGTTCGGTACAAAGTGCGCTGGCTTTGCATTCAAAACCAAGGCTACAGTGAAGTTGTTCTGTGCAACACAGACAAGCATTGTCAGAAACACCTCAGATTCATTATGTGTTCGATTTTTAATTAATTATTGGTCGTTTCACATTTGGAACCTTTTACTGTTGCCAAATTGTTCACAAGCCCACAGTTTGAGAAGCACTGAGAACTAAGAACTAAGAGCCTAAGACCCAGGCAGTATTTTTCAGAGGAAGGACTTGAAGCCAAGACTTCCTGGCTTGGAGGCCATTTTTCCATCCACCATGCTTCACTGCCTCTCTTGACAACTCTTTGGTAAGCTCTTTGATACAGAAGCTGTGTTGACCAATTCCCCTTTTAGTTTGAGCCTCCCTAATTCTAGGAAAAATGGGAAACCAAATACCTTCCTAAAATGCAGCCTCCAAGGCTTGGACTTCTTTCGTTAGTTAATTCATTTGGTTAACTTTAGATTATTCTAGCAATCCGCTTTAATTTATATTACTCATGAGAGTAGACTTAACAGCTCAATCATGGATCAATTCAAAACATACTTTGCACCAGCATATACTGCACACCACAACTTAAGAACCCCCACTGATATTTCTTTGATCAGATCAAGCATAGAACACACTAGTTCAAGGGAAATTGCATTTCATTAAATAGCGTAGGAAAATAAATGTTGTGAACATTCTCACCCATACACACAGGGGCATAACTTCCTGCAAATTACCATGCCAGTAGTGGAAGAAGTTACATGAATGGGTAATAGATATAGAAAGGCATATGTATAGAGAATACACATGGCCGGAAAATATGTGTAGGAAAGAAAATCATCCTTTAAGGAAGATGAGTCTCTCTGGCTCTAATGTTTCCGCTTACTTACCCCTACAGCCTCCAACGTCATCAGGTTTCAGGTTGCTTTCTGGTGGCAGTCCCTACTGTTTTTGCTGAGATGCCATCTGCTGGTATCTCAACTGAGTTGCTCTCAGTCAAGCCAACTAAATTCCTTGTGTTATATGGCCTTTTTCCATGTAGGGGACACATTTCTTAGCTCTTTTAGTTTTCAGCCCCAAAGGTTATTTCAGACCTTTCACTATTCAAACCAATGCCATAAGTACCTAACCAGTCAGTGATTCCTATGGATTCATGGATTCATAGACTTAGAGTTGAGAAGAGGCTTTAGAGATCTTCAAGTTCTACAGATGAGGATATTTAAGCCAAGAGACAAGTAAAGTCATTCTTCCAAGGTCACATAGCTAATAAGTGGCAAAGCCAAGATTTGTACATAGACCCTCTAATTCCAAATCCATCACTTTTTCTACTTTACTAATGCCGTGATATAGTATAAGGGAAAGACTTGTCTCAAAACTTTCTCTCACGTACCCCTAACCTTTTACTTCAAATAACCCAGGGCCATGCCTTCACATACTCCTGACTCCTCTGAGGTAGGCCTACCAGGGTCTCATACAAAATATAAGAGTAACATTTGCCACAAGGCTGGCCTTTGAGGGAAGACCTTAAACAGCTTAATTACTTGCCTCCATCAACTTACCTCTCTCCAGAAACTGACTGTAAGCCTGGACTCAGGATTAGCATGATCCCATCCCTTCATACTTCCTCTCTTCCAGAGATTCTGAAAGCTCAGGCTGCTGAGGTACAAACCCTATTCCCTATGTCCATCTGCCTACTTCCTAAACAGGAGAGTAGCAAAATTATTTTACTTTTCTGATAACAATAAGACTGCCAGAGCAATTGAAGAAGCCTAACATAGTTTATGCCCTCAAAGGCTATAATGTCTTGAAAATAAGCTATTTCTACAATACATTCTTTAATTTATGTATTTAGCTGGAATAATTTTCATCCTCTTCTTGGGTTGCAGTTAAGAACCTGATGAGAAAATTCTCAACATTCTCCAAACCCCACAGGTGATCATCCAATGCCCTCAAATATTCATGCAATATAACAGATGGATTTTCTATTTTTAATGTACATAATACATCAAATGTAGACCCTCTGAGGTGTTCCAGCAGTCATTTCTGCTTTCCTGTCTGACACCTGCCACTTGGGTTGCCTCTCAGTAGGTGCTTAATAACTGTTTGTTTCATAAAATATTTGTTAAATTGACTTGGATAACCAGGGTCTTGTTTTTTTTCCTCTCCTTCTAGGGCATCAGTATTTGCTGAGAATAACAGCTTTCTAACAAAGATGAGATCAGGGCTTATCGTATTATTTGTCTCAGAGTCAGATCAAGGATTTGGGCCCATAGTTCTGTGACACAACTAGAGTAAGAGGCGGGGTGAAGGAATGAATTGAGAAAAGGCTACAGAGCTAGGAAGACCTGAGTTCACATCCCACGTCTGACACAAACTGGCTCTATGACCTGGGAATAGCCACCTGAACCTTCAATGTCATAGGTAACCCTCTGGCAATTACAACCTGCATGAATAGACGGAGTTTCTTTCCTCTTCTGGGAGATCCCTATGCCCATGAATTTTCTATGCATTCTATAGAAGTTCCTCTAGAAGGTTCTACCACCTCAGGAAATTTACACAGAACACCTTTTGCATGACAATCCCTCTTAAACATTTTAGTAATCTACATCTCCCTCAGAAACTACAAAGCAGTCTTCAAGTTCTTTTCAATGTTCAATAATTCTTTGTTAACTTTCTACCACAAATGGATCTTAGGATACTGTACCTTAGATCTTCAGTCTTCCTTAATGAGTGCAAAAGGAACTACCCCTTGACATAAGACATAAACTATATGCTTCAATGAATAATCCCAAACAGATTCTCACAAATCTTATGTCAAATTGCCTTGTGACAAAAAGGGCCCCAGTGTGCCTCTAAGGATTTTCTCACTTTCTTGACTCAGACGCCCCACCAAAATAAAACTGAGACATATTCCTTGCTTGTGAGCAAACACTTCATAGTATTAAAGAAGAAAGTTTTATTAAAAGGAGGAAAACAAAACAGAGGCCCAATAGCAATCATCATTACTCAAAATATAAGTAAATCCCAGCATTTCCTTAGTATGAGAGATTTCTGGTGGAGGGCCTCTCCTCCACAAATCCATCTTGGCTTATCATTCTCTGCTAATCAAACTCAGCCAGAATGGAATTTTGAAATTCTCTCTCTCCATCATCATTAGGGTCTTCCAGTAGAGGATGAAGGACCACTTGTCAGGATGTTACTGAAAGGATTCCTCTTCAGGAATAGTTTGAACTACTTGGTTACTGTGGCACCATCCAACCCGAGGTTCTATGATATTCTTTATTTTTATAAAAACTAATCTGTCTTCTGACTGTCATGGTTTTTTTAAGCTGTGCTTTCCTTTTATCACTGATAAAATTCAAGCAAACACCTGTAGCCTGGGTATTAGAACCAATACTTGTCCTACTAAGGTTTAAGAAATCTTTTTGATAGGGGGGAAGAGGAAGGAGATAAAACTTGTGATTTTATTGCAGAAGGGAACTGCAGATAAGGGAAATCTCTCTACCAATGAATATCAGTAATTATTCTGCAACTTATCATCTTATAGAATTGCCTGGGGGCTCTGGGTGGTAAAAGGACTTGCTCAGGGTCACCCAAGTATCAAAACTCAAGTCTTCCTGATTCCAAGGCCAACTAAATCCATTATACAACAGTGCCATGATTATGTAACTCTATATTATTTATTTACAATATGTGACATTCATAATAGCAGAAACTAATGCTAACTACCAGTACTGCCTTGTTTATTCAAACAAGAATATTCAAAAGTCATAATTGTACTTTCCAAATGCTGAGTCACTCCATCAACAGTGCCTTATGACTACTCTATATCTCATGATGAAAAATCATGAGTGAGGAGAGCCAACAACATAGGTCAAGTAAAGCTAGAGGTTCTTCTCTCGCCTTCCTTCTCTGACTAGAGAAAACTTTATCCTTCTTTTCCTAAACCCCTACATTCATTTCCTTACATCTTATAAACTCATTCCTTGAATGGAGACATAAAGGTGTAGAGGGTGGAGTGCTGAAGCCAAAATAGCCTAAGTTCAAATCCCACTTCTGCCTCTTACCCATTTGAGCATGGGTAAATTGCTTAAAATTTCTGAGCCTCAGTTTCTCTCACTATAAAAATAAGGATACTGATGCCTACCTACCTGATAGAGGTGTCATGAGACTCAAAATAAGAGAAGGAACATATAACCAAAGGATCACAGGTCTGGAGCTGGGAAGTACCTCAGAGGTCATAGGCTAATCAAACCCCTTTATTTTAAGGATAATCATCCTCATAGTAGCTGACTTTATATCGCAGTCACTTTGTACTATGAACAATGCTAAGCATTTTACACATGTCATCTCATTTGATCCACACAACAACTCTAGAAGGAGGTACTATTATTTTCCCCATGTTACAGATGAAGAAACTGAGGCAAACAGAAGTTCAAAGATTTAAGTAACTTGCCCATGATACATGAGTAAGTACATGAGAGTAGATTTGAACTCGGGTCCTGCTGATTTCAGGGCTAATTTTCTATCCACTGCACCACCTAGCCATCCTGGTATAAGAAAACTAAAAATCATATAAGCTAAGGGACTTGATCAAGGTCATATAAGTGATTAGCATTACATGTGGGACTTGAACCTAGCTCTTCTAACTAAAGCTAATATTGAGGCTCAAAAGCTAATATCAAGAATATGGCTAGGAGATCAGACAAAGTCAACAAGACCTAGAGTCATGAACTCTGACTACATGCTGACTATGTGACTCCTAGCAAATCATTCAACCTAAGAATGTAAGTTGAAGAACAAATATAGATCTGCATTGGTAGAGGGAGTTTCCCATACCAAGGAAAATCACAGATGCCAGCTCAAAAATCAGATATCATGATTATTGAGTTGTTGCAGACAAATGGCATACAAATTGACTCATATTTAAATGTAAAAGGTATGCTTCCTATTTTAAGGAATCCTATGGTGGATCCTTTGGTGAGGAAATACTCCCTAATTGATCTTTTATGTAAAACCAAATTTTCAGATTTAGTATGAAGAACACCTATGACATGCTTGCTTTCTTTTTGCCCAGGGAGCCCTACAGCAGGCTGCAGGGCCTAGCAAAGGCTCTCTAATGAGCATTTCTAACACAGCTTTTACTTTTAATATCGGGGCTTCATACCCATAGCCCATAGGGCTTGCGTAAGAGATGTCTTCTTGGCTGATCTGCTGGGACCAAGTATTTCAGAGAAAGTATCATGTATGGCAAGCTAGCTTAATCTCACACCTTTCTTCCATTCTGTTTCCAGTGCAGCCCTAAGGCTGCTCTAAGCTAGAGCAGAGGAGAAAAGCACTGAATCAGCCCCTCAGCTCACAGAGTTTCTATCAAGTGAGTCAATAAATATTTATTAAGTGCCAGCTATATATCAGGCACCATGCTATAAGCACTGGGAATACAAAAAGAAGCAGAAGACAATGTCCACCTTAGAGGAGCTTACCATCTAATGAAGAAGAGGACATGCAAACAATTAGGTACAAACAAGCTATCCTGTGTACAAACACAGGACAGGGACAAAACTGCCCAAGGATTCATCAGTATATACTGCTGCCAACCATACTTCTCAACATGCAGAAACTTTTAAAAATGGATTAATTATATGTGTAGCACATAAACCTATTATATTAAAAAAAAACAACCAGTTTCAGCAACCTTATATAGACCTTAGTTATATCAACAGGACCATTACAAAATAATTTTATAGAGGGCAGTAGGAGAAGGTAAAAAATTACACATCAAAGAACAAATAGTAGAAAGGGAAGATCAATATCAGATAAAAATAATAAACTGTCCAGTAAACACTAGGGATATAACTATAATTTGGAAATTAATCACTAGCATTAAGACCAGAGTTGTACCGAGTTACTTGACACTCACCTTAATGGAAGGAATGTAAATGGAAGGAATAAAACTGAGCCAGAAATTCTTAACATTAACCAGTTAATCACTGAACTTTGAACAGATTCCAGCTAGTTACATGATCTGTTATCTTAAGGAAATGGTGAATATAGAACAATTTTCTTATAACAATAGGAAATAATCAACAGAGGGGAAGCACTAAACTTAAGATGACTGTGAAAGGCTACCTGGAGAAGGTGAGATTTTACCACTTCCTCATGACCAGGAATTATACATGGTGTGCTTGGTGAGAAAGACCTATAATACTTATCATAGCTGCCCTTATACAAAGTTCCAATCTGAGTGGCTAAATCTTTCATTGCTGAAATGCTCAAAGTAGACTAGGTAACCTTTAGAAGTCAATCTCATTGTCTCCCTACCTAAATCATGAGATATGTTGGTATAATAAATACTAGCTATAATCTCCTCTAACTCCTCTCCCTAAAAATGAAAAAAAAAATCCGGGAGGTTTATGATGCTATGAAGTAAAAATGTTGGGTTACATAGCAGAGGGCCTAGGTTCAAATCTGAATTCACCACTTTACTACCTGTGTGACCCTGGACAAGTCAGTAACCTTACAGAGCTTCATTGTCCTAATCTAAGAAATAAAGGAGGTGGTATTAGTAGATCAGGGGTGACAAACTATAGACCATGGGCTAACCAACTGCTTTTGTATAGCCCACAAGCTAAGAATAGTGGATGTTTTTATTTGAAAATAAGTTTATTGTATTTTAAAATTTAAAAAACTATTTGAAGGCATTCAGGGTTAAAATTGGGAAAATGCGCTCCAATTCTAGTCCACCTAAGCATACAAAGCAGGCCAGACTTGCCCCTTGGGCTAAAGTTTATGGATCTCTGGATATGATAAAATCTGAGATTTTTTTGCTAATTAAATCTATGATTCTATGATACTGAATTTCTACAGCCAGGATATCAGCAACAATTTTATCTTAAGGCAAATTCAGGAGAAATGAGATCCCAGGGTGCTAGACAATGCAGTCTTTTGGCAAATTAGCCAACATGGGACTCTCCCCAAAACTTATCTTTGAACACCCAGCATTAGTAGAGTATGAAAAGTGGGAACGGGGAAGGCATCAAATGTGCCTGTTTTCTCATAGTCCCTCCAATATTCATCATTTTTCCCTTTTTAATCATCTTTGCCACTCTGATGGATGTGAGGTAGAATCTCAGAACTGTTTTAATTTGCATTTTTCTAATAAGTAGTAGTTTGGAGCTTTTTCATATGGCTATATAACTTGGTGTCCTTCCCTTATCCTTAGACCATTTATCAACTGAGGAACTGTTCTATTATTAATTTATATCAGTTCTTGAAAGTGAGATCTTCATCTGAGAAATTTCCTGCAAGGATTTTTTTGGGAGTCAGGTAGTCATTTATCTTTTAATATTAAGTTCTTAAATTTTGTTTGTTCAAAAACTTTTTAATTTTATGTAATCAAAATTATCTATTTTATCTTCTGTGAGACTCTGTACATTGTTTGGTCATGAACTTTTCTCCGCTGATCTGATAAGAAGTTATTTGAATGTCTCTAATTTGTTTATGATGCAAATTTTTATGTCTCCATCACATCCATTTGGAGTTTATCTTGATATAAGGTGTGAGAGGTTAGTCTGGTTCCAATTTACAGTTTTTGTCAAGTAGTAAGTTCTTCTCCCAGTAACTGAATCTTTGTGTTTATAGAATACTAGGGTATAAGATACATTTTCTTGCATAGGTTCTGTACTTAATTTGTTCCATTCATGGAAAATATTAGCAAAGAGGACAAAACAACATGTCACAAAAATTATATGCTATAACCAGGTTGGGTTGATACTAGGATTACAGAGTTGGTTTAATTAATATTAACTTTAAATTTAACCATATTGATAACAAAATCAAGAAAAAAATCAAATGATTATATCAAAAGATGAAGATGACAAAATACAGCAAAGGCAAGACTAAACTAACCTTACCTTAAAATGATATATAGTCTATATTAAAACCAAGAGTTACCATTACATATAACAGAGATAAACTAGAATCCTTTCCAATAAAATTGTAGACAAATCAAGGATGCCCATTATTACTACTTCTATTTGACACAGTACATAAAAATTCTGGCTACAGCAATAAGACAAGAAAAAGAAATTGAGGGGATAAACATAAGAAGAAAGCAAATTATTACTTTTTGCAGATGATATGACTGTGTCCTTAAAAAATCCTAGAGAGTTAAAAATACTCGTTGAAATAAGAATTTCAGCAAAGTTGTAGGTTATCAAATAAATCCACACAAGTCATCATCATTTCTATTTAATACCAATAAAACCCAGCAGCAAGAGTCAGAAAGAGAAATTCCATATAAAATTATTGTAGAATGTATATAATACTTAGGAGTCTGTCTGTCAAGATAGACATGAGACATAAATATACATAAGCATAACTACAAGCCACTGTTAACAGAAATATAGACCTAAACAAAGGAGGAAATATTATATGTAGGAGGAGTCAATACAATAAAAATTATAATGCTACCTAAATTAATTTACTCAATGTTAGAACATCAAAACCTACCAAAGGATTATTTTACAGAACCAGAAAAAATAACAAAATTCATAAAAAAGGCAAAAAGATCAAGAATCTCAAGAGAAATAATGAAAAAATATGGAAATAAAGGGAACTTAGTAGTGCCAAGCTTCAGACTAAATGCAAAGTAATCATTTTCATCTTGATTTTTACTAATCTCCAACTGAAATTTAGTATTTCCTTCAATTATGAATGTGGATAACAAACCACAGCGGTATCACTAGTGCCAACTGACTGGTGACCAATAGAAATATTTTCATATCACATTACAATTTTTGCAGTTATCCCAAAATGTCATTTGCCCTCTTCATTACATTGAAATTATTATGGTCATTAGATCTGCCAGTAGATCTCACATGATCACAATGTTCCTGTCTACAGACTGTATTTCAACATAATTGATTTCCTTTGCAATCCTATATATTTTATTTTATGCAGTTAAAAATATCATTCTGAGCAGAGGTGCATAATTTTCAGCAGTGTGTCCAAAGGGTCCATGACATACACACCCAAATAATTAAGAATTCCTACTTTAGAGTTTGAGTTGCCCACTCCTTTTCCATGCATGTACCTGTGGTAGGGCTATTCTCTTCCACCCACTCAACTGAAATTTTCTCAGGCCATTTTCTAGTTAGGGCTCAGCCCACTTGATATATGTACAACTAAAGATAGAATGAGGTCTTATTACATGGCTATTTTTTGGGAAAAAAAAATACATAGCTTGAGGGAATCTGTGCCTTTGTAGTTATTACTAGGGATTCCTAATCTTTAGACAGTCAAGTATCCATTGGTACCACATATTATTTTTCTGTTCTAATTTTAATCATTTCTTGAGATGAGGCTTGAGAAACATTGTCTAATGCTTCTTGAGAAGTAAAAGCTTTGTCAAACCCATCAAGAAGTGTATTGATTGTGTTGTGGCAATTAATACAGCCGGAAAGAATACCCTGATGAAACTTAAGTTTTTTATTCATTTAGCAGGAGAGAGAGACAGAGAGACAGAGACAGAGAGACAGAGACAGAGAGAGACAGAGACAGAGAGAGACAGAGACACAGAGAGAGACAGAGAGAGAGACAGCGAGAGACAGAGAGAGATCTTTTTAAAGATAGTCCCAGGGTACAAACAAGTGTAGGGGTTTGTTGGTATGTGTCAGAGAGATGTTATTGTCTTTGTCAGTTTTCTAGTTATTTATCAATATAATTTAAGTAATTTACCCATAGGTATAAATATTACCCTACAAAGCCCTTGAATTCAAGGAATTTCCATTGATAATTCAAGAAATTATCATTTCAAGGGCTCTTCTCCTTTGGCAATCACTGAAGTTTTCTACCTAATAGAATCATGCTAAATATTTGTTCATTTGGTATGAGAACTATTTGTTTCATAATTTTAAGGAGGTTATTAAGAACCCTTTCTGACATTTTCCCTTAGGAATTCAGAATTTAAATATGCATTACAATTTCCTCCACTTTTTACTTCTAAAACAAATCTCATTTCAATTGGTAAGATGGTTTTCGAAGTGAAAGTGTGTTAGAATTCATGAAGTACACTCATGATAAAAAACAAAACCTAGAGTTAAACTTTGAAAATCTGATTTCAGGCCATAAATGAACTACTTTCTTCCTAGTTAACAGGATTTTGTTCAACCATGTCTGACTCTTTATGACTCCATTTTGGGGTTTTCTTGGCAAGGATATTAGAGGGATGTCAGGCCTAGAGGCCTGAGGGCTACCCGAGTCTTACCTTACCTGTCCCAGGTCTTCGGTTGGCCAAACCGGATAAACGTATGAGAGAAGAGACTTTCCGGAGTCGAACAAGGGTTAGGCTTTATTCAGGGTCCTGGTTACATGTGCAGGGGGAGCTCTTCCTTAGGAGGGAGAGAGAAATCTCCCAAGGAGGCAAAGATCTTACGGTAAGAGATTGGAAGTAGAAGTGTAAGTGGGGAGAGAGGGGGAGGGGAGAGCGAAGAGAGGAAAAATGGAGCCTTCTGTCCTGTCAGGGCCCCTCCGCGCTAAGAGCGCCTTCAGGCTTTCCTGACCCTAATTAAGGTCTCCGGCCGTGTAGTTTGCACCTGAATACCGTGCCTGTTAGATAACAATAGGTGTGCCCAGATCCGGGTCTGTCTCAAGGGCGGGGATGCTCCTCCCATCACGTTTCTCACGGGAAGAGGCGGAAATACACGAGATAGCTCGGTCTCACTCCTCGATTCCCTGCTGTTTCATGGGGGGCCTCATGAGAACTCTAAGATTTAGAAGTTCCCACCTTTACCCGCCCGAGACTGTCCACATGGAATTGAGCTTCCATCCCCAACAGAGGGATTTGCAATTTCGTTTTCCACATGAAGACCTGAAGCAAACAGTAGTAAGTGCCTTACCCAGGATTACACAGCTTATAAGTGTCTGAGGCCAGATTTGAACTCATGAAGATGATTTTTCCTGATTCCAAACCCCGTGCTCTATCTACTGGATCATCTAGGTGCCATATTTCTTCCTGCTGATAAAATTATTAACTTCTGTTTTTCAAGTTGAACCTTATACCATGCTTAATAATCATATCAGTAATGAAATTCCAGAATTATTTTACTTGCAAAGAACATTAGAGATTTTCTAATTTCATTCTATAATTTTACAGGGGAAGAAACTGAAGCCAAAGGAAATACAACTTTGACCAAGTCAAACTAGTGTAGCAAAAAAAAAAAAAAAAAAGGCATGGCATTTGCAGTTAGAGGATCTGAGCTCAAATTCTACTTCTGCCTGGATGATGCTGGGCAAATCAGTTCTCCTCTCTTAATTTCAATGACCTGGTGTGTAAAACGAGGGCATTATATTAAATGATCTATTAATTCCTTTTCAATTCAGAATCCTACAGGTATTATCAGAGATTAGTTATAGGATAGGAAAATAATAGTAAATGGTTTTCTACTTGATCAGTATTCAACAGCATATCTGAAGATGTATCATCTGAATTAGCAAAGTCCCTAACTTAATGCAATTAAGGTAAAAAAGGGAAAAAGTGATAAACATCATTTCAAATTATAAATTAAAGTTTGTTGTTGTTCAGGCATTTTTGAGTTGCATCCAACTCTCTATAACCCCATTTGGAGTTTTCTTGGCAAAAACACTAAAGTAGATTTCCATTTTCTTCTCCAGCTTGTTTTACAGATGAGGAAACTGAGGCAAACAGGATTAAGTGACTTGCCCAGGGTCATACAGCTAGTAAACACACGAGGCCATATTTGTACTCACAAAGAAGAGTCATCCTGACTCCAGGCCTGCCACTCTATCCATTGTACCACTTAGCTGTAATTTGTAAACTTTGTGTAATGACAGTCCCACTTTTTTAGAGGAAAAAAAGTTGATGCATACTATACATTTCATAAAAAGATCTACATAAATAATTTTCATAGCTTGTATTTATTAAAACAAAATTAATAACATTCAATGCTATAACACATAAATCTTAAAATACAATAAAATTATATACAAATAGTTACGATAAAATATTTTCAATGTTTATTTTAACATAAAATAACTTACCATAATAATCATTGTGATTAGTAAGCTTGTTTTTCAGTGAAAATTTTTCAAAGCCTGATATCAATGATATTACAACTTATTCTTTTTCCACAATTAATATGATCTTCCTATCATTGTAAAAAATATTTTGCACAAGTAAGATTTTATGGACAACAGTAAAAATTTACATTACTTTGTTTGATAAACCTGAGAACTTCACCTGTATCTAAAACATGGTAAGTTTTTCAAATTCAAAACATTTCTTTCAACATATACTATCACAAGATAAGTCCATTAACAGTTCTTGTCCAGATGAAGACCACAAGTATCATATTTGTCCATTTCAAATAGGTCCCTTATTAACATTTATGAATATATAGCTCATTAAAATAAAACGAGAATTTCCTCTATTTAATAAAAGTTTTTTACATTCATCTATTTCATTCAAAAAGTATTTCTTTTCATTGTGAAATAACAATACTCAATAAGGAAGAAGTGTATTTCTTACATTATAAGTACAGAAACTAGAAAAAGTACTTTAAGAATAGTGGATGGATTCTTTCTCTCTTGACATAATGTGATTCTTATGAATCAGAGCCATAAGTAGTGCAGAGAAATCAGAGCTTTGCCCCAGGATGGTGCTGGTGACTGGGGGAAGGGCAGGAGGAGGACTAGCAGAAGACTGCAAGGAACAGGCATGGAAAATAATTATACATCCTATTCCCAGGTGCCAGTGCCCTGGATGAATTAGGAGAAAGGGCATCTAAGTTGCACCCCTACGGGTTTGCGTTGCCTAGTATTATTGTACTTGACCAAAACTGGTTCTCTGTATGCCATGCAACTTGGGCATTCATATCATACAAGAGAATGACTAGTATGAACCTTGGGATCAGTGCCTATGTTGTCATTGATACCACCTTTGAGGTAGCTCTGTCTCATCTCCTCAACTAAATTCATTCAAAATGCTGGAATTTTCATTTACAATTATGCTACCCTAAAAATATTCTACATTTTAATAAGAGGTTGTGTAGCATACTTCAAATAGCACTGGACTTGGACCCATGGTATCAAATCCCACCTTTCCCATTTATTAATTTATGACCTCTGAGCCTTAACTTCCTCATCTGTAAAATGGGAATAATAATATTTGCACTTTCTACTTCATGGAGTTGTTGTGAGAAGAACTCTCTG
Source organism: Notamacropus eugenii (assembly GCF_028372415.1). Taxonomy (NCBI): domain Eukaryota; kingdom Metazoa; phylum Chordata; class Mammalia; order Diprotodontia; family Macropodidae; genus Notamacropus; species Notamacropus eugenii. Next base: position 91,238,570 of record NC_092877.1, read on the forward strand.
TAAAATGCAAAACACTACATAAAGGTCAGCCATAGGGACAGTGTGAAAAAGAAAGCTCACTAGAGGTAGCTTTACAACCGCAAGACAAAAGACAATATCTGAAAGCGAATGTCCAGAGCATTTGTTTAACATGAATATCTATGTCCGAAGATACTATAAAAGTGTCTGATAGCAAAATGTTGAAAAGTGTCTTTAAAAAAAACCTCATGGCTTTCTATTTCAACTAGTCTGAGTTTCTTTCAAAGGTCAAGGTAGTGTCAACTGGCTTAGCTTTCTAATTGCTCTTAAAACCATTTTGAAATATCCCTGCTAATGGCTTATAAAGTTTTTCTTCCCTTCAAGCTCCAGAATCTGGTTGCTAAAAGCCAGGCTTCCATCAGAATTTAAGTTTTACACTTTTTTATTCCCCATCTACAAAAATATCATAAGAGAGGGCCTATTTCTCTTAGCAAATAAAGAATCTTAGCTCCACTTGTCTTTTCTAGACTGTCTACACACACTGAGTGAAATGGAGAATGGAGTTACAGCTCTAAAATAATTATTTGTAGACATAATCAGATTAGAAACTAAATGAGGGACATCACCAGACAAGCACCCTGCCTCCTTTCCCAGTGGACAAACCCATATTTTGGAACATTACAGACCTGACAGTCTTGTAAAGAACAATTCACAAAAGCATCTGTTTGCTGTTGTCACTGACCTGCCTCCCATCTGTCCTCAAGATATGATCCCTATCTTTTCTAATTCTCTTGTCACGTGTTTGATTTCTGACCTCTTTTTGTAGGATTTAATACTATCCATTAATTCTTCTATTTAAAGCAAATTCCAATTAACCTTGTGAGAATTTTGCAGTGCTTTTTGAAATAACGAAAGAAACCCAGAAATAGAAAAATATCCAGCATCAGAAATCATTGTTAGAAGTGCCACTCCCCCATCCAATACACCACAATTATGTGTTATGATAACTGTTCTGGCTATCGATTGTTCTCTTTTGTATTCCTAGGTATCAGTTCAATCAAGGACAGAAGATCAGAATTTTGGACTCCAAAAAATGTATACATTTTAGATTTTTGCTGATTTCGTGGGTGGGCCATGGCTTAAAGTCAGACCAAATCTGATTTTAATAGTAGATCTCTGTTATATACCAAAAACCACTCCTGCTCCTGCCCAAGATGCCTACATGCTCTTCTCTCCTGCAGTTGTCTCTATTTTCACAAAATCCAGTGCATAAATTATGTATCATTACTAACTGTTTTAGTTAGTAACTAAGAATTACTGCTTTCTCCCTCTTTGTCCTGATCAATCATTGATTTTAGTGACTTAAATGTCATTTAGAAGAATGCATGTTCAATTTAGAGTGAGAGGAGCCAATTTAAAATCATAGCACTACCACTGGCTACCTGTGTGACCTTGGGCAAGACATTTAACATCTCAGAAACTGTGTGTCCTCATCTATAAAGAAAGTAGGGAACAAGCATTTATTAAGCACCCATACTACATGACAGATAGTATCCTAAGCACTTTATAAATATCTCATTTGATCCTCACAACAACCCTGGGAGGTAGGTGCTATTATTATCCCCATTTGACAGTTGAGGAAGCTGAGGCAGGTAGAGATTTAGTTACTTTCCCAGGTTCACAAAACTAATAAGTGTTTAAAACTGGATTTGAATTCAGGTCTTCCAGATTCCTGGTCCAGGGTTCTCTCTACTACACCACCTAGCTTAAAAGATTGAAATAGATGATGACTAAAATTCCATCCAGCTTGAAAATAGATGATCTGTTAATTGTCATTGTCCCTGCTTTAGCCAGATTTCTACCTGCCTTTCTCTTCTCTCCCTCTTGAACATTCCTCAGTATTCTGTCAGTTCTTCCATATTTACAGATTAAAACCAAATACATTTTAGTGTTCTACTATGCCTTATTACTGCCTATTTCTAAATACCTACATAGGCACTAAGTAAATGCAAATTATGAAAAATGTTGAACTACACTTTGAAAAAACACCCTGAAGTATCCAGAAAGAGATAGTAAAGGAGGTTTTTAAAATCTATAGTACCCATATAATTGCTTCAATCCTCCACTTTTCTTCCTATGCAAAAAGACATTAGTCGATTTTATCTTTGAGTAAAGGAATAGCTTTCAAGTTTGAATTTGAGCAAGATTAATTATAGTGAATATTTGCAGTCACTATAATTAATCATATGTAAACATAGCACTAATCTCTATTATGTATGCATAGTTACATTGAAAAATGCAATAGTGCATGTGTATATAAATTATATATATGCAGTACCCAGGACTCCCTCAATGGCAACTATTTTAGTTATCATGAGTTCTTGGGTCATTAGTACATATTACATACTCAAATTCCCAATTGTGAATCTTTATTTCTACTGATTCTCCAACCAAAACTAAGTAAACTACAGCATGGGGGTTGGGGAGAGGAGGGAAGACAGACAAGGAGCAAGGAATTGAAGAAATTGGGGATATTTAGACAGGAAAAAAGAATGCCTGAGGGACATAATAGCTGTTTTCAAACATTTGAAAGGCTGTCATAAGAGGGATTAGACTCATTCTGTTTTGTCCCAGAGGGCAAAACCAAGAATACTGAGAAGTTAAAAAGGCAGATTTAAGTTCCACATTGCTGGGGGGGGGGGGGGGGAAGGGATTTCCTAACAAAAAGAGCTCTGTACCAAAGTCGAATGGGCAGCCTTGGGAAGTACTATGTTCCCCTTCCAACAGAATGGAAGCCGAAAGCAGATGAGACTTGCTGGGTATGTTGCAGTGGGGATTCTTCTTCAAGTATGGGTTGAACTAAATTTTGTGATCTTATGAATCACGTCACAAAGCAAGCAGCTAACACCACCCATCCCAAAACTCCTACCTTCCCAACCTCAAGTCACTGGAGTCCACTCACTCTGAACCCCACCCTGCCCATGCCCCCATATCTTCAGTAAAACAGAAAAGGGGCAGGCAGGCATGCCCCTCCCCATTTGCCTTTCTGTCTCCTCAATACTAGAAAAAGTGAGGATAATGCTCTGGAGGAAATATTAGCAAACAAAATAAACATCACCTCATCTAAGGTCCATTTTTATTCCTGGTTCTGATCTGTGATTTCATGAGTAGAGGGAACTCTTAGCATGGAATCTCCCTCCATCAATTCAGAACAACTATCTGTAACTTACACTCTTAAAGAGATGCTGGAAGCACTAAAAGGTTCAGTAACTTGCCCATGATCATAGAGTCAACATCTGTGACAGGCAGAACTTTGAACCAGGTCTTCCCAACTAAAAAGCAGGAACCTCTATGTATTACACCAAGTTACCTCCTTTTCTGATGCCAATCTCCTCTTCTAAATTCTCCAATGAGAGTCTGCCAATAGGTTTAAAGTCTTCCTCTTAGTATGGATACTAATGGAATGCATGGTCTATTCATCAATTATACCATCTGCCACTACATAACCGGCTCGTTTTCCATTCATACATTTCCCTAATAATATCCTTTATTTCATTTTCCCATGTTGTTCTTCATCAGTAAGATACTGCAGCTTACTCATCAACCATTCTTCTTTCAATTGCCCTCTAGGCAACCTGCCACTCCATCTAGAAGCAATGGCTCTTCAAGCTTCACAGTCATCTAGCGTCACTGGAAGAATACTGTTATTAGAAAGTTAGGCTTTTGATTCAGGAAGAATGCTTGGGCTCATGAAAAGTACCGTTTAATTTCTCAAAAATCATGCATTCCACTCTTCATAGTAAATTCTGTGAGCAAGTAATTATCTATGTTCAGGGCATGCGTGTGTGTATATGTATGTATGTATGTATATATGTATATATACATATATACACACATATAGGTACATGAATACACAAACATACTATGGTTTGTTTATTCAAATGCATTTTAAACTATGATCAATTGACATTCCTCTTCTACTTGATTTTTTCCTGTATGAATAATTAGATCAAAATTTATCTTCCATATTCATAGCAATGTCACAAAATGTAATGAAATAAAAATGTCACCATCCAACAGGAACATTTAGAGAATGTTCAAATCTAGAGAATCCTTCTATTTTGACTCTCTGACAGTGGCAAATGTCTTTAGTGAACATGATGTTCCACCCTCTTTTTTTTTCTTAGAATATTTTTATTTAATTAATTTGTTTTTAGTTTTCAACAATCACTTCCATAAGTTTTAAATTTTCTCCCCCTCCTTCCAAACTCCCTCCCCAAGATGGCATGCAATCTTATATGGGTTCTACACATACATTCTTATTAACCACATTTTCACATTGGTCATGCATAAACAAATTAAAATGAATGGGAGAAATCATGAGAAAAAAAAACAAAACATAACACAGGAGAAAATAGTCTGCTTCATTCTACATTCTAATTCCATGGTTCTTTCTCTGGATGTGGGTGGCATTTTTCCCCAATTCTTCAGGAATGTTTAAAGTTCTTGCTTGCTGTGAAGGGCTAAATCTATTAAAAACAGTCCTTGCACACTGTGGCTGTTACTGTGTGTAATGTTCTCCTGGTTCTGCTCATTTCACTCAGCATTATATATACTAAGTTTATACGAGCATAGTTTATATGTCTTTCTAGGTTTTTCTGAAGTCTATTTGTCATTTCTTATAGCACAATAGTATTCCATTTCATTCATATACCACAACTTGTTCAGCCATTTCGCCAATTGATGGGAATTCCCTCAATTTCCAATTCTTGGTCTCCACAAAAAGAGCTGCTATAAATATTTTTGTACATGTGAACCTTTTCCCATTTTTATGATCTCTTTGGGATACAGCCCTAGAAGCGATATTGCTGGGTCAAAGAGTGTGCACATTTTTGTAGCCCTTTGGGCATCTCCAGAATGGTTGGATCAGTTCACAACTCCACTAACAACGAATTAGCATTCCAACTCTCCCACATCTTCTCCAACATTTATCATTTTTTTGTTTTGTCATGTTAGCCAATTTGATAGGTGTGAGGTGGTGCCTTAGAGTTTTTTTGATTTGCATGTCTCTAATCAATAGTGATTTAGAACACTTTTTTCATATGACTATAGATAGCTTTAATTTCTTCCTTTCAGAACTACATTTTCATATCCTTTGACAATTTATCAATTGGGAAATGACTTGTATTCTTGTAAATTTGACTCAGTTCTCTATATATTTTAGAAATGAGGCCGTTTAATGATATTATTATTTTAATGATATTTACAACACTAATTGTAAAAATCATTTCCCAGTTGTCTGCTTCCCTCCTAATCTTGGTTGCATTGGCTTTGTGCAAAATCTTTTCAATCTAATGTAATCAAAATTATCCATTTTGCATTTCATAAAACATTCTCTATCTCTTGTTTGGTCATAAATTTCTCCATTCTCCATAAATCTGAATAATACATTATCCCTTACTCCCCTAATTTATTTATAGTATCAGCCTTTATACCTAGATTGTATACTCATCTGGATTTTATTTTTGTATATGGTATCAGGCATTAACCTATGCCCAGTTTCTGCCACACTATTATCCAGTTTTCCTAGCACTTTTTGTCAGACAGTGAGTTCTTATCCCAGAAGCTCGGGTCCTTGGGTTTATCAAACAGTAGACTATTATGATCATTGGCTACTGTGTCTTGTGTATCTAAGCTATTCTACTAAACTACCCCTCTATTTCTTAGCCAGTACCAAGTGTTTTTAATGATTTCTGTTTTATAATACAATTTAAGATCTGGTACAGGTAGACCACCTTCCCTAACATTTCTTTTCTCTAATTCCCTTGATATTCTAGACCTTTTGTTCTTCTAGATGAATTTTGATATTATTTTTTCTAGCTCTAGAAAATAATTTCCTGGTAGCTTGATTGGTACTGCACTAAGTAAATTAATTTAGGTAGAATTGTTGTTTTTATTATATTAAGTCAGCCTATCCACAAGCAGTTGATATTTTTCTAATTACTTAGATCTGACTTTATCTCTGTGAAAAGTGTTTTGTAATTGTGTTTATAGAGTCCCTGAGTTTGTTTTGGCAGGTGGACTCCCAAATATTTCCTAGTGTCTACAGTAATTTTAAATGGGATTTCTCTATCTCTTGCTGTTGGGCTTTGTTAGTAATACATAGAAATGCAGACAATTTATTTGGGTTTATTTTGTATCCTGCAACTTTGCCAAAATTGATTATTATTTCAAGTTCTCTTCTTCTTCCTTAAGATTTAATAAATAAGTTTAAAATTCTAAACCAGTGTCACTCTTTGATAATATAACTCTGCCATTTGACAAGGAGATGACATGTTTGCTGGTAAGGTGACATCTAGGCTTTTTTGGGTGTCATGATGGTGGTCAGTTTATATAAACTAAATTCCCTTGGGAAATGGTCATAGTCTGTGTCAATGGCTGTCCTTTTTGTCTATTTCATATTTTATGATATCAAAGTTTACTGAAATTGTCAGGTCATAGTTCCAGTATGTAATATTTTATTTGCATTGTTATTGATTTTTTATTTATAAGATCAAACATTATCTATATACAAATGGCTAATTCAGAAATAAATTCCACATCTATAACGAGTTGTTTTCTATTCAGATATGATCAATTTCATTTTAATGATATTGCCATGTTTCATGACACCTAGCTCTCTTCTTGAAGAAATAATTCACATAAATGGGGGGGGGAGCATCGATATGTGTGCTAAGCTTCTACTAGCTTCTTTGTTTCTATTGCTAACCCATGTTTTCCAACATTGCTTTGATTGTCTTTTCTTAAGCTAACCTTCATACTGAAGACACCAAGAAGTAAAATATATGTAGACTTCATTTTGATTGTGATATTGAGCTCTTTTCCAATAAATTCTGGCATACACACAGCTATTTTCTTCAAGACTATCTTTTTTTCCAATGCTGTCATGAAGAGTGCAATACAAAATGATCACACGATTCATGAAATTAGGTTTCTTGTGCCTTCTAATGCAAAATAAAACCCACTCAGCCAACTCCTTTGTTAACTTTCAGAGAAGAACCCATAAACCATCCTTCCATTTATGTGTAACTTGGATTTGTTTTCACATCTCATGTACACCAAGAATATCAACACTGGCCTAATTCAGTTTCTCCAGGATTATATCTGTTTGTGGGTCACTGGATAAGCATCTTGTATTTAGAGTAACAATGGTTAAGACCATGGTTGTAGAAAGTCTAAAAATGGTTCGTTTCTTATTCCCTTTCCCAGCACAGTATAAACAGAAAGGGGCAACTGAGGATTCAAAGACTGTTTTATATTTTTTCTTTGTTTCAAGAGTTGCCCTAGCCAAAGAATTAATCATCAAGTGGCCAGCTAAGTTGGGTCAAGCCTCTCTGTATTTAATAAGGCTGGCCCTCAGAAAGCAGATTCAGTGTGTTGCCAGGATGCTAGACAGCCAGGTGGCACAATGGCTTTAATGTTGTATGTCAAGTCAGGAAGAAAAAATACTGCTTCAGTTTGCTCATCTGTAAAAAGGGGGTATTAACAGCATCTACCTTGAAAGGTTTTGTGAGGATCAAAGGAGATATTTATAAAGTGTTTTGCAAACCTTGAGGTACTCTACAAATGCTAGCTATTATCATCATCAGAGTTAATAACAATATGAACGTGGTAGAACCTCTCAGAGTTATATTTCTCTGATATGGCCTTCAAGAAGCCAGGATCATCTCCACGCTGAAGTGAGCCAAATGAGTAGGATTCTGTGGCTTTTTCTTCACAAAGCTGCTTTTTTCAAATCAATATGAATACAGTTTTGTTAATAATGTACATTTCTCACACTATGTATAATAACTGTGAACTTAATTTCTTGTGGTTGTTGAGTCATTTTTCAGTCATGTCCAATTCTGCAAGACCCCATTTGGGGTTTTCTTGGCAAAAGGAACAGAGTGGTTTGCAATTTCCTTCTCCAGTTCAGTTTACAGATAAGGAAACTGAAGCAGACAGGGTTAAGTGACTTTCACAGTTCACACAATTCCTAAGTGTCTGAGGCCAGATTTGAACTCAGGAAGAGTTCTTGACTTCAGACAAGGCACTCTATCCACTGCACCAGCTAGCTACCCAGGACTTAACAGCTAAAATATCATAGCTAGCATTTATACAGTGCTTCACAAATATCAACTCATTTTTTACAGACAACAATCCTATGAAGTAGATACTTTTAGTAACCTCATTTTACAGATGAGGAAATTGAGGTGAATAGCGGGTAAGTGACTTGTCCAGAGTCACACAGCTAGTAAGCGTCTGAGGCTGCAATTAAATTCAGACTTTCTCACTTGTTTTTGCCTTTAATCACATAATAGCAAACACCTGGCACTAATTCATTTTTCATAATTCTGCGTTCTAACATAATTTGCAAACATTTTGTAGTACAAAGTGTAAACAACCTTATGTGTAGTGCTCAACACAATAAGTACCTTGACTCAACAATTATTTACTGTCCTGTCAGCTAAAGTGCCCACTCTTCTTCTTGTGACTTATCCAAACTTTTCTCATCCATAAAAGCACATCCTGAAGTAACAACTCTTTGACATGACTTTCTCCATCCAGAAAGTCCTTCCAATATAAGTTCCTTGAAGGCATAGAGTGTCTTCAATTTTGTATTTACATCCCCAGAGCCAGCACTGTGCTTGTTATATAAAAGTAATTAAAAATGGTGATTTTGTTTTCATTCATTCCACCTGGATATCCCACAGGTCTTTCAAATTTATCATTGTCTCTCCTTCCCCCACTGGCCCCTTCTTCTGGCTTTCCCATTTCTCTTGAGGACACCACCATTTGTCTAGTCTCCCTGGTTCACAACTGCAGAGTCATTCTTTACTCTTCATGCTCCCTTACCCCAAACTTTCAATCTCTTGCCAAATCTACTCAATTCTCTCTCCACAATATATCCTTTGAACTTATCTTCTCTCTACTCTCACTGCATTCATCTTAATTCAGACTCTCATCACTTCTTGCCTGGACTATTAATTGACTCCTAATTGGTCTCCTTGCATTCAGGCTCTTCCCTCTCCTATTTCTATTTGTCCTCCATGAAAATGCCAGATAGATATTCTAAAAGCAGAACTCAAATCATGTGACGCACTGCTCAAGAAAGATCAATGACTGCTTCATGCCTCTGGCATAAAATATAAACTGTTACTCCCTAGTATAAATGAATGAAGCATTTCTTAAGAGCTTTGGGGATAAGAATAAAAATAAAGAAGTATTCTCAAGAAGCTCTATTGGGGAAGACAACTCATATAAAAGATTTTAACTGCAAATCATATGGAAAAGTCCCATGTTTCTTGAGGTTTAGTGGTAATATAGATGCCAATTCCTCTTCTTTAATGTTATTTTCACTGATGAAGTCATGTCAGTTTCCGATGCTGAAACTTTGGACAGTGCCAAGGGTTTTGGTGGCAAGAATTTTCTTTTCTAGTGCTTTAGTACAAGCATGGGCAGCTGCCAGGCTGTATCTTCAGAGGGATTGCTTGCCATGGGTGATATCTGAGAGTATTGGGCTGAAAGTATTGTTACTCCTGAGGTTCTCAGGTTCAGGATCTTTGACTGACTTTATCAAGGTCTGGGGAGAGATAGTCATCAAGATGGTAGTGCTAGTCTGACTTACTTTGCACCTGCTGCTTTCTGTCAATTCCTCAAAATGCCTTGCTGCTTTAGCTAGGCTGACTTGTTTGTCTTGTGCTTGGAAGTTGGCTGGCAGTTGGGAACGACTGGCCCTTTCTCCACAGGAGTTGTTTTGTGGGGTGAGGGCTTTGAGAGCTGGGCTGGAAATAAGAATGATGGTCTGGGTGGTGAGTGTTGCCACTCTCAGAACTCCTGTACTATCTTTCTGTTGGTGACCACCAATTAGACAACAGTTGTTGTAAGTGGTGATGGACCCTTTTTGTGACAGAATGTAAGGTTCTCAAGTGAAAAGACTGTATCTTTTTTTTATTTGTATCCTTAACACCTAGCACAATACTGGACACGTAGCATTTTTTAAATAAATGTTTGTTGATTGAAAGATTGATAGATTTAGTACTCAAAGTTTTATATAGTCTGGTTTCAACTCATATTTCCAGGCTGATTGCACATTACTTGCCTTCATGCATTCTACATTCCATACTGATTTACTTGTTTCCATATGTGACACACTCTCTTACTTCTAATTTGTACAAGTTGTTCCCAGAATACTTTTCTTCCTCACCTCCACCTCTAAGAATCTTTCATTCCCTTCAAGGCTCAGCTTAAGGATAACTTCAACACCAGGACTTTCCTATTGCCTTAGTTATTTGCTGCTACTGCTGCTGCTCATGATGATGATGAAGAGGAGGAGGAGGAGGAGGCAGCAACTATGTGATACGGTGAATAGAGTGCCAGTCCTCCAGTCAGGAAAACCTGAGTTCAAATCTGGCCTCAGACACTTACTATCTGTGTGGTCCTGCACAAGTCATTTAACCCTGTTTGCATCAGCTTCTTCACCTATAAAATGAGCTGGAGCAGGAACTGGCAAACCACTCCAGTGCTAAGAAAACCCAAAATAGGATCCTCAAGAGTTGGACACAGCTGGAACAAGAAATAATAATAATAATAGTAAATAGCATTTATATAGCACCTACTCTGCACCAGGCATTGTGCTAAGAATTTTACAAATGTCTGATCCTCACAGCAATCTTGGGAGGCCAGTGATATTATCCTCATTTTACAGTTGAGTAAACTGAGGAAAACAGGTTGAATGACTTGCCTAAGGTCACAAAGTTAGGAAGTATTTTAGTCTGAATTTAAATTCCCAACTCCAGACTCAGCTCTCTATCCACTATACTTCATTCCAAAGTACTTTGTATTTATTTGGAATAAATTTTATGTTTATTTTCTCTCCTTCCCTTCTTCTTCTTCTGCCCACAGAAGGTAAGCTCCCTGAGAGCAGGGACTCTCCACTGAATCTTAGCATCCCCAACATTTAGCAGAATGCCTGGCATATGAATCTATGAGTAGGAACTCAATAAGTACTGAGTGAATTCAATTAAACTGAATTGAAAATTATTATTTCCATTTCATGTATGGCTGTTGTTCCCACTAGACTTTGGTCAGTAGGAAATGTGTATTTTATTTCTTTTTAATCCCCCAAAACAACTAGCACAGCACTGAGCACACAGTATGAGTTCTGAAAAGACCCACTGTAAACTGAGGGGCAGCTGGATGGTGCAGTGGACAGAGCACCAGTGCAGGAGTCAGGAGGACCCGAGTTCAAATCTTGACTCAGACACTTGACACTCACTAGCTGTGTGACCTTGGGCAAGTCACTTAACCCCAATTGCCCCAACCTGGGTCATCTCCAGTCATCCTGATGACTATCTGGTCACTAGATTCAGATGGCTCTGAAGGACAAGTGAGTCTGGTGGCCTGCACAGCCCTCCCTCACTCAAAACAGTCAAGTGCAAGTCTTGTCATTGTTTGTCTGATGGCATGGTCTTCCTCAGCAATGAAGGACAAGCACACGCTATAAACTGAAAAGACTACCAGTCAAGAAGTCAAGAGATACGTGTTCTAGTCTCAGCTGTGTAACAAGGTAAAGGAAGAGTCAGGGTAAGGCAGTAGAGAAACTGTGCCACAGTTTGAATCAGAGGATCTGATTTTGAATTCTGGCTCTTTGAATTCTCTTCCTCGTCACTAGTAAGCAAGTGATTTAATCTTTATGAGTCTCACTTCCATCATCTATAAAATCACAGAATTAACTGGAATACCTCTTAGGTCCCTTCCAGTTCTAAATCTATGATTCTAGGATTGTATGGTATAGCAATCTTATGAGCTAGACCCATTCTTGACATGAAATGAGATGATTCTTTGGTTTAGATTGATTCACCTGGGACACACAGAGCTAAATTCTAAGCCAATTTTCTGGGGCTGGGCTAAGCTCCATATCTACTTCAGCTTTCATGCTGTTAACATCTGCTCCTCTGCATCTGCCATTAGTTTGTTAGTGTTGCTTTCCCCTTCATTGGCTGGGAAAAGACAAGTGAGGATTAAAATCTCTCAAGCTGGGAGAGTTATAAAGGGATAATCAATTTATCTGAAATTCCTCTGATTCTGGAGTATTTTTTTCAACAAGTTTCTTCTCAGTTCCATGGGAGGAGGTCAACAAACACACTCCACAGTGAATCAAAGGAGAATCAGATAACCACAGCCCTTTGAGAGGCCCTTCTTCTGCAGCTTTGGCTGAGTTTTCTGGTATGTTAAGTGTGTTCTGTTTTAGACACATGGAGACTATAGCAAAAACCTGTCCCCAGACTGTTAAGAAGGTTTTATTTCATTCAAGCACCTCTCCCGTGAATAAACTTAGTTTTGCTCCATCTGCAGAATTGGAATGGTTTTTTGAGCACACAGGCACGTTCCTTCTTGAATTTCGCAATAACTCCAGATTGCAGTCACCCTTTGCAAAGCTGAAATCCAGCTCCTTGGCTTAGTATAGGATATGGAGCTGCTCTAATTGATACTTGGAACAGCTCTCTAAATGAAAATCTGGCTGTTTTAAGTTCCAAGCATGAAGTAATGAAGTGTTCTTCTTTAAAAGTATTGCCCTAATGTGTCAGTCCTCAGCTCAAAATCTTTCAATGACTTCCTTTTGCCTACTTGTTGTTGATGTTTGTCCTTTCTTTTCAAAGAAAGTAAATGACATTACAGGGTGACATCTTGATTTGTGTGTGAATTGGATTTAAGTGAGGCATAAATGCACAAAGTCATCAGCTGCACTCTTGCTTCCAGTCATTGAAGTCCAGTGGAAGACAAAAGCCACGACAACTGGGGATGGGCCAGGATGCAGTGGATGACCTTAGCATCTTGGCCATTGGAAGAAATTGTTCTCATCCTCCCATTCTGCCAAAGTTCTTCACATACTTGAGATAGACATCCCCACTAACTTACCAAAGGGTTTGAGGTGTGTCCGTTACCCTCACCCTGGTTTAGTCTGTCTTCTAATACGGTTTTACCAGGATGTGGCCACTGCATATGCTGCAGCTGCATGAAGTCACAGGTTGAGTGCCAGGCTGGGTGACCAATTGGACACCAAAGGTGGATGAGCAGCCCTGCAAAGAGCTCAGCAATTCCTCAAACCAGAGGTGCCAGTCCTCCTTCAACTCCCCATATGCCTCCTTTTGCCTACTCAATAAAGGTGAGAGCATCATAGATCTAAAGCTGAAAAGGACCTTAGAGGCGAATTTGTCTAACTCTTTCATTTTACACGAGGGAAAAAAAAATCTCAGGGAGATTAAGTGACTTACTCAAGATCTCACAGTTAGTCAATGTCAGAGGCAGGTTACTTTGTTGGCTCCCTCTGACAGAGACATGGAAGTCAACCTTCACATCCTGGTATTTATGACTGCCCCACATCAGCCACAATTCCTACCTTCCCAACCTTATTTCATGTTATTCCCTTTCTACTTGGGCTGTCTCCAGGCAAAACTAAATAAATACTAGTTATCTGACATAAATAGCCTCCATTGCACTTCTTTGTCTTAACTTACATTATTCCCAAGGACTGGCTTTCTTTCCCCATCTCTACCTGCTGAAACCTCACCCATCTTTTAAGGATCAGTTCAAATATCATCCCCATCATGAGGACTTTCCTGATCTCCCTATTCAGTAATGATCTTTCCCTTTGGGACCTTGCTTATAGCACTTGGTTTGGACCTCCCTCGTGCATTTGTGCTGTATTGACCTGCATTTGCATTACTTTCCGCACCAGATCATGAGTTCCTTATAGATAGTAATCGTGTCTTATTTAATCTTCATATTTTCCCCCAGGACCTAACCTAGTGTTCTTTACACAATAGGCAGTTAGTAGATATTTGTTATAGTGAAATAATATAATTTTTGTTTATGTCATGATTGATATAAGAATTTCTGGATGCTTTCTTCTAGGTCATGGTGCTTTTTTACATTCAGCACCATATGGAAAATTAGTTTTCAGATATACCGATAAGTAATACTGTTTCCTTGGAAATACCTGTCAACCGGAAGAACCTCTAAAATTCAAAAATTATGGCAAGGATCTTGGGGATCAGTCCATTTATGACCACATGTAAGTAAGTTGAAAGAGTAAAATCCACATTCTCATACTAACTTTGAGCAAAAAACATCCCCAATTACCCTACACTGGATTTTAAACTATTTATTTAATTCAGTAGATGTTTATTTCACATCTTCTCAAGACAAGGCACTGTGCAACATACTGGGACTACAAAGATGAAAAATGAAATAGTCTTAGTGCCTCCTCTCATTAATCTTATAATCCAGTGCAGGGAGAAAAAAATACGTATGCAAGTCAACTTTATGGAGTGTAGAGTGTAATAGGTACGAAGAAAAAAATTCAAATGAGGTTCTCCAGACAAATTCCAGGAAAAGACACTCTTAGCAGTAAGGATTAGGAAGACTTTATAGAGGAAATGACACCTGAGCCAAACCTTAAAGAAAGAGCAGGATTTCAACAGGTGAAGATGAAGACAGCATGAAATCCATACATGGGAGACAGACTGTTCTAATGCACAGAAGCTGGAGAAAGGGAGCAGATAATAATTAGTTTATCTGGAATACAGATAAACTAATTTATATCCCATTTATTAAATTAAACTTGATTAAATTTAATTAATTAATCAATAATAAATAAATTAAGCTAGAAAGGTAGGTTCAAGCCAGATAGTGGAAGGCCTTAAATACCAGACTAAGGAATTTGCATTTTTTTCCAGAAGCAATAGAAAACAACTAAAAGATTTTTGGCAGGGCCAAACAAGCTAATGAGTCTTTTAAGAGATTCACCTGAGTGAGTCAGATGATAGAGTGCTGGACCTGGATTCAGGAAGTCCTGAGTTTAAATCTGGCCTCAGACACCTACTATGCGACCCTTGGCAAATCACTTAACTCAGTTTCCTTTAAACCACTGGAGAAGGAAATGGCAAGCAACTCCAGTATCTTTACCAAGGACAGTATGGTCCATGGGATCATGAACTGTCAGACGTGAGGATGATGATTAGTTTTGCATTGATGCGAAGGATGGACATGAGAGAGAAGAGAACAGAGGCAAAGAGATCATTTGGGAGGCCTGAACTAGGGGGCAGTACTGTAAATGGCAAATAGAGGATGGAAAAGAGATACCTGCTGAAGGTAGAATGGAAAAGACCTGGCCACAGAATATATGTTGGGGGTGGGGAATGAAAGAGAGAAGGAAGGAAGCATCACAAGTGACTTGGAGGATACCATTAGTAAAAATTGGGAAGATCACATGAAATCCATTTAGAAAGAAATACAATGAGTTCAGTTTTAGACATGTTAAGATTGAAGTGTTGGAAGGACATCCAAGTGTATTGACAGATAATCAGCAGTTGAAGACACGTGTTTGAGAGTTATCCATATAGAGATAAGTAAAGCCCTGAAAGCAGAGGAGATCCTCAAGAAAAAGAACATTGGGAGGGAGGTAAAGGGCCATGTGTAGAACTCAGAGGTCATCAATACTTATAGATCATACCTTATGCAGAGGGTCAGTTGTGAGTTTACCCCAGTTTGTACACTGCATCAAAAAAATTATCAATTTAAAAAAGTAAAGCCCAAAGAATAAAATAAGGGGGTAGGACTAGTAATTTCTAATATCCCTTCCAGTTCTTGAATCCTATGATTCATTGTGTCATTATTAAATGCTGGTTAAAGAAGGGGGGAGGGGGAGCAGGCACATATCCAGTGATGTCTCAAAGTATTTAGTACAATAGTTCCACACAATTTCTTTTTTGATGGTCCAGATAAAGCAACTATTTCAGAATATATTCATCAGATTTGCAAAGAAATTGCTCAAGTTTGGTAATACTTTACAAGATAAGAATAAAATGTTAAATGACCTCAACCAATTGGAGGGAAAATGGGTCCTAGCTGGGTATAATGAAGCATGTCTGTAATCTTTGTCATTGGGGAGGCTGAGTCAGGTGCACTTGAGCTCAGCAGTTGTGAGCAGCTATAGGTCTAAAACCAATATGGTGTCCGTACTAAGTCCAGCACAGCTCCTACAAAAGGGGTAACTGACCCAGGTCAGAAATTTAACATGTAAATCTTCGGTGCTGATGAGCAGTGGAGTCAGCCTATATGTAGCTATTGACCTTCTAGCCTGGATAAGATAGGGAGACCAGGTCTCCAAAAAAATTAGATCCAGTAAATGCAGATGAAGTTTAGTGATGATAAGGACATCATAGTTAGCCCATTTAAAAACAATTTTTGTTGTTCAGTCATTTTCATCATGTCCAACTCTTCATGACCCCATTTGGTGTTAGAGTGGTTTGCTATTTCCTTTTCCAGGTCATTTTATAAATGAGGAAACTGAGGCAAACAGAGTTTAGTGATTTGTCCAGGTTCACACAGCTAGTAAATTTCTGAGGACAAAAGTGAACTCAAGAAGACGAGTCTCTGACTCCAGGACCGTGACTCTCTCCACTGCATTACCTGAGCTGCTTCTTGACTATTGAAGGGATAAAAATCATGAAATTGGTGGTTAAAGGAGATTACTATCTAGGGGAGAATTTCTATCTCTAGAGAACTGACACTTCTTTTTCTTAGATGTTTGTTAGGTCAGTTGGTTAAGAATCTAGTGACATCTGAAGTATTCCATGGTTGGAATAACATCATATGGGGCTGTTAACTTTAATTTGTTCCAAAATAGACCTCAAACCTCAAGTCAATAATCTAGGAAAGTACGTGCCATTTATCATAAAATGAATGGAGTGAGTAAATATAAATGAATCAGGCAACATCCATAGGTACACAAGCCCTCTACCGTGGATCAAAAGCATTGTCATCCTCTGACACACACACAAAGTAAAGCATGTTAAACGTTAACCTACCTGAAAGTAGGGGACTGTAGCAGATTATCCTCTAAGTTCCTTCCAACTCTGTAATTCTAAATTCTCTCACATTCTTGATCATATAGCAAAAAAAGAAAAAAAGACTTTTCTTAACCTTTGAAAAATTAATGCTTGTCTCAACATAGAAAAAATGTCTGTTATGCCATCATTCAATAAATTTGACTCTTCTGTGACAGGAGTTGAAATGCATTATTTCCAGTGAGAACCAACTGATCTTTTTCATAACTTTATCAATGATACTGCATGTGAAAATCAGCTCTTCAAATGAAGCATTTTTATGAGGTTGGGAGGGATCATGAGTAATAGACTCAGGTGTGAGACATTAAATAAGAAAAGGTATTTCATTCTGAGCTGTTTTCATTCCTTATCATTCCTGGTTTTAGGGAAAAGAAATATTTTTGACCTGCATATACTTCCACTTCATATGAAGGTGAGTAGCCAATCGTGGCTGTGTTTTGCTTTCCTCTCTTATCTGGTAGAAACAGGTTTTACATTTGCACAGCTGTGCTTTCTGGGGAGAGAAAAGCCAGCTACAGGTGAATAATGACATTTCCACATACACAGTACTATGCTGCTGAAAAAGTTCTCTATCTTTAAGAGTGCTTCATCTACTCCTGGAATCTCAGATTTCCTGAAAATATTTTAAATTCTGAACTTAAGTGGAGAACATTCATCAGCTCTGTGTCACCTTCTTCCCCTTCCAATCTCCTCTCACACGGTAGGAGCCCCCTCTGTTCTTTGCCGTTGTTATTTTCTCTTTGAAACACTTTGTTCTTTCAAAGAACATTTTATTCTCTCTGACAAGAATGAGTAGAAAAAAACAATCTTCCAGCATTTTCACCATCTCTTCCTCAGTTTCTTCGATTGTAAAGTGGCTGTCATAGTAGCACCTACTTTGCAGGGTTGGTATAAGGATAAATTAGGTATTTGTAAAGTGCCTCACCCACAGTAGGTGTTTTATAAATGCTTGCTCCCTCTCCCCCTTCCCTCTTCCAGCAATCTTCAGCTGTCACTCCAGCTGTCACTTACTACATACATAAATGCTACTTGTCACCAGCAAAAGTATAAACACATCTCACTCTCATAGACACTGGGAAACCAGTGCTTCTCAGTTAAAATTCCTTTAGTCTCGTTGATTCTGTCTTACTTAGAATGTACCTCTTTAGAGATTCTCCTAAACACTTGTCGGGCTGTCAAAGCTGCCTAACAGATCAATGATGGAGGCTTCATCACTAACCTCATCACTGTCATACTCAAGCCCTGTCATCAAATTCTCTAAATGTTCAAATTTCCCTATTAGTTCTTCTCTTTCAGCTATATTTATATTGTGTCTCTGGATGATGAGATACAAATACTCTTTTTTAATTCTATCAAAATGATATCATTTTCTAATAATTTTGCTTACTCATATTCAACAAGCATGAAAATGATTAAAAATCGTTGCATATATATTCACTGATTGAACTGGAAACTCTCTTCCTGTCAGAGGTTAGATTATTAAGTGGCAATAATTATTTCTCTTTATTTTCTCTAAGGAAAATACGTATCGCCTAAAAAGAGAAAAAAAGTTATCTGGTAACAATTCAATTTTAAAACTTTACTGAGCGCTTCCTTTGCTCAAGGAACTGTGGTAAAGGTTGCAGATTGTACAAAGATGAACCAGATGACTGCCTTTAAGGAGTTTGTAATATTGTTGGAGAGAGAAGATATGCACAAAGAACTCCAAAATGAAGGAGAACATATTGAGCAAGATAAGAAAAGTATAAATAGCAAACTCAGGAATAAGAGGCAATGAATCAAACACTCAATTACTATGGCTTGGCTCTGCTTCTTGCTATACAATAACTCTCTGAGTTTCCTTAAACAAACAACTTACTTCCGTGAGCCTCAGGTTCCTTATCTGTAAAATGAGGGATTTTGATAGCTCTTCAGACAATGAATAGGGCAAAATTGTCAAAAAGAAATTAAAATGCAAAGAAAATAAAGATACTGTGGGGGAACATCTAGCGGCCTTCAAGACTTCAGCAGTTAGTGGTACAGTGGATAATTCACTGGAATGGAAGTGAGGAAGGCATGGATTCCAATTTCACCTTAGGTACTTCCTAGCTTCAATACCCTGGATAAGTCATTAACTTTTTTGTTACTCAGATTCCTTATCTTCAAAGGAGAAAAGTACAAATCTGAAAGTAAGAAAGTACGAAATAAAAACAAGATCGAGTTGGCACCCTGGAAAAACAAAGAAAGGAAACCAGTTTTAGGAACAGAAACTAAATCCATTGGGATCAGATCATGAAATAAAGGAGATTTCATTTCGGATAAACTTCTATACCGCTAATTGTATCTGAAAATCCCTTCTAGTGAGGCGCAATGGACAGAATTCCATCTCTTCCAAGACAGCCTAGCAGCAGGTCACAAGATAGGTTTGCTGAAGTCACACTGATGTTACCAGAGAAATTAAGAAAGCATTGCCAGCAATTGTATGTCTTCAACAAGAAACTAAGGAGCTTAGCAAAATAGTGTTTTTATTGCTAGAGTCAATCAAAGACAAAAAGGCAGATCTAGGAGATGAGTAGCTAATTAAGGGTTAAAGAATAGGATTTAGAATTTTTTGGACTAGGCTTTAAAATATCCAATTCTATAATATTTATTAAATGTCTACTATGTGCCAGGCATTGTGCTAAGGGCTGAGGATACAGATAAGAAAAAGAAGACAGATCCTGACCTCAAGGAACTAAAATAATCAAATGGAGAAGGACAATATACGAAAGGAAACTGAAAAGAGTGAGAGGTGGGTTTTGGAGGGGAATTGGGGGGTGGGAGTGGGCACCAGAGGCATCATGTTCCATAAAGTTTAAACCAAGCTGAGCTGTAGGTAGAAATATATAGGAATGGTGGGATCATGGCCAGAGATAGAGTACATCAAAGTTTATATTTTTGCCTAGGATATTATAAATCTAATCAAAAGGAGTTTGAATTGAAAAGGAAGGAAATTGAAAAGGAGGAAAAACTATTTATAATCCACCAAACTATAAACACAGAAAGTAGCTTAATGTAAGATGAATAGTAGCAGAGATACTTAGAAATTCAAAGGAAACAATCCACAATATTAGTAAGAGGTGATAGTAATAATAACCAGTATTTATATAGTGGCTACTATGCACCAACACTATGCTAAATGCTTCATAAATATTATCTCATTTGATTCCCATAACAACCCTGGAAGGTTACAATTGAAGAAACTAAGGCAAATAGAGTTTAAGTGACTTGCCCAAGGTCATGAAGCTAGAAAATATCTGAGAATGGATTTGAACTCAGATCATCCTTACTCCAGCCCCAGCACTCTAACCACTGTGCCATGTAGCTGCCTTAGCAATCTATAGATACATACAAAAAGTAGAGATAACAAGCAATATGTAATAAAGATCCTAATGCAAGAAGGAAAAGTTGATCTCATAAGTATCACTGAGACTTGATGCAAAGGAACTCATTAAAATATGACAGTGGAACATTATACCTAGTTTTAAAAAAAGAAGAGGGTAGGGAAAAGGGGGAAAGGGTTGAAATCCATCTGGTAGTGAGGTGGTCCAGTGGATAGAGTGCTGGACTAGAACTCAGGAAGACCAAAGACATTTCTTTAGCTGTGTGACTTTGGGCAAGTCATTTCATCACTCTCAGCTTCAGTTTACCTATATGTAATATGGGGATAATAACAGCATTTACTTTACAGGGTTATTGTGAGGATCAAATGAGGTCATTATATGTAAAGTCCTGTGGAAGCCTTAAGGGAGCATGTAAATGCTAGATATTGTTATCAGTGAAGGGACTATAATGGGGAACATTCGGGTGAATGCAAAAAGAGAAGCAACACTGTCTTTGGAACTTACTCTGGACCACCAGGGTAGGACCACCAGGAAGATAAATTTGAGAAACAGACAACAAGCTTGCCATGGAGGCATGATATCAAAGTGATGGAGAGCTCAATTATCCACACATCTGCTGAGTCTGTCAAAATTTAACAACTAACTATTTCTTGGCCTTCTTTAATCATTTCATCCTTTAAAAGGTGAAGAAAATAATGAGAGGAGCTGTTGTTCTCAACCTACTTCTTACTAACAAGAAGTAACTAATTGCTGAGACAGAAAGGATAGAAATCTTGCCAGAAAGTAACTAGTCTAACTTATAACTTGTGATAGAGGAAGAAAGAAAAACCAGGTAGAGTCTAACATGAGGCCTAGATTTTAAAAGAGTAAATTTCGGAGAAAGGATCCTTAGGATTCCTTAGCCTAAAATTCTATAGATATCAGCCAAAGAGAGAGGGAAAGCTCTCAAGAAAGAAATCCTGAAGATAAAAACATAAATAAGCCCTATGAAGAAGTAAAGAGAGAGCTGACAAAAGACAGTGGTACAGATGCACAGGAACCTCATTGGTCCACTTAGATTTTTTTTGAGAAGATAGAAGCAGAGGCAAGCAACAGAGGATTAATACAAAAGCATAGTCCAGTGTTATAAGAATATGGTCAAGAATACTGAAAGGAATAAGAAACCACCTAGCATCCTGAATGAGTTTAAATCTCAGATTCAGAGACATAGTTGGTGAATATGATTATTGAGTCACTGCCAATGATCTATCAAAGATCATGGAGCACAGAAGAGGTGCCACAGAACTACAGAATATCAAATGCTATTCTGATATTCAAAAAAAAGGAAAAAGAACAGTCTACACGCTAGAGGCCAGTGGTATTGAGTTCTATCCCTGGCAAAATTCTTGACTGTATTATCAAAGGGATGGAAAGTGAGCATCTAAAAAAGTAATAATTCCAAAGTTCCATGTAGGTGTATAAAGAACAGATTATGTGAGATAGTTTCATTTCTTTTTGTGACAGTTATTAGACCGGTAGAACAAGAGGATGCTATACATACTTTTTTATCTAGATTTTAACAAGCATTTTTTAAAGTTTCTTGTGGAACAAGATATCATGATGCATACTAGGCAGCCATGCCAATTATATGGGGTTAAAATGATGAAACTGAAAGACCCAAAGGATAGTCATTGATGGTTTAATATTAACCTTAAAAGAAATACCTAATGGGGTACATCAGAGATTTGTGGTTGGTCCTATGCTACTTAACATTCTTATTAATGACTTGGGGGAAGGGAAGGCATAGATCACATACTTATTAAATATGGAAATGACACAATGCCAGGAAGTATAACTAACATTGGATAAGAGTCAGGATTCAAAATAGTACTGGCAGATCATATTTAATTTTAATACCTTTCACTTGCATAAGCCAACAGCCTAAAACACCAGAATCTGGATTTATAAGCTCAACCTCAAGATTCCAATTCTTTTGCTCATTTGTCCCCACCCAAAATTTCTCTTGAGAAATTTCACAATCTAGTTCATATCTAATATGGATACAAGTGTCAAAGTTCTTGTATAAGCTCTCAAGGTAACAATACATATAAGGTAAAAACATAAAGGATTCCTAGTAGTCCATCAGCAGTTGTTCTGACTCTCCCCTTTCTCCAGTGACTCCCATATTCTCCCCCAGGGAACTGTACAGTCCTCCAGATTCATAGCACTATCCTATGATTTAAATTCCCACCTAAGGAAAATAAATATGGGGTTGGTGAAGAAGAAAATCTCTCTGGCATTCTGGTGAATCCTTTTTCACCCCAGGGACACATATATGCTTGTAGAGTTGTGGCACTGCTCTAAAAGCTTTGCCCACGCCCATAATGAAACACTTTACTGTTGGACCAACACTGTCACAGTAAATCCTTTTTATAAATAGGCCCAGTACAGAAGGGTGAATCCAGTTCACAACAGACCAAATCAATCAAATTATCCTCAATTAGCTAAACAAGTTTTGACAAGGGAATGTCAATATTCTCCATAAGGGGATACAATCAAAGTCCCAAAGGCTCACCTCCCTATAAATGCATCAAGGTGATACATTTCCCCTGATCCACTCCCTATACTTGTACTTTTATCTAAAAATGTCAAAAAATCTAATGTCTTTGAAATTAATAATGTCCTGTGCCCAGAACCTATAAGGTAAAAATTCCATTGTACTAGACATTTGTCCTGGAATATTGTGTTTAGATATAAACTACACATTTTAGGAAGGATATTAATTAATATGTAAGGCTGATTTTTTGCCTTTCGTGATACGTTATGTATGTTCACATGGGTCTGTCTAGATGTAGGTTGCAGGGAGACAAAAATAGGCATATCTAGCATTTCTTCCTTCCACCTTTTTTCAAGGGAGATTCCTGTCAGAAAGGGGAAAAGGAGGTTGAAGTCAGAGATTGGCCAGTCTGCTTGCCTTGAAAGAAAGGGATTAGTGAGCTAGAATTATATTTATCCACTCCATTAAATTGTTAGTTCAGGAGATACAATGTTTAGGTTCAAGGCAAACTCCTGATCAAGTTCCTTGGGCCCCAAACTTTATGTCCAAAGCCTAATTCTGCCTCTACCAGATACCTGCGATACAATGAACAGCAAATAGCAAAGAAACTCATTTATCCAAGTCAATAGCCAAACAGAAAACAAAGTATTCATAGGAGAAGATGTAATAGACAATACAGATTGAATGATCTCTCCTCCTGGAAGTGAGATAACTCATCCCAACCAAGAGAGAGAATCCCAGACTCACCCAAGAGAAAATTTTGTGAAGTCAGATGAAATAAGCTGAGAAGAGAACATGAATAAAGTTCTACATGGGGACTTCTTTCCAGAGTCTTTCTTTCCCTTCACTAACCTGGAGAGGTTGAAATGGTACATCTTCTTTCTTGAAGCCCAAAATCAGAAGAACCCAGTTCTCTCTTCTCTGCTCCTCTTCCCAACTCTGCCCACTCATGCAGGTGCAGACAATAAAAAGTCAATCTCCACCAAAGAGAATTCTATATCCTATCCAGAGGAAGGTGACCAAGGTACTGAGAGAATTAGAAACTTTCATGTAAGGATCAGTTGAGGGAATTGAAGATTTATAGCTTGGAGAAGGGGAAAGGGGAACATAACAGCTGTCCTCAGGTATTTGAAGGGCTATCTCATAAAACAGATAAGATTTGTTTGGCTTGGTCCTAGGGAGAAGAACTAGGACCAATAGGTAGAAGTTGCAGAAGGGCAAGTTTTGGCTCAACCTAAGGAAAACTGTCTAACAATTAATTCACACATCTAAAATTTAAAATGTCTACCTTGGGAAACAAGAATTCCCCATCATTGGAGATCTTCCATGACTACTCATCAAGGATGTTGTAGAAAGTACTACTATTCAAACTTGAGTTTCATTATGCGACTCCTGAGGCCTCTACAGATTCTGTTATTTGATAACTGGATAATCTGTGGTCTAAAATCCCTTCTAAGGATCCCCTTCTAGCTCAATAAGCCTAAAACTGTACAGAAAGAAGTCCCTCAAATGCTTTTTCATTAAGGTTTAATAATAGGACCCTAGAGGTAGAGCATAAGGGGTCAAGGACTCAAATGTCAGGTGTTTTGTGTCCTTAGTAATAAATGTTTTATTCAGCTTTATAATTTCAGGGATTCTTCCCCTAAGGAAATCAGGCTTTTTCAGTCTAAAATTGGAATACATAAAAGGACTGGAAAGAGAATTGGATGTTTTCCTTTCATCTTTTCCTGAAAATCTGAGCACATGAATGAATAAAATAATAGCTAACATTTAAATAGCACTAACTATGTGGCAGGCACTGTGCTAAGTGCTTTACCATTACCTCATTTGATCCTCACAACAACCCTGAGAGATAGGTGCTATTATTTATTATCATAATTGGTTATTGTTGGAGATCATATGGTTCTGTGTAATATCAAAGCAACACTTTGGAATGTGAAAAAAAGTCACCTTCCTTCTCCAGGTTACAGCACCTTCATCTATAAAAGGGAGTTGGGCTAGATGACCTCTAACACTGCTCACAAATTTCAACCTGTGATCCTTTGATCTGATTCAATTTTTAAAAAAAAAAGATATGCTTAAAAGGAAGATACTTTAACTGAATTCAAAATAATTTTATTAATTTTTCCAAATTATTGTTTCTGTCCACCCACACTGATATACTAAAGTATGTATAGGTTCCCTATTTCCCCTGTTTAGATGCTTTTGCCAAGTACCACAACAACAGTCTGAATATGCTAGTAGAGGTCAAGGTACATTCCAACAAGAAAGAAATGTTGTATAGTTGAATAAGACTTTTGTAGTGTGCTCCAGGTTCTGCACTAACTTTGAGCACACTACTTCATTTATAATAACTATGATGGTTCATCTTTTACTTGTCTAACCAAAATAACTCAAATTTCAATAATTTAGAAAAAAAATAAGCTATTGCCTCAACTCTGACAACTGTCAGCAGCATGAATTCTTCTAGGCTGACACAAAGGGAAAAGCCCTAGGGCTCCTGTATGCAGATGCTCTGAATGAAGTAAACAAATCCTCCAAGGCCCCTTCAGCTCTAAATCTGTGATATATGAACCCACATGAACACAGTGTAAACCACTGAGGTCTAAAATGCATTCACAGGCTGAGGAGCCAGCTGTCACTGTGGAGAGACGATTAGAGAACAAAGGTACAGTCAGGACAGCTGGAGTTATATTCTCAATGGCTTTCACCCCTGTTGGAGGTAGTTAACCTATGTGTAGGAGTGTAGCATCAAAGGCTCTTCTGATCTTGGTGAGCTGGTGACCAACCTTTTCCAGTCTTGCTGAGAGAGGTTGTCACAAAGCATGAGTTTTGTGTGATTTTGTTGCTAGGATGCTCATATGACGCTATGTAAATCAGGGAATTTTCCTCTTTATATTATCTGGAATCCTTTCTTCGGGTGGAAATTTGTATGTATACTTGAAGGCCATCCCATTTGGGCAAAGGAGATGCCCTTTCTTCTTTGGAGGCCAGAGACCCTCTTTAGATATCCTGCTAATCTATATCTTTATAAGTAGTGAGAATGAACCAGGGAACCAACAAATTACTTAGAGTGAAAGGAATGCTAGCCACTGATAAAAACTGGTCTAAGACTAGACCTCCCCCATTTCTCTTTCATATATATCCAAGAAGATATTACTCTCTCACTAATTTCCTTAAAGTACCTTCCTCTCTCTTTCCTTCCTTTTGTCAACACACTTCTCAACAGAAGAGTTCACACTCTGCATCTCCACTTGTCCACCATACATTTACTCTTTAACCCTGATAATCTGACTTCCATTCTCCATCACATGACTTAAACTACCCTCTTGAAAATGAGTGTAGATTGATCATGTCCAATTGATATGTCTGATTACCATTTCTCAGACTTCATTTGCCTTAACTTCTCTATAATTTATGGCCGATTGGACTACCTTTTCTTTCCTGAAACACTTTTTTCCCTTAAGTTCCATGATATTGAACTTACTTATTTTGCCTTATACTTCTTGAATTTCATCCAATGCCTCCCCTACCGTGTTCCTCTTGTACCTCTGACTCACTAATTATGGTCCAAAGTTTCAATCTTCAGTCCTCTTTTTGCCCCCTCTAAATTATCTCCGTTGGTGATCTCATTCATTTCCATAGTTCAATCTGTTATCAATTTTGACTTGTCAGACTCAATCCCCATAATAAAATATGGTTCCTCAATTTTAGCTCACTATTAGATATTTAGATCTCTAGGGTTTATGTTTAACTCAAACTCATTATGTCCAAAATTGAACTCTTCACTTTTCTCTCTTCCATGAACCCATCCCCAAACTTCCCCTTCATGGTAACTTCCCAGTTTCCATTAAAGGCAATGAGTTTTTCCCAATAACCTATGCTCAAAACTTTAGATATATTCAATAGTTTGTAATCCACTCCTACTTAATATCAGCCTATTCAATTCTGTTTCTACAATGTATCCATATGTTAATTCCACTCACACTGTAACCACCCTAGTTCAAGTTCTCAGTACCTCATCCAGACTACTGCAATGAACTATGTATGTATGTGTGTGTGTGTGTGTGTGTACGTATGTACATATATAAACTATTCCATTCTAAGACCTCACAATTGGAGCATACTCATGGCTGATTTGCTTGCATAGGCATTATTTAGGGATATGTAGACATAATGTTAGCATCCTCCAGATGGCCCTATACACCAACAGCTGCTCAACACAATTACCCTTGCCCTGGGACACTCCCAAATCCTGAGATGTGATACCAATGCCAGGATTTTGCTCCAAATAGATCTGCATTGATGTTACATATTAGTAACCCAAACTTTCAGAGGGAAGGGAATTCTATGCCATATTCCTCCATCCTGTCCATAAGATTAGCATGAGATACTCTGTCAAATGTTTTATTTAAATTCAGACATACTATATCCACAGCATTCACTGATTGACCAGTATAATATCCAAAAAAAAATTGATGAGGTTAGGCTGTCATGAAGCCATCCTTGCTTTTAGTGATCACCTCATTTTCCCCCAGTGTTCACAGACTGCCCTAAAGGGATACATTCTAAAATTCAATCAAGGATCGAAGTCAATGTCAGGGGCCTCTGGTTTTCAGACTACACTTGCTTCCCTTTTTGAAAAATCAGGACATTTGTACTTCTCTAGCCCCCCAAGTTTTAATATTACCTTACATGGGTATATTTTACATATGAAATGCTTCCCCATTGCACCTTTATCTATATAATACACTGCTCCAAAGTCATGAGTCTTACTTGACAGCTTGTGTTAGGATCTCTAGCTTACCTTATTTATTACCCACACTTTTTGTACCTGTATATAGGCATGGTTCTATTCCTGTATATTGCTTCCTATGAATTACTGACTTTCTTTTCTATTTTCATTCCTGTGCTGTATCTACAGATTTCTATCATCCACACCTATCAGATCTACATGCAGTTTTTCCTCTTTCCTGCCCTTTTTCAGTTTAAAGCCTCGTGGATCAGATTTCCGTTTCCAGGAAAATGTTTTTATGCTACTTCTTAGGTGTACTCCTCCAATCACTCCTTTATTTTAGATCATGCTAGATATTATTAATTTGAGAAAGTGTATGTAACCAGAGCCTTCAAAGGCTTGAACAAACACAACCTTCAATACAACACTGTTGAGTCCACAGATAGAATGTCATTGAGTAAACAAAATGGAAATTCAGGTAACAAAAGACTGGAAACAAAAAGATGCCAACTGGTAGGGGAATGTAGGAAAATAATGGTATTTTATCACTCCATTAAAGATGACAAATATGAAGAATTCAGAAAAACAGGAAAATTTACATGACAAGAGGCAGAGCAAGCAGTATCATACCAGGAGGTTAATATAAACAATGATTAGCAGAAATGAAACACTAAGAGGCAAACCAACTGCAATAACTAGTCTAAGTCCTTGAGCCAAGATGATGAAAACACACAGATCTCAGTGGAAATATTGGAGACTATGGGAAAGGATTACTATAGACATGATCAGATTCAGTTGTTTTGGTAGTCACATTTCTTTGTTACAAGAGGACGTCCAGTAAGTGAGAACATAGCAGAAAAGTACAATGATGTAGAAATCAAAAATTAGAAATAACAATTTCATTTTTAAAATAGACATTCAGTAAATAAATTGTCAAATGGATCATACAGTTCAAGACTCAAAAAGAACTTCGTTTGTTCCAATTTTTTCATTTTACAGTTGAGATAACTGAGGCCTGGAGGTAATTAAGTAGTTTAGGAACATATATTTAGAGCTGAAAAGCTCCTGAGAGATTCAGTTCAATTCATTAGGCATCAACTACGTCTGGCTAAGTATTAAGGACACATAGACAAAAATGAAGAGCAGGCCTTTCTTTCAAAAAACCTACATCCTCAAGTCCAAACCGTTCATTTTGTAGATTAAGAAACTGAAGAAATCAGAAAAGTTATGACTTGCTCCCCAGGCCACATGGTTTGTAAGTAGCCAAGGCATATTTTAAGATAAATCTTCTGTCTCCAAATCAAGTGGTTTGCCAAACACAATCATTAATTGGGATTTGAGTACATCTCCTTTGATTCTAAATACAAAGTGTTTTCAACTATACCAACAAAATCTAACTTATGATTTCTAATATTATAATGCATTTATATAAGCTTATTGCATTTGATTTAATCTGACCTAGTCTCAATTCAAGTCTTACTACCAGGTGTCTGACCACCAGTCAAATCAATTCTTCTTGATCACAACAACTTGTCTACTAAAGTGTTGGAGCAGTGTGATATGTATTGTGAAAGGTGTGCTCACACAGATGAAATCCCAGCCCTTTCAAAGCATTGATGCTAAATGTCCCAAGGAACTGAATGGAAAATGAAAAGTGCCAAACAGCATTGACCGGGTGCAAACTATAAGCTTGGAAGATCAAGTTCATCAGTTAAATTGAGAAAAGAGAAAGTTAATGATCTACTCACAGTATCTATAGGAAACTGAGAAGCCATTTAATTCAGACTACATCTTAATTGCTTAGGCTCGGTTTCCTTCTCTGTAAAATGGGGATAATAATAGCACCTCCCTTCCACAGTTGTTGCGAGGATCAAATGAGATAGTATTTGTAAAGACTTTTGCATATCTTAGGGTGCCATATAAATTCTAGGAATTATTGTTCTAGTAAGGATGCTGCTCACTTCTTGGCTTAGGAGCTTTCACCTTGGAACACTCACAGGAAGTTTTGTGTGCACAAGATGGAAGGTGAGTCATTTTTAAGAAATGATTTAAAGTTATATTTCCACAATATCTTTTCTGAGTCCTCCTACTTCTGTTTATTCTTGCTGCTCAGTAAAAGATGGAAACAAACTAAAAATAATAACAATCCATTTGCTTATTCCCTTAGGAGGGAACGCGTTCTCTGTTAGTACATAAATGACATGCTATGAAAGTCAGTCTTGCAAAATGTGATTTCAGGTGTCTCCTGCTTTTACAAGAAATTAGTTCCTGAAAAAAGTGGGCAAAAATGGAATTTTTAAATATTGAAACATTATAAATTTGGGGAAGTTTGTAGTTTAAAAGAATCATATAGTAAATCTTTTTTTGTAAGCTAAATAATCAAATCCTACTTTACCTGTTTTTGATTTAAATATATTTATATATATGTATGTATGTATATACATATACGTGTGTGCATACTAACATATGTGCCTATATATATCCTCTTAGAATATCCCACACACCCCTTTTCAGAGCTGCTCAACCACCTTTACTGTCTACCAGTCACTCAGTTCTCACCTGTGGCTTTAAAAAACTGTAGAGTGCACAGCAGTCACACCCCAGTAAACCATTTTGGCAGATGGACTAACCCAGGTTGAGGGTAACTGAGAAGAAACCCTTTGGTGAGTTGAGGGAGGAGGGGTATCTACCCCAAGCATGTGAAGACTTCCCTCAGAGAAATAGGTGAATGAGAATAATTTGTTCCAAAAATCATGAAGGCAGTTGAATCAGACACTGTGGAATATACAGAGCTTAGTCAAGCATCAAAGATGACAAGATCATCCATCCACTGTATCCTAGGCCATCACCAATCATCTTGACTTCTGTCTTGCCACTAGACTTCAGTGACTCAGGAAGAGAGAGTGAGACTGATGACTACATGTAACTCTGCCTCACTTAAATTCAATCATCCACAAGTCAAGACATCACCCCATGATGTCACTGGACCTCTGCAAAGATGAAGGACAAACTATAACAATAACTTAATAAACATTAATTTATTATCTACTATGTTCCAGGTACAGTGTTAGGCATTGGAGCCATAAAGAAAGATAATCTCTATACTCCTTTTCTAGTGGTGACAGTGTGGCAATAGAATAGTATGTATGAAAATAAGTAAATATGAAATATACAGAAAATAATTTCAAAGTAATGGGGAACAGGAAAAATTAATAAGAGAAAAAGGAAGCCTCTACTTGGAACCAAAGGCTCCAAGAAGTGGAAGCAAAGAGGTAGAAGGTTGCAGATAGATGGGCAGCCTTCGCAAAGGCAAAGACATGGGAAAGGGAGGTCATGTACAGGCTAAGGCAAGTAGTCCATTTTGGCTTGGAGAGAAAGCAACGTGTAATCAGCCTGGAAAGATAGACTTAAGACCGGTGATAAAAAGCTTTAAATACCAGGTAGATCAATCAATAAGTATTTATTAAGTTAGTCAATAAACATTTAATAAGTACCTATTATGTGCCAAACATTGTGCTAAGCCCTGGAGCTCCATATACCGCGCCCCCCCCAAAAAAATGGTAAAAGACAGTTCCTGCTCCCAAAGAACTTACAGTCTAATGGGAAAGACAACATGTAAATAACTACATGACTAAAAAGTTACATGCAAGGAAATAATCAATAGAAAGAAGGTACTACAATTAAGGGAGATCAGGAAAGGCTTTCTGTGAAGGGTAAAATTTTATCTGGGGCTTGAAGGAAACCAGAGGGAGAAAATTCTGAACCTTGGGGACAGCCATTGAAAACACATGGTCAAGAGATGAAGAATCTTATTTATGGAGCAACAAGGAGGTCAGTGTCACTATTGTGGAATTATTTGTGGAATATTTGACAGGGTATAAGGTATAAGAAGACTGGACAAGGAGGGAAAGGTGAGTTTGTGAAGGACTTTGAATGGAAAGCACGGGATTTTATATTTGATCCCAATAGGATCCCATTGGAGTTTACTGAGTAGAAGATTGACATGGTCAGACCTGTGCTTTAGGAAGATAACTTTGACAGGTGAATGGAGGAAGAAGATAGAGAATTCAGGCAGACAGACCAACCAGAAGGCTAGGTAATAGTCCAGGCAAGAGATAATGAGGACCTGCTTCAGTGTGATAGTGTCAAAAAGAAAGACACAAGGACATATTAGAGAAATATTACAAAGGCAAAATTAAGCAACTACCAGTATTTTGCTAGGTGTTAGAAATACAAGTACAAAGACTGAAAAAATTCCTACTTCCAAAGAATTTTTATTCGAAAGGGGGAAACAACAAATACACATGAAAATGATTTTCTGTATTTAGATATATACATATCTATACACATTTCATTTATTTTCAATAAGCACTTATAAACATATAGATGTGCATAAATGTGAAGTGACTAAGTAGAAATATATACAAAGCAGATAAATACAAGGTAGTTTGGGAAGGAAGGCACTAGCGGTTAGAGATAATTAGGAACGGCTTTATGCAGAAAATCGTGCTAAAGTTGCATCTTACAGTAAGACAGCATCACTTTAAGAAGAAGGTGAGGAATATGCATCTGAAAATAGGAGACAGGAAATGAAAAGGCAAGGAGATGGAGGAGGAAATATTGTGTGAGAAGTAGGGATGAGGCGAATTTGGTTGGATTGCAGAGTGCTGGCGGGGGAAAATATCAAATGAGACTGGAAAGACAGATAAGGGTATGAATGCGAAGGACTTTGAAAGCTAAATAAAGTAATCTATATTTTATTCCAGATACAAGAGCAAGTCATTGGAGTTCAATGAATAGGGGAATCACATGGTCGTATTTGTTTTTAAGGAAAATTACTTTGGTAACAGTGTGTAGAATGGATTGAAATGAGGAGAGACTAGGGTAGGGAGAAAAATTAGGAGACTGTTGCATTAATCTTGGACAGGGGCCTGGTATGAGTGAGTAGAAAGGAGTAATATTGAGATGTTGTGAAGGTAGACAACTGATTAGACATATGGAGTGAAGTAAAATGAGGAATCTAGGATAATTAAAGAGAATTAATGAAAGTGTCAAAAATTTATGAACACAGTGCCAAATTATGTAAAAACCAGTGATTACAGTAAAAAAAAAATATTGCACACTAAAATATTGCACTTTTTAAGTTTTAAAAAGTTATAAGGTTTATTTATGTATCCAATTTAAACATTCAATTATTTTATCCCAGTTAATTTGTGTATCACTGTAGATAAAAATAGGTAACCAATAGATTAGGATCTCATATCTGAGGTCGCATAGATCTGGTTTGGCCTTTGTAGCTTCTCAAGAAAATCTGTTAATTGGTCATCCCTACCACTCTTAGGATAGGCCCCAAAACATCAAAAATTTGGCTTAAACATCTCTGGGCCCCAAGTCTGAACTTCCTAAAAAGATAAGACTTCTAAAACAACTAAGGTTTATGAGGTTTATTATGGTAGTTAATAAGAAAAATAAATAGAAGTAGTCCTCTTTTCTAGTGATTTCCCTCACCCTGCCCTCTCACCACAATACCCAAGGTCTTCAAACAGTTCTTCCCAATTTACAGTCCTGTTCAGGTCCACACACACACACACACACACACACACACACACACACACACACGCACACACATGCACACATGCACACATACATACACACACCTATCTCAATCCCACCTATTAGTATAATTGACCCCATTTTATAGCTAAGGAAAATAAAGACTGGACAGGTTAAATGGGAAGATCATAGCATTGGTTGGGACGTTAGAGATAGTTGAGTCCAATCCCTTCGTTTTATAGATGAAGAAATGGAGGTTTAGTGCCTCGTTCAATGTCACATGGCAAATGTCTGTGGTGGAATTTGAACTTGTCTTCCTGACTCTAAGTACAGTACTCTCTCCACGATGCTATCCTTCTTGCTTTAGGTCTTATAACTGGTAAATGAAGTAACCAGAATTTGAACTTGGGTTTCCACACTTTCAATACAGTCTTCTTTTCCCCTACGTGTAAGCTACACTTTCTTCCATATTGCTCAGGAATCTGACAGTGATGGACAGTTCCTAGGTTAGCAACTAATGCAAAGTAGCAATTTCACTTTTGTGGGCAACAGTCACATTTCCTGAACAGTGCTCTTGCAGGCATGTTATCAAATCTATTGGGCAGCTCATCTGGTTCCAAATTGATGTTTTACTTTCTGTGCAAAATATGGTTGCCTTTACAAGTGGCTCATGGAACCATAGAGAGATGTGAATCTAAATTCTAAGGTGTTTAGTTTTTTGCAATAATATTTTTTTCTCCATCTAGGACAAAGACCTCTTCTATACTCTGTTGTTAATCTCCTTTCTGGACTATTGAGTTTTAATTAATTCCAGAGACTGAAAAGCTTCCCCAGGACACATCTTAATGTACTTGTTATTGAGAGCACATTTGGTTTCCCTACCTAGATTAAGACATTTCTTTGCTTCAAGAATAACTTTGAAATAACAAACTTTCATTAATCATTTGACTTAAAGGGCCCCTGCTACTGGTCAATTTCTGACACAGGCGTGGTCAACTGCATGACTCTCTCCATATCTTGCAATGACAATTCTTCATTAAGCTTTCAACTTTTGACACCATTAGCCAATTTCTGACACAGGTTGGGTAACCACACAACTCTGTAATTTGCAATAAATGTATCTGGTCATTGTCCTCTGAGATTCTGTGGCCAACACATGCAAGAAAGGAATGGATAGACCCTAAATGCGAAAAAGACAGGGACTCACTTGGGTACACCATGTTCCAAATAATGATAATTTCTGTATTAACTACTCCTTTAAAAATTTCCCTTTGCATGCCACTAAGAGAAATAAACAGAAATTCTATGGATTTAGCTAATTGTGATGAAATGATCTAAAAGTAGGTGGGGGATCATGCTAGGAGGTAAGGGAGACATTGCCATGGAAATAAAAGAGGTGATTCTAGACAAAACAAGCAATTCAAGTCATAATCAGGGGAGCCCCAAGGCAGTTTACACTTACGCTCTCTTGAGACCATTGCTGGCAACAGCCAAGAGTAGGCAAGATTTTTAAAAAGAAAGAAATAAAATTCTCAGTGGCCACATTGAGAGTAACCAGATAAAGCACTGTGTTCAGGAGCAAAGTATTTTTTCTGGCTGGCATATACACAGCCTGAGCCAAATTGTCTAGGGATCTGACAATATGAATCAAACTAAAACGAAAATATGGTGCTTGGGGTGGAGCGGGGGAATGCGGGCTGAGTGCTTATAAATTGTGAGCCCTGGTTAGTTTTCTTCCTATTTACAAGCCACCAGAGAGTAAAGAATAAGTTAAAAATCATACAACCAGTTAAAAGGATGGAAAAATGCAGTTATACAAAAGGGCATACTGAGAGGGCAGCAGTCAAGCAGCCTAAGAAATTACAGATCAGTAGTTTTGCTTCCCATATCATCTTCAGAATCATGGCACAGTCAAAGAAACGGGGAGGAAAATCAGAGCACAAAAATTTTATGTAAATGAGAATCTCCGTACATTTGGCTCCACTGCATACCTTCAATTCATCATATATTCACTACAGATGAGGCTTCACTCAGTGTATGTAAAAGCTTCAGGACTTCAACATTACAAAAGATTCCTATTTCATCATTCTGGAGATTCTTTTCACAGATAAAGATCGCAGCTCCCCTAAGCCTTAGTCAACAGTTTCATAGGTTACTGTACCCTCCCAAAACACAAAATTCATCACTCTAGTGGGCAATCTAGTTAGTGGGCAATCTAGCAGAGAGGAGGTTTTCCATGTTTGGCTGGCTAATGAAGAATTCCAACACCTCCATTTAAGAAGAGAGCTCAGCACAGAACACCTTATTCCTCACCTGGCTGCACTACTTAAGAACTCTGATTTTTCCACCATGACTCTTCATTAGGTACCTTCCCTAGTTTTGAAAGAAAGGAGATCATTTTTTTAAGTAGTGTGAGGCCATCAGATCAACAGCCAAACAGATATGCTTATCTTTGAATGATCTCATTGACCCCCACAGTCACCAAAGAAGGGGAAATTTTTAAAAGCTGAGTTCTAATCCTGACTGAACCACTCTTAGAACTTTGATATGTTATTTCACTGCTTGGTGCCTCAGTTTTCCCATAAGTGAAAGTGGCATGTTGATAATACCTACTCCTACTTTTCTCACATGACCGAAGAGACTAATAAATTTCTTACTGAGACTGAGTGATAGGGTGATAGAACCGGACTACAATGGGGCTTGTAGAATTGAATAACAGAAGGGAGGAGGAGGGGGAGTAAAACAAAGAGGAAGAAGAGAAGGAAAGAAAGCCTCATAGTGTAGTACAAAGTACAAAAGACCTGAGTTTGAGTCCTATTATTAACACTTACCACTTGTTTGACCTTGGACAAGTCAATTAAACTCTGAGAACTTTGAGGACCTCAGTTTCCTCATCTGTAAAACAAAAAGGGAGACTACATAATCCCTATGGTCTCTTTGAAAACTTAAAATCCCACTACTGTGAATATGCATGGTGTATATGTGAGTACCTTTGGGTGCCTTAAGACTTATTTTGAGATAACTCTAGATTGTGACCTCCTTCAGTGTAAGGACTACCTTTTGCTATGTGAGTGTTTAATAAATATGTATTGACTGACAAATTATTGAGATAGGGTGCTGGACCAAATAAACTTTCAGGATACACCCCCCAACTTTATATTTCTAGGAATGCATTGGCCTGCTCTATCAGCATCAATCCCTCCTTTCTTTCTGTCTCCTACCTCTCCTAATTCTATAAAACTACCTTTGGACATTTCTCTGTCATCCTTGTCCCTAGTACCTCTTCCTACCATACCCAAAGGTAAATACAGAATAGGAACTTAGAGGTAAAGAGGAATTTAGAGATCATCTTCTAGACTGGCCATTTTTTGCCATTGAGAAAGCTAAGTCGCAAAGAAATGAAATAACTTTACTAAAGCAAACAGGTAGTTAATGGGAGAGCTGAGATTGGAACCTAAGTCCATTTTCCTTACACCAATGGCTAAATGGTATGATTCTGGAAGAAGTAAGTGATATGTTGGATGTCAGTCCAGTTTCACAGAGGCATGTCCCAATAAATGTCTTTCTTTCACCATAGCTAGCTGTATCAGAGCAGCTCAAAGACTTAATTTGGACATGATGGAAGAATATATCCTTCCCATGAAATACAATGGGCAAAAAAAAATAGAAAGTTTCAGGGCATATAGCTGTCAGTTCAGTTCAATGCCTCTCTTAAAGAAAGAAATAGATTTACTTCTTTTAATTGAAAAAAATCTATAATGGAACTTCTCTATAGTGTAGTTAATGTAAGAATGTGAATCCATCCCTACTTCAAGGAGGTGTTGTCTAACTAAATCATCACTCAGAAACCTATACTGTTACTATAGAAATCCCTTATTAAGAAGGATTTCTTTTTTTGGAACAGCTTTAAGCCATTAGCTACAGGAAACACTGAAAAATTTGAGGTTCCATGTGAAGCCACACTTTTTTTTGGTCCTGTTGCCTGAGGAACATTAAACTAGGACCACTCAAATGCTAATCCTTTCAAAATGATTAGCTAAAAGGAAGGGCATCATATATTGTGCCCAAGGATAATATATGTATAACAAACTTTAAGGAAGAAAAATTGAAATGTTTTATGATAGTCTTATCAAATTTTAGGAAACTATGACTATAAGTAGAAATGTGGTAACACATTACATTATATATATTTATTTGCAACAATATGCAAAAGTGGAAATATTAATGAAAACTGGAAATGATATCATGAGCTACATTACTGAGTATCTGCAGATTTTATATAAAAGTAGCATTTTGAAAATAAGCTAAATTTATTTAAGTGATCTAAAAAGTGGAGTTCAAATCCTGACTGACTCACTCTCAGATCTTTGACATATTATTTCACCGCTTGGTAACTCAGTTTTCCCATAAGTGAAATTGGCATGTTGATAATATGGATGGAAGCACAATTTCTCAATTTAAGGTGACAGTGATCAACAGGAGAAAAGAAAGATTAACCCCCTCCATTCTCCTATGTCACTTTTTTTTAAAATCCTAACTATAGCAATAAGAGGGTAGTCGGGATAGTAAATGGCTTGGGGCCATTTCAGATGAGAATTGGCAGAAAGCACTGTGCATGTTTAGCTTGAAGAAGAGTTCTGGGGTCAGCGGAGCCATGAGAGTTGGCTTCAAATGTTTTAAGTACTGCATGTGTAGTAGGAAAGATTAGACTTGTTCTGTTTGTTCTAAGAAGGCAGAACCAGAACCAAGGAATGGAAGTTGCAAAGAGGCAAATTTAAGTCTGATGTCAGGAAAAAGCTTCTTAACATGTAGAGCTGTCCAAAAGTAGATTTGAACTGTCATGGAAAGTTGTGGGTTCCTGCTCATTTGTCAATCAGAGACTAGATGAGTACTATGTCATAGTGGACATTCATTTGGTATGTAGGACTAGCTGATAGCTAATTCTGTGGGTCTGGTTTTTTTTAAAGGATTTCAAGGTAAAGAGCAGATAATTGTCCCTTCCTGATGATAATATGACTGTTTACTTTGAAAATCCCAGAGAATTTATGAAAAATATCAATTAAGATAAACAGCTCAAGTAAAGTAGCAGTATCAAAATAAATCCACAAAAATCATTAGCATTTCTAAGGGAAAAAGCACTAACAAAACCAGGATGAAATATTAGAAAGCAAAATTCTACTTACAATAACAAAAATGAATAAAGTATTTGGGAGTTTAAATCCCAAGGGAAAAAAGTCAAGATTTACAAAAATACATATTTTTAAAATATTTTTGCAGAAATAAAGTCTATAAAAGACAAATCAGTATCCATGGTTGGACCATGCCAATATAAAAATAACCAGATTTCATGTTATAACATACTACAAGAAAGATGTTTTATAGAAATATACAAAATAATAATTTATTTGGAGGAATACTATAAAATTTCAAATTTAAAAAGTATTTCTAGAAGGAGCATTATCATTACCAAAGCTCAGAATATGTACATTATTACATTTATTACACAATCATAAAAAAGAGGCAACATGACATAGTGCACAGAGATCTGGACTCCAAATCTCAAAGACTGGTTTTCAAGTCACTTCTATGAAACAGTAGGCAACTTTGGGCAACTCTAAGACTTGAGCTGCAGAGAAGATGTCAATGTGCATTGTTTGAAAAAGTTTCTTACTTGGAGCTCTCCATATCAATATCACAAAGGAAAAAAAATCATCAGATCTATCTAGTGCTGGTTTAAAAGTAGATTGATGAAAGATACTACATAAGTAAGACCTATGAGCATTCAAGACACAGTGTTTAACAAATCGAGTCTTCCATCAACAAGCGTAGATAAACTATTTGGTCAATGGCAGCCTTTTGGACAAGAACTTCTAGGGAAACTGAAAAGCAGTTTGGAAGGAATTCTGTGCAGACTACATTCATAGGATATATTATGACAAGCTCCCACTGGCTATGCAACCTTAATATAAAAAGTTCCATTTAACAAAAAAAGGCATTTGTGCCTTTTATAGCTCTGACAAGGAGAGATTTCTTTGCCAAAAAATGAGCAAAAGAGAATCCCAAAGACAATAAAACTAACTTCAATTAGCTAACATTAACATTGTGTTGCATAAAGTCAATGCAGATAAAATAAAAATATGCTGTTCAGTAGAGATAAAAAAAATTATATCAACTGTTTCTCATAACTATGATATTCAAACTGACCTATGATATATGTCATCATCCAAAATGTAAACTATCAAACTGCAGGAAATCTTCCAAAAAGAATGCATATACAATGCTCCAAATAACTAATATTCAGAGAAATACAGATTGAAACAACTCTAGGATTTCACCAAATTTCACCTCAAATTGTAAAAAAAAATTACTCCCCCAAAAAAGGAATAGTCAATATTGAATGAGCTACAGGAAGAGAAGAATTAGTATGTTATTAGTGGAGCTATAAATTAGTCCAACCATTCAGAGATGGAAAAAATTGAAAATATATGCAAAAAGTAAGTAAATTGTTCATGCCACTTCATCCAGCATCCCACTACTAAGCATATACTCCAAGGAAATCAAAGACAGAAAGAAAGGTCACTTATATGCCAAAATCATTATAGCAGCAGTTTTTATGATAGCAAAGAACTGTAAGAAAAAAATTCCCATTGATTAGAAAATTGCAATTCAAATTATTGTATATGAGTGTAATATTAACAAAGATGAGAATTCAGAGAAACAAGACAATACCTGTAGAAACTGATTCATAATGAAGCCTGTGGAACCAGCAGAGCAACATATATAATCACTACAATAATCTAAAGAAAAAGAAGCTGCTATATAACTCTAATGACCAATCTTAGTCCTGGAAAACAGATAATGACACATTCCACCCTCAGTATTGTTAACGAATGATTGAAAATGCATTTGTCGAGCACTTCTTATGTGCCAAGAGATGCAATAATTATGATAATTTTTAATAAGGATAATAATTAATGACAACAAAAACCAGATTTTGCATAGTACATTAAGTTTTATGAACAGATTAACAAATATTATCTCATTTTATCTTTACAACAATCAAGGGATCATCTTCATTTTACTAAGCAAGGAGTCACAAATTGAGACAGTTTCTGCCCTAAAGGTGCTGACATTCTAGTAGAGGAAGACAATAACGGTCTGGGAGGGGGATTCGGATTTGTGGTAAGTCACACCTGTAGGGGATAGATGGATGTGCCCTTTCCAGGACAGCTACAACGCTGATTTAATTATGGTTCCAGAACTGGAGATTGGTGGTGGTGGTGGTGGTCCTTACTTCTGAAAGAGGACTAGGGAAATCAAGAGGGTTGCTAATGAACTGGATTTAAGTGAGGCAGAGCTACACAAAATCATCAGTCTCACTCTCCCCTTCAGAGTCATCGCAGTCCAATGGCAAGACATTGTCAAGCTGACTGGAGAAAGCCCGGACTGTGGAAACTAAAAAGTGACAGGAAGATACTTGAACAGAGGGAGTTATACTATTTAGATAATGCCTAGTACATGGTGTCTTGTGTTTTATATATATATATATATATATATATATATATATATATATATATATATATATATATATATATATATATATAGTATGTATGTATGTATATGTGTATTATATATACACATATATATATGTATGTATGTATGTATATGTATGTATATGTATGTATATGTATATTATATATACACACATACACACATACACACACACATATATATATATTTGTGTACTTGTTACCTTCTAGTCTATAAATAACTAGAGATGACAGACCATATCTAATCTACCTTTATATTTCCCTCAACATCTAGCACACGGTCTGGTACCCTGTAGGAATTAGATAAATGGGAGATCAGGGGATTTAATGAACAAAATGAAAAGAAATAAACTTTAAACTAAGTTTAAAGATACTAAAATTGCATATCATGAAGAACTTAGACTCACAGATTAGAAAGAACCTTAGACATCATCTAATATAATCCCTTCATCGTATGGATGAGAAAACTCAGGGCTAGAGAGGTAAGACATCCCAAGACAGATCTCTAAGGTGTCAGAGCTAATTAGTGACAGAGATAGTATCAGAAATCCTGTCATTTTGTGGGTTGGGTTTTTTTGCCTCATAAATAAAATATCTCCAGAAAACTGACCAAATCAGTCCATAAAATTCCCATAAAAAATAAATTCAATTGTTCAAGCTTAAGAGAAGTTTTAAAATTTTGGCACCAAAGATGTTAAGGAATTGATCCAAAAAGAAACTGGTTCTCCCAAATTTTCAAATATGTCAGGTCTTGGCATTAATGCTCTAAAAATTCCTTAAGGTAAATTGTGAAAGATTGTTTTCCCTTATATATTCAGAAGTAGAGTACCCTTTCCTTTGGATTAAGTGTAGTCTGTCTGAAGGAAGAAAGATGCAATACATTTTCTGTCAGAGCCCGTGGACTTTTGAGCTTATACTAGTTTCTCTGTCTTTGTTTTTTTAAGAAATAGAACTGATCCTCTCAGTCCCATTGACTCTACCCTGAGTTCAAATCTGTACAGCACACACAAATTGGAAATCTGTTATACTCAATGAAAGATGACCAGTGGGGATAATGCCCATAGGTCTGAGACACCCAGATAAGCCAAGAAAATTAAGAATGAAAATAAAAACTCCCCTTCCCGTTACAATTTTATATTATGTATTGTGTTGTAATCCCTGCTTCCCTGTAGATGAAAGTACAATCAATTGATATTTTAGGGCAGGGAACCCCTACTTGGGAAATAGAAAGGTGAGTGTATCTGGGTTGAGAGAGTGAGCTGCTATGGACAACACCAATAGACCATGTTAAGTGACCAGAGGGTAATCAGTCAGAAAAGACAAAAGCAAAAAGCAGCTATTAAGAGGAATTTTCCCAGACAGATAAGAAGTCTCCAGAGATGGAGCATACTCATATGGGATGCTAACTAGAACCTAACCATTCCTATGGCTATGTTGTAGTAGACAGTTTGGTGGACTGGCAATGAGGCACAAATTAACCTCCACTATTTTTTCTTTTTTAAAAAATTAATTTATTTTTAGTTTTCAACATTCACTTTTTAAGATTTTGAGTTCTAAATTTTCCCCCCCTCTCTTCTCTTCCCCTCTTCCCGAGATGGCATGCAATCTGAAATAGTCTATACATGTACAATCATATTAAACTTATTTACACATTAGTCATGTTGTAAAAAGAAGAAACAGAACAAAAGGAGAAAACCATGAGAAAGAATAAAAAGAGAAAACAGCATGTTTTAATCTGCATTCAGACTCCATACTTCTTTCTCTGGATATTAGACTCCACTGTCAACTCAGAAGTTTACCAGCTATGTGAACACAGGCAAGTCACTCAACCTCTCTGAGCAACAGTTTCTTTATATGTAAAATAAAGATAATTGTACCTATCTCACAAGGTGCATAGGAGGCTCAAAGGAGATAATATGTGTAAAGAGCCATATAAATGTCAGCGCTTCCCCCTCCCAAACCCCTAGAAAGAAAGAACCAAAGTCTAGGGTAAAGAGTGATTTGACCTGTCTAGAACAGAACTGGTTTGAAACTATTAAGCTATCACCATTTTCTTAAACTGAGACAAACTACATTCAGTGAATTTCTTTGTATACCTGAAGTAGCTGGTGGTCCAATGGTTAGACCACTTGGTCTGGAGTCAGAAAGACCCAAGCTCAACTACAACCTCAGACACCAACTGTGTGAATCTGGCCAAGTCACTTAATCTGTTTGCCTCAGTTTCCTAAACTATAAAATGGAGATAATAATAGGACCTACCTCATTACTGTGAGGATCAAATGAGACAATAGTTGGCTGGTTTTTTTTAAGGGGGCTGCTGAGCACAGTTCCTGGCATATAGTAAGCCGTATATAAATGCGTAAATAAAGAATTTCCTTCTTTCCCCTTACCTGTAAATGACCTACCTCTTAGCCCCTCAAAGTAGCCTCACAATGTTATAATCTGTAAGTTTTGCACGCTGAGCAGCCAACTAAACAGTAAACCAATGCTTAGAACTGGGCAGAAACAGAAGAAAAGGTGGAGGGAAATTATACATATCACACAGGTGGCCCAGGACCATTGTTGACTGCATAGGCTCAAATCCAGATTGGTGAAGAGGATACTGATGGGTATTACATGACTGCCTAAATATCAGAGTTGATGCAGGAGATTTGGGGTGGGCGAAGACATTCATCACTGCTTCAAGAGCATACACGTGCAATTTCCAAACTTCAGGGAAAGATCCATGAAGAAGGAGAATAGGCTTTGGAAGGCAGATATACAGAGAGGGAGCTAGCTCCTTGGCAAGCCACTCATTTCTAGCTTGCCTCCCTTAGAGACTTTGGGGTACTTCCCTCAGGATGAGACTAGAGCCTTTCATCTTGGCTGAAGCGAGATATCTTATTTCCTGTAGAAGAATTCATTAGCTTTTTGTATTGTCTGGTGTATCCTAATCTGTATAATTTATCTAATTTCTGTTTGCTGTGTGCTTCAATAAATTAGTTTACATATTATTGCCTTTTATTTAACTAGCATTTGGTGAGAAAGAGTCAAGTCAGGGGACATAAGTGTAATATAACCTTTCGGACCAGGGAAGGTAACAGTTTGAACTTTAAAAAAATGGGAGAAAAAAACTATTCCTGTATGGGCAGTTAGATATAATTTTATTCCAGTTCCTCTCTGAGTATGATAGACAACATGGCCAGCCTCATGACCTTTTCTCATGCTAACCTCCAGGCAGGAATCAAAATCAAAATTTCCTTTGCAGAGGGATGAGAAAGGTTCCTAAGATATATACTCGTGCCTTCCCACAAGTCACATATAGACAATTCATGCAGATATGCACATAACTGACACGAGGCTAACCAGTGATGAACACTGGGGAACCTAGTATTAGGGAGGCCCCCTTCTGGTTTTGTCACAGAAATCAACCATATATTTTGGCTAAAGATTTTATGCTGTGTCAGTGTAAACAAGGTGAAGGATAAAGATAAGAAAGCAGGGGAGAGTAAGATTTTTGTTTGAATTAACTACCCCACTTCTTTAAAAAAAAAATTTGTTATAGTTGAATTCCAAGCTGTTTCCCTCCCTTCTGCCCAACCCTGTACTAGAAAAGGCCAACATTTGACACGGATATATATGTGAAACTACATAATACATAGTTCCATATATCCGTTCTTTCTCTGCCGGTGAATACCATCTTCCTTCAAAAGTCCTTCGTAGTTGATCTGAATATTCCTGTAACTAAAAATAGCCTAGTCCTTTAAATTTATTCTTTGGACAATATTGCTCTTACTATGTACAACCAAGAAGTTCTGCTCATTTCATTCTTTGTTATTTCATGCAAGTCTTTCCATATTTTCCTAAAATCAACCTGCTAATCATTTCTTACAGCACAGTAGTATTCTATTTTGGCAACTAGTCCCATACCTTCCAGCAAACAGAAAAAATGGAAGCAGTGTCAGATTTTATATTCTTGGGCTCAAAGAGCACTGCAGATGGTGACTGGAGCCATGAAATTGGAAAACTTTTGCTCCTTGTAAAATCTAGACAGCATACTAAAAAGCAGAAACATTACCATGTTAACAAAGGTTTGTATGATCAAAGCTGTGGTTTTTCTAGTAGCAATGTATGGTGGTAAGAAATGGACTATAAGAAAAGCTGAGCTCTTCAGATTTGATATTTTTCATTGTGCTAGAGAAGACTTTTCAGAATTCATTGGAAAGCAAGAAGATCAAAACTGTCAATACTTAAAGAAAATAATTCAGGATATTCACCGGAAGGTCAAATAATGAAGGTGAAGCTTAAGTACTTTGACCACATAATGAGAAGTTGG
Organism: Notamacropus eugenii; assembly: GCF_028372415.1. Lineage (NCBI taxonomy): Eukaryota > Metazoa > Chordata > Mammalia > Diprotodontia > Macropodidae > Notamacropus > Notamacropus eugenii. The sequence continues at coordinate 91,283,531 of NC_092877.1, forward strand.
ATTTCACTGGAAATGACCCTCATGTTGGGAAAGATTGAAGGCAATAGAAAAAGGCAGAGAATGGCAGAGAATAAGATGGATAGATCATGCCATGGAAACAATGAACATGAATTTGGACAGACCTTGAGAGATAGTGGAGGATAGAAGGCCTGGCATGCTATCATCCATGGGGTCAAGAAGAGTCAGACATGATCAAACAATAACGGTATTTCAACACAACTTATGTAGACATTCCCCAATTGACTGACATCCCCTCAATTTCCAATTCTTTGCCTTCACAGGGAGAACTAGTATAAATATTTTAGTACGTATAGGTTCTCCTTTTTTCCCTGATCACCTTGAAAACAGACTCAATATTGGTATTGCTGATTCAAAGGGTATAGGTATTTTAATAACTCTTTGGGCATAATTCCAGATTGCTCTCCAGAATGGTTGGATCAGTTCACAGTTCCACCGTTTCCCAATTTTTCCATATCCCCTTCTACATTTGTCATTTTCATTTTCTATCATATTAACCAGTCTGATAGGTATGAGATGACATCTCAAAGTTGTTTCAATTTGCATTTCTCCAATCAATAATGATTTAGAACACTTTTTCATATGACTACATATAGTTTGATTTCTTCTTCCCAAAACTGCCTGTTAATATCCTTGGGGAATGAATCATATGTATATAAATTTGACAAAGTTCTCTACCTATTTGAAATATGAGGTCTTTATCCTAGAAATGGTCTATAAATTTTTTTTTCCCAATTTTCTGCTCTCCTCCTAATCTTGGCTATATTGGTTTTGTTTGTACAAAAAAATTAATTTAACTTTATCAATTTTACATCTCACACTGCTATGTCTTTTTTATTCATAAATTCTTCTCCTATTCATAAATCTGATGGGTAATGTGTTCCATGTTCTTCTTATTTACTTTTGATATTCCCTTTTATGTCAAGGTCATGTATCCATTTTGACTTTATCTTGATAAATCATATAAGATGTTAGTCTAAAACTAGTTTCTGCTGAAATGCCTTCCAGTTTTCCCAACAATGTTTACCAAACGGTGAATTTTTATACCAAAAGCTTGAATCTTTATATTTTTCAAACAGAAGGCTAGTATAATCATTAACTACTGTGCACTACTACATATCTGCTCTGTTTCGCTGTTCCACCATTTTAATCTTAGCCAATACCAGATAGTTTCAATAATCACCTTATAATACAGTTTAAGTTGTACTACTGTAGACCTCCTTCCTAAACATTTTTTTCATTAATTCCTTTGATATATTCTTGACCTTCTGTTCTTTCAAATGAATTTTGTTATTTTCTGTAGCTCAGTAAAATAATTTTTGGCAGTTTAATTGGGATGGCACTGAACAAGTAGATTTGGGTAGAATTGTCATTTTTTATTATATTGGCTTGACTACCTATGAACAATTAATATTTCTTCAATTATTTAAATCTGACTTTATTTGTATAAAAAGTATTTTATGATTATGTTCATGTAATTCCTAGATTTGTCATGGCAGGTATACTCCAAACAATTTATATTGTCTAATGGTTATTTTAAAAGCATTATCTCTTCTTGTAGGGCTTTGTTGATGATATGTGGAAATGTTGAAGATTTATGTGGTTTTAATTTATATCCTGCTACTGTGCTAAAATATTAATTGTTGCAACTAGTTTCTTTAGTTAAATCCCTCAGATTTTCCAAACACATCATCTTCAAAAAAAGATAGTTTTGTTACCTCATTGCCCATTCTGATTCCTTCAGTTTCTTTGTCATCTCTTAGTGCTATTGCTAGCATTTCTAGTACAATATTTAATAATATTGATGATAACAGGAATCCTTGTTTCACTCTTGATCCTTTTGGGCAGGGTTCTAATTATCCCTGTTACAGATAGGCTTACTAATAGTTTAAGGGAAAATCCATTTATACCTATGCTTTCAAGGGTTTTTGATAAGAACGAGTGTTGTAATTTGTCAAAAGCTTTTCCCACATCTATGAATAAAATCTTGTGACTTTTGTTACCTTTGTTATTGATGTAATAGATTAGGTTAACAGTTTTATTTATATTGAACCAGCCCTGTATTTCTGGTATAAATCCTACTTAGTATATGTATAATCTTTGTGATCCATTGTTGTAGTCTCCTAGTAGTATTTTATTTAAATTTTTTGCATCAACATTCATTAGAGAAATTGATCTACAGTTTTCTTTCTCTGTTTTTCTCTTCTTGGTTTAGATACCAGCATCATATTTGTTTCATAAAAGAAGCTGAGTAGTCCTCCTTCTTTGCCAATTATTCCAAATAATTTATTTAATATTGGAATTAGTTGATCTTTCATTGTTTCATAGAATTCACTGATAAATCCCTCTGGTCCTAATACTTTTTTCTTAGGAAGCTCATTTATGGCCTGTTTAATTTTTTTCTAAAATAGATTTACCTTCTTTGTTAATCTGGGTAATTTATGTTTTTGAATTTCACTTAAATTGTTAAAGTATTAATATATAATTGAGCGAAATAACTCCTAATAATTGTTTTAATTTCATCTTTATTAGATCCTTTCCATTTTTGATTTGGCTTCCTTCCTTTTTATCATATTAACCAATGGTTTGTTTATTAATTTTTTCATAAAACAACTTCTACTTTTATTTCTTAATTTAATGGTTTTCTTACATTCAGTTTTATTACTCTCATTTAATTTTCAGGATTTCCAATTTGGTATTTAATTAGAGATTTTTAATGTGTTCTTTTTCTAGTTTTTTTTTAATTGCATACTCAATTCATTGATCTGTTCTTTCTCTATTTTATTGCTGTAAACATTTAGAGATATACATTTTCCTCTGGTTACTGCTCTTGCTGCATCCCACAAATTTTGGTATATTATCCCACTGTTCTCTTTCCCTTCTCAGAAATCTAATTTACACTGCCTCCCTTATCAACGCACCCTTCTAAAAGTCCCTCACATCCTATCACCTTGCCCTCTTATTTATAAGAAGACTTTTATATCCTATTAAATGTGTACATTATTCCTTCTTTAACCCAGTTCCAGTGAGAATAAGGTTCCCACACTATCAGCCCTGCACGCTACCCTCCTCTCCACTGTAATAGTTCTTCCATTTATGCCTCTTTTGTATTTTTCCTGCTCTATTTTTTTAGAAACATACCATCATAATCAATTCAACTCCAAGCCTTCTTTCTATGTGTATTCTTGTGAACTATGCCCTACCCCTCTGAGATCACACTCACTAGCACATGCTCATTCCTCCTTACCTGCAACCACATCCTGGAAGCCCATCTGGTTAGGCCCTTGGTGTCCCACATCTAGTACCAGTGGAGGACTCCCACAACCTTCCCCTAATCAGCCGACCAAGAACCACATTGTCTCTGGGGCAAAAGCTTCCAAAGCCAAGGCTGTAGCCAACAGAGCTGCCTCCAGGGCTTGGTGTTTGTTGACTGCAATCTCTGCCTTGAGATATCTACCCTTCAATCAGGCTAGACTACCGCCTCCAGAAGTCGGATCTTTCCTAACTTCTTCCCAAGAAGTCTTAGGCTGGACAACTGCTTTACCCTGTCTTAATTGATTCTGCTGCTCTACATTTTATTTGGAGGCATTATTTTAAATTATTTGTAAGGGAATTTGGAAAAGCCAGGTTGTTTCCTGCCTTATTCCTCCATCTTCCCACATTTCCCAACTGTCTCACTTTTTAACTTTGTCTTCTGAATCTATACCTTGAAGCATCACTATTATTTATGGGCAAATGCTAAAGTTATATTCCTAGAGAACTGAGGCTGAAAAGAGCCACGGTGTAATAATCATGATGTTTCTGTTTACCCAGGGGTAAAAATAAGAGTAAGCCTTTTCCCTTCCACTGTGTAGTTTATAAATTTTTGCTTATCCATGTTGTGGATGAGTCTTACATCTAGATCTCCAACTTTAAACCCTTCTGAATTTCAAACTCACATTCCCAATTGTCTCCAGGCCACCTCCACTTGGGACCTCAAACTCAATATGCACAAAAGCCTGTCCCTCCCAAACCTGATCTTCCATACTCACTCACTCTTTTTATCAGTGACACCACCTTTTGCCCAGTCTCACAAGCTGAAATCTTGGGAGTAACCTCTTTCTCACCTCTCCTATCCAATCAGATACCAAATCCTAGCAATTCAAACACTATGTCATTTCCCATATCCATTTATTTATCCATTCATTTATTCAATGAGCATTTATTAAGTATCTATTATATTCCTAGGACTACAACAGTACTGTATAGAAAAAAATGAAGCAGCCTCTGCCTTCAAGTATTTTCATGGGGGAGGGGGAATAGGTGGAGAAGAGTACACACAAAAAACACTTTTAAAGTAGATGCAAAGAAATTTCTGGAAGAGTATTGTAGCTAGGTGGGGGGTTGCAATATGCTTCCTATGGAAGGTGGAACCTGAGTTCAATTTTAAAGAAAGCTAAGAATTTTATAAAGTGAAGGAGGGGAAGGGTGGCATTTCTAGAAGAGAGAAATCCTATACAAAGGTATCAATGTGGGCATTAGAATTCTGCCCATTGGTAAAGAGCAAGTATGATGGTTTGGATGAATTATATATTTCACATGTAGAAAGTCTGTAAAGATAGTCTGGAGTCAAGTTGTAAAGTTTTAAAACCAAGGAAAGTTTTGGTCTGGTTTGGTGTTTTTAACCTGAAATCAGAGTCAATCAGTATTTCAGTTCAGACAAATAGGGAATCCTACTTGTAAAAGATATACTATACACATACAGAGCAAATGAAGGTATTTTCTTTTGTTTTTAGAAACAGAGGAGTCCTAGGCATGTTGAAAAACCTAACTGTATATTCTACAGCCCTTCCACACATTTTACACTGTGGTCAAATTGGACAATTCTCTGTCTGGTTCTTCAAATATACCTTGTACTGCAGGTAATGGACAATAATTTTACCTAGATGATAATTGTCAAGTGTTTAGCACAGTGCCTGGCACATAATGCTATATAAATAGAAGTTATTATTAATTATTAAAATTTTTATTAGGAATAAAGATTCAAGTGGATCAGGAGAGATTGTAAATTCCCACTTCTTTATTGGGCCAACATTTTACATTTTCCTGCTTCTCTGCCTTTCTCCTTGCTAATCCCCACAACTAAAATAGTCTCCCTCCCCACACAAATACTCCCTCCCTACAAATTAAAGTTACACTTTTGAGTTCTACTTTACCTATCCTTTAAAGTCTAGCTAAAAAGTGTAACTTTAATTACCAGTCCCTCCAAGGAGCCTTCCCTGATCCCTCCAGTTGGCAACAACTATCACCCTTAAACATTACATGAACTTTCATGTGCATTTCTCTATTTCATTTACGTTATGCATACCATGTAATAAGTGTGCATTATAGTTATCTATGTCTATGACTTGTCTCCCTCTTGAACTATAAACTTTATGAGGATAGGCACCATGTCACATTCAAACTCTGTGTCTACCCTAGAATTTGGAAGAGGTCTGCACACATTAAGAAGTTATGTGTTTGTTGAAGAGAAGAATGGTAACGTATGCTGTAAATCCATGCTGTAAAGAACAATGAATTAGAAATAAAACTGAAGTCTATTCCTTTTTCAGCTACATCTAATTAATTCCTAAGTCTTAAAATAAGACTAGGTCTTTATCATTTTATTGGCCAGATTCTTTATGTTCTTGGTTTGAAGCATTCTTAATCTGATGTCTATGCCAAATTCATTTAATTTAATTGTTATTCTCAGTGCAATTCAATTTTATGTCCTTCAAATATAATTGTCTTTAATAAAAATGCTAGAAATCTTAGCCTGTTACATAACTCCTATTTTTAGTTATTTGGTAGGTGTGAGTTCTATTTTTCCCAAGATTTAGCAAGCCTGCATATAAATTTTTAAAACATGGAGTTAAGAAAATAATAATAATAATTTCCAAAAATGTGACATCTTTAAAATAAAAGATGTTATTTTAAGATATATTTCACAAAGTCTTTAATTTTGCTGACCTAAAAATTGATCATGTTCTTTTGATGCACAGCCAGCAGGTATTACTTTACACTGGGTTTTATTTCATTCACTTTAAATACATCATTTAGTTTCATTTTGCTTTTCACCTCCACTAACCAATTTGTATCACTACTCAGTTTCCCATGTCCTTATTATACTACTGTACATATAAGAGTATGCGTGTGTGTATGTGTGTATGTTTGCGTGTGTGTAGGTACTCATGTATATCAACGCACCTCTTTGAAATTTCAAAGCACTGTTAGTACCAGTGCTTTAAGCTCTAAGTGAAAGTGACAGCAAAGAACATTTACATGCTATGCAGTGTCCAGGAGGCAACTACCTTTTAAGTTTGCAATGGCACCATCCTAATTGTACTTCTGCCATCTCTCTCAGGTGGTATATATTGCCCTTACTCAAAATGAGCCCCCTGGAGATTTGACAGCCTATGCCAGCTTTGGTTGCCCAAGATGTCACAGATATGCCACTTTTCTAGGACCTCAGTTTCTAGTGATTCTTCTGACCTCTCTTAGGTAACCACCATTCAGTTCACCATGTGGTATCTGCTTAATTGTTGTGTGAGGGAGACAATTCTTAGCAAACTGATAGAGAACACAATTCAGTGATTTTCTCCAAATGCAAATGTTAATTCTACTTACAGGTAAATGATAGATGAAGGTCAATATTTTGCTCTTTCAACTTAAGTAACAAGACAACATTCCAAAATGTTGTCATTTATCCCCCTTTAGGGGAAAAAAAATCTTCATTTACACTGTTATAGTAAGGAAGTTTTAATTAGAAGAATTTAGAAATCCCCAATCACTACAACCACCATCACTGCCATTAATAATGGAATCCATAGTCTGAGATTCAGAGATAGATGAGATTGCTTACCTCATCTAATTAGCAAAGCAAGCTAATTTGTAAATGAAATTTGTAAAACTATCCTTTGAGCTGGGCACTGTGCCCAGGGATAAAGCTTCTCTGACTTGCTGTAACTAATGCTACCACTGTCACCTCGTCCCTTCAATTATTTAGGATTCCCCCATGCCTAGGCTGGATTCCTGCTGACAGTATCATGGAGACTGTTCATTAATCATCTTCTTGTCATTCTACTCTGGGGGAGGGAGGACAGGACAGAAGGAATACTGGAGAACAGACAGGATAGCTTCTTCTCTGATAGACAAGTGAAAGAAAGCTCTAATTAATATTTTCTAGTGTCATAGCTGATATTGTTTTCAATGTTTCCAGAGTAAATATACATTTATATTCATAATATAACAGTACATGTTGCCTGTATAAGATGTTTATGACATAAATAGTTCCTACAGCTAACATTTATATTTTTAATACATAATGAAATCCAAATTATGCATTTGAGCTAGCTACGCCAGTGCCTAAGGCAAATTCAATTTGAGGAATCATCCGTGAGTGTTAACTTGGCTGTGAAAAGGTGAGACCTAACATACAAGGATACACACACACGCACAAAATATGTACATATGTACATATTTATACACATATATACCTATATGTCAAGAGTCAATTAAAGTGTCCATTTGCCTTCCTATGGAAGAAATATTTAAGTTCTCAATAGGGATTCTGAAGAATCTCTATAAAGCTGGGTCAAAGGCCCCTTTAGGTCTCCTTTACATATGTATATCCAAAAGAAAAATTAAGAGATCAGTCTTACTTAAAAATTTGGTTCAAAGGAATGAGATTCTCCCAAATGTACAAGGCACCCTCTGGTAGTAAATTACATAAGTAGGTGTATAATTTTTTTGAGAGAGGAGAAGGGTTTAGAGCATATCCCAAATCTTTGACCTCTGCTTATCCAGTAGTTCTTTCCCCACTACCTGCAAACATATTCAAGTCTTCATCTTTAAAAAAAAACTTTCACTAGACCATACTATCCCTTCAAGTATTGTTCTGTACTTCTGTTTCTTTCCTCAGCCATACTCCTTTTAAAACTGTCTGCATTTGCTGCCTCTACTTCCTTTCCTCTTACTCATTCCTAAACCCTTTGTGATCTGGCTTCCTACCTTACCACTCAACTCAAACTGTTCACTCCAAAATTACCAAAGCTCTCTTAATTGCCACATCTGATAGTCTTTCCTCAATCTTCATCCTTGACCTATCTTATATCTTCCACACTACTGACCATACTTTCCTTCCTAGATCAGATGTTCTTAACATTTTGGGGAATCGTGGACTCCTTTGGCATTCTGGTAAAGCCTATGGGTACCTTCTCAGGAAAATTTTCTACCATGGAAAAGATTACCAAAAAAACTATATTGAAATAACAAATGTAACTTTTCCTAATGAAATTCACAGACCTGGAATTTCTCCACATATCTCGTGGGAGTCTGTGAAGCCCAGATCAATAGCTTCTCTTCTACATGTACATTCCTCTCTCAGTTTTCATGACACTACTCTTGTCTAGTTCTCCTTCTGCCTTCTAAGTGCTTCTTCTCATTCTTTTTTTATTGGTTTATCATTCAGATCACATACCATAACTGTGTTTTTGCCAAGGTTCTATGCTAGACCCTCTTCTTTTCTCCCTCTATACTTTCTCTTATAGTAACCTCATCAGCTCCAAAAGGTTCAGCTATCATAAAAATGTGCAGATGACCACCAGATCTATATATCCAATCCCAGTCTCTCCCCTGAGCTTTAACTCCAAATCAGCAAATAGCTATTAGCCATTTCAAAATGGACCTCACAACGATATCTTTAACCCAGCATGTCCAAAAGAATAACTCATTATCATTCCCCCCAAGCACTTTCCTTTTCCAAACTTCCCTTTTCTCTGTCCAACGTACCACCATTCTTCCTGTCTCCCATGTTCATCACATTAGCGTTATCCTTGACTTCTCATTTCCCTTATCCACATATATCTAATAAATTGCCAGATCTTTCCATTTCTACCTCCACAACATTTCTCAATTACAACTTTTTTCTTCACAAATATGTCTACTATCTTAATTCAAGCCATCGTTACCACTCCCCTGTATTATCATGACAGTATCTTAATTGGTCTCTCTGCCTCAAGTATCTCAACACTCCAGTCCATCTTATACTGTTGCTAAAGTCATTTTCCTAAAGTGCAGATCTGACTACACGAATTACCTACTCAGCTAACTCCAGTGGCTTCTATTGCCTCTAGGATGAAGATGATGATGATGGTGGTAGTGGTGATGCTGACAACAACAACATTTGTACAGCACTTACTTTGTGCCAGGCACTATACTAAAGTACTTTACAATATCATCGCATCTGGATAAAATACAAACTCTTCTGTTTTGCTTTTGAAGACATATACATATATATATATATATGTATATATACATATACATATATATGTATATAGAGTTGTGCATGTGTGTGTGTGTGTGTGTGTGTGTGTGTGTAGGCTCCAACATTTCTTTGCAGCTTCATTGGGCATTATTATTCTCCCACACTCTGTAATCTAGACAAATTGACCTTCTTTCTTGGCCATCCCACATGACTGGAATGTACTCCTTCTTTATATCTACTTCACAGAGTCCCTCTCTTCCATTAAGATGTAGTTCAAGAACTATCTTCTACATGAAGTCTTTCTTGTACTGCCCTTCAGATGCTAGGCTTCTCCTTCTCAAACTCCATAGAATTTAACTACTTTGTATATATTTGTATTTATTAATTTTATATTAATGCAATGTATATTTCTATGTCTACTTGTTGTTTAATATATCTCCTTCATTATAATGTAGTCTCTTAATTAGTAGAGATTGTTTCATGCTTTGTACATACTTCTATCCCCCTGACCTAAAATCATGTTTCTGACACAGAGTAGGTGCTTAATAAGTGCTAATTATTGTATCTGCTACCATTGCCACTGGAGAAATCAGTCAATTAATAAACATTTATTAATTGCCTACTATGTGCCAGGCACTGTGCTAAGTGCTAAGAATATAAAAGAGGCAAAAAGACAGTCCCTTCTTTCAAGGAGTTTACATTCTAATGGGGGAGATGATGTACAAATAAATATACACAAAGCAAGCTTTATACAGGACAAATGGAAATAATTAACAGAGGGAAGGCACTCGAATTAAGAGGAGATAGAGAAGGCTTCCTATAGAAGGTGTGATTTTAGTTGGAACTTAAAGGAAGCCAGGAAGGTCAATAACTGGAGAGGAAGAGGGAGAGTGTTCTAGACATGGAGGACAGTCAGTGAGAATGCCTGGAGCTGAGAGATGAAGTATCTTAGTTGTAGAACAGTCAAGAGACCAATGCCACTGGATAGGGGAAGTGACTCAACGTGTATTTGTTGAAACATTCCTTAATGGAAGATTAACGGCATTGTCAGTAAGTACATGACAACAATCATTTGTGAAACTGTATATAAATAGCCTCATAGAATCAACACAACTTTCTAAAAGGTTCCCATTCTTATTTATTCCATTGTAATAGGTTACACACTAGGAGAATCTGGAACAATATACAACCAACTCTCTTTTGCAGATTATCTATGTGCTCTTGCATTTACCTTCCTTAAATTTTGCTCTTCAGGTTGGCTTTCTCCAATTCTAAACCCTTTTTTACTTTCTCATCCCTGCTGTCACACAACCTAATATGACAATTAATATAAATCAATGGAATTAAGTATAAAGACTTATGATGATAGATTACATATGTAAAGAATTCTCCTATAATTTCCCTTCTCTATCATTCTTTATTAATAATAATAATAATGATAATATTTTGCCATTGTGTAGTCCTTCGTACCTTTCAAAACAACACATATGATCTCATTTGGTACTGACAATAAAAGAAGTGGTAAAAATAAATATTACTATCTCCTTAGGGGAAGTGGTGAAGGCAAGTACTATTATCTTCATTTTATTAATAAGAAAGTCAGATGGAAGTGATAGGTAGCTTATTCAAATTCATAATTTAATTAGAAGAGCACTTAAATTAATAGCAACAGAGCATAGTATAGTGGATATAAGCTGACGTTCAAGTAAGGAAAACAGGATCTAAACAATTCTCTGACACTCATTTAGAGACCTTTTATAACTAACTTAATCTCTCTGAGATTTAAACACCTCTCTAAGAGTACAAGTTATTTATAGTTTCTGTGACAAGATTACAGGGTCTTTGTGGAGTGGCAAAGCTGGAACTAGCATAGATGCAACCTGTCTTCCAATCTAAGCTTTTTCCCACTACACTGGTAGTCACAGGGCATACTGATGTTTAAAATGATTACTGTTGCTGAGTGCTAACTTTCAGATCAGGTCCTCTATATCTTAATTTTTCAAAAACTGGTTTATCAGAAAAGAAGATTCTTTTTCCATTTCTAGTATCTCCTGGTTGCCCATGTGTGTAAGATAAAATTTGAAAAGGGATTAGAAGGGCTTCAGAGGCAAAAGAGATAAGTTTGAGTACATTTGTTCAATCTTTCCATACCAATATGTCTTCAAACTTCCTTTTCTGTCTTGTTAGTTTACATATCTCTCTCCTTCCCACCTCCCCCCACCTTTGTCTGTATGGATGCAGATGTTCTGTCCTGATTATGCCAGTTGTAGGGTGGCATATCCTCTGAGAGAATACTGAAATACCAAATAGAGGCTCATATCAGCTTAATTATTACTAGGTTTTATTTGGATTAATTGGGAGAGTTTGCTCACAAGAAGCACAGTCCTTGGCAGCAGGAGGACAAGATGGTGGATCCCCACCCCACTCAGCCTATGTCAAGCATTACATGGAAACAAAACAAAGAAGGCATCAGAGATGGTCCAGGGCCAAGTGCAAGTTTTCCCATGAGATAGTTTAAGCTTCTTTTGCTGTTTGCGTTTACTCAAGGTAGTTTACATTCACAGTGTGGAATCACACTCCCAGGCTCTAGTGACCACCAGAAACTGTCTCTTTGTCTCTGTCTCCTTCTTTCTCTTTTCTCATAGAATCCAGGACTATGTCTACATGCTTGTAAGAAAAAATTTTCTAGGACCTCTGAATCATAACTCTGTTTCAAACTAAAGAGCACTTTCTATCCTAGCAATGAACACTTATAGGTATTTAGTCTCTATAAATGCCTATAAATGAATGGAGTGTTGGCATCTCAGTTTGACTGAAGGTTATAATCAAACAGCTCTGTGCATGAAGAAGTAGGCACAGTCTTGGCGTACATTTTTGAAAATACCACTTCTAGTGATTCCACTACTGGCATATAATCCCTAGGAAGTCATTTATAAGAAGAAATTCCCCATATACATGAAAATATCTATTGTATAATTGTTCATCATAGCAAAGAACTGGAAACAATGGAGATACCCATCAATTAGGGAATGGCAAAATAAATTGTAGTACATGAATGTAATGGTTTACTGTAAGAAGCAACCAATGTGATGATAATAGAAAAGCAAGGGAAGACTTACATGAACTGATAAAGAGTAAAATAAGCAGAGACAAGAAAACGACATACACAATGACTACAATCATGAAAATGTAAAGAATATCAACCAAAAAATAATCAAAAGTGAGTGCTGGGAAATGACAAGGAATCAGGAACAGTTGTTACCAGGAGAAACCTCCCTTACAAAAGTAGGAGGTGTGAAGTTGGAAGTATTTCCATATTTTTTTTAATGGATTGATTAGTTTTGCATTTTTTCTTGAAAAATATTCTTTGTTTTATAGGGTGGCTCTATGGAAGAGGTAGAAGGAGGATATGGGAGAAATTTAGGAGGCATAAAAAATGAATGTTAATAAAAAATTATCTTTAAAAACACTTTTAAGCAGGTGCTAATGGATTCTCTCTTCCAATTTGTAACTTAAGATTTTACCTTTTCCTTCTTGGTAACTTTTCTTTTCTTTTGTCATTATTGTTTTCCAATAAAAGAAACACAAAGATATTACTCATATAATTTAGAATAGTGCTGAGACCAACAAAATAATGGTTAACACCCCAGTTATTACTAACGTAGAATCTTATACAATAGAACAAATTCTGTTCCCACCTCCTGTTTCCTAGAATATAATATTGAATTTTTGCATCAACAAAAAGTTGTAATAGTTTATCCTGTTCAAAGAAACAGGCATTAATTTTAATACACAATGCCTGAATCAAGTTCTTAATAAGAATAATAAATTTTTAAAGAACAATTCAATTCATATTCTGTTATATGTTGTTGTTGATCTGTCAGACACAGAACAAGTCCCTGTTGGCTTCAGAGGAAAATCTGACTGTACCATCAGTGTTGTGATGGGGACAACAATAGAATAAGATGTTAATTGTGTTTGGAAACAATATCTGAACATCAGAACATTATCTAAATTCCTTTTTTAAAACTATAGCACTCCAGGTTATACAATCTTATCATATCTCACCAAATACATTAGTATTCTTATCTTAGTGTTTCTTGTCTGATTGACCTTATAACAGAAAATTGAGATGTGTTCTTCCAGTTATCTTTTTGACTGAACTGAAAGCATTTCATTCCCTTTTTCTTACCCCTACAATGACAGAGCAGTCAGTCAACACATTCACCAGTGCTTAATGTGCAGAGAAATTTGTAGAACATACTCATGGTACAGAAATCTTCAAGTAGCTTATAATCTTTTTTATCAAAAAGCACTTTGACACTGTAGCTGTCATCAAATGCTAATCAAAGTATACTGAGTACCTGAGGGCTGAAGAAATACAAAATATGATAGCTCAAAAATTATTGAAATAGAATCAGATGAGACATAAGTTCAATGTCTACTCCACTTTTAGAATGTTTTCGAAATGAATGTGAATTCTTGCAAGATTTTACTCATATGACTTAAAATGTAGAAAGAGGCATACATTTTTAGGCATGGCCAATGTAGGAATTTGTTTTGTAGGACCTGCCAACACCTGAAGTCTGTTGGTCAAGCCCTCAGTGAGTCATCACCGAGAGATCTTAATGAATAAAAGTGTATTTGAAACAATCTAAATTATTGTGGGGTTAAAGTTATCTGGAATAACTACAGAATAAGTTTTCATGATGGACCCCACTAGTTTATCTAAGTATGCTAGGTCAACTCTATGAAGAGAAACTATTTTAGTTTCTTCTTTTCGCTTGCCCCACATAAACACACACCTTGTTCTGCCTTGTTTTAAATTCTCCTCTAAGAAGAAAGTGTAATGACTTGACTTTAATTTCCCAATAAAGTCCTTAGATGTCTTAAAGAGTTAATGTGTTAAGCAACTAACTTACTACTATATATAATAACCAGCACTGGGGGATGACTGAAGGTCCTTTAATTTCTTCAGTGAGAGTGTCCATATAACCCCTTTACAACTTAGTTGATGATCTTTGAAAATTTATTGTGCCTGAAAAATTGATCACACTAAAGTCAACGGGCTTCAGAGCCTCTCTAAATTTAGATATGCTAGTCCTTAAATAGCATGCATTTCACCACCTGGCCTGTATTCAAATGTTCTCTAGATTAATAGGACTCTGCCAGAGCTTGTGTTCAGCAGAAACAGCCTCATTAGAATCCAGGTTTACCAACACACAGTGAAGAATTATAGATCTGTTGTGGAGAGGGAGGGGAATAGAACCCATTAAAATTAGCTTTCTGAAGCCATGTTAACAGCGCAGTTTCCCAGGGTGGGGCAGGATCACAGTTTCAATGCCCAGAGCTCCAATCTAGGCCAGCAATTCAGGGACACCCAGAGCTGATCCTCAGTTTAGGCCCTGGCACAAGTCAGTAGCACTCTATCAGCCAGCACCACAGATTAAGCCCTCATATCTCCCAAACATACTATCAGCTACAGTGCCCAAAAAGATCACTGGAGAGATTAGTAAATAAAACAAGATAAAGAACTACTATGATGCCAGAGATACCCAAGACACTAACCTAGAAGAGAAGAAAAACTCTAAACTACAACCAAAGTCTAAAAGAAAAACACAGCTTGCCCACAAGATCAATTAGAATTCCTAGAATATGTGATTTAAAAGATTTTTAGGTTGAAAATTATATTATAGGTGAAATGAACAGAAAAGAAAGAAATGGAAAAGAAATGAAAGCTATGGAAGAAACAATTGGAAAGAGAATTAACACCTTAGCATCAGAGAGAATAGCCTTGTCCAAGTTAACAAACTCCTTGAAATGAATGAACCAAATAGAAGTTGATGACATGTCAAGAAAAAATATTAAAAATAAAGGCAAAAACTGAAAATAGAAGAAAATATAAGGTGTCTCATATAGAAAAAAATTGACCTGGAAAGAAGATGGAGAGATAATTTAAGAATCTACCTGAAAGCCATGACCAAAAAAAGGCATCTAGATCTCATATTTCAAGAAATCTGACCAGATATATTAGAATCAAAGGAGAAAGGAAAATAGAAAAATATCCACCAGCCACCTCCTACAAGAAACCCTAAAATGAAAACTCCCATAAATATCATAGTCAAATTCAGAGCTTTTTGCAACAGACAAAAAAAGAAAAGAAAAGGAATTCAAATACCAAATAACCAGTAAGGATCACACAAGATTTACCACCATAAAGAACAGGGAGTATGGAATATGATACTCCAAAGGACAAAAGACATGGGCTTACAATCAACAGTAGCTTACCCAGTGGAATTAAGTATGATCCTCAAGGAGGAAATGGATCTTTAATGAAATAGAGGACTTTGAAACATTTCTGATGAAAATATCAGACCTGATTTAGGGTTTCCAATGACAGAAAACCTGCTACCTTCCAATTCTCATTCAATTTTTGGGAACCTATAATTGTGAGGACTTTTCACACACACACACACACACACACACACACACACACACACACAGAGAAAGAGAGAGAGAGAGAGAGTCCAAATTTGCCTCTTTGCAACTCTTCCCCTTCCTCCTGGTCCTCCCCTCTGGTGCCAAGAAAAAAAAACTGTGAAGTATCTATAACATAATATAATCAGTCTTTCAAAGATTTGTTTTCCTAATCTTTAGCAACACTTTCTAGGTTCTGCCTGGAGGTATCATTTGTCACCACACTGGCTATCAAAAGAACATAGCAATTGGCAAGTTTGAGAATTCTCAGAACACTTGCTGGAATCCATGGACAGATTTCAGGGGGTCCATGAACTGTGGTGGGGAAAAAATTGCATCTTTATTTTCACTAACTTCTAAATGAAAATTTGCATTATCTTCAATTATAAATGTAGACATAAAACATTATTCTGAGAAGGGATCCACAGGTTTTACTACATTACTACCACATAGGAGTCCATGACACAAAGAGGCTAAGAACCTGTGCTTTAATTCCTTACAAAAATTATTTGGATAATTATGTCCTTTTCACACTGTTGACTGATATCACTGTAGAAAAATATTAATTATGGGTAAGCAATAAAATCTCATTGTATATAATCAAGGCTAATTTTTTCCCTAATTTTTGATTAAATATAATTAGTCATTTGGATTTTCTTTTTTTTTTGTCTTAACCTGTGATTTTATTCTATATAGGGAGATATCTGTGAGAAGCTTCCTCTCCACTAAAGATCTGCAATTCATATTCTTAGAAAGTTGCCTTGGATATTGAGAAAGTTAAGACTTGCCACAGGTCAAGCAACCAGTAGATGTCAGATGTAGGACTTAAATCCAGGTCTTTCTGGCTCAGAACTCCATGGTATGTTAACTACACCATACTTCTTTAGGGATATTTCTTACAAACCATTCTAAAGAATTGGACAGTACTATAGAAAAAATTGCAAAACACATCAGTGTTGGTAGCATAGTGTACTTGTACTTATGGTTTGCCCTCCATTCTTGAAAAGGACCATGACGTCAAGTTGATGAAGACATGACGATTTGAGTGAGGGAGGCCTATGCAATTCACCGGTCTTGCTTTCTCCTTGAGAGTCATCTGGGTCCAGTGGCCAAATATCAATCAGGATGACTGGAGATGGTCCAGCATGCAGTGGGAGACCTTGACCTTTTTAAGCTAAGGTCTTTTCAAGTTCTCATTTTGAGTGAGGCTGTGTTCATTCAATGAATAGGCCTCTTTATGGAGTCAAGGTACGACTCATTTAATGAAAAAAAAATCCACTGTTCTGAGTCTAACTCCAGGTGTAGATAGTAAGAAAGGCAGTCTGAATCACTGATCCATGATGCCAGCAAGCCTGTGAGATGCTGGTATGAACTACAAAGGGGTGATCTCATGGAAAGGTTGGGAGAATAATTGTTCAGCCTGAACTAAGGTAAGAATCTCCTGACTCAATTTCTCCCACTGACACCTGACAGACTTTAAGCCTGGCTGGATGCCAGTTGACAATCTACTCCTGCCTGGAATTGACATGAAGTTAGGAAGATGTTGTTTCCCTGAAACATCCCTACTTTTAGTGGCAATTTCCTATAATCAAAAGTTTCATAAGCAAAATACCAGATCTATTAAATAATAGATTATTGGTAGGCAAACATTTGAGGTTGTCTAAAATTAAGTTATTAACCTTAGAATTTTAGACCAACAACAATAACTTAAGGTGCTTTAATTCTTAGTAATAGCATGAAAAGTTAGATTGAGGACCTATGAGGTTAGCATACATAGTCATTATTATCTTTGTCTCAGTTGGTAAATATTAAAAAAAAAAGTTTGTAGTCTATATTGTAAATGCTTTAAAAGAAACATCTCATGACCAGAAGTTGGAATTGTTTTATGAGGTGTACTGTACTACAAATTATTATTTATTGTATCTATGCAAGTACTGGAACCTGTTATTGACTCCTTAGTAAAATCTCATCCTCCTAATGAGGGAAATGAATAGTGAATTAATGTAAAATGTAAAAGCTGGGCTCTAATGTGAATTTTTAAAATGACAATTGACTAAAGTTCCAATTTTGATTTTGTAAGAGTGATAAAGTATAAAACTTAGGAATGGTAATCAAAAATTGTGCCAAGATCAGTTTTGTAGAAGAAATCTGGATTTCTACAAGAAGATAAGGGGAAGAAGATGTAGAGATGCTGTGCTGAAGACAGCTTGAATGAGCATCCAGTTCAGAAAACTGAAGCAGAAGTTCCTCCCCAGACAGCTGCATGAGATGGAACTTCTAAAAGGACAATTCATTGATTTACCTTTTCCTTTTGAATCTTGTATCTGTACTTATAACAAGGGGACTGCTTTCTTGTAGTTTGTCAATGCGTCATTAACTTTGCTCCCTTCCCATATTCAAAGGGGAGATAGATAAAGGGAAGAATTCATAGGGGAAAGAAAGTGAGGACGTATTGATTGGATTTCGGTGTGGAAACAGAAATTTTAATAAAGAGAAAAGAGAGGATTTTGTAGGAAACAGAAAGTAAGTTTCATTTCCACACTTCCAGTTGATCGGGGGTGTAACCTAGTACAGTGAGGGGAAAGTCAGAACACTATTGCAAACAAGTTGTTTGAGGGAAAGTCTATCAGAGGAGAACATAAAATCACATGGCCAGGAGACAGCAGCCCACAAGGTTCAAAGTTCAGAATTCTATAAGGGTCTGCCTCATCCTGACCTGGTCGTAGTCCTTCCAGTAGCCACGCTGGAAACTACTTGTTCCTTCAGGGGGAGGAACGTAGAAGGCCTTCCCTCCTCTGAACTCCATTTTTAATAAATTTTTCTTGATATTTTTAAAAAAAATCAAACTGGGAGGAGAAGACCCTCAGGGTTGCCAGCCAAAAGAGAAACAATTACTATTTACATTCACTCTGGGCCAAAAAGGCCCAAAAAAGTAACCATTAAGTAGTGCGTGGGCAGGGACCTGTTGTTGTCCAATCCATGGGATCCAGAGTGAGTTGGGTTTAAGGCTTGGTCTTTGAGATAGAAATCTAGGCAATAAACCACAAGTTAATTAGATACCTTTCAGGCATCAAAATTTACCTTCCTTTGGGGAGAACTGACATCTCCAGTCATCCTGTTCAATATCTGTCCACTGGATCCAGATAGCTCTGGAAGAGAAAGTGAGGCTGATAACTTTGCACAGCCCTCTCTCACTCAAATCCAAGTCAAGTGCAAGTCATGTCATCATCTTCCTGAAGCATGATGTAGTAGAAAGCAATGGATGTGGAGTCAGAAGACTTGGATTTGAGTTCTGGCTGGCTCTCCCACTAACTAGGTTTGTGACCATGAACAAATCACTTCACTTCTTCTCTTCACATGTAACATATGGGTGGCTGGATTAAATGATCTCTTCCAGTGCTATGATTCTCTATTAGGAATAGGGATGGGTGTATAATTTTACTGGCATAGTAATTCCTAGTGAGGAAACGCCTAAGAATTCTGGATGGCATCTTCTCTGCAATGTAGAATCTTAGAGAGTTGCCAAAAACACTGAGTTTACGTAGCTTATTGAGAGTCACACAGCCAGTATGTAAGAAGTAGAACTGAAATCCAGGTCTCCCAAGCTCCATCCTTAAGTTTTATATTTTATCACTATTACAAAATCAAAATTGGAACTTTAGCCAATTGTCATGTTTAAAAATTCACATTAGAGCCCAGCTTTTACATTTTACATTAATTCACTATTCATTTCCCTCATCAGGAGGATGAGATTTCACTAAGAAGTCAATAACAGGCTCCAGTACTTGCATCCATTAGGATACTAGGCTTCCAGGCGCAGCAGCTGGGTGGTGCCATGGATAGAGCACCAGTACAGGAGTCAGGGGGACCTGAGTTCAAATCTCACCTCAGACATTTGACACTCACTAGCTAAGTGTGACCTTGGGCAAGTCACTTAACCCCAATTGCCTCATCTTGGGTCATCTCCAGTCATCCTGATGACTATCTGGTCATTGGATTCAGATGGCTCTGGAGGAGAAGTGAGGCTGGTGACCTGCACAGCCCTCCCTCACTCAAAACAAAGTCAAGCGTAAGCCATGTCATTATTTCTCTGATGGCAACAAAGGATAAACACGCAGGCATTCAGGCTAAAGCCATCTCTCTGACCGTTATACTACATAGACGCTACACATATCTTTTGAAACAGGAAATTCCACAGGCCATCACTTTCCTGCCTCTTCATAGATGTTTCTGCTCTTTACCTATTGAAACTTTTTTTTTTACTTTGTATTTATTTATCTATGTGCACGTTCTCTCCAAAGAAGAAAGTAATTTCCTTGAGGACACGGACCATTTTATTTTTATCTTTGTATTCTTGGAGCCTGGCACAGACCCTTGAGCATGATAGGCATTTCAATAAATATTTGCTGAACTGCTATACTTTCTAAGAAAGATATTGATAGAGTAAAATTTCCAATTGATGCTTGTCAATAAGAGTGTTTTATTCTAAATATGAAGTAGATGGAGAGCTGTTTTTATTTCCTATAGTGCAAATATCAGTGACTCAAAAAGAGGTAAGGAAATGAGGGAGAAAATTCCTTTTTAGAGAATTTTGAGGACTTTTTTTTAGGACTTTCAGGTAGAGCAAAGCAAAACTTCAGGTTCCACTTTTTTCCAATATGGGATTGATGTGTTACTATTTTATTCACATTCTTCTGAGTCTCCTCTAATAATAAAACTTGCTGCGTAGGTAAGTTCTTTGATGTACTCAGTGTATGATTCATAGTAGGTGCTTAATACTTGTCAAATTCAATCAAATGAATGTGACTGCTAGGTCCAAAATGCCAACACAGGGTTTCTTCTTTGATGAGCATAAACAAATGGGAAAGGGGTAAGTGTTTAAATGGACATAGGAAACGTTTTTTTTCCTGATGTATTATTTATTATTGTCTTTGCAGCACTGGGAGATGAATTTTTTTTAATCTTTTCAGAATTAACAGTATGTGTGATTCCCTTAGGGAAGTACTGAAAATACCTTGCTCTACATATGGCTTTCTCATCATTTTACTGCAGGTACACCTATTCTAAGATAACTTGCCAAAACAATTTATGAAATGGCAATGAATGGAAAATAGAGATATGATAGGCCATATGTGCATAAAGTATATTTTTTCTTTTCAATATACCAACTGCACCTTCTATGTTCTTGCCACTAGAGATAGATGTTTTCTTCTTATTCTATGAGCAGATTTTCTGCATATTGTAGCTATTAAATTAGGATGCATAAATTTCAACTTATGGTATGTTCACAGTTATTTTTTTTCATTTCTACTCTTACTATAATCATAAGAATTGTTTTGCAAAATTGAAATTTATTGCTATGCTTTGTTTTATTTTTCTCATAGCTTTTGTTGAGATATAAGTAGTGTTTTGATAAGTTTTTTTTATTTTTTACTAATTTTTTCATTGAAATGTTTAGTGATTACTCCCAGATCCTCCAAGATAAAGAAAGGATATAAGCATTTGTCTTAGCAAAATTAAAGGGGTTTTTTTTTTTAATTATAGGAATTGGTTTAATAACAAAACTACAGGTTTTATTTTGTTACCTTGTTTAAGGTTCTTACAGACAAGCAAGTGGAAATATGGTAAATATATTGATAATTTATCAATATAGACACAGTCTAATGAATTATAGCCCATAAATGAATTTTTTATAAACTTTATCCTCACCATAAGTTAAAGAAAATACTTTTCCCCCATCAAAATCTAATAGGATTTAGCATTTGGCATGGCATTTATCTTATGCAGTCAAAATAGGAGTAACCTGGCATTTGAATATCAGCAAAACATTTTTACATATCATTAAAAATCTTTAATTGTGCGTAATGGTAAAGGAGGATGAAGATCTTCCTTGCCCCTTACGAGACCCACGTGACCTGCTTTGAGCTCTGGCTCAACCCTCAGCTTGAATCACATGGAGCTGATGGTGGGAGGAGCCTTGCTGAACAGATGAAGCACAAAGGGTACAGCAGAGAGAGAGTGAGGCAGAGCTGAAAGAGGCCATGCAGAGTAGAGCAGAGCAGCTAGCGTGAGTGAGAGAGGGAGAGATTTTGCCTAAGGGAGCTTGTTTATGAGGAGGCCTGAGAGAGGGAAGCTTAGGGATAGCCGTGCTCCCTTTATTGGTAATGTGTACAAACTTTGTTATTACCATGATAGAATTGGCTGTCTCATATCTGAATAAATATCTCATCTGTATGAGAAAGTTAAAGGAAGAGGTAATGAAAAGTACAATAATGGTCAGAGACTTCGAGGCTTACCATAGCACTCCCTTAACAGTTTTTCATAGGAATATAATAGTGAAATCGGCTCCTCTGCTTATAAGCACCTAATTTTAACTCTACTAATTGGGGAAATAGGGCACCCTCTTTTGGAGGTGCTGGATAAGATTTCAGAGGTAGGTGCTTAAGGGAATGGGGAAAAGATAAATTTCCTCAAGACAGAAGAGCAAATAGCCAACGGATTCAAAGTCAGAATAGAATAACAAGGAAGGAAATGTTTACTGCTTTATTAGGAGCAGGAATATTTTGAAAGAATAGATGATATTCTAACTAACAAACAATGTAAGAGGTACTGAGAAAAGAGATTTAATATTAGACAAAATAGGGAAGTAAGAACTGCCCCTACAGATCTTCCTGAATCATTGCATCCAAGTTTGTCACACCTTCAGGGAAAATAGAAAATGGACCAAGCCCCAGCTCAGATTAAAGAAGTATATGGATGGGATTATAGACCCCATATCAGTTTATCCATATATTGGAAAAATGGATCAACTCCTGTAACTAGCGCATTAATAGGTATTGAGGCAGAGGCCTCTCTTTTATAGGGAAATCCTGCAGTAAGGAAGACAGAAATTAATGTAGTTCTAGTGGATTCATGGACTCCAGAAAGCACAGCTGACACTACATTTACCCTGCTTCAGATTATTGTCTCCTTATTCTTTTTGTCCTTTGTTTGTGTGTTTAACCTGGTTGTTAGATTTGTCTCCTTCAGGATTAGTGCCCTCTACTTGTAGATTACTGACTGCTTAAATTGGATGTCACCCTCTGTCCAAGACTACAATAGATCATCCCTAGACCTGGCACTGATCAAGCTCCAGATACCAGCTAAAGAACTGACTCCTCAAATGGACCTCACAAGGCTCTACCTCTAATCTCAGCAGGAAGTAGTTATAGAAGAAGAGACTTTCACCCCTCACCCCAAGGGATTTGGGATCTCATTCATTTGAGGAGGGAATGATGGGGTGCTTGTGCTCAAACTCCCACCCTAAGATATTGTTTTATGTGTTTATTTTGTATTATCTCTGTTATATTGTTGTGAAGTTATGTTTATACCAGTTAGCCCCAACCTCTCATTGACCCATTAATGGATATGCAAGATCGTGAGGCCAAATGTAATGGTAAGGGAATATGAAGATCTTTCCTGCCCCTTAAGAGGCCCATGTGACCTGTTCTGAGCTCTGGCCCAGCCCACAGCTTGAGTCACATGGAGCTGATGGTAGGAGGAGCCTTGCCAAACAGATGGAGCAGGAAGGGTGCAGCAGAGAGTGAGGCAGAGCTGAGAGAGAGAGAGAGAGAGAGAGAGAGAGAGAGAGAGAGAAGTGGCAGAGCAGAGCAGCTAGCTCGAGTGAAAGAGGGAGAGATTTTGCCTAAACGAGCTTATTTGTGGGGAGGCCTGACAGAAGGAAGACTTGGCGATGGCTGGGCTCCCTTTGCTGGTAATGTGTACAAACTTTGTTGTTACCCTGGTGGAATTGGCTTTCTGAATAAATATCTTGGTTTTGTCTTTGAGGAAGAGAGTGTTGAATCTACCCTGGAAATACATATGCATATCAATAACAGCCACTGTGGGTATCACATTGGTACTACACTGTGGCAAACATAGGTGTGGTACAGTGAATATACAAAGTAATTTTCATTGACAAGGCACAACGGTTCATAAAAACTGAGTAATCTGGTTCACAAAATTCTTAAGCATTCAGATACCTAAAAAATAAAATGCACTGATATACAATGGGAAAACCTATAATTAATACTGAAACTAATATTGGACTCCATCAACAATCCAACTTTTAGTGATAAAATTACTGTACTAGGCATACTTGGCAATTGTAAACTCATAATTACTGAGACTAGTCTGAACATTGCATGAGGATAAGGAAAATATGAGTAGAACTATATGGGATTGGCAGGATATCCTCTAAGGACCATTCCAGCTTAAATCTATGAGCCTATGTAAAATTGTCTTTGACTACTTCCTTACATACTAAAATGACTAGAGTACATTTTAGATTATATTACTTAATAAAAAGTGTAGCTTTTGGGAAGAAGAGAGTCTTCATTAAATTTAAATGATTTTTTTGATTCTATTGGTATGCATCAGTATTTCAAGGATCTGTGATTTTGTTGGCACAAAAAGAAGAGGTCTTGGATATTACAAAGTATTATAGATGGGCTATGCTTCATTTCAATATTTTAAGGATCTGTGATTCTCTAAGTATAGGTCATCCTTCCATGAACCCATACAAACTGTAACTCCTCACACTCTATGGTTTTTCTGAGTTGATGTTACTTTAAAAAAAAAAAAAGTCATCACCTAGCAGCCAATCTGGTCCTGATTCCTTCTAAACTTAGCTTGGTTGGTCTTTGGAAAGCAGTCATCAGTCTGTCACTGGACCCATACTCAAAAGCCCTTTCCAGCTTTGTAGCCAGAACTTGTACTTTGTGGAAGTAGGTTTTTGAGAACACAGAGCCACCATATCATCAAAACAGTATTTAAGTGGAGAGTGCTAATAAGGTTTCAATATAGTCAGAAATTTAATACCTATAGATTACAAATTCCCTCTGTCGTACTATAAGGTGTTTCAAAGGGTGTTTATAGCTGTTTTCATTAATAATTTTCAAAATACTATACATTTACGTTTTATGATCCCAATATATGAGTTGAGACACAAGGTTAAGGGATTCCCATTGCTATCCTTTCTTTCATTAAACCTAAAGAATTTTGGTCCTATATGTAGAACACAGCAAGAGACAAACTATGGAAAAAATTAAATAGTTCAGAATCTTTACAAAGTCTCTTAATAATCCATATTCACTAATACAATGTGTATCTGTTTACTATAACATACCATAGGCTAGGTGACCACATCCTGTGTTACACTCCCCTTCTCTGAATTTCTATGACGTTTATCATCTTTAGCACAATGTCTTAGAACTGAAACAATCTGGGAGGTTATCTAGCCTACCTGCCTCAT
Organism: Notamacropus eugenii; assembly: GCF_028372415.1. Taxonomy (NCBI): domain Eukaryota; kingdom Metazoa; phylum Chordata; class Mammalia; order Diprotodontia; family Macropodidae; genus Notamacropus; species Notamacropus eugenii. The sequence goes on from NC_092877.1 coordinate 91,308,601, forward strand.
TTGGCAGAAGTGGAAACTGAGACCCTGAGAAGAACCAAGGTTTTATGGCTACCACACCAATGCATTTTTTTCACCAGTCATTTTTATTTATTTGTATAATGATTTTTACAATACATTTAACTCTTGTGTGAGCATGAATTATTGCCTCCACTAAATTATAAGCTGCTAGAGGGCAGGATCAGTCTTGTATCCCTTTTGTATAACCTTCATCACCCAGGACAGTGCACATAGAAAATGCTCAATAAATGTTTGGTTGGTGTAGGGACACTGCAGTTCCATTTATTAAGTGCCTCTTATGTGCCAGGCACTGTGCTAAACATTGGGAATACAAAGAAAGGCAAGTTCCTCCTGCCCTCAAGGAGCTTACAATCTAATGGGAAAGACAACATGCAAACAAATATATGCAAAGTGAATTATACATAGAATAAATAGGAAACAATTAATTGGGGGGGAGGGGGAATTAAGCAGATAACTCAGCCTTATATAAGTCCTGAGGCTAAGAGTTAGGAGAATTTGGTGCTTTTTTAAAACAGTTTTTGCTTTCATAGATAATTATACCTAGATAGTCCCAAACACTAGTGTCCAAAGAGTGATGACTGAATTAAATATCCAATACCTTACATTCTCCACTAAAGTTTTCTTTCTGCTGATGCTTCTGTAACGGTAGTTACTCTGATCTTTCTGCTAAAATATAAGTTCACCTTGCTGCACAAAATAGAAATGTCCTAGGCCAAACAACTACATAGATAAGTCACATCCAATGCTCTAACTGGCATTTAGAGTCATCCTTCAAGGACATTTTATCCATGTTTTGAATTACATGCAATGAATCTATCTTTTACATTGTTATTAACATATTCAAACAGAGTAAACAGAAAATTCCTATTTGAATTTAATCTATCTCTTATTTCCTGCAATATATATATCCTGCCATAACAGCAAGAGAAACTTAGAATAAAATATGTATTTTTTCTCATGTCCAAGGAAGACAGAAAGCCAAATAAATGACTTTGAGAGGATAGATAAATTTAAATTGATAGCAATACTTTTGTTAATCTAAGAGCTGATGCTATTGTCCCTAGAATGTAGTAAATAGTAAGTTGATTTTTAAAAGGAGGTAGGAGGAACAATCTGAGCATCTTATTAGCTTTTAAATTGGGCAATCATAGGATTGGCCTCATTGTTTATATAAATATATTATCAGATCAAGCACATTAATATTTGAATCTGTACTGAAAAAACTAAACACAAGTGATTTCCATTATTGATACTACTGTTCTCTACTGTTGTGAAGGGTAGCATTCTCTAACTATTTTAGTCACAATAATGTCTATATTTCAGTCATAAATTATGTGATTTAAATTTAAAATTCTTTGAAAATCAGTGAGTGATCATGGAAATCAGAAAAGGTATCTCGGTATTAGAGATTAAATGTTCTGATGTAAAATGGATGGGGAAAACAAATTGACTCTGTACTCTATACCAATAAATTTTATATTGATTTCTGGAAAAAAATACAGAATTTATTGTTAAAGAGATGGTTAGTGAAGATCTAGAAAAAGAAGCAACACAGAACCAATATGGATTCATAAAAAATAGATATTGACAGACCAAATTTCCTCTTTTGACAAAGTTGTTAAACTGGTAGACTTTAACCTAGATCTTAGTAAAATATCTGGCAAAATCTCATACTATTTTTGGGATGAAAAGGAGATGTTAGTGAGATAATAGCAAAGCTAAGTGGATTTAAAAGTAATTGAATTACCTGTACCTAAAAACATAATCATAAGTGGCTTGGTGTCAACTTGAAAGGAAATCTCTAACAGTGTCAGTATAATCGTTTGGGCAAAGGGCTCTGCTTCCTAATGCAACCCTATGTCTTCCATCTGACACAAAGAGTGCAAGTGTACTTTAAGTAACACCTTACTTCACTTTATCACTGCTCTATTCAGATAATCTGGGAATTTTTGTTTCTGATGTCCTACCATAGAGTATGATCATCCACTCCACTAACATGCACATAGGTTCACAAGGCTCAAAGTATGAACAGTTCTATTTCTAGGTCAGGAAAACAAACACAATACAATGTATCTCAGAGCCCTGAGAGAATAACAACCCCTATAAGGGAAAACTTTTACCCCATCATTTGAGAAAGAGATTTTTACTCCTCATTATATTCATTATTTTCTTTAGTTTAAGATTGAAATGAGTTTGTGTTCTTGAGCCCATGCCAAGTGATACACTTTTTCAGAGTATCCAAAATAGGGGACCCATGCTCTTCTCCATCTTGGATAACTGAGAACTGACAAGTTTAAAGGCACTGGATTGTGCATTTAATACATAGATTGTTCCCCCACAAACATCACTGTAATTATATTGAACTGATTTTTTTTCTCGAATTAAATTTTCTTTGAGTGCTGTGACCCAAAATTTCTTATCTGTCAATCTCTCATATGATTTTCAGTAACAACGATTTGCATTTATTAAATGCTATTACAAAGAGATACATGTTGCAATGACCTAGCTCATTTACTGTAAAGTGTTGTTAATAGCGTTGTTTTGTGAAAAAATTACTTAATTCAAATATAAAACTGAGTAATAATCAGTATAAAAGATAAAAGGGAGAAAGTAAAGGATATAATAACACAAGTTACCTAGAAGACATTATTTAAAGAAATTATTGGTGGATTACCACTTATATCTGGATGGAGCTATGATCTCAATGATGCAGGTACTCCCTCTAGTGGTGCAGATAGCCTCCATCCATGCCTTCTCATCCTGAGTGACTCTTGAATACATCCCCTTCTAAGTCATGCACAGGAAGTATACTCAAGGTACTAGGGATTTTTCTCTAAATTTTTAGATATGCTATGGAACCAATGGAGCACAAATACTCTTCATCAGTTTTCCTTTCCCAGTTATACATCTTTCTGACAACAGCTTTCTCCTGCTTGTCTTCATTTGTAGCCTACTTATGCCCACCATGTACCTCTTCCCAACCTTGAGGTGACCTACCATATTCTTCTGAGATTTTGGTAGCCCATGACTTACACACATGCAGCATCATAAGAACGAGTCATTAATGTGAAAATTAACTGGAACAACCTAAAATTAAATCAAATATATTGACTTAAGGAGCAAATCTTACAACTTTTTACATCTTTAAAAAGCATGCTTACATGGATTAAGCTTTCATCGTCTCCTTTTGCTGTGGTCATTTATTTTAGATAATTTAGCATTCAACTAACAAAATATTTTATTATGAAGCCAAACTTTTATCATATTGGGTATTAAACATATTTCTGAAAGACAGTCCATTTTTCTGAATCTAGCCCATATGTTGGCAATGAAGCATAAACCAAGCAAGTTCCCAGGCTAATGAAACATGTTCATATTCTTCTCTTAGATAAATCCTAATTTTCAATAATGTCTATTTTGGTATAAGTCTATGTTCCATTTCCATTTAGGAATTTTTCTAATTCTAGAACAATAATAGTATTAATAACAACTAGCATTTATATAGCCATTTAAGTTGTGCTAAGTATTTTACATATAATATCTCATTTTATCCTCACTACAACCTTTGAAGGTAGATACTATTATTATACCCATTAATTTCTTGAAAAAGGACAAGTTTCTCAGGCTAAATGGAAGTAAAAAAATCCCCCAAATATTTTTTAGGCACAGATGTATATTAGTTCGATGAAATAAGCAAATTTTACAGACTTGTGAACTTCTGATAAGAGTTATGGCATAATTATGAATAAAAAGTCTGTAAAAATTACTTTTCCAGTCTTCAGTACTGTAATCTTTGTACTATTATATTGCTCAAAGCAAATGTTTTTCTTCATAGCAATGGTTACCTGTGATTGTATTTTGTTTGATTGGTTTTTATTGATCTCAATGTTCTCCCAACTCCAAGAATCCAACACTGCACTGAAGAACAATCAACAACAACCCCTCCATCTTTTAGGACTCTGAAAATTTTATTTCTTTTGTAAGGATGAATTAGATTGCTTCATAGAATTCATTTGTCAATTCTTTGCATTTATTTTCATTTTTGACTGCGCTATCCTTTGTGTTTAACATCACTGACACGGTTTTGTTGTAAGATTGAAAGATTATTGACCTAGTTTACTTCCCACCCCAAATAACTGCTGCAACATCTCTAATAGTCATAGAAGTGTGCTCTTTAAGAAAGCTAACTTTTGGACCTTTATTTGATGTAATATGCATTCTTAAAACCACAAAATTTAAAATGAAACATAAGAAGTCATTGAAATGTGTGTGTATTACATGAAATCTATTACATGAAATTGGCAGAAAACTAAATATATATGCAAAAACCAGTTCAATCTGACTTCATTTGTTCAGTCAGTTATTCTGGATCAGCCTAGTGTCAGTAGAATCAAACATAAAGACCTGAGGAAATATTTAAGGTTTAAGGTTTGGGGGCTGTATATACATAGCAGACACAGTGAAGGACTTTTTTTTGTGTGGCAAACACATGATTTCCTTTCTGACTCACTTATGGGTGAACCAGCTATATTCAATGCCTATTTATAACAAGTATTGGCTGTTTGGGCTTTGAGCAAATCACTTGACCTCTCAGTAACCTCTAGTAAATCTCTAAAATAATAAATTGCACAGCAGGTACCAATGTGCACTGGTAAAGGGAATTTCCTCAGTGGAAGTTCTCCAAACCAATAAAAGCACAGATCTTGTTGAGAGACAGACACACAGAGAGAGAAATATATACATAAAAGAAAACATATACACATATATGTACATACATACACACCAGTTTTAAGCTAAAACAGTTGTATATATCTTTACATATGTAATATACATTTATATATCATGACATATATTACATATCATGTATATAATTCGCATATAATATAAATAATACATTTGCATCTATAATGTGAGTTATTTATATATTATTCATATATATAACATGAATGTTGGTTTAATCCTAACAATATTATTTAAATCAGTATATTCATATTCCTCTTTTCCTTAGTAGCTTTACTTTAGACTGTCCATGGGACATAGATGAATAAGAAAATTTGTTCCTATCTAACTTAGATTGGTAGGGAGAGAAACTAAATAATTCAGAACAAAAGTAATCTGCTTTGGAATATCAATTTTTTATTTTAATTTATGGAATAAAAGAATCATTTCCATAACATAATACAATATAAAAGATGATTGCACATGAAACTGCAAATCTACTGTGCATGACTTGCAATTCCTTTCAAATATACAACAAAATTATAATATAAATTATCTTTTTTCCTTTTTTCCTTTCCTCCCCTCCTCCCTAGAGATGGCTACCATTAGACACAATAGGTATATATGTTATGTGTGTATGTATATATACACATATACATATATACACATATATGTGTGTATACACACATGCATATATACATATACACATATGTATATGTGTGTTAGATTGCTCTCTATATATTTCTTTATATCTGTTCTCTCTCTGGATGCAGATAAGTCTTTCTTCATATGTCCTTCATATTTTATTTGAATATTTATGATCATCAAAATAACTTATTCATTGAAAGTCATTCTTAAAACAATTTTGCTATTACTATATATAATGTTCTCTTGATTCTGCTGACTTCGCTCTTCATTATTTTCTGCAAGTCTTTCCATGTTTTTCTAAAGTCACTGAGCTCATCATTTCTTATAGCACAGTAGTATTCCATCACAATCATATACCACAATTTGTTGAACCATTTCCCCAATTGCAGGTATCCCTGCAATTTCCAGTTCTTTGCCACCACAAAGAAAGCTGTTACAAAAATTTTAGAACACATAAGTTCTTTTCCTTTGTCCCTAATCATTTCTGGAATAGACCATGCAGTGATACTCTTGGGTCAAAGGGTAAAAAGGTAATGTGGATATAAGGTAATGTGGATATAATTCCAGATTGCTCTCCAAAATGGTTGGATCAGTTCACAATTTCACCAATAGTGAATTAGTGTTCCAATATTTTCCACATCTCCTCCAACATTTGTTACTTTCCCCTTCTATCATTTTAGCCAATCTGGTAGATGTAAAATGGTATTTCAAAATAGTTTTAACTTGCATTTCCCTAATCAATAATAATCTAGAGCATTTTTCATATGACTACAAATTGTTTTGATTTCTTCGTTGGAAAACTGCCTGTTCATATCCTTTGACCATTTATCAGCCAGGGAATATCAATTAGTTGCATTACACATAAATATAACAAGTAAATATTATATGTTTTAAAAAACCAAATGACCCATTTAGAAATACAAAAATACAATCTAAAGAAATCTAAAATCTAAAGGTAAAGAAAACCTGTTTCATTTTATTTACACTGCTCTAACAATAGCATGAGGAGATATATAGACTGACTGAAAAATACACTAAACAGATTTGGAGGAGGATAGATACAAAGTTAGAACTTCTGAGTCATGAAAACATCAGACAATCATTACACAAAGGTGTAGCTTTTTATTTAAAACTGAGCTGCTATGAATGCTGTCATGCTACAGACACCTCTAAATCAACAATCCATGTTGGCAAAATCTTATGCTGACAAATTCTCACATACACTGAAATTTTTCACTTTATAAACAAGTGGGAAGTCTTATCATCTAGGTTGCATCACGAGACTGCAAGTTGGGAGAGCTGAGTCCTCTGGCTGGTACACATGACCTTGTGTCTCTGTTTTCCTGCTCTCTCATCTTCCCTGTCTAGATAACAGCAACATAATTATCATAAACGTAAACTGTATTGTCCTCTTTAGGCTTGGGAAACCACAAAAAACACCACTCTACCCATCTTTTCTAGTTTATGCCCAACTGCATCATTCATTTGCCAAAATAGCCACACAAATGAAGGTATGGATATAGAGAACAGGTAATTACATTATACATTATTATAATTACATATATACATTATTATAATGACATGCTAATTGTGTTCCTATCATAACGTGGGTTTGAAGAGGCTACTATGGTAGATTTAACATAGCAATAACTTTCTGGTCCTACTGTTACCAACTACCAAATACCTCTGGTAGCCTAAGAGTCGGTAGGTATAAGCACTTCATGTGCTTATAAATGTAGAGGTACAAATATGTATGTATATATTTCAAAATCATAGAATTCTGCAATTGTAAGAAACCTCAGAGAATATTCAGTACTATCTGAGTAGGAATCTCATCTACAACATCCTACAGAAGTCATCATCTGGAATCTACTTAAAGGTCTCCAATGATGTAAAACTATCCCCTGAGGAAGCTCATTGCACTCCTCACTAGCTCTGGTTGTAGGAAGTCTTTTATTTGAAATGGTGTTCAAAGGTTAAACAAGGGCAGCATAGTAGTCATAAAAACCAGGTTCTGGACCCAGCTGTGCTAGTGACTCATCTTGTGACTTTGGCTCAGATTCCTGTCTGGTTTGGGGATTCTTCTACTTGGTCTAAGGATTTGGTGGTGATCTCTATCCCTTTTTTATGGATTTTTACTCAGGGAACAAGCAAGACACAGGAATGGCCAGGGAATAACCTACTCAGCAATTCCAGAGTCTGTTGTACATGGTTTAATACATTCGCCATTGCCCAAAGTTTCTCAATTCTGGATGTTTCTGGATCTCTACACTTCTAAGGAAAGAAGGGGGAGAAAAAGAAGGAAGAGATCATAGATTTAGAGCTATAAGGGACCTTATTGATCACCTAAAATCCATTCATTCTATACATTAGAAAAACCGAGGTTCAGAGAGATTAAGTGCTTTGCCCAGCATCCTACAAGTAGTGAGCAGCAGTATCAGAATCTGAACTCAGGTCCTCCAATTTCAAATCCAGCCTAATTTCCCTTGCATCCCCTTATTACTATGTCATGTCCCAAGTTAGTTAGGGCAGCAAACACCAATACAAGGGCTCTCTCAGGGTCTCTCTTAAGAACTTTGGAATTGATTATGTGACACGGGAGACACTGGAACAGGACTGCTTGGCATGGTATACCCACATCAGAGAAGGTGCTGTGCTCTATGAGCAAGGCAGAATTGAAACAGCTCAAAGGAAAGTCAAGATCTGCAAATTTAAAGTGTCCACCCCAAATGTTCACTCAAACTATTTGTACCCAACCTATGGTAGAGCATTCTGAGCTTGTATTGGTCTGATCAACCACAGTCAGACACATTAGAACCTGACTCTAGCATAGTGATGTCATTTTGGTCCTCTTCAAGAACAAAGGACAGCAACCCACTATTTAGAGGCACTAGATTGACTGAAGGTCTCCTGAAAGCAGAAACTTTTCTCATTCTCTCCTTTGGTGACTTCATTAACTATCATGGGTTTATTACACCTAGCAAATGACTCCCAAATCCATATAGACAACTCCAATCCTCCATTACCTATTGGACAGTTCACACTATGGACCATACACATGTCAAACTTAATGTGTCCAAAGCAGAATCCATTTAATTTCCCCCCAAAAAAACTTCCATACTTCTACAGAGGGCACCACTATCTAGTCTCTCAGGTTCTCAACCTTGGAATTTTCCATGTATAGAATCAGTTGTCAGATTTTATCATTTTTACCTACACACTATCTCTCTACAACATTGTCTCCCCTGATAGAATGTAAGCTCATAAAGAAGAGACTGTTTCATTTTTGTCTCTCTTCAGATACAAAGTGCCTGTCACAGAGGAGGCACTTAATAAATGCTTGTTGATCCACTCTCACATTCAGGCCAGAAAAGGGCAGATTTACTTCCAGACTTAACAATGTGAAATGTGTCTCTTAGAACACTTAGACTACTTACTCTCAGATAGACACACAATTTGTCAATACATTCTCAGTACAAGGGTTCAAAAAAAAAGAAACGTTAACAAGACAAACCATTCTCCTTCTGGTGAGACGGGGTCTTGGGATCCATATATTGATAAAGCAAAGAAAGTTTACAGATTCATAGAATTTGGAGATTGGAGAGCATCCAGCAGACACTGGTTCATATTTAAAAGCTTCTTTGAAGCTGTTTCTGAAGGTGTAAAATTTCTGAGACATATATTTGGTAAGAAGAAATCTTTGGTAAGAAGAAATACAGTAACCTTAGACAAGTCACTTAACCTCTGACTGCCTCAAAAAAAAAATACAGTAGCAATCTATATTTGATCACTTACTGCTATCATTTTGGTAAGTAATAGACGATTCAATGCGAGCTAAAAAAAAAAAAAATAAATCCCAAAAGTGGTGGTCACTCAGGAAATTCTTGAATTCTATGGAATTGGCTCATAGATTCCAAATCATATGAAAACTTAAGTCATTTTGTATACTCAGTAGTCTTAAATATACATGTGATGCTAACTACATATTATGCAGCCAATATCAATTATCTTTATGTATCACATACTACAGAATATAATTAACTTTATTAAAATGGTCAAGCTCTGTTTAAGTATTCCAGGAGACACAGATCCTCTAAGTTCCCTTCTACCTCTAAGATCCAAAAATACTACATCATCCAGGTTAGTGGCCAGACTGTCTGGAGAAGAGAGGTTTTCAAGTAACCTAGTGGTTCTTAGGCATTCAATTCTACTAGCTCATTCCTGTGTTTTTTCCTCTGTATTCCTCTCACACAGCATCCCCTTCTTCAGATACTTTAAATCCCTCAGGTTTGTGTAGGGCAAGGTCTTAGTTGATCTTTCCCTCCTGGAGATGCCAGCTTAGATACTGGGCAACGGAAGGCAAAGTCCTTGAGGATGGGAACTCTTTGTATCTTGTTTTTGTATTCCCAGTGTAGAGGACAATGGCTGGCACACAGTAGGTGCTTAAAAATGCTTGTTGAACTGATCTAAATTGAATATCCCTCAGAATCCTTGACAGTCACATTTCTGTACAAGGAAAACATTAGTATGTTTCCTCCGTATTCCCTGGGTTAGCACTAGCCAAATAGCAAATAGGAAAACATTTCATCTCTCTGAGTTTCAGTTTTTCTTAAGTATAAAATGAATGGATTATATTGGGTGATCAGTACAGTCCCTTATAGGTCTAAATCTATGATCCCTCATTTCTTCTTTTCCCTTTTCTATTCTCAGCAGAGTGGAGATCCAGAAACATCCAAAACTTAGGGCAGTGGTGAATGTATCAGACCTTGTGCAAGAGACTCTGGAGTTGCTAAGACGGTTATTCCCTGGCCATTCCTGTCCTTTGCTTGCTCCCTGAGTTAAACATCCATAAAAGGGGATGGAGATCACCACCAAATCCCTAGACCACATTCCAAAGCCAGAGAAGAATCTGAGCCAAAGTCACAAGGTGAGTTAGTAGCAGAGCTGAATCCAGAACCCTGTCTTTATGACTTCAGGTCTACTACCATGCTGTCCTTGTTTAATTTTTGAACATCATTTCAAAGTGTGTCCACTTTTCTGCTTAGTCATGCACAAAATGACCCCTATGTCATCATTATGGCCCTAAATCTAACCAGAAGAAGGTGAGAGAGAAACATTTCTCATTTGGGTACTCTTCTGTCCTCAGGTTTCCAGGGCCTTCATGCTACAGCAGGTCTCTCCCAAAATGGAAGGAGATCTACTGAATTAACTCATCTAATTAAATTAACTCAGGTTCAAGCTACTTAATGCACTAACCTTTCTAGAAATAATTGTATTTTAAGGATTATATCTCCAATACACAGCAGCACTACTTGGGGAGGGGATTAGGAGTGTTTATAAGTATTCCTGAAATCCCACAAGGGAATCAGTGGTTACTCAGCTTATGATACTAGTTAGTCTATGTTTGCAGTGAGTTCTTCTGAACTTAGCTTTACTGACTGTGTGCAGGAAATTCATTCTTTTTGCCCTTTATCTGCAGTGACATTGGCTGATGCTAAACTGTGGCTTGTCTGGGACAATTAATTAGGTTATGGAAGCTGCCAAAACCCCAAAGTCATAATAAGAAAATGCAGCACATTGAGCTGTAGGTAAGATGTAGAAGACAAAAAAAGAGGGGGGGAGGGGACAGAGAGAATGTAGAAATTTAATTCTTAATGCCTCCAAGTCCTTTGATGAATGCACTGGAAATGAGATTTTGTGTCTGAATCTCCTAAAACAGTACTGAGTCAAATTAAGTTCAAATGGTCTTTTTTTTTTTTTTTTGATCCCCACTATGTGAAAGTTTGAGTGGGCTGTGGAATTTTCCTGTGCAGTTACATTAGTAACCTCCTGGGCAAGTTCATGACAGAGTGATTCAATTCATTCAGAGATCTCATCCATAGAAGCAATAGTATTAGGGCAGAGAGTGTGAAACTGCATAGTTAATGAATATAACATTTTTGTGTGTTCAAAATTACTAGTTGAAATTTGATGACAATTGCATCTAAGGAGAAAGAGCTGTCTGCCCCCTGGCTCTAAGGGATGGAAGTGCCGCCCCTGAAGTCCAGTGTTCCCTAAGGGAGAATCCCCCCAGAGATGACAATGACCCCTGAGAAAGAGCCCAGCAGCATCTGCTGCATCTGAACTACCATCCAGACAAGGTAACTGAGTTCAGAGGCAGAAAACTGTTTCCCTAGGGGACCCTCAAAGTAGACAAAGATTTCTAAAGTTTTACCTAGCTGACCTTCAAATTGGTGACATTGGATTTTCTAAGTCTAAGCAATTTGTTTAGATTGTAAACTATACTCCCTAACTCTCAAACATTAGCTGCCTTTTTCTCTTGGTCCCAGTCAGCACCCTTCATCCTCAGCTCCAGACTTTGGCAAAAAGAAAATAACTCCCCCTGGCAAAAAGTTGAGATCACCATGCCCTGGAGTTGGTGGGCCCTTGCACACTGTGTTTAACCGACCCTCCAAGCTGCTGTAAAGCAGTAGCAAAAGTACTGGATTTAGAATCAGAGAACCTTGGGTTAAATCTAGGTTGTGCTACTGAAAACTTCTGTGTGGCCTTGAAAAAGTCACTGTAACTTCCGGTTTAAAACGAGGGCCCTAAATGAACTCTCAGGTCCCTTCTTGATCTACATCTTAGGATCCTGAACTCTAAGTGATTGCATTTTCCTTGTCTTTCAAACTTGCTTAGGAATGAGCATTTTTGAAGGGGCAGACTAAGGGCCTTTCCAATCTACAGGTTGTTGTAGATTCCTGTATCTTAGACTATCTGCGTAGTAATGAAATTCACTGTCATCCTCTATTAAAAAAATAAAAGGATAATACTTGCACTCTATTTCAAAAGATTGTTGGAAACCTTAAGACTATGAAAACGAGATGTAACGGTACAATGGAATTACTCAGTTTCTCCCTCCCCACTCCCCATAAAAAGGCAGAGTTGTGAGGTGTCCTGGAACCATCATTAGGCTGGTGGTCAGAGAACAAAGACGAAATCCTGGCTGATAACTTCTTAGTTGGATGACACCACTCTGAGCCTCAGTTGCCTCATCTGTAAAATAGGGATAATACTACTTTGTAATACCTCCCTCACGGAATTGTGAAAACATTTGTAAAGCCACGAGCGAGAGTGCGGTCTTTCCCCACTCTTTACCGCTTTCTCCTCACGGGTCTGGCTGGGTACCCCGAGATCTCGCCACGCCCACCCTGCCAGACGCCCCGCCGGCGGAGCGCGAGCGCGCGCACCCTTCGGGAGCCGCATCAGAAGCATCCCGAAGTATCGGAGGGCGTCTCCGGATGGAAGGGCCCCGCCCTTTCTCTCTGAACTAGAAAGCAGCCTGAGCGACAAGCCGCCCTAGCCCCAGTCATTCTCCTCTCTCCTGATCCGTCCCCCAACCCTGACCGTGACCTTTTTTTTCCTTAAATATTTTATGGGGTCTGCTCTCCAGGACGCCCCGCCACCCACAGCTGCTAAGAGGGCTGCTCTCTCTGAAGCCCCGCGCCGGGTCCTGCATCCCCGCTTGCAGCTGGGCGGTTCTGATCCCCAACATCCGAATGAATTAATAAATAACCCGCCTCCGGGGAAGGAAAACAAGCCTCTGAGCCTTTGCTTTGTACACGAGCTTCGTCCCTCCGGCGGGCTCCCCTCAAAGAAAGGTCTCAGACCTCATTTAATCTCCACCCGACCAGGAGACGGGTGAAAGGAAGTCTCCTTTAAAAAAATTAATCCCAGCTCCGCCCAGCCCGGCTTTGGCAGTGTAGAAAAAGCCGGGGGATGCTACAAAGCAGAGAATCCGGCCCTTCCCTTCAGCAGCCACTCAAACGTTACTTAATATGCGAGAAAATGTCTTTCTACTTCCAGTCCCATACTTAAAGACACTTTCCAGCTCCTCTGACCCGCGGGCAGCGAACCCGGCCCGGGCTGGGGTCAGGCTGCCCGGTGCGTGTGTGCGCGCTCAGGCGTCTAACTTCCAGGCAGCCTTACCCGGTACTTAGTTAAACACGTGAAGGTGCCCAAACTCGCGAATTGCGGGGAAACGGGGAAGGGTGTGGGGGAGAGATTCAAGTGCTTTTGAACTCTCAGAAAAGCAGCCTCCCCAAGAAAGGTTAATTCTTTTTAAGCTTTATTTTTCCGTTAGCAGAAGGACGAAAGTGGGACAACCTGTGAGGCGTCTGGAGGTTCCCCCCTGTCATCTCCGCCCCATTTCAACACCTTCCCGTAACAACAACCTTTTGGTTTAGGGAGTGGGCGGGAAGCTTAGTGGGTTGGTGTGCCTGGGTGCCGAAAGTCTGAAAATAAACTCGGGAGATCTTTGGCGTAGAAAGTTTGGTTTTCTCTCCTCACCCCCCTCCCACTCCTTCACCACTGCCGCCACCTCCACCCTCCTCCTGCTGTGCAGGGAAGAAAAGGGGGGAGGGGGCTAGCGCCGGGGGGAGGGGGCGCGGGCGGAGGTGGAGGAGAGGCAGGGATGCCAATAGCTGCTCGCTCTGAGCCTCAGACCTGTGCTGCTTAAGTCGCCGTCGCCACAGTTGACCTAGCGCTCCTCGGGCCCGCCGCTGCACTGAAGACGCTGGAGGAGGAAGGGGAGGAAGAGGAGGAGAGGTGGGGGGGGCAGCAGCAGCCTAAGGAGCTGGGGAGTTCGTATGGCCGCTCCCAGCTGGCAGGTGGTGCGCGCTGCTGATCTAGCTGCTGTGTCTGGCTTCGGGCGGCTTTGAGCCGTAGCGGTCTCTTGGGGATCGCCCTACCCAGCGCTACCCAGCCAGAACCAGGGCGAGGAGGAGGAGGCGGAGGCGGCGGCGGCTGCCACCGTGGGCGATGTGGCCGGCTGGGGCGGGCAGCAAGCTGCCCTGTGCCCGAGACTCGGCTCTCCGGCGGGCGGCTTTCTCCGGGAACCTCACAGCTTTGCCTTCCCACCTAGTGCCGGCCGGCAGGAGCGTCCGGGTCTTCATCAGTGCCAATCCTGAAGGTAACTCGTTCAAGGTCTCCACCTCTCCCCTCTCCGCGGGTCTGTCTGTCTGTCTGCCGGTCTGTCTGATGGGCTATCTGGAGCGTGGGTCCCGTTCATCCACCCTCCGCTCTCCCTACAAAGCGGCTGCTACCCTGGGCTTGATTTTTTTTAAGTAAACTACTTTTTCTTTTTTCTCCGCCCTTTGCCTGCTGTCTTCCCCCAGGACCCGCACACATGCCCGGGTGAGCCACCTGACGACGCTCAGAATTGCGCCTGTCAGCCCTAGAGCAGCTCGGAAGTGATACGGTCTACAAGTCCAGGACTCCCCACCCCCACCCCCACCGCGTCCCCTTCTCTTTTTCTTTAAGGTTAAAGCTGTTTCTTGCCACGGCAATCACTATCTCAAGTTGTAGCTGCTGTCACTCCCCAGCTCTGCAGCAAGATCTGTATAGGCAACATCGCCTTCCTTTCCCACTTTTCCTGCTCCAGTTAGAACAGATTCATCTTACTTAGAACAGGGTCATCGCAGGCTGGCCAAGCTAGTCCCAGTGCTGACTGAAGGCTTCCGTGCAAAGGGCTGAATTCGCCCTGTGAGATGATCTGAAACCTAATGTCGGGGATTCGACCTTTAAGCTAAACTGAAGCAGAGACGCGGGTGAAGTGAAGCAGTTTGTTTGAGGGGGATGGGGAGAGGGTGGCAAGGGTGGCTCCGTCTGGATCTTGGAGTAAGGAAGGGAGTGTAGGGAGGTTGTTGGTGCCTGACTTAGAAGAGACATTCGCGTTCTCTGGGCCAAGTGGAGTCAGTAGGTTTTGTCCTTAAATTTTTGCTTGTCCTAAAATCTCCGTTCCGGATGTGATTTTTATCCATGCATAATTCTGGCCTTTATGTGGATAACATTCTTGCCTCTGTGGTGTCCCTTTTTTAAGCTTGAGATGTGGGTCCGAAGTAGCTACCTAGCATTACTAGATACGTAGTGGGCGCTCACTAAATACTTGTTGACTCCTTCCAAGTTTCTCAGGTGCATTAGGAATCAGTTTACAGCTAGTAAATTTTTGTCCCAGATGTTCACCTCCACTGTCTTTCTGTTTCTGTGGCTGCATGTTAACTCAGCCTCGGTACTCAAGGATGAGTAGGAAAAGATGATCTGGGGTCTGTATGAAACTTATTAAGGATCTTTTTGTCTTCCAAGGTGATGGCTGAGCGATGAGCACAAGGTATAGAGGGCTGAAATAGCCTTTCCCGGTCAGCCGAGTAGTTAGTGCCCTCTCCCTCCTCAAATTAGTTTGCCTTGACTTATCTGCTTGGCTATCATATGCTCCTGTAGAATATAAGGTCTTTGAAGACTGGGGCTATATTTAGCTTTTGTTTTTGTATTTCTTGCTCTTAGTATAGGTACTTTGCATATCATAAGAATATATTAAATGTCTGTCCAGTTCGTTCATCTTTACAGGTGAGTTATACTATCAAAAAATTGCTAAAGAATCTGCTAAAATCGAATTGTAATGAAGTTCACCTTATCAATATTGAATGCCATGCTTATTTAATAATAGCCCACCTTTGTACAGAATTCCCAGCTTTCTAAAGCACTTTACCCATAATAGCCCTGAGAAAAAGTGCAAATACTGTTATCCCCATTTTTCAGAAGAGGAAACAAGGCTTTGGGGGCTGAAATGAATTGCTTCAGGTTACACAGGTAGGATCATAGCTGAATTGGATTCTACTCCACTCTACTAAACTTCCAGTCACAATCTCTGTTCTGCTTGTGAGAATGGAAGACAGAGTTTTAAAGTTCCACTTCACTTATAAAATGAGCATGCACCAAAAGTTTCCAGTATAACTTTAAAATTATGACAGGGAAGTTGTGTGAACAATAAATAGGTCATGTACATTAATTAGCAATGAAAGGTAGTAGAAGAAAAATTTTACTTAAGGGCAGAGGAGGCACTTAAAGTTCCTTTAATATTCTGATCACACTTCCTAAATGAGTTATATGTGATATACCTTTTAAAAAGACACTGTACATTTAAAAATCTGTGTTTAGGATATTCTTAAGATATATACATTAATAGGATAAATACAGGATATATATGTGTAACAGGATATATACATCTTAAGATATGTACAGTAATTTTAAAAACATATTTGAAATATCCAATTGATTTGCTACAAATAAAAAAATTAATTTTTTGAAAATGTACAGTAGAGAAATAATAAGTGTTGGGAAATTATATTTCTAACTTTTGAGTGAAAATAATTTGGGATGTTGAGGATGTTAGTAAAATGTATCAAAATAATTGGTCACAAAATTTCCTCATTTAAAAAGATAGATTAAGTGTTCTAGTGATAAAAATATTAGCTATCAACAACTGCTGTTTTTCTTTGGAAATAGCATTGCCTTTTTAACATATGGTGAAGTCAAGTATCTGTTATTAAAATAGTATACAGGATGATGGATTCGTAGATTGTTAGAGTTAAAAGGGATTGTAGAGCTTAAAGAACCAGTCTTTATAGAAGAGGAAATTGAGGCTCAAATAAATTGTGACTTCAGCTTGTTTTAGAATATAAATTAGTTCATTTTCCCCCTAGTTTTTAAACTTATTGGTAGTGGTAAATTTTTAATGAGTTAATATTGAATTAAGTAATACAGGAACAAACCATCTTTGATCATTTTATATGGTTCCTCAAATTAGTTATATTACATGGTAAATATTGGCTTTATTGCATATATAAAATCATTAAGTTCTTGATTCTAGGCAAGGCTGTCACTAATATCAAAGAAGACTTTGTTGTGTACTAATTTAAGTGGAGATTCAATCTACCTAAGAAACTCCTTGTTAATACAAACATATCCTGGGCCTGATGGTGCCAGCGTAGTTCCCATTAACAATTATCAGACATTTGCTACCAAAATCATGAAGATAAAATTCAGTATTCTTTTTAACCCCAGGGAAGGAGAGGATGGAATGCCAACTAATAATGTAATTCTACATCCTTGACCCAGACAAATTTCACATGGCTCTTAATTATCTTAAATGGGAAGCTTACCTGACAAACTCCTACAGCCTTGAATTTTAGCTACATTGCAAAGGAGAAAGGCATATTGAATGAATCAGAGTAAAATAGGTTATTTTCTTATGATCTGAGTATGACACCCTGCAATCTTAGTAACAGCTCCTTCTGGGGAGCACTTTACTGCAAGCTTTTCCTGGATACCATTTCAGCACACAAATGGTTGTGTGTTGGTAAGATTGATTATAAGATTCTCAGCCAATTCTAAAGATATTTTCAACTGTTAAATTAAGTCAAGGAACATTATCTGTTCTTTCCTTGTAAAAGCAGCTTAGTTCTAATTTATTCTCTAAACAAAAGCTTCTCTGTGTTGAATTAGCTTCGCTGCTCTAATAATCATGCCAAAGACTCTCCCCAGCATTATTGATTTAATAGGTATTTGTTTTAAAAGGTTGGCCTGGCTCTATTCCCTCCTCTAAGAACGAGACAATCAATAAACACACCTTTCATTTCTTTCCTGTGTCTGTGTCCATCCAAACTTATGTCTCATTTTGATAGTAACATATTATAGGCTGAAAACATGTTTTCCACCTTTAGTAGTAGCTCATGACAGCCATAGCAAACTAGAGTTGGATGACTACATTCTACAAATACTAATACACTTGCCAGATACTGAGAAGCAAGATGTCAACTTAACATCTCTGACTCACTTTTCTCCTACTCTGCCTTCTACCTCTGGGCCACAGTTTGCTGTGCTGTGGCCCAAGGGGCCTAAATGAGTATTTCAGTATTGTACTAGAGCTCTGTTTCCTGGACATGGGTGTTAGTGGAACAGCTCCCCAGTGAACAACAAAACATGAATTCAAGCCCCATTCCTCATCACACAGAGGAAGAATTATGTTTACAGTGTGATGGTATTATCTTAAAACTATGGAAACTATAGAAATTGAACCTTAAAGCTCATCTGGTATACTCTCCTAGTCACTGCAGAAGATCCTTCTATAATATCTCTGATATGAAAAATAAATACTCCACATTTACATCCCAACATATTAATCACAGGGTTTGAAGAGACCTAAAGAAGATTGACAGTTCAATTCAAGATTGCCTTAAGTCAATTCAGTTTATATTTATATACAGAGAGTATGCAGGTTATTCTTTCCTGGCAGACATGGAGAGATACAAAATTTAGATAAGACTTGATCCTTGTCCTTATGGAACTTATGGCCAAGTACACAGAATATAACCCATGTTCCTGTCACGCACACACACACACACACACACACACACACACACATACACAAGAAAAGAATATAAGAGAAGGGGGAACAAAATGCTATGTGAGGTCCAAGAGAAATAAGACTTGATGGATGAGATGGCGTTTGAGTTGAGCCTTAAAGGAAAAGTAAGATTTTACTATTCAGGATAGGGAAAAGACATTATGAGTTCCTCAAAGAAGGGTCTGATGCATTTTTGTCTTTGTATTCCCCGTGCCTACCACAGTTCCTGGCACACTGTTGCTATTCATTCATTTTTCAGTCATGGCCAACTTTTTGTGACCCCATTTGGGGTTTTCTTGGCATTGATATTGGAGTGTTTTACCATTTCCTTCTCATTTTACAGATGAGGAAATTGAGGCAAACACGGTTAGGTGACTTGCCTGAGGTCATATAGCTTGTAAGTGTCAAAGGCCAGATTTGAACTCAAAAAGATGTCTTCCTGACTCTAGACTCAGCATTCTATCCAATGTGCCATTAGGCCTACCTGGCACATATTAAGCCCTTAATAAATTCTTGTTGATTTGACTGAGCTTAAAATATGTAGATCAGAATAGTGCGAGATAAAACTGAAAAGACAGGTGGCCAAAGAAGAAGAATAAATTTATTTAGTGGGTAATGGGAACCACTGAATAGCTTGAGGCAGTAAAATCCTAAATTTGTGGGTAAAGAAGATTAGTCTAACATGTATTAGAAGGGAGAGAGGATGAAGTTAGGAAAAACTCTCAAGAACTAGATTTAAGCCTTCCAAATACAATAATTACAAAGCACAGACAAAATACTAAATTGTAATTAGCTTGCACATTACTTGGGTACTTCTCCCTTAATTCTTGATTCTGCCATTTACCCAAGTTGGCATTCTAGAAAAGTTAGCTGTCACGGAGCTGTTTTTCTTCTCCTCCCCTGCCCCCATGCTATCTAATAAAAGTATCCACCCCTAAAATACATATGTTTTTTAGGTCCGCATATAGACAAACTACAATGGACAGAGAGCAGACATGATCATACTTCATAGAAAAATAGGAAAGCATATTTGATAGGCTTACTTCAACCCTATCTTTTGACTTCTAAGTGATATTTTTTTCTATAAGCATTATCTAGGCAGCTAAAGTACCACCAGCGTAAAAGGAGAGGCATTTTGCCATAGTTTACATTATTTGTATGTAAAATTACTCTGTTTGCGTCTCTCTGTCTCTCTCCCTCTCCCTCTTTCTCCTCCCCGTTCCCTTTGACTGCTTTCCTTTCCTTTATGTTTCTCCCTTCAATCTTTCTGTTTCTCTGGGTTTTCCTCTATATTCTACGTGTGTGAATGTGCACACATGTTCACAGTATGCACATGCATTGGGCAGGTTCTGCTGGAACCCACACTCTCTGCCAACAGATTAATATCAGGCTCATAAAGTTCAGTATGAATTAGGCACCTCTTCTCCAAAATGTGTCTTCCCAAGCATCTTGAGCTCCATTTTCTGTTATATATTATAGTGCAGTTTCAGACAGAAATAAAATCAGCTTAACACGACTCAGATACAATGTAGTAGTAAACAGTATTAGAAATAATGCTCCAAGAAGAGAAGGCAAATTTAGTTTCCAAGAAAAACTTGTTGAGCTGTTATTTTTATTTTACACTCAGCACATTAAAAGTGTTCCTTAATCTTATTTTAGACACTTAATACTATTTGTCTTTATTTTATAGTTGAGGAAAATTGAGGTAGCATGAGGTTAAGTGACTTGTCCAAACCAATAATCAAATGTGAGATATAGTGATGAAAGTTTGAAAGAAATAGTGTTAGTCATTAAACACAAGACATGCATTCTCTTGAGTTAGTGCAGAGCTAATGGCCTAGGATGATGTTATCATCATATACCATGACATAATAAATACATTTAGCAGGAGACTCAAGAGGAAGTGTGACCTAGACTATAAACATGTTTTGCTCCTCTAATAAATCATGCCTAACAGCTTACTGATAATTCAATTCCTGCTATACTGCGGGAATTGCATCATTCATTTATAAAAGGTGAATCACAGAGAATGAAAGGCAAATAGAACTTAGCAAAGTCTTACTATAAAATATTTATGACCTCTTGTGGTGGCAATGCTTTTGGGGGTATTGGTTGGGCAACATTCAACCTAGGCTTAAATTACTTCTTTTTCACCTGTATAACCTTGAGCAAGTCACATGATTTCCCGAAGCCTCTCTGTAATATGATTGTATTAGGTCAAAAGAGTTGTCAGATCACTGGAAGCTCAACTTGATGCAGCTAGATGGTACAGTGGATAGATTACTGGACTCAAAGTCAGGGAGATCTGAGTTCAAATCCAGCATCTGACACTCATTAGCTGTGTGGACCTAGACAAGTAATTTAAAGCTCTGTTTGCCTCAGTTTCATCATCTGTAAAATAGGGATAATCATGACATCTACCTTTCAGGGTTGTTGTGAATATCAAATTAAATAATATTTATTGAATACCTCACACATAGTAGGTGCTATATAAATGCTCACTATTATTGTCATTATTATTAAATCTATGTTCCTATTTATTGCCACTAATAATATTATTAATTCACAAGTACTATGAATTATCTCAAATTGTAATATTGCTGTCAAAGTCAGATAAAAAAACATTTATTTGTACTCACTATGTACATCATACACAGATACAATTTTTTCTTTTCTAGAATCATGTTTCTATAAGTTTTACTTGAATCTTCTGGTAAAATGGAGCTGTCTTGTGGTTCTTCTCATTGTTTTAATATTTAAGTCCAAATTCTTCACAATAGTTGAGGGGACAAAAAAGGGGGAGAAAGAGGTTCTATGGAAATAGATCATTATATGGCCATGGAAAGATCAGTCAATTGCTCAATCAGAAAACCTATGTACGTGCTTACTGTGTGTCAGGTACTGTGCTAGGTTCTAGGTATAACAAATACAAAAGTGAAACAGTTCTTGTCTGCCCTCAGAAAATTTACATTCCACTAGACAGAACAGAATGTTTATAGATAAGTAAAAAAACTATTTTTCAAAAACCACATAGTGATAGGGGAGGTACTTGCAACTAGGGAACCAGTTTGAAGGAGATAGGGCACTTTAGATTAGCCTTAAAGGAGACTAGATATTCTAAGCAATAGAATTCAGGAGGAAAAGCCTTTCAGACATAGAGGAAACTCTATACAATAACACACGGAAAAAGCAGATGGGATGTGGTATAGAGGGAAGAGTAAACAGACAATCTGATGGAATACAGAGTTCTCTCATGAAGGAAGTAATGTGGAATCAGCTGAGAAATATGGACTTGAAACCATGTTATGAAAGGTCTTAAATGCCAGCTTAATTTATTTTTTTTCCTAGAGGCATCAGGGTGACACTGGAGCTTCTTGAGCAAAGCAGTGATATGGTCTGACCTGTGCTTTAGGAATATCAGTATTTGGTAGCTTTATCAAAACCAGATTAGAGAGAGCATAGATTGGATTTAGAGAAACAAACAGTATTTGTTTTCATTTGAGACAGGTGCTAAAGATGATCTTCAACTTTTTACAAAGCATTATTACATCCATTCTCCTTTCTTCTGCCACTGCCATTCTCAGAGCAGCTTTCAGGGGCACTGTTGCCCTGGATAAATAGCTCCAAATGAGAGAGGAGCTCAAAATAAGGCAGAGAAAATGGAGATGGAGCCAGTAAGCAAAGTCTATGCTTATTCTCTAGGGTAAAAGCCTACTAAGGTATTTAGAAGATTTACCCTCTCCCACTGGGATTATATTGGGATTATAGAATGCATTCAAAGAAAGTCAATTCAAACAAATTCTGATAAGATAATAACTGACATTTTTACACTAGTTTAAATCTTTCAGAGATTTTCTATATTATCTCAGTGGCCTGTAAAGTATAGATGCTATGAGTTTTATTATCTCTGTTTTTCATATGAGTAAACAATTGAGTCTCAGAGAGATAAAGAGGCTTGCCAGTATCATACAGCTACCAAATATCTGAAAGGAAGTGAATCCACATACTTCAGTTCCCACATCCAGCAGTCTTTCCACTCTACCACATGGCTTCTCCCCAGTATGCTCAAGAAAGTTCATGGATATCACCGTCCCACTTTCAGAAGAAAAACTAAAATCCAACAAGTTCCAGGTCAAGACAATTAATTTAATGGTAAGAGTAAATGTTTCTAAAGTATGACACAATGATGTGAACTTTGCTCATGAGGTAGAATTTGTCAAATCAGGCTTATTCAATGCAGAAAATATTTATAAAGTGCCTGTAATGTATAAGGCATTGTTGGGAATACAAAGATGTAACAAAACATGGCACCCTCTACCCTTAGAGCTTGCAGTCTATTAATAAGTGTTTAAGAGAACCTTCCTTCATTGACATTGATACCTGAAACACTAGACTACAACAGGCAATTCCAGTTCTTGAGAGAGATATCACAGAATCTCAGATTTGGAAATAATTTTAACACTCTTCCAACTTCTAAGTAAATCATGCATCCTTTCTAACTACAACTCATCTAGCTTCTGCTGGAGGACTTTGATTGATATATAATTGACAAGTTATTGATGCTACCTCTAGGGAGCCCTAAGGAATATCTGGAATCCCCACCCACAGATATCGGACCAAAAATAGATTTCTGGATGTTAGGACCCCATAAGTTTCTATGGAGTTCCAGCTACAAAAACAAAGAAGAGACCATTAGAAACTCTGAGTACTGGTTTCTCCCAAAGTTTGTAATAAATACTTAACTATGGGATACAAAGCGGGATAATTGCAAATCTGTAACAAAGTTATTTGGAAATTAATACTACCAAAGATAAGGAAATTTGATGTTTTACTACTTGAAATCATTTACCACTAATAATAAAATATGGATCTAAATGGTTGCAAAGTCAATTAATAGAAGTGAAAATTGGCAACTCAAATTACAAATATACATAATTTAAAAACATGGCTAGCCAAAAATGGGAAGAGTTTATCCAAAAGTTGTAAAAATACAAAGACAGGAACCTAAAGAAGAAATAAATTTACTTATCTAAAAGTGTTTTCAAAAGAAAAGCCCTAAGTATGACTTAATACAAGTCACTTGTCTCTCTCAGCCTTAGTTTCCTTGTCTATTAATAAGAATATTGGACTTGGTGATCACTGAGGTTCCTTTCTGATCTAAATTCTATGATCCAACAGTGGATGGCCCCAAAGTTTTCAAAAACATTTTAATACTATGTTTAATTCTGTTTGCAGGGCAATGTAAATTTAAATAACAAAAGGCACCTGTTTTTCAAATATATACTTTCTATGGAGAGCATTCTGGAATTATGCCCAAAGAATTATAAAACTGTATATATACCCTTTGACACAGCAATGCCACTATTAGGTCTGTTTCCCAAGGTAATTAGGGAAAAGGGAAAGGAACTCATATGTTCTGAAATATTTATAGCAGCTTTCTTTGTGGTGGCAAAGAATTAGAAACTGAAGGGATACCCATCAGTTGGGGAATGGCTGAACAAGTGGTATATGATTGTGATGGAATCCTGCTGTGTTATAAGAAATGACAAGCTGGTTGATTTTAGAAAAACATGAAAAGATTTGCATGAAATAATGCAGAGTGAAATGAATGAGAATGCTGTACACAGTAATAGCAAGTGTCCTAAGAAAAACTGAATGACTAAGTCATTTTGAGTTACAAATATTCAAATCAACTACAAAGAAAGGACTTATAAAGGAAGATGCTATCCACATCCAGAGAAAAAGTGATAAAAAGAAGTATGTATACTATGGCTTTATAGACATATACATACACACACACACATTTGTATCTAATGATAGCCTTCTCTAGGGTGGGGCAGGGGAAAGGGGGAGAGAGAAAACAATTAAAAGTGCATAGTAGAGAACAAAGGAAAGCTTAGAAGGAAGCACAGAAAATCAGGGTAGCTACAAAAAATGATTTATTACACAGTTTTTTTTTTAAAAAAAAAAGGTAAACTGAAATGGAAATTCACAATTCTGTATTGATTTCTCTTTTTATGTTGTGCTATGTATGTGGAAATGTGCTTTTTTTCTTTTCATATGTAAGTTCAAAATGAATTTTAAAAATTTTTTAAAGAAAAGAAAATATACTTTCTAGCACATTGTTCTCTCAAAAAGGAAGAATTAGTTGCAGAGTGGGAATAATGAAAACCTTGTGAGTTCCATCTTTGCAAGAAAAGCTGTGCATAATCTGATATGGACTTTGATTTTGGAGAGCAGATTTCAGAGTTCAGAGAAAGGAACATAAGAGCTTATGTACCAAAACTCATCAGGCAATGTCAGCCCCAGAAGGATAGGAAGCTAATAGATATTTGTTGAAATTAAGTTCTAAAGGCATAAAATGAAAGTGAAACAATTCTAATGAGGAGAGAAATAGAGAGTTGCCTAAAGAGACTAAGGGAGTGGCACCCAACTTACTGATGAACTTGGATTTAGGAAAACCGTGTGCAGAAAATGGAAGCAAAGCCTGGTAAAAGTGTGTAATGACCCTGTAAGAACAGTGACAGCAGGGCTAAAGCTCAAAAGGAGGTGAATCTAATTAGGAAAACTAAAAACCACAAAAAAATTTTTAGCTATTTTGGGGCTAAACAAGTAATGGATAGGATTGTCATTCAAAGTGGTTGAATGGCTAACCTAGAAGGCAAAGCATCTCTTGTTTTGCTTTGGTTTTCACTGGTTCTCTGGAGGAAGAATAAATTTAAAGGAGATAATTTTCAAATAGGTAAATCCTAAGCTGCCATTGATAAGTTCAAATTACTAGGGCCAAATATACTATATTCCAAGATACTGGTGTCTATGAATGATGAACCATTGTCAGTGATCTTTGAAAGACTGGAGAAAAGGAGAAACTCTGTGGAACTGGGAAAGCACAAAAATGTCCCGATTTTTAAAAATAAAATAAAGAGAATGACTCTGTAAACTGTAAGCCAGTGAGGTGGATTCAGTGGCAGAGTTATAGAATATACTATTAAAGAAGAGATGCTAGTGAACACCTAGAAAAGAAAGAAGTGATCACGAAGAGTTAGTGGGGTGTCATCAAAAACAAATTATTCTAGGCTAGCTTCATTTATGTTTTTGATAGTTACAAGCCTCATAGAAAAGAGAAATAATGTAGTTATAGTTTGCCTTCATTCAAATTAAGTTTTTTAACATAAAGATCTGTCTTCTCTAGCCCTTCGCTTTCCGTAATCCCTCTCCATTGAGAAAGCAAGAACAAAACCTGTTACAAACATATATAGTCAAGCAAAACAAATTCCCACATTGTCCATGTACACACACACACACACACACATATGCATGTCTGTATATATACATATGTATATGTATGTTTGTATGTATACACATATATACATGTGTATATGTATGCTTCTCAATCTGCCACCTTGAATCTATCACCCATATCAAGAGATGGGTAGCATATTTCTTTATGAATCCTCTGGAGTATTAACTAGTCCTTGCATTAATCAGAATTCCTAGATCTTTCAAAGTTGATTATTTTTCTAATGTTATTATATAAATTGTTCTCCTGATTCTGTGTACTTCCTCTGTGTCAGTTCATGTAAACCTTACTAGGTTTCTCCAAAACCATCTGCATTATCATTTGATACAGCACAGTAGCATTCCATCACATTTCTATACTGTATCGTGTTTAGCCATTTCCCAAATTGATGGGCACCCCCTCGGTTTCCATTATTTTGCCATTACAAACAGTGCTGCTCTAAATATTTTTGTACGTATGATATCTCTTTCCTCAATGTCATTGGTATATGGACCCAGTAGTGGCATAGCAGTGGTACTGTTGGGTCAAAGAGTATGTATGTGTGGTTAAACAGTTTTGGGGGACACAGTTTCAAATTGTGCTCTTTAGTGGCTGGATCAGTTCACAGCTCCACTAGTAGTGCATTATTGTACGTGTTTTCCCACAACCTGTTCCAGCATTTGTCATTTTACTTTTTTTGTCATCTCTGCCAACATAATAGGTGTGGGGTAAATCTCAGAGTTGTTTTGACTTGCATTTCTGAATTATTAGTTAGAGAATATTTGTGGTTTGATAGCTTGGGTTTCTTTCTCTGAAAGCTGCCTCTTCATAAACTTTGATATAAGTTTAGGAAATCATTCTGATTCTTACAGAAGAAATCAGATGTTTATCACAGAAGCTTATGCATAGATTTTCCCCCATTTACCTGCTTCTCATCAAATTTTAGCTGCATTGGTCTTATTTGTGTAAAAACTTTCTTTAATCTTTTGTAATAAAAATTATCCATTTTACCTTCTGTGAACCTCTCTGTCTCCTGCTTGATCATGAACTATTCCTTTATATATAGATCTAACGTAATTTTTTTTCCTTGCTCCTTTAATTTTTTTTTCTGATATCAGCCGTTACAGTCATATACCCATTTTGGCGGTTATTTTGGCATTTGGTGCATGGTGTTGTCTATACCTAGTTTCTGCCATACTACTTTTCAGTTTTTCCAATAGTTTTTGTCAAATAGTGGTTGCCTTCCCCAATAGGTGGGTTCTCTAAGTTTATCAAGCATTAGGCTCTTGTACTCTTTTAGTTCTGTGTATTGTGTATGTCATCTGTTCCATGGCTCAGTCTCTCTGTTTCTTAGCTAATACCAGATTGTTTGGATTATCACTAATGTGTAGTATGGTTTGAGATTTGTTATTTCTAGGCCCCCTTCTTTCCCACTTTTTTTCATTAATTCTCTTTAAATTCTTGACCTTTTGTTCTTCCAGATGAATTTTATTATAATTTTTTCTAGCTCTGCAAAGTATTCCTTTGACAGTTTATGATACTGAATAATTAAATTAATTTAGAGAATATTATCATTTTTATTACATTAGTCCAACCTATCCACCAACAATTAATATTTCTTCCCCAAAAAAGTTCCATTTTTAGTTAGGTAAAGAGTGTTTTGTAGTTATAGTACAGTTTTGTAGTTTATAGTTTCTATAGTTGTTTTAAATGAAATTTCTCTTTCTATCCCTTGATTTTCCCAAGGTATTTATCTGAAAAAGTCTCCTATGTTATTCTTTCCTAAGGTGAAGAGACATAGGTTAGGTAGTAATGTAATTAAGAGAATTTGAAAGTGGTTGAATGGCCAAACCCACTAAGTTTTGATTAATGGTTTAAGGTAAACTTGAAGAGGTATCTAGTGAAATATCCCAGAGATCTGTGTGTGCTTATCCCTGTGCTCTGTATGATGTCATATATGTGTTGGATAAAATTATAGACAGAATGCTTATCATAGTGACAGAAGAAACAGAAGTAGAAATGTGATGGTAGGGGAAGATACATCTGTGTGGGAGTCTCAGGACCCCTAGATTCAAGTCCTGCCTCTGATGTTTACTGCCTGTGGGAAATTGGAAAAGCTATTCAATTTCCCTGAGCCTCAGTTTCCTCATCCATAAAATGGGAAGGGGAAACTAGAAGACCTCTGAGTACCCTTTCAACTCTAAATCTATGAACTTCAGTAATACTTTGATGGAAATGAGAGGGATAACTTACATGTTGAATGATAGAATCCAAAAGAATCTTAAGAAATGGGAGGAGGGAGAGGCTACATTTAATAGAGATAAATGTAAAGTCTTAAAATATGGATTCAAAAAATCATCTTCTCAAGTATAAGACATAGGAAGCATGCTAGGTAGACAACATTTCATTTGAAGAAGATTTGGAAGTTTCCCTGTACTTGGACTTCAAGCTAAGGCAACAGTGTGATATGGCTACAAAATGCCATGCATTAAGAGAGTCACAGTGTACAAAACTAGAGATGATTTACTCCTGCTGTTCTCTGCCATGACTAGGTGACATCTGGAGTTTTATATTCCTTTATGTGTGCCACCGTGTCTGGCATATGTTAAGCACCTAATAAATGCTGATTGATTAATTTCCTTTCTGCAAGTCCAGTATTATTATATCTACCATATCTTACTACCTCTAATCCAGAGTGATAAAGTCTAACTAAAAAGAACTTTTTCTGAATATTTCACTTGATAAAACTCTTATTTAAAAAAATTGATGAAAAAAGTGTTGTGGCAGAGAGTTAAAAGAGAGTGATTGTGTTGCTTGGCATGGTACGAGAGGATATTAGAAATATGCTCTTTTTATGTCAATGTCTTTGTATCTGAAGTGTTCCAAAAGTCTTGTTACTACCATGGTTAAAATAAAGGACAAGCAGCCAAACATAGATGGCAGGTGTCATTCCATGAATGATGACAGAATGTGACCTAGTTTCACTGAACTGATCTTCAGTGAAATTCCCATCTTCCACTATGTGTAGCATCATGAAACTGGTGAAATTGACAATTTTTCCACTGATTATATTTCCACCAGGAAGAAGAGAATGCTTCTGACACAGATTTATGGAGGAGTTGAATTTAAAACTATACTTCAATGAAATGAATGATTTGGTTCATTTTGGCAAATTGGGTGGCATGGAGGAAGAACACACTCTGTTAAGTAGACAGTGAGCAGATTGTTACTATTTAGGGGTTTGGTTTGGTTTGGTTTTTGCCTGAGGTGGAAGGCACAACGTAGTAGAAAATGTATAAGAAACAACTGGTGAGAAACTTGCTTGCTGACATTTGCAGAACTAATAGCATCTCACAGCCTGCTGAAGGAATAAAGGAACTGGAAACCATTAAATTGGTTCAGAATGGTATAGCACTGGGTGAAACTTGAAAGCATGCTTTGTCAAATATTTTGCAATTGTGGGCTCCACAGAAATTCACACTTGATTGAAGATGTTTAACAAAATTCTAACAATGATTTATTAAGTACCTACTATATGCAAGGTACTGTGATGAAATACTCTGAGATTAGAATGGAATTAAGAAACCATTGTTCTGTGATTGACATTAAAGAGATGATGTGGAATTGCTGTTTTTAAAAAATAGCTATTTACAGAGATACAGGGAGAAGGAATTGGAAGCCAATTTCTTTTCCAAATCCTGATTGTCTGAGATATCAGAAGACCATGTTATATGCATACAGCAACACTTGTATAAACAGAAGGCAGAGATGTTTAAGGAAAAAAGAGAAGGAAAGAAGATTCAACCTATACCTTCAAAAAATCGCTGTCCATTATTTAAGTCATTGCTACCTTTAGGGGCATTGATCTGAGAGGAGACAGGCTCTCATCTTGATAATGTAAAGAGAATTAAGAGGACTTTTTTATCTTAAAAGAAAGTGAAATGAAATCTTTGATTCAAACCACTTTGAAAACACTTCAAATGTACCTGAACAGCAAGTCTTTTTAAATAAATTGTGGCATGTTCTTCCTTCTCCTAAAGTTGAGATGCCTATGCAATATTGTATATTTTTATGAAAAGACCTAGTTTACAAAATATATGCAACTTTATATTTTTAAAGATTGCTTCAAAATGTAAAATATTAATTCAGATTCAAACTAAGTAGTATAGTTACTGTAGATTTGACTGCAAATGGTATACATAAACTCTTAAGAACCTGATTTCAAAGACAAGCTGTAGAAAAAAAAACTCACCACTTTTTACTGAAACCATTAGTGGTCCCCTCACTGTACAGATGCTCAGAGAAATCCCTTATATCTCAATACTTATTTTTATGTAAAACAAAATGACTAATTCGTTATACTAAAGTTAGTCATTTTCCTTCTTTCTTAAAGATTACTCTTTAATGTTCTGCTTCTATAAAACATATTTGTATAGGAGTAGATACATGCTTTACATCATCCCCTACCACTTTTAGCATGTAAAACTCCAAGCCCTCACTGGAGACCCAACTAGATAAACATGTGATTGGGAAATATTTAACAAAATTAATAAAAATACAATAAAGTATATAACATTAATTTGTGTTTTTCTAAGTCATTATGTGGTTGGCAGGGACCCATTTGATACCACTGTTCTAGAACACTGTTCTCCCATTGTCATTCAATAAAATTTTATTCCTTTAAAAAATCCATAATTACATTATACAACCTTCTTACCATCCATGCTATCTACGGATTTCCAGAATTCTCCCACCTTCATTAAGGACTATGTCTTCTATAGACTTCTTCACTCTCTCCTTTCATCATCCTTGAAAAATTTAATATATGTTTCTAACATTTCAATGCTCCAACCTTGCAGTTCATTATTCTTCTCAGTGCCAATAAATTCGGGTTCCATTACATTTGAACCACCCACCAGAGTGAACCCAACTTAGACCATACCTTCACTTGGAATTTCTCACCTTCCAAAATTTGAACTCCGAAATTCCTATCTCCTACCATGAAATTCTACCATTCTGCCTCTTCCACTTGCTCTCCTTACTGCCTGATCTGTTCATCATGATCATCAATCTCTTGAAGCCATACAACACTGTTCCTACAATTTCCCCTTCCATATCTCAAATCTTCTCACTTTTCACCCATTCTGTGTTAATGTTTCACCTCCTTTCTTGCTTAGCTAAAACACTTACTCCTCCTCCATTTTAGAATTCAGTACTGAAATGCAGAGATGTTTGGAAGAGTTTGCTTGAAAGAGATATTCTCCTAAAATATCCAGACTGGTTCCTCACCACCACCTCACCATCCCCAAACAAAGTTTGATGCAAAATCCTCTCTTCTCCTCCTGCTTCTGTGAGATAATTTTGGAAAGCTCCCAGACTGTTTCCTTTCTTCTAGTAAGATGAATCCCCTTTTCTTCTCTATGTGATCTTCCCTGAATGTTTATCATGGCTATCACCAAAACAAAGTCTTTGATCCTCCACTCTTAAATATTGACAAGTCTTTTCCTGGACCCCCATTCCACCATTTTCTTTCACTAGTAAAATTCTTCTTTATTGTCCCACCACTAGTAGCATTGATTTACAAGTGAAGGATTGAATATTTCATCCTGAAAATATTATTTGCATTACCCACTACTTTCCTGATTTTTTTCTTTTATTAGGTTTATTCCTTAGATTCTTTTGTCCACTGATGCTATTTGCCTTCTCAGTGTTAATCAATGTGTATTTTTAATTATTTAAAAATGCAAACAGAAAGACATAGCTTTATCTAACCACATGAAACAATATATTATTTCTTAATCCTTCTTTGCTATCTGAAACTCAGCTCATCTCTTTTAATACTTTTCTAGTTTTCTCTTTTTCTTCTCCCCTTTCCTCAGCCCAAAGTCACCCTGATTCTAGGCACCCCTGTCAAGAGAGATGAGCTGAGTTGCTCTCTCAAAGCTTTTAATTTTCTTTTGTTTGGTCACTTTGCATGTTGAATGCCCTGAAGACTAGCTTATCAACTCATTTTTCATTTAAGAATTATCTTGAGGATTCTTTCAATGTTATACTCAGTAATGTTGTATTTACTGCATTTTATAATGCTTTTCTTTTAATTTGATGTGACCCTACACTCTTTAACACGTTCTGATCCAGACTTTTCAATCCAAAAGAAAATTTAACTAGATGACTCAGAAAGTCTCTTTCAGCTCTAGGATTCTAGGATTCTTCAGATTGTTTTACTGCTTTAACCAAGAATAAATAGGGACTTCCTAGGGCAAGATTATGGCTCTGATTACAAGCAAATTGTGCTTATTATTTACATGAATTCTTAAATAGAGATTATGGCCTAGGTTCCATGGCACCCCAGGGTAACAGAGCAAATCTTCAGCGGCACCACAGGATATTTTAAATTTTTGAGGGAAGCGGATAGTCACTATCTGTTGGCATATGATGAACTGCTTTCTCAAAGTTTCAATATATGTTTTTGTCCACATGTACTTTTGGCCACAACCATAACTTCTCAAAATTTTTTATTTCTTGGATTTTTTTATATAAATGCTTGTCAACTCTCTGGCTCCATCAATAATCAAAATATGTTTTTCAAACAACTACTAAGTTATTAGTACGTAAATACTCATAAAGTTGTTTTAGACCAGGGGTGAGGAACCTGCGGCCTCAAGGCCACATGTGGCCTTTTAGGTCCTCATGTGGGGAACTTTGACTGAATCCAAACTTCACAGAATAAATCCCCTTAATAAAAGAATTTGTTCTGTAAAACTTGGACTTAGTCAAAAAGTCACGCCTAAGGACCTAGAAGGCCACATGTGGCCTCAAGACCACAGGTTCCACACATCTTCTCTAAACCTAAAAATTTAATATATGAAACTGTTCGGTATTTCTTTCAAGCCCAGAAAAAAAATTACTGAGATACTAAGAGCACCATGAATTGAGAAAGTCTGGGAACCTCTGGATCATTATATCTTCTGACAAGAAGAGGGTACACATAATCTGTATTATGCAGACAGATGATATGTAAGTAGAAGACAATTGTTAAAAAGTTTTCAAAGAAGTTAGGTACAACACAATTTATTTCCTGTCCTACATAGTCTAGCTCCATAGCCCCAGCTATCCTTTAAAAAGCTTCCAGACTAGAGACCATCCACTGCAGAACTTAACCTCTTTAGTTCTGGCACATGACCTGTAGGTCCTCAATGTCCTGATTGGCAGGTACCTCATATGGTCCACAATATCAAACCTCTAGCCTATCACTTAAATCAAATCAATGCTGCAGTTGCTACTAGAAAGACTATATATCAATCTGCTTCCCCATGACTCTACTTACTGTCATCCTTTCCAAACAAATATATCTCTCCCTGCCAATATATGGTATGTATATAGTATGTGTTGTCTCACCTGTTAGCTGGTAAATTTTTTGAAGGCAGGAACTGCCTTTGCTTTTGCATCTTCAGTGTGTAACCTGGTATTTGGCACATAATGATTGTTTACTAAATGCTTTTGCATTCTTTCCTTCAATTGAATCATCTGAAACTTTACTTATAATTTACCATTACATGATAGTAGATAGTTTGTACCTCAAAATTCCTTCTCTTAAACTGATTTTTTCATTTTAGGAAATAGTGTCAGAAGAGAATAGAAAATAGAGGAGGACTGTGAACGTTCTTTCTGGTGTTGAAACTTTCTTATTTTTTACTCTTCAGTGGTACCAAATAAAAGTCACCCAAGGTCTCCACCTTGTAAACTCCCTGATATGGTGTTAGATCTAGTATCAGTTTTAAGTTTTAGATTGTGTAATGGCCAATAGAATAGCAGTACCAAATCTTGTAAGTAACTGTCATTTGTTATTGAATTTCTGTTCTTCTCCTTATCATCAGTGGTCACTGTAATTATAGACAGAGAAAAAGAAATATCAGTGGAATGTCTAATAATGAGAGATATTAGACAAACAGAAATAGAACTATAAGGTCAGAAGACAGTCTGGAGAGGGGATGGGAGAGATAGGGGAAGGGAAGGGAAATGAATGGAAGTACCTACCATGTACCATGTGATAAACACTTTTCAAAATTATCTCATCTGATCATTACAATACCCTTGCAAAGTATTGTAGAATAAATCACAGTGCCTCAGTTACCTCATTTATAGAATTTGGATGGTCAAGTTCCAACATCTCATGTTTGTTCTCACTACTGTTTAAAAGTTTACTGAACTGGACTTAGCAAGTAATATTTTGTGAGAAGTCTTTGAATTAAATAGCAATCACATATTACACTATGGTTTTCATTGGGGAACATTAAGGTGGAGATTGAAAGATGGGAATGGGGAAGAGAGTCTAACAACATTCAGTACAGTTCAGGTAAAACCAACAAGCTTATGTAGTCCTAAAAGAAACTGGGGGTCTTAAGTCATACGATCCAGCCAGCCCAGAATATTGCTAATGTTTTACTTGATTTACCACAGGGTGAGCCTAGCCTAATTTAGATACGATAATTGATTTTTTTAGACAGTTCCTTCAAATAGACCAAGAATCTAATGCATAGAAAAGCTGAACAGTCCACACAAGGTTTAGGTATTTGTAAGTAATTCCATAAGAACCTGGGTTTTTGGAGAATTTTCTCTGAGATTCATGAGTCTACATTTTTTTTGTATTTCCTTTTCCCTCAAGTGGAATTTTGACTTCCTGATCCCATGATTTCTGGGTTTGTTTTGTTTTATAATTTGATTTTGTATAACCAGCTGACCTTTTTCCTAAATAGGTCACCTCATCATGCAGCCAGAAAACTTGGTGTACTGAGGATTTTTGCCCAAGGAAATTGGATATATTTTTATCTAGATGTGTCCATATGTCAAACAGATATTTCAATTTGAATTCAAAAACTATTCAGGCTATAATATTATATAATTCCAAGTGCAGGGAAATTAAAAATATTGGTTATGAACATAGTTTTTTAAAAGAAGAAAGTTTAAGTGTAAAAATGGGGTGAAAATAAGGTTTCAAAATATGCTTGAAATTAGAGATAAAATGTGACCTATTTTCCTTACCATAATCAATGACAGATTTGAAAATTCCAGCATATGTAATAACTTTTCCTATTGAAATCTAAAGAGAATGACATGGTTATATATTTATTGAGGTAGTACGTTTTTGTAGTGCATTTATGTAGTACATAATGTATGCCAGGCACTATGCTCGAAGCTTCATAAATATTATCTCATTTTATCTTCACAATTTTTACAGGTAGTTGTTATTATTATCCCCATTTTATAGTTGAGGAAACTGAGGCAAACAGAGCTAAATGACTTATCCAAGGTCACACAGCTAGTATCTGAGGATGGATTTGAACTCAGATCATCCTAACTCCAAGACTATATGTGTGTATTCTCTTTGTGTGTTCATATATGTTTTATTGACATAATACTATAAGTTAACCAAAATGATATGTAATGGAGAGAAAAGTACACTGCAGGTACTTTGTTTTCAGCATCACTTTATTTCCATTAGCAGTAATTACACAATCAATTTGCACCCAGATGACCTTAATAAAAAGTCAGTAAGTAGGGAATAATTGACCAGAAAAGCAAGCACTTATTGTTCCTGTGAAATGCCTTAATTATAAAAAAAAATTGAAAGAAAATCAAAGTTGGATCCACACATAATTTATGTTGGCCAATACCTATCACCTAAGCTTGGGTGAATGTGGTGACCTCAGTGGAAACCCTTGTGCAAAGCAATTATGTCACATTGTGGAGAAAATGGAACATTTCTCAGAGGACTGAAACCCAATAAAACAATAAAAACAACAGTACAAGAGATGTCAAAGGCAGTACATGATTAATTGTCAAGTGAGTAGCATAGAAATGAATGCCATAAGTTCAGTGTAGGGAGAGGTCAGGGGAGGTTTCAAGGAGGAAGAGAGACTTGAGGTGGACATTGTAGGATGAGTAAGATCTGGGTTGTTTTTTTTTAAGGCAAAACTAGGAGGAAGACCTTTTCATTTCCACATGAGACAGAAATTCATAATCACTCATTTCTTTATTAAAATCTACCATAAACATCATACATATTAGAAAATGAGATCATTGCTGGAAGAAAGCTTTTGACATAAATTATTCATTTAACAAGTATTTGTTTCTATAATATGCAAAGTTCAATATATCTTAGGGTTTTAGAAAAGAAAGGAAACTTAGGGATCAAGTAGTCCATTAAACTTCTTTGGCAGATGAGGAAACTGAGGCACAGCAGGAAATGATATTTCTGAAGTTACATCGTGAGTTAATGTCAGAGTCAATTTCAAGATGACCTTTAATATCTCTTGCAACTCTAAATCTATGGTCCTATGAACCTTGATGTTCTAACTGTAAATCCAGTGCTCTTTGCATTATACAACATAGCCTCCCGTGTGATATCATCCTCTCTATTTCAGGAGATGAAAAATTCTAAAAACAAAAACTCCAAAAAGGATGACAGTGAGAAAAATGTTTGACTAACCTGACATCACAGTAGTCCAAGGGCTCTAGTATCCTCTGATAAGCTTCCAACTACTTATTTTACCTTCACCATTTTAATATGGGGGGGGGGCACTTCTTAATCTAGCTATGTTTATAAACTATGTTTTTATTTAATTTCCTTGAATACAGAATTATACAGGTTGTGGTCAGTAATTTTCAAATGCAAATTTAAGTGTATGTTTGACTTAGGAAAACATTCAGATAACACATATATTTAATGGATACCAAAGGGTCCTACTTAGATGAAAATTACAGAAGAAAGTCAGGAAGCAAGGAAGGAAGGGAAGGAGAAAGAAAAGGAAAGAAGGAAATAATGGAAGGAAGGAAGAATTTTTATTATGTGCAAAGCACCATGCTCAGTGCTAGGATACAAATGAAAAAGCTAAGACAGTTTCTGCTCTCAAGAAGCTCACATTCTAATCAGGGAAGCAACATATATAGGAGATTTCAGTTGCAAGTAAGATAGTAAGACTTCTTCAGAGTCATTTCTACTGCTAAAATGATATCAATTTCTGGTGCTAAGCACTGAGAAAGACAAAAAGAAAAGTAAGATACAAATCCTACTCTTCAGGAGTTTTCAGTCTAGTGGAGAGCTAAGATATACACACATTAAACAGTTAAGTAGCAAGAGAAAAAAAAGTATATCATCAAATGGCAAAAATGTTAGTGGCACATTCAATTAATTCTAGAAAGTATTATTATTATTATTATTATTATTATTATTAAAAGGGTAGCTTGTACACATTTATGCAGGAAAATGGTGATCACCAATAACTAGCACGAGTTCATCAGACACAGATAGGTCACACCAGACTAGCCTTATTTCCTTTTTTTTGACAAGGATACTAAATGGTTAGATCCAGTAAACAATATAGACACAATCTAGGTGCATTATAGGTAAGCAGTTGGCATAGTCTGTCATGTTATTCTTATGAACAAGATGGAAAGATGTGGGGTAGATTATAAAACAGTTAGTTGAATAAAAGTTAGTTGGAATGACTGGACCCAGAGAGTAGTTATTAATGGTTCACTGAGGGTTTGGCAGAAGGCCTTTAGTGGGGCTTGGCCCTGTGCTGGTCAGCAACTTATCAATGACTTAGATAAAGTCATAGATGATTATCATGCTTTCTTAGGACATAAAAATTTTAACAAGTTAGAATGATAAACCAACACTAATAAAGATAAATGAAAAGACCTATTCTTAGGATAAAATATCAATTGTACTAGCATAAGATAAAGAACTTGTGCCTAGACTTCTGGGAGCCAAGATGGTGAAGTAAGCAGTAAATCACTGTAGCTCTCCCATATTCATCCCCAAACAACCATAAAATAGCAGCCAAAAACAAATCTTGAAAGCCTGAGACAGTGACCCTTACACCCTGGGAGCAGACCTTAAGTTTAAAAGAAAGGAAAAAAAGCCAAAAAACATGAGTAAAAAAAACACAAAAAATAGTCTAACTATAGAAAGTTATTAAGGTGACAGGAGAGATCAAGACAAACTCAGGAGAGGACTACAATGTCAAAACAGCCATGGGGCAAACACCTAAAGAAAAATGGGAAGTGATCTCAGGTCCAGAAAGAACTCATGGAAGAGTTCAAAAAGAAACTTGAAAATCATGTAAGAGAGGCAGAAGAAAAACTGGGAAAAGAAATGAGAGTGATGCCAGAAAATTAAGAAAAAACTTGGAAAAAGAAAACAACTGCTTAAAAAGCAAAATTGGCCAAAGAGAAAAGAAAGTCCAAATGTTAATTGAAGAAAATAGATACTTAAAAGTTAGAATTGGGCAACGGGAACCTAATGACTCTATAAGACATCAAAAATCAATCAAACATATTCAAAAGAATGAAAAAATAGAAGAAAATTTTAAATACCTCACGGGAAAAACAGCTGACCTGGAAAACAAATCAGGAGAGACAATGTCAGAATCATTGGATTACCTGAAAGCCATAATCAAAAGGAAGACCTGGACAACATCTTTCAAGAAATTATAAAGGAAAACTGCTCTGATGTCCCAGAGACAGAGAACAAAATATTCATTGAAAGAATCTACTAATCACCTCAGGAAAGAGTTCCCAAAATAAAAATTCCAAGGAACATTATAACTAAATTTCAAAAATATCAGGTCAAGGAAGAAATACTGCAAGTGGCCAGAAACAATTCAAATATCAGGGAGCTACAATCAGGATTACACAGGACTTGCCTACAACATTAAAAGATTCAAGTTCATGGAACATGATGTTCTGGAGGGCAAAGGAGCTAGGACTACAACTAAGAATCATTAAACTGGCATAATTAAATATAATATATCAAGGGGAAATGGTTATTCCATGAAATAGAAGGAAGTCAAACTTTCATAAGAAATTAAACCAAAAATTGATCTACATTAGCAAGACCAAAGAGAAGCATAAACAGGGAAAAGGGGAAAAGAAAACAAGGGATTCAGTAGAGCTAAACTGTTGATATTCCTATATGGGAAGATGATACTTGTAATTCTTAAAAACTGCACCACTAATAGTACAGCTAGAAGGAATATACATAGAGGTTACAGGTATAAGGTGAATTAAGGGATGAGGTAGAGGAGTGCACTGGGTGCAGAAGGAAGGGAGAGGTAGAATGGGGTAACTTATTTCACATGAAGAGGGGTGAAAGACCTATTACAGTGGAGAAGTTAGGAGGGTGGCTGATGGGGATTGCTTGAACCTTGCTCTCATCAATATTCTCTCAAAGAGGGGATAATATACACAATCAGTTGAATATAGAAATCTATCTTACCCAACAGGGAGGTAAGAGGAGAGGAGATTAAGTAAAGGGAGGAGGGTTGACTTACAGAAGGGAGGGCAGATCAAGGTAGGGTGGTAGACAGAAGCAAAACACTGGTGAGGAGGGAAAGGTGAAATACAAGAGAGAGGCCAAACAGGAGGAAAAATAGTACTGAGGAAGATATGCAATTAGTAATCATAACTGAATGGGAATTGAATGAACTCTCCCATAAAACACAAGTGATTAGAAGAGTGGAAAAAAAAACGAGGATCCTGCAATACATTGTTTACAAGAAACACACGAAGCAGGGACACATAGGGTAAAGGTAAGGAACTGGAGAAAAATATATTATGCTTCAGCTGAAGTGAAAAAGAAAAGCAGGGAAATAATCCTGATCTTGGACAAAGTAAAAGCAAAAAATATATCTAGTCA
Organism: Notamacropus eugenii; assembly: GCF_028372415.1. Classification (NCBI taxonomy): domain Eukaryota; kingdom Metazoa; phylum Chordata; class Mammalia; order Diprotodontia; family Macropodidae; genus Notamacropus; species Notamacropus eugenii. The sequence goes on from NC_092877.1 coordinate 91,348,189, forward strand.
AAAGAGATAAGGAAGGAAACTACATCTTGCTAAAGAGTACCATTGACAATAAAGAAATATCAATATTAAATATATGTGCACCAAGTGGCATAGCATCCAAATTCTAAAAGAAGTTAATTGAGTTACAGGAAGAAATAGACAGCAAACTATACTAGTGGGGGACCTCACTGACTGCTTTCAGAACTCAATAATTCCAGCCAAAAAAATAATAAAGAAACTAAGGGGGTCAATATAATATTAGAAAAGTTAGATATAATAGACCTTTGGAGAAAAGTGAATGGGGATAGAAAGGAATTATACCATTTTCTCAGCAGCAAATGTCACCTACATAAAATTTGGCCTTGCATTAGGGCATAAAAACCTCAAAATCAAATGTAGAAAGGCAGAAATATTAAATGTATTATTTTTGGATCATAATGCAATAAAATTACATTTAATAAATGGCAGTGGAGAGATAGGTTAAAAATTGATTGGAAAGTAAATAATTTAATCCTAAAGAATGCATCAAAGAGCAAATCGTAGAAGCAATTAATAATTTCATTAAAGACTATAACAACAATGAGGCAATATGCCAGAATTTATGCAAAACAGGCAAAGCAATACATGGGGAAATTTTATTTCTCTAAATTTTTACATCAACAAAATAGAAGAACACATCAATGAATTAAGCATACGACTTAACTAAAACTAGAAAAAGAACAAATTAAAAATCCCCAACTGAGCACCAAACTGGAAATCCTGAAAATCAGAGGTGTGAGATAAATAAGTTTGAAAGTAAAAAAAAATTATTGAGCTAATAAATCTAGCAGCTGTTTTCATGAGAAAATTTGATTTTAAAAAAAGGAAAAAAGGCCAAATATCCAATATCAAAAATGAAAATGGTGAAATCACCATCATTGAAGAAGAAAATAAAGCAATTGTTAGGAAGTATTTTGTCAGTAAAGCTCACAATATGAGTGAAATCTATAGATATTTGTGAAATTTCCTGTAAACAGAAAATAGGATGCCTAGGTAATCCCATCTTAGAAAAAGAAATTGAAGAAGCCATTAATAAACTTCGTAAGAAAAAATCCCCAGGGTCAGATGGATTCACAAGTGAATTCTGCTAATGTTTAAAGAACAATTAATTCCAATATTATATATTCCATTTGGGAAATTAGGTGAAAAAGGAGTCCTACCAAACTCCTTTTAATAACACAAATATGGTGCTGATACCCAAACCAGAAAGAGCTAAAACAGAGAAAGAAAATTGTAAACCAATTTCCCTAATGAATATTGATGCAAAAATTTTGAACAAAATACCAGCAATGTACTATAGCAATTCAAGGACTGTATACTATGACCAGGTGGGATTTATACTAGGAATGCAGATTCTTCAATATTATGAAAATTATCAACATAATTGGCTATATCAGTAACACAATCAACAAAAATCATAGGATTATCTCAATAGAGGCAGAAAAAGCTTTTGACAAAATATAGCACCAAAGGGCATAGCTATAAAGGAAGCATTCCTTAAAATGATAAGCAGTATCCATCTAAAACCATTAGCAAGCATTATCTGTAATGGAGATAAACTAGAAGCTTTCTCAATTAGGTTGCGGTGAAGCAAGGATGTCCATTATCACCACTATCATTCAATATAGTACTAGAAATGTTAGCTATAAAAATAAGAGAAGAAAAAGAAATTGAAGGAATTAGAATAGGCAATGAAGAAACATAGCTATCACTCTTAGCAGATGATATTCTTAGAGAATCCTAGAGTCAACTAAAACTAATTGAAACAATCAACAACTTCAAAAAAGTTGCAGTATTTAAGACAAACCTACATAAATCATTCACATTTTTTATATGAGCAACAATGCCTAGCAGTAAGAGATAGATAAATTCCATTTAAAATAACTGTAAACAATATCAAGTACTTGAAAGTCTATCTACCAAAACAAACCCAGGAAATGTATGAACACAATTACAAAGCACTTTTCACATAAATAAAGTCAGATGTAAACAATTGGAAAGTATCCATTGTATGTGAGTAGTCCAAGTCAGTATAATAAAAATGACAAATCTGCCTAAACTAATATGCTTATTTAATGTCATGGCAGTCATGCTACCAAAAAATTATCTGATAGAGATAGAAAAAAAATAACAGAATTCATCTAGAAGAACAAAAGGTCAAGAATATCAAAGGAATTAGTGAAAAAATACAAAGAAAGGTGGTCTAGCAATATAAGATCTCAAACTGTATTTTAAAGTAATAATCATCAAAACTATCTGGTACTGTGTACGAAATAAGAGTGCTGGATCACTGGAATAGATAAAGTATATGAGACACGGTAGTCAGTGATCATAGTAATCTAGTTTTTGATGAACCCAAAGACTCTAGTCTTTAAGATAAGAACTCACTATTTGACAGCAACTGCTGGAAAACTGGAAAACAATAGGACACAAACTAGGTATAGAACAACATCTTGCACTGTAAGGTCAAAATGGACACGTGATTTAGATATAAAGGGTAACACTATAGGCAGATTAGAAGAACAAGTAAGAATCTACCTATCAGATGTATGGGAAAGAGAAGAAAGAGATGGAGAGTATTACCAAATGTAAAATAGATGATTTAATTATATTAAGACAAAAAAGCTTTTGCACAAATCAAACCAATGCAACCAAGTTTAGAAGTAAAGAAGAAATCTGGGAAACAATCTTCAATAGCAGATGTCTCTGATAAAGGCCTTATTTCTCAAATATATTGAGAATTAAGTCAAAATTAAAAGCATAAAAGTCATTTCCAAATTGATAAATGGTGACAGAATATGAAAAGGCAGTTTTCAGATGATGAAATTAAAACTATCAATAGGTATACGAAGAAATGCTCCAAATCACTTTTGATTAGAGAATGTAAATTGGAATAACTCTGAAGTACCATCTCACACGTATCAGATTGCCTAATATGGAGGAAAAGAAAAATGATAAATATTGGAGAGGATATGGGAAAATTGGGACACTACTGCACTGTTGGTGGAGTGGTGAATCAATCCAACAATTCTAGAGAACGATTTGGAACTATGCCCAAAGGGCTATAAAACTGGGCATATCCTTCAATTCAGCATTACCACTAATAGACCTATAACCCAAAAAAGATTTTTAAAAATGAGGGAAAGGACCTATTTGTACAAAAATATTTATAGTAGCACTTCTAGTGGTGGCAAAGAATTGAAAATTGAGGGGATGTCCATCAATTGGATGACTGAACAAGTTGTGGTATATATTATGGTAATGGAATGCTATTGTGCTATAAGAAATGATGAGCAGACAGATTTCAGAAAAACCTGATGCAGACTGATGCAAGGTGAAATCAGCAGAACCAGGAAAATATTGTACACAATGTTAGCAACAATGTATGATGACCAACAGTGAGTGATTCAGGCCTTCTCAGCAACACAATGATCTAAAACAAGTACAAAGGACTCACAAAAGAAAAATGCTATCCACATCCAGATAAAGAACTGATGGACTCTAAATACAGACTGAAGCATGTCTTTCACTTTATTCTTTTGTGATTTTCTTTTCCTGTTGATCTGTTTCTTCTTTCACAACTGGAGAGAGGAGACTGGGTCATCTCCAGTCATCCTGATGAATATCAGACCACTGGACCCAGATGGCTCTGGAGGAGAAGTGAGGCTGGTGACCTGCACAGCCCTCTCTCACTCAAAAGAAAGTCAAGTGCAAGTCATGCCATCATTTCTCTGATGGCATGGTCTTCTCAATGGCAAAGGACAAACACAGGCTTTCACAACTGTGACTGATATGGAAATATGTTTTACATAATAGCAATGCATAACCTATATCAAATTGCCTACCATTTTGGAAGAGGGGAAGGTAAGAAGAAAAGAAGAAAAATTTGGTACTCAAAATCTTGAAAAAGTGAATGCAAAAAATTTTCTTGATGTGTAATTGGGAAAAAATAGAATACTATTTAAAAAAGAACCTATGGCTATTCATGGGCTCCTGTGAAAAAGAGGTTATTTTTTCATGGTTTTTTTTTTTATTCATTTGTTAGTGAATCACAAGATTAATATGAGATAACAGTAAAAAAGCTAATATGATTTTAGGTTACACTGAGAGGCATGGCATTCAGAATGCAAATACTCAAATGAGTTCTGGATACTGTGACTATCATAATATAAACTTAGATCACATTACATGTTTTTGATTTTAAAAAAATGTCCTACTATATTCTGTCCTGGCTATTTCTAGGCTATTTGTGTTCACTTTTTGGTGAACTATTTTAGAAGGGACATTGGCACACTGGAGAGAATCCAGAGAAGAGCTCCTCAATGGTGCAGAGGAATACGGTCCATGCTTAAAGGAACTAAGTATATTTAGTATATTTAATTTAGAGAAGGAAAAACTTGCAGGGGACATGGTAGCTATCTTTAAGTATTGGAAAGACTGCCAAATGAAAGAGGGATTCAATGTGTTTTACCTGGCCCAGAGGACAGAACTGGGAATGATGCATGGAAGTTGCAGAAAGATGGACTTCCCATCTGTTAGAGCTATTCACAAGTGGGATGAACTGGGGGAGATGATGAAGGCCCTATCATTTAAGTTCTATAAATAGAAAGCAGATAACTCATCAATAGATGCTTCAGAGGACAGGTCTTTGTTCAAGTCTTGGTTGAACTAGATAATATCTATAATGTTAATGAGAGTTAAAGATTTTCCCTGACCACCATTAATAGGCCCCAGGTGGAGCCCATTAAGGGAAGCTTGATTAGGGGAGGCTTGTTTTGTAGGAAGGCCCACACCTTTTGTTAATTTCTAATGAGGCACTGAGTCACCAGGGTTGTGATGCCCTCTGGCTCTGAAAGGTTATATATACTTGGAGGTGAGGTTTTGCTTTGGGGTTTATTCTTTGGAAGAAAGTTTGTGTGCCAGATGAGACTCTGGGAAGCCGCTAAGGAGCCCCCCAGCTTCGAAAACCTAGTTTCTCTCTGGTAATTATATATCCATGTAATGGTCAGACAGTTGGATCTGTCTGTTGATCTGTGATGTATGTATTGCTTATGGTCAGACAGTTAGAAGCTCTGTCTGTTGGTCTTTATTTCTCTGCTTGTATTTTCTCTGTTGGTACATGTGATTAAAGAAGATTGTTGACCCCTCAAAAGTTGCTTTCCTTTTAGAAAAGCAGATCTAAGAACCTGTGCTAGCAGACTATGCTGGTTGTGTCACAGACAACATCTAAGGCCATTTCCAACTCTAATATTCTATCATGCAATAGGAGTTCAGAAAAGGTTAATATAGGCTGTGGTAATCAAGGAGTGACTTCTTAAGGAAGTTGGAGATTTCACTGAGCCTGAAGATTAGGTGGAATTTCAATGGGAAGAAGATATAAGGAATTGGCACTTCAGATAGTTGGAAAAACCCAAGCAGAAGCTTATTGCCAAAAATGAATATGACTCATTCAAGAGACCATAAGGAACCCTCTTTTGTTGGTACAGAGAGTTCATTTTGGTAAATAATGTTCAGCTAGGTGATGTAGTAGACAAAGTATGTGATATAAAGTCAGAAAGACCTGAATTCAAATCCATATTTAGATACTTATTAGCTGTGTGATCCTGAGCAAGCTCTTAGCCCCATTTTCTTCTTATATAAAATGGGAATATTAATAGCATTTATCTCATGATATTATTATAAGTTTCAGATAAGATAACATACATCAAGTACTTTAAAAATACCAACATGCTAGATAATGTTATTACCTATTATAAGGCTAGATATAGGGAGAAGCAGGCCTGAGACCAGATTGTTAAGAACATTGAATGTCCTGCTAAGGAGTTTAGATTTTTATCATTTTAAGTAGTAGAGAGCAAATGTAATATCTTAAGAGAATGGCACAATTAGAGATGCTTGGACTCATTTACATGTCTGAGTGACATCTTCCCTTCTAAATAATATCTTCTTTCTTGATTTATCTGCTTCTATGCTGGGTTTTTACTGATTTTCTCCCTTTTGAGATTTTTTTGTAATTTAATTCTTTTTTTGCCCTTATATTTTGCTATCTCTTACTTTATGATTCCTGGCAGTTTGATGATGGATCCCCTGAGGAATCGACCTCAAAGCTATGTCTGCCTCCTACTGCATTGGTGAATCACTTTTCTCCATCCTCATTCCTGCCCCATATGTCTTCTGAGAGCATAGAACTGGCCTCAGGTAGAGGCTAGGTCCCTTTCCTTCAGGCCTGGCACAATTTCCTCTCTATTCCTCCACCTACCCAACACACACACACACACACACACACACACACACACACACACATTCTTTGGCTGAGTGATGCTGCAGTACACTGCTGTCCCAAAAAGAGCACACTTGTTTTCCTATACTTCTACCTACTATACAAGGGCTTGGCCAGTTTAGTGGAAGAGAATGATAATGTAAGGATGGATGCAAGGTGTTCTAATAGTGAGTGTACCAAGAGCAAAGAAATTGCTGTGTGGGTCTCAGTGTACAAGACTATGGGTTGAGTTATGCTATTTTACCATAGCATTTGGGATGGGGGAAGGAGTACTGAAAGCACACCTTTACGGATTAGGGAGAGAACCCTTCAGAGATTAAGGATTAGCCCTCTCAACTCTTTATTAAGCAAGATGTTTAAACTTCTTGATGTCTTGACCTGTAAAAATAGCTTTATCTCTGGGAAGTTGTGAAAGTTCTTATCCAAGAACTTGGTCAACTCTCTTGTATCCAAGAAAGACACAATCAGATTGGCCTCAAGTTATATACATGTTGGAGACTGGGGAGAAAGGAGCCTGCAGGCAGGGAGATCAGATACCAGGATGCTACAGTAAACAAGTCATAAAAGCCTGGCTAGGCCATAGTGCCTCTCACCATTTTATTTCTTTTCTAGCATTGTTAAATTTTATATATTTTTATTTATTTTTATTAAGTGATAAAATTCAAGCAAGTATTTTTATACCCATTATCACACTGAAAGTAAAATAAGACTTGTCTACATATTCTGCATACTCTAAATATATAGTTTCTAAAATAAGTTCCTAAAAAAACTTAGGAAAATTGCATTTTCAAAATAATCTTTTAGGTCTCCTTTCCAAGTTATAAAAGGAATGGATTCAAATTTATATGAATTAGAGCCATTCCTCAAATAATAAATGGCCAAATAATATAAAGATGGTTTTCAAAAGAAAAAGCAATCAATAGTCATAATAAAAAAATTCAAGAAATGCACCTGAAAGCAGCTCTGTGATTCTACATCACACCTACCAGAATGGCAAAAATGACATAAAAAAGATAATGATAAATGTTGAAAGGACTCTGGGGAAACAGACACATTGCTGTAAATTGGTCCAGCCATTCTAAAACAGTTTGGAACTTGCCCCGAAAGTATGTTTGTTTTGGGTATTTCCCTGCAGTACAGCAATCCCACTACTAAGGCCCCCAAAGAGAGCACCAAAAAGGGGGAAAGGACCTACGTGCACGAAAGTATTTGTAGCAGTTATTTTTGTAATGATAAAAAGCTGGAAACTAAGCCATCAACTGTCAAATGAACAAGTTATGATGCATGAAAGTAACGGTATCCTATTGTACCAAAGGAAATTATAAAAGATGATTTCAGAGAAATCTGGAAACACATATAAACTGACACAGAATGAAGCAATCAAAACCAGAATAAATTACACAATAATTATAGCCTTTTAATAAAAAACAACTTTGATATACTTAAGAATACTGATCAATGATTCAGTCCAATGACCAATGATTCCAAAGGACTGATGATGAAGCATCGCCGTGTGGTGATGGTCACAAGATGCATGATGAAACATACATGGTCAATATGGAAATTTGTTTTACTTGACTCTGAATATTTATTTTTCTTTTTTAGTGAGAACGTTAGAGGGAGAGGAAATAAATATGCTTGTTATTTTTTTAATTGGTAAAATACTTAAAATTATATTTTAGATATTTTATTTAAACCTGCCTATGAATTTGTAATAGTTGAAGAGAAATTTCATAAGAAACTGAAAATAGTTGATAATCAGCAAACATTCAAAAAAAACTTCTGTTGAAATAACCATTTATTAGGCATCTACTGTGGGCAAAGATGCTGTTATAATACTCAAATTGACTGCTCAGAGCCGTCTGAAAGTAAAAACAGAAAATCTCCTTTATTCGGTTCTTTCGAGAAGCGGTGGTCCCTTCACCAGTAAAGCTGGAGTCAGGAGGCTCCTTACCGAAGCAGACCGGCAACTTATATTAACACAGAAGTCCCCCTCCCACCGCTGATGATCATTCTCATTGGCTGAGAAGCAAGGTCTTACATTCTAGGCGTGAAATCTAACCAATCCCTTTTGGAACCCAGTTCAAATTTCCTGCTCCCTGGACATTACACAGCCTAAAAGAATACACGTCATCATATGCAAATTAGGCATTGAAAACATATGCAAATGAAGCATTGACAACTTGTTCAAATTGGACATTGAGAACTTATGCAAATCAGGCAGACCAAAGTGAGGACTGCAGACCGTGGGTGCATATGCAAATTAGGTATTGAGGAGTTAGTGAGCCATAGCCAATCATTGATCCTAATGCACTGTATAGCCTTATATGGAAATCACCTGACTCTGAAGGAATCGAAACCTGGGCCTAAGGTCTCTTCTACTCTAGGGAGGAGTCTCATACCCCTGAGAAGTCTTCACTAAATCTGTTGACATTCAATCACAAACATTTACAATAGTATTTTCCGGTGCCAAATAAGTTAGGCATGCTTTTTGGCAAACAAAAATGTGTTCATTAAAACATAGTTATTAATGTTTAATATATTAAAATTGCCACAGAACTCATTCTTCTGTTTTGATTTTTTCTATACAAATGCTTCCTTCATTTCATCTTTCTCTGAGTTGGATACACTTCTAATTAAGGAGATGTTGAGATAAGTAAGCCTGATGCTTGGAATATTAATGTATTAAACAGCAGGTTTTACTGGCATTTTAATACTGGTAGCAGTTTTATGAGAACTTAAACTTGCATTATTTCTAATTATTCTAGATATAATTCTAATGTAATTTTTATGTCAATCAGGGAACACTGTGTCGTGATAATTTATGAGTATTTTGATTCTGATATAGTTATATATAACAAAGTTATAGAAATATTTTCTATTTTTTTGTAACATAAGATGTCCTATCCCTTTTTTGGAGGGAAGGGGGAGGTTGGAGTCATTTCCTGCTATTAGGTATTGAAGGTCTCACAGAAAATCAGTGCTCATCTATATTCTTAACCATTCACTTGTCACAGAGGACATGATCCAGCATAAGGCAGGAGAGGAAGGCTAAATTGGGGAAGCAACACCTTTTTAGGGAAACTGGTTTGCATATTCCCTAACTCCAGTCTCATCCAAAAATGTAAGTGGAAACTTAAGACTGCTTAACCCTATAGACTTCTCCATTTACTCAGTAATATGCCTCTTATAGGCTTGGCCAGTTCATTGCTCCAGGGTGAATTGACTCCACATTGTTCTCTTCTCTTGACTCCCTTACCTCCTTATCATGTCACTGATCTTGCCCCCACCAAGCGCAAATTTTGGATCGCTACCACAGTCCTCTACCTTTGTGTCTATTCTTGTGCTGCTGAATAGAATTGGAGAAAATAATTGAACCCTGCTAAGTGAGTCCACTATGAATTTATGTTTCCTGATCTTCACTGGACCTTTACTGCAGCAAGGCAATCCTTTTATACCTCTCTAATCAATTCACTATCCCACTCACCATCATGGCCTTCTAAACTTTTCCAAACTTCCTCAAACCATTCATGGCTCCCCATCTTCCTATCCTCCCAGTTGAAAACTTAGCCTCATATTTCATCAAAAAAAATGAGGCCATACATCCTTTCTCCCCTCATCTCCAGAAATTCCATCTTTGACCTCGGAGGTTTGTTTTTCCACTTTCCTCACTCACTTCTATTTCCATCCTTCAATCATTATTCACATCTATCAAACTTCCTATATCACTTTACTCAGACTTGACTCTGTCATCAGTCACTTAAATAGTACCATCTCATCTACTTTCTCAAATCTGCTGTCCCCTGGACTTTATGATATTCCCACCATGTTTTTCTTTCCCTCTGTTCTAGCTCTCAAGATACAGACTACTACTGGAGGAAAACACATTTTGATTCCGACTAAGCCCACAACCAACTGGCTCAAACAACCTCAATCCCCCAAATATACCTTCTCCTACCTCACTCTCAAAAAATAGACTTTTCTTCCTTACCAAGAAGATTACTGTGAATTTCTTTAATTCTGCTCATTCATTCCTCCAAGTCTCTCATTGTCTTCCTCTTTTCTGTTCTCTTTTCTTTCTCTCTGACCTCAAAGAAATAGATGTCCTTCCTCCATGCCAAGACTAACCAGTAGCCATGATTCTTTTTCCATTTTCACCATTATTTTGCTCCATCAATGAGACTTTTTCATGTAGTTTCCTTCTTTCATTTTCTAGCAGGCCCTTCCTCTTAGCCTAAAGGCATTCCCATTTTACCTACTGTAAAGGAAAAAACTTCTTTTGACCCTGTTACTCCTCCAAGCTATCACTAAAAAATGCCTAGAAATAATAATGTGTATAGCGGCTTCGTAGCTTCACCAGTCATTCTTCAAAGTCTTGTAATCTTGCTTCGTACCAACTATTCTACTGAAACCATCTTATCCAAGGATAGAATTCATAAAAAATAAGTTGCTAAATATCAAATCTCATGACTTTTTATGTCCTCATCTTCCTTGACTTTTCCATAGCATTTAGTAATGTTGACCAGACGCTGTCCTTAGCTTCTCCTCTTCTCTTCACCTATATGACCCTACATTGTTATGATGCCATGTGCACTCCTACTTCTCTGATCTTTCTTTATCTCCTTTATCCCTTATCCTCCTCCCACCACCCCAAAGCTCTGTCACTGGACCTCCATCCTTCTCTCCCCATACTCTATCTTTCAGTAATCTCATCTACTTTCATAAATTTGGTTACCACCTCTATACTGAACTCCCAAATCTGGACTGCTACCAAATTTTTGGGCCCCTATCTCCAGCTGCCCACTAATTATCTTTACATAGGCGTTTTCCTAACATTTTAAGTTGAACATTTCTAAAAATGAACAGATCATCTTCCCACTGAAACATATCCTTCCCTCTAACTTCCTTATTTCTGTTGATGATAAACCTGTCTCCCAGAATCAAATCTGAGTGATGTTTGACGTTTTTCTCTCACCAGCTACTCCATCCTACATACCCCGTAATTTTCAAAATCTTCTCAGTTTTGCTTTGCCAGTACTTCTAGCTTCTATCACCTACTTTCTGCTCCCAGTGCAACGGCCCTAGCTCAGGCCATGGTCATTTCTTACCTACATTATTGTGATAGCCTCCCAATTAGTTTTCCTGCTTCCAGCTGATTCCCTTTCTAATTTATTCTTCCCACTGTTGCCAGAGTAACCTTTTGAATACACTCTCTGATCACTGTGTGAAAAGAGGACTGAACTTAGAGTCAAGGGACCTGAGTCTGAATCCTAGTTCTGTCACTTATTACCTTTGCTGTTGTTTAGATGTTTCAGTCATTCCAGCTCTTTGTGAGTCCATGGGGGTTGGGGGGGAGGGGAGGGGTGTTGGCAAAGATACTAGAGTGATTTGCCTTTTCCTTCTCCAGCTCATTTTAGAGATCAGGAAACTGAGTCCAAAAGTGTTGGGTCACACAGCTAGTAAATATCTGAGGTCACATTTGAATTCAGAACCTTCTGACTCCAGGACAGGTGTTCTATCTACTGTGCCCCCTAGCTGCCCCTATAAATAATAAGCTACCTTTGTGACCCTGGCCAACTCACTTAACCTCCCTAGATCTATTTCTGATCTGAAATATGAGAATTCTATGTTACTCCTCTCTTCAAGAATTTTCAATTAGTCTCCACTTCACGTATAAAAATGTAGACTCCTCTCTATCATTTAAAACCTGTCACAATCTAGCCCCAGTCTCTCTTTTCCAGACTGACTACACATTCCTCCCATTCATCCACTCTGTGCCTAGTTACCTATTGCCTGTATACATTTCATCTTGCCTGGGAAGCTGTACCACCTCACCTCCATCTCTTGGAAACAGCAGCTTTCACCAAAGTTCAGTTCAAATGCAAATTCCTTCCAAGAGACCATTGTGATTCTCACTGTTGTCAGTGCATCACACCCACATCACTTATCTGTGAAAACAATTGTATTTTCACCATCACCACCCCCACCAGGTAAAATGTAAATGCTCTGGGGGCAAGAATTGTATCACCTCTGATCTGTATCCAGTGACTACCACAGTGCTTGGCACATAGTGGTAGACGCTTAACAAATACTTATTAATTGATAGATAACAATCAGCATTTCTATAAGCTGGCAAAGTTTTATTTACATGTAAAGTGCATGATCTCATTTGAGATTTAAAAAGTACTGTTATAATGTAAAGGCATTCTATTAATAATAAACACTCAAACTTTTCGATGGATCCTTTCTAGAAGTATCTGCATTAGGTTTCTCTGTTGTTCAGATTTGTTTTTATGTAGGAACATCATTGTTGTTGTTTTTGCAAGTTTCCGGATCCTTATTTCTTTTATTTGCTCATTTTGTGCATTTTTTTTGAAGTCAACATAAATAAGAATAAAATAACTTCTTTAAGGGGAAACATTTCTCAGAAAGAAAGGAGGTCTGCTTAAAGCAACATAAAATGGTCCCGTAACAATAAGACTACACCTACAATAGAATAATATTTACATAGCAAGTTACTTTTAATTTTGAATAGCTCCAGAATGAGGCCTCCTCGCAACAAAATCTAGGCATTCAGACTGAGATTCATTATAAATTAGTGTAGTTTGCTTAGTTTCACATTTGTTATAATATTATATAACAGCCAAGATGAATTATAGAAAAATACAGTGGAAAGGAATAAAAAACTTCCAAAATGTAGTGTCTGCATTATATGGCATATTTAGAAATTAGTGTTTTCTATCTAGATAACAGTAAGTTTGGTTATTCACCAAAAACCATCTCTTATTCATTTACTCACAAGTATTAAATTTACTCAGAGCAAAATTTCTTTTCCAAAAAGTCTCAGCTAAATATTAGGCTAGGGGTTTTTGCGTTGGCATGGGTTGGAGAGATTGCATTGAAATGACATTATCATGTAGAACTAAATGTAACTGGGGCAATTGGGAGACTAAGTATAGTCAAGAGAAATCACTTTATAGTAAACGTGTGGAAGCATCTGTTAATGGACGATATTGGGTAATAGAATGGGAGATGACAAAGAGTTCACTGTGAATTGTAAGTTAACATGTGGCATGTGAAAATCTCAGTGTATTTAGAGACCTATCCAAGATGCCCAGAGGCAGGAGATGAAATATGTACAGGGTATAGGTAACTAAGCATAGAATGGATGAATGGAAGGAATGTGTAGTCAGCCTGGAAAAAGAGATTGGAGCCAGACTGTGAAGGGATTTAAATGATACAGAGGAGTCTACATTTTTTTCTACATGAAATAGAGACCCATTGAAACTTCTTGAAGAGGGGAATAACATACCAACTCCTTATTTTACATGACTGAAATGTCTACACAACAACAAAAGTAGAAAGTGGTAGGACTAGTATTCAAACCTAGCCTTAGAGTATCTACCATTTAAAACCTATTATTAATCACTGACATTGAAAATTGCCAGGCCTAGAGGCCTGTGTGGGCTACCCGAGTCTTCTTACCTCACCTCCGAGGTCTTCGGTTGGCCAAAACCGGATGCTCATATGAGAGAAAGAACGTTCCAGAGTCGAACAAGGGTTGAGCTTTATTTCAGGGTCTAGTTACAAGTGCAGGGGGGTCTTCCTTAGGAGGAAGAGGGGGAGATTTCCTAAGGAGGTTAGGATCTTAAGGGATTGGAAGTAGAAGTACAAGCGGGGAGAGAGGGGGAGGGGAGAGAGGAAAGAAGAAAGCGGAGCCTACTGTCCTCTTGGCTCCTCACGTGCTAAGAGAGCTTTCAGGCTTCCTCAATCCTACTTAACCTTCAGCCACACAGTTTGCATCTGAATACCGTGCTGTTAGATAACAATAGTGTGCCCAGATCCGGGACGACCTCGAGGGCAGGGAGACTCCACCCATCACTTATCTCCCGGGGAGAGGCGGAAATACCCAAGCTAGCCGAGCTAGCTCAGTCTGACCTTCTCAAATCCCCGCTATTCATGGAGGGCCTCGTAAGACTCTAAGATTTAGAAGTCCCACTTTTACCCGCCCGAGACCGTCCACACGGATTTGAACTTCCAATCCCAACAGAAAATAAGGTCAGCTTTCCCAATGGGCAAATGTTGGTGATCTTTGTCATTTGGACATCTTCTGGAATTGATTTCTTGCCAGCACTTAGCTTTGGATCATTTGCTCTTAATTTGGCTGCCTTGACTGCATCTTCTTCCTCCTCCTCACCATCATCATCTTATTATCAATAATAACAAGTATTTATTAATTGGTTACTATGTGATAGAGCAGAAAGACAAAGCAGAAGAGATTGAGAAGGAGCAATCAGGCAGGAGGAGAACCAGGAGAGTTCTCCACCAAACCTAGAAAAGACTATATCCAGAAAAGAGGATGATCTCAACGAGAAGGGATGCTGAGAGGTCAAGAAGTATGAGAATTGAGTAAAGGTCATTAAATGTGTCAATTCAGATGAAAGTGAAGAGGACAATTTCAGTTAAATGATGAGGTTAGGAAGCTGATTAGATTGTAGAAGGTTTAGATGTATGGGCAAAGAGAAATGGCAGTATCTAACATAGACAACTTTCTCAAATAGTTTAGCTGTAAAAGAGAGAAGAGATATAAGATGAAGCTACCTGGAATGGTCAGAACAAATTAGGATTTTTTTTTAAGGATAGGGAAGATATGGATGTATTTCTAGGCAGCAGGGCATAAGGAATGACTGAAGATTAGTGAGGGAGTAGGGATGATAGCAGGGACAGTATGCTAGAGAAGATAGGATAGAATGACAGCACAAGGTATTAGAATGAAATCTCCAGAAGAAAGGAAGATGGTTTGCCTTTCTTTGCATGCCCAGTGCTTTGCACAATAACTGGTACATAGTAAATGCTAATAAAAAATTGTTGGTTATGGATTGATTGTATTGTACCTCTCTTAGTCTTGTTAGAAAAGAACATGAAAATAGACTGGAGACGTGGAAATGGAAGCTACCAATAAAAACATAATTAAAGTTGATTTGAAGAAGTAAAGATGAGATCATGCCACCTTCATTCTCCCATCTCAGTTTTTGCCTCTACATACTCTTCTATGTACTATCTCTGACTGACTTTATTTCTAGGCAACAATTCTTCACAAGGGTCTTCTCCTGTACTGCAACTTCAAGAGATATTCATCTATCTCCAGTCCTATTCATTTTGCATTTTTGTTATCTGAATGATGTATAAAATTAAAGTAAAAGGGAGTAACTGGGCATTGCCCTACAAAATTTGATAATAGCTCTAATTTCAAAATAAACAAATTAGAAAAAATCCATTCTACCTAATATCATACTATTATACAAGGATAACTTATTGAATTGTGTATTTGGATTGTGTTAACTGTTCTTGTATATCAAACCCTTCTGACAAACAGTTCTAGCTATAATCCATTGCCAGCACCTCAAGTTCTGGGCTTATGGACGATATCAAATATTAGAGATAAGTACCAAGATTACTCACTCTCACTCCTTCCCTCCCCTCACTCTGAGTTTACTCTGGGAAATCTGAGTATAGTTCATATCTAGGTCTCTGTAGATATGAATTAAATGGTACCCAGATTATTTATAAAAACTTAAGGTGGCAAAATATATTGATAGCTGTCACTCTATCCCATAAAAAATTCAAATATAACACAAAGAACTTTCAATAACCTTCACCAAAAAAATACCATTCTCCTCCCTCATCAATGAATCTTGCCTTTTCCAGGCCCCCAGATTCATAGTGCCACTCCATAGTTTAGACTCCTCTCAGAAGTCAAATAAACTTGGGAGTGCTAGATAGGTAAGGGCCCAACTTTCTGGTGAGCTGGTGATCCTCTCTTTCATCCCAGATACACACATATATATACACATACATATATATACATACATATATATATATGTATATATAATATGTCATTTAGCTTTATAGTACGACACTAAAGCTTTGTACTCCCCTCAGATGGAATATCAACATTTGGTTCCTAGAGAGACCCTCCTTCACCTAAAACTTTCAGTGTCTATTTAAGCTACCGTAATAGCAGAAAGAAAAGTAGATATGTGTGTTCTGTGTTGTGATTCTAGTCTTTTCCTTGTCCTTCAATTATGAGAGAGCCACGTGTGCTATCTTTTCACCTCAAGAGGCTGACACCAATTAGGAACTCCCTCTCTCTCTCTCTCTCTCTCTCTCTCTCTCTCTCTCTCTCTCTCTCTCTCTCTCTCTCTCTGTAGAAGACTGGATTCTCAACCTCTCCAGCTTACAGTTGCTAGAGGAATAACTCCAACAGTAGCATTGCCTAGGAAATAGGGACTGAGGAATTCTTGCCTCTTGGCCATATTTTTCCTCTTCTCTTGGCCTAAAAGATTATACCATTGCCTTTTCAAGGCTGGAGCCTGGAACTTAGAGTCCATAAACTTTAATGAGCCACAAGAATGAGAACATGCATTTTCCACATGTCCCTATCCCAAGGCATCCATTATTGACTGCTAGAAAAAGGGGAACTTCTCTTTCCCTGGGGTTCAAGTCCATTATAAGTTCTGCTGCTCTCTTAGTATCTCACAGACAAAACAAAAGGTTCACTTCAGTCTGTTTGCTAGAGCCAGCACACAGAGATGGTTACCCTCACAAAAATCCAAGATGAATTATCTCAAGTTACAGAAGCCCATCCTCCATGAGTGCCAAGCAGCATATCCACATCTTTGATAAGAAAATACAATCAAATCCCAAAGTCTCACAAGTTGACCAGGAACTCCCCTAATTAACCCCCTACAAAATATGAAGACTTTCTTATTGCTCAGGCTGAAGTATAGTCTCCATTCTTTCTATTAGTTAAGTACTCTAAATGATTCCATTTTGTCTTTAAAGAATCACTGCACCTAATTTACTACCTAATTTACTGCCAGGGAATGAACGACTTATGTACCAGGGACAATCTAGCTTTCTAGGAATAATCTAATCCGCCAAGCACAGACCTTTAATGTGCAGTGGAGTAATTTAATGTGCAATAATATAAAACTTGAAAGTAACTTGAATATTTCTTTCACACACTCAGAATTATCCATCATCATTTGGATTCCAATTTAGATATTTACTGTCAGTGAAGTCATGTTTCCCTGAACCTAACAATTACATGTAGAAAAAAACCCAATATAAGAAAGCTTGTGAGAGTTAGAGTGACTAGAAAACCAGCTTAAAAGACCTGGGTTCAAATCCCACCTGTCAAATAAACTCACTGTGAGTCCCTGGGATAACTAACTACCTAGCTCTCTAAGACCCTGAGTTGTAAAGGTGATAACTTGCACTGGTAGAGGGAGTTTTCATATTCAGGGAGTTACCTAAGCCAATGAGATCACAAATTTAGACCCTAGTCCTATATAACCCTCTCTCTTCCACAACCCTAGAACCAAGAACGTGGTAGGCATTCAGTAAATGCCTGCTGAATTGGAATTCTGCCTTATGAAAATACATTGTTTTGATTATTTCAAAATACAAAAATTATTAATCTTCTAAATCATAGACCAGATTTTTTGCCATAACTTTACAGGTTTCCTGACCCCAGTGAATGTACTTCAATGACAGTTTTAATGATACAAAACAAAAAATACAATCTATCATTTTTTTCTAAATTAAAAAGGGAAGTTATTAAAAGCATAGGCATGAACCAGTTAGTCATATCATTTATAGTTGGAAGATATCTTAGAAATTACCTAAACTAACCCCCTCATTTTACACATGAGGAAAACAAAGATGAGAGGTGAAGTGATTTTGCTGTAAGTTATACAAGTAGTAACGGAGCTGAGATTTGAACTCAGGCCCTCTGCATCCGTATCCACTGCTCTTTACGTTCTTTTACACTGACACCTTGAAAAAAGTATCAAAACAAATCTAGAGAAATATAATTCACATTCAACAATTTACTTTATCTGTCTTTAGTATTCTGTTTAGCCTTTTAAGGATGATATGATCCATTTTGGCATGACATTACCATAGAGTTTTAAAAGGCTAACAGAACACAGCTTCTAGCAATCTTTGATAGAGAAGCAGCATCTGCTTTTTCAGTCTGGGCTAGTTTCCCTTTAAGGAGACATGGAAATCGTATTTGGTATGTGTTTGGTCCAGCAGATTTTGAGCTTGAACTATTGGGGTTGTTTCCTTGTCACCCGAGTCATAAAAAGCCCAGCCTATGAGGAATTGCAGCAGTTACTTAGAGCAATTCCTACTGTCTTTTTCACCCAGTGTTACTGCCCTAGCCAGCACTGACTTAAATTAGCAAATCATATCTTTTTAATGTAAATAAATTCATCTTTATTGAATTTTAAAGTACAGTGAGATCCAATCCCAAACCTGAATCCCTGCACTGCCCTGAGTTGTGGTCCTGCCGATCTCAGATGCTTTCAAGGATAGCCCCTCCTGTAGTCTGTCTTCTGAGTACTATCTTGATTAAGTTTAAAGAAACTGATCCATCTTGCCTCCATGCAGGCTCTCAGATCCAATCCAGCTCAAGACTCTGTCTAGCTGGGATTGTGTCTGGCCCGCTTATGACTACAAGTGTTACAAATGCTTAGGCTCCTTAAGAGGCAACCCAATTAGGCGAATCCTTAATAAACTTTGTTTGCTTTGGCTTTAAAAAAAAAAAAAAGGAAACTGATCATCCGACACTGGCTACTAGGTGTTTGGAAGGGGAAGCCTCAGTAATGAGTGCACAGAAACCATCTCCTAAGGCATGGAAGGAAGGCATTTGCGTCAGTGGAGGGAGTACCCACACCAATAAAACCCTAGACCTTTTGAAGCATTGATGTGACCTGTGAAAATGAATTGTATTTTTCTGGTGATTTTTGACTCATATGAGGGGGGGTGGGGGAATTAAGCATTTATATAATACCTACTGCATGCAAGGTGAGGTGCTGAGTGTTGTACAAATATCTCACAACAACCCTGTGATTTAGATGCTATAATTATCCTCATTTTAAAGTTGAGAAAACAGATAAACAGGGGTTAATTGACTTCCCTAGGGTCATACAGCTGGCAATTTCTGAAACTGGATTTGTATTCAGGTATTCCTGACTCTAGGTCCAGCACTCTGTCTACTGTACCACCTAACTTCCTATATACTTAACCATGTAAAACTCAGAAATAACTAGATAATTCTCTATTATGTATACACTTGTACACAGTGACATTTTCACATCCAAGTCATAATAGGTTTTTATTCTTAAAGTCATATAAAACCTCCATATAATATTTATTATTACTTTGCAAGTAGAATCTGCCTTTTCTTATTGAGCTCTTGAAGTGTCTCTATTTCTGTACATGAAACTTGGCTTCACAGGTCATTATTTCTCCAGCAGCCAAGCACAGAACTTTAATGTGCAGTGGTGTAACTTAATAGTCTCTCAATTTAAAATCACCACTATATTTCCCATAGACATACAAAGAACTCCCCTGGAAACCACTAGTCCTTTTGATGGAAAGCTGTTCAAGGGTGTCCCCCAAATAGAATACAGAAACACTGGGTTCTGTTCAGGCTGAAAGAAAATCAATTATCATAACAAGATTTCATGTTTGTGGTTTAAGAGGGGAAAAATAGTGTATATCAGATCCACACCTAACTTATTCCCTAATACTGAAGTAAGTTTAAAGAGGTGTATCACCTTTCATGCTACTGAGATTATAGTTTACTGCAATTTGGCTTCCCTTTGTAGAGAAAAGCACTGCCACATAAAATTCATCTAACTCAGGCTCATTGAGTTCAAGTCTTCCCATCTGAATCTGTATTGATTTAATATTAAAGGGGTTTTTTTATATGCAGTTGTATTACTTTAATTTTTCTTTTTTTCATTATATTTGAATTTATTTTAAACTTAGGTATAAAATAAAAAAACATTGTCATGTACACAGCAGAATATGAGAGGATTCAATATAAAGCAATACATTTCTTTTTCAAGAAAAACTGAATAATAAATACTACATATTATTTTCAAAGCTCTCTGTCTCTTGTTTCATTTTTGTGTTTTCTTTTGTCCTCTGTTATGCCCTTTTTATTTTATTTTTTTCCTTATTCCTCCCACTCCAAAAGGCTACAGTTAAGCAAGAGGATGTTATAGATATATATAGATGCATATTATCTATATATGCATGTGTATGTATATGTATGTATACAAACATATACATACATAACATCGATACCCATAAACATACCTACATACGCATGTACACTCAAACACATATATGTAAGACCATATTATACTTATTTCCACTTGTCATGTTCCTCCATAGGTGAATAGCCCCTTTGTAAGTCCAAGTCTCCCCATATTTTTCTAAATCCACCAGCTCATCATTTCCTTCACCATAACAATATTCCCACCCAATCACATTCTATCCAGGAGACTGTCTGTGAGAGTTTTTTCCCATTTTTTCTGCATTCCCTCTATGCTTGACTACATAGATTTTATTTATACGGTAAAATTTTAATTTAAAATAATCAAAACTATAAATTTTACACTTCAGTACTGCTCTCACCTTCTAATGTTGATTAAGATCTGATACTACTGAATCCAATTCCTTCACATCTTTTCCCACTGGTTTCCTTGAAGTTCCTGAACCTTTTCCAAATAAACCCCATTATAATTTTTTCTAACTCAGTAAGACTTTTTTTAGTAATTTAATTGGGATGCTATTACATAAATAGATTAGTTAGGTAAAATTGCCTTTTTTTAATTATATTAGCTTTATCGGCCCATGCACAATAAATATTACTTCAGTTATTTAGATCTAATTTTGTTGGTATAAATTGTACTTGTGCTTATATTTGTATAGTTCCTGTGTCTGTTTTGGCAGGTATACTCTCATCTTTTTATACTGTCTAATTATTTATATGGTCTGAAATTATGGATTAATATGGCTGGCACATAGTATAGTTTCCCTATTTTTCTCTTTTGATTAAATATGATTTTAGCTTTAACTTTGAGATTATGACTGCTGTCCCTGCTTTTTTATATAATAAATTCTACTCCTGACCTTTATTTTATGTTTGTGTGTATCTCTCATTTTTATAGCATTTCCTAAAAGCAACATATTTCTGAATTCAAATTTTCAATCTGCTATCAGTTTCCTCTTTATGGGTAAATTCATTCCATTCATATTTTAAACTATAATTACTTCTTGTACATTTTCCTCCTTCCTAATTTCCTCGGTATCCTTGTCACTCTATTTCTTTCCCTCCTCACTCCTCTATTTTATTTCTACTTGTTACCCTGCCCTCCTATTCCTTACTCTACCACTCACTCCAAGAATTCCTCCTTTATCCTCTCCTTCCACCCAATCCCCTTACCCTCTTATTTCATTCTGAATTTTATGAATGTATATGTGTGTGTGTTGTTCCTTCTTTAAACCATTCCCATTAATCTACATATCCTTTTATCTCCCCTTATCCTATTCCCTATTCTTCCCTTATCCTCTCCCCCTTCCCTGTCCCCTTGCCCTCTTATTTCTTTCTGAATTTATAAAATTTATGCCCTTCTAGATATATAGATACACACATACACACACACACACACACACACACACACACACATATATGTAGATAGATAGGGTTCCCTCTTTAACCCATTTCCAATGAGAGTAGGGTTCCAGAACTACCCACCCTCCTCGCCCCGCTTCCTCTGCATCTGTTCCTCCTCTTGCATCATATTGGTATGAGATAAATTACTCTTTCTACTACATCGTTTTGCTTCTTAGAATCACATCATATTCAACTCTACTCCACTCTTTCTTTTGAAATACCAAATTACTAATGACAAATCTTAGACACACAGTTTACCTTTACACATATAAACAGTAAATAATTTGTCTTTATTGAGCGCCTTATAATTAATCTTCGATTTTAATCTTATATTTCTTTTGGATATTGTATGTAAAATTTTCTATTTAGTTCTGGTCTTTTTGCAGTAACATCCTGAAAATCTGTCAATTCATTAAAAGTCCAGTTTTTGTTTTTCATTCAGGATTACACTTAACTTTCCCACAATCCCAATTCTTTTACTCTTCGATATATAATGTAATGCCCTAAGATCTGAAGTCTTTTAGTGTAGCTGCTGCTAGGGCTTATGTAATTCTAATTGTGACTCTATCATATTTGAACTCTTTTTTTTTCTTGTTGATCATAATATTTCCTCCTTAATCTGAGAGTTTTGGAATTTAACTAAGATATTCTTGTTGGCTTTCCTCTGAGGATCTCTTTCAGGTGATGATTGGTGGACTTTCTTTTATTTCTACTTTCCTCTCTTGTTCTAACACTTCAAGACAATTTTCTTTAATTATTTCTTGTATTATTGTATCAAATTTATTTTTTTGGTTATAGCTTTCAGATAATATGATTATTCTTATGTTTTCTCTTCTTGATCTGTTCTCCAGATCAGTTGTTTTCTTATAAGATTTTTCACATTTTCTTCTATTTTTTTCATTCTTTATATTTTGTTTTATTATGTTTCGATCTTTTATAATTTTACTGTCTTCCCTTTGCCCAATTCTAGTTTTCAAAGAGTCATTTTCTTCCTAGATCTCCTTTTCCAGTTGATTGACTTTCTTTTCATAATTTTTTTTCTTGGTTTATTCTTACCTTTTAAAAACTTTTCCTCTATCTTATTTGATTTTTGAAGGGTTTTTTTTTTTTGAGTTCTTCTATGAATTTTTTTTGGGCAGGTGACAATTTGACATCACTCTTTGGGGTAAGAGAGGCTTTTTTTCTGCTTCAGTATCCTCCTTTGAAGATGAACCCTGGCCGTCTCTATTCCCATAGTAACTATTTATGGTTGGGTTCTTTTTCCTTTCTCTGTTCATTTTTTAGCAGCTTATTATTATAATCCCCTCTAATCCTGAAATGTGGGGGATGGTGCCTCTGACCTCAGAGCCCTCGTACTGTTAATTTTTGAGCTTTGTCCTGGCTCCAACTTCTGCACCCCTTTCCCCCTCCAAGCTACAGCTAGGGCCCCAGGTAATATTCTGGAAATGCTCTTGCTCCCTGAGAACCCTACGGTGACTATGACCTTCAGTTCTCCGGTCCAGCCTGGAACTGAGACCAAGAACTCAGCTCTCCTGTAAATGCCTATAACCAGCAGTGTCCCTGCTCCACTTCTTCTGCACTCACCAGGCATATGCTGGTTCCTTCTTGTCCAGGACCACATCTCAGCAGCACAGCTGGGCCTGGCATCACTTATCAGCAGAGGCTCCCTCAATCTTCCTCCACTCAGACACCTGACTCCCCAGACTGTCCAGGAGCTGAAAATTCCTGTGGCTGAGGTCGAGGCTACCACTCAGTCTGGTTGCCACTTGCTGTTTCAGCAGAGCTAGACTAGAGGTGTTGACACTTCACTCAGGCCAAACCCCTGTCCTGGAATCTTTCTTTGGATTTTCTCTGGTTATCCCCCAAGGACCACTATTCTGCCGCAACGATTGTTTATCATTACTGCTGTTCGTTAACTCTGAGGTGCTATTTTGTCATGTTTATGGAGAAAATATGAAGAGCTTAGAATTTTCTGACCTACTTATCCATCCTCCCAGAATCCTCTCCCCGCAGTTTTATTACTTTTGCATACTTAAACAATGCCTAATTGAGTGCTTCCTTCAGTGAATAGAGAAGTGATTTGCAATACGGACTGGACTAAACTGTGCTAAATTCTGCTTACAGTGTACTTACTATAAATTGTGTGTTTTAAAAGTGCTAGTCTAAACTACCCATAAACAGCTCATATCCTTAAGGAGGTTGCATCGTCTCTATAATCTTCCCTACTCAATTGTCTTGCAAACACTTTTTTCGTAAGTAATATAAAGGCATATTGGCATAGCAAAAAAAAAGAAGAAAAATATTTCCTTAAGAATTTGCTTTATTTCCATCTTATAAGAATTAAGCTTTAAATTCAGCTTAACTTTTTTACTTATCAAATTGTTGCTTTTAGTACTTCTATCAAAAGCTTTTTATGCATCCTACAGTAATTCATGGAAGAATTATGAATGTGTTTAATATGAGAATTGTGCCATAGCATCCTAAAACCCTAAAAAAAAAGTAACTTTGAATTTCCAGTGTGGAAATGTGCTACCACAAAGTGATTTGAAACTGTTAATGAAGTAACTTTTTTAAACTTTAAAACTCATCCTCATCATCCTCATCATTACCACTGTAAACTTGTTCTCATCTTTTTTATCCAAGGACAAGTCCATTATCTTGCTAGTGTTCTTTTGTATTTAATGTACTGTGAACTATTTCACAGATAGATAAAACAACTGCTTTTTCTAATTAAATAAGAGTATTAGAATGTTAACTCACCTTCTAAGGAATCATGCAAACATCTTGGGATGACTTTGGTAGCATATAGGATAATATGAATGACATGCACTTCATCCTGTTATCTTAATTTCTCATTCTAGGGTTCTGTGTTTTAAATGCTTTTCATTACTTGTAGTTGAAAAATTATGAATATTCAGTATCATGAGATCTATTTAAAATATTGTACTTAAATTTTTGTGGATCACTGTAGTATATAAGTGATCATGAACAACAATTATGTCTATAATGAAGCTCTGCTTTCAGTACAATTAGTTGGGAATTTGGGGGATTTATATATGGGGATTTATCATGTTAGTTTATAAGAGAGTAAGTTTCTAGTGTCTAGTTCTGGCCATTTTTATGTAGAGCTTCTGTCTCCTTTCTCTCTCCACCACCGTACCAGCACCCCCTTGCACTGGGGAGGTCCTTGGGAATTTTAGAGGATCAGAGAATTTTGACTTTCTTTTGGCATTCTGATAGCATCTCTGCAACAGCAGTTCTGTTAGATTATTAGGGTAACTTGAAAATGAGCTTGGGGTACTTCCAGGGAAAGTAGCTGGGGTGGGTTGACTGTAGGAGTCAGTACTAATAAAGTTGTGCCAGCTTCTTCTGTGGTTTTAGTCATCTTAAGTATGATGTAGTGCAAAGAAGACCAGAATTACATTTAATAGAACTTGGTCTGAGTCCTAGCATGGTACTTATTAGCTATATGACCACAAAAAATAATTATTATTATCTCTGAGATTCAATTTGCTTATCTTTAAAACGAGGCTAACAATGTTTACAATAGATGGCTTAGGGTAGCAAATAGAAATCTGGCTTGGAGTAATAAAGATCTGTGTTCAAATCCTGCTGCTCACAGATACGAGCAGTGTAACATGGACAAGTCATTTCATCTTCCAGTGTCCCAAGGAACTCTCTCAAGACTCTAAGTTATAGATGACTGAGAACTGCATTAGTAGAATGTTACTATACAATAGTTTCCCACAATAATGAAAGCATTCCTTTTCCATAAAATGAGGGTAGTAATAGCCCTTATCTCTTAGATTTGATGTGCAGATCAGATGAGATAATAATTGTAAAGTTTAGCATAGTACCTGGCACATAGTAAGTACTCTATAAATGTTAGCTATTATTATAAAGACCCCAAAGAATAATTAATAATAATTGTAACATTTGTATCATCTAGATCACCAGTTGTTGTAGGTATAACACAATGTTATGCTAAACCAACCATAGCAATCCTTTGGACAAAGGTGTGAGTATCATTTCAGGATATGTTGCAGTTATGTCTTAGATGCATTCAAAGAAAAACACACCAAATGCCTATCCCTCAACCTGATATTAACTCATCGTCTTATTCATTTTACTTTTCACTGAATTCAAAGGACATTAAGGGATATATTCTAATATTACCTCACAAATTAATAAAAATGCTAAATATATCTCATTAATTAACTAACTCCAAGACCTCATCAGTAAAACTGGAGAAACTTCTTTTCTCATAAGTTTCTCTCCTCTCTCAATCCCAAACTCATAGGTTTAGAATTCATAGATTTGGAAATATATCCATGTTATTGACCATATACTTTAATAATCATAACACATAATACCAATTTCTGCAATAAACACACTGTGCAAGGCAGCAGGGCATAAAGGATAGCAAGTCAGCCTTAAAACCAAGAAGACCTGAGTTCAAGTTTCACTTCTAACACATTCTGCCCCTGTGACCCTGAGTATGTCACTTAACCTCTCAGTGCTATAAGAAACTCTAAGACTCTAAGTTGCAGAAAATGCTGACCTTCATTTGTAGAGGTATAGGGTTTCCCCATATCAGTGAAGTCACAGGTCTTTTATCAGTTGTGAGAGAGTTTACAACCTGAATCCCTTCTTCAATAACAAAAAGAAGTTGTTGATTCCATGTATCTTACCAATGGCTGAAGCTGCCAATTCTTCCACATCACTGGAACTCCAGCAATTCCGTTCTCTCAGAATGATAATTAAAATATCTCCCAAGCCTCCCAAGAGTGTCTTTTCCATTGAATAGCTTCCATAAAGAATTCTAAAACTCAGTCCTCTAAATGTCTCTCCAAATTTGCTCAAAGATGACTTAACCATCTAAGTCCCCAGATTCTTATTCTCTCTTGACAGTTAACCATCTATAATCTTTTACAGACTTTCTCCCTAACTGTTAATTCTCCAAGACTTTTCAGGAAAGTTCTCGTTATTCACTCTCAGTACTTCACACAGACTCCTCCAACAATGATAGTTGTGTCAGGACCTGATATTTTATTCCATCTCTCTCAAAAATACAGCAACAAAAACCATACTCTCTACAAGAGGTGCTATTTAATCTGAGACTACATAAGGAAAGTGCTTTATGAATTGTTTTGTGGTTGTTTTTGTTATAATTATCTTTTTAGATGCCTATCCTCCCCCATTCATTCTTATGATGTGTCATTATTTGAGACACATATTCTAGCCTTTTTGTTATTTTATTGATTTTCATTCATTTTTTCAATTTGCACCCCACCATTGTGCCTCATTGTAGTAGAGAGATAGTACTGGGTTTCTATTAGAGCACAACCTCTACTAGGAAAAAAAAAAAAAAGAATTGAAGTATGGGACTGGAGATGGACTCTTGCTGTCATCTGAGGACCAGCTTAGCTGAGGAAGGACAGGTGGTTGGCCTCAGAGTGATAAGGTTTTTTTTTTTTATCTTTTGAAGACAGTCTACTAAATAATAGAAGTACGATGATGTGAAAACTTACTGGGACGAAGTGTAAGAAACATATTCAATGATGCATGCAATAGACCTTGCAACTCTTTAAATCTCTAAAAGATTTTCTCAGTGTACCATATCCTCCTTTGGCTTTGGTCATTTGTTTAACATGATTCTTGACTCGCATTCTTTAATTTTTTATAGTGAAAACATACTTTTATCACATTAGACATTAAATATGCCTCTTATGAGCAGTCTATTTTTCCAAGTCTAGCCTTGCCCCGTAGGTTTTAATGAAGTTTAAATGAGAAAAGTTCCCAGGCCATCGAGGCATGTGAATTTCCATCTCATGTATAAATTTCTTAACTTTTCATAATATGTGTCATGGAGCAAAGTCATATGACAGTATAGCTTCTCCATTTGGAATCTTTTTTTATTTTCCAGAAAAATCCAGCATTTCTTCAAAACATGATTACATAAGTATATCAGTATACTTATCGGAGACTATTGTTCTCTCAATGACAAGATTTTCAGGCTTATTGTAAGTAAAAAATTCCTAAAGCATTGAGAGGGGAAGGATATTTTATCATCTGATAAAGATGCTCAAATCTTATAGACTAACCAGGACCTCTAACAAAAGTTTTTGTATAGCCTTGAATGAAAAAATGTGCTTCATTAATAAAAATTATCTTTGCCTAATCTTTCATATTGTAGTCTGTCTTTATCTTACCCATAATCAAAATTTTTCATAGCAATGGAATGTTTTCCATATTAAAAAACAGAAGAAACCACCAAAATGTGCATATGGCAAGACATCTAACATTTATCAGAGAAATAATTCAGGATGGGGAAACCGACTCTATCTACTTTCATCTGGTCAGGGTGAGGTATTATGAGTTAATCTGATTTCTATAGGAGCACACATGCAAAAACATTAATGTCACAAAATGAAGCCACATCAGAGTTCTTGTTTGTCCCAGGTAATTTTCATGGCATTGTCTTAGGCTCTACATAGTTAAAGGGAAAATCTATATAAAAAAAGGCACAGATGTTTTAAAAGTTGAAGTACTCAAGTAGCACTAAATTAGTTCAGAACATTTAGTTTTGGTTCTTTTTTTCCCCCAAAGTCTAGTAGTATCTATTAACTGCTAGAATGGCCAGAAATCTCTTTGTAATTATTGAAAATCAAACTAAATAGTCCTCTATTATCTCATATATTTTTAAAATATGTTCTATTTACAGGAATGCAAAGTACTGTAGACTATTCCGTTCTAAATATCAACTGCTGTTACTTAAGTCAGAAATATAGCTAATACTTCATATTCAGATTTTCTAATTAGTTGTTATGAATAAATATAATTCTGATTATCCATTTTTACACAAAAAATATTTGGGGTTATTTTGCAAATTAATTTTAATTGTATTAGCCCAATACTGTCCATATGAATTTTGCTATTTCCTAATGTTTAATTATATAGCATTATGTTTGATGTAATGTTTTGACCTAATTTGAGGTAGCTAATTTTCTTCACATATTTTTACCTTCACAACAACAAATCAGCCTAAGAATTTGTCCCCAAAAAAGGCAGAAAGATCAGTATAATCAATCATGGGTTGTTTCATGAATCACTATGGATGCCATGAAACAATTCATTATTATATTGATTTTTTTATGTTGGGCTGATTTGATTTCTTAATAAACTCTGGTTTTGCAGCAACTTCTCTTAAATGACTTTGACATGCCATTTAATCTCTGTGGGTCTCTGTTTCATCATCTTTATAGATGATATTTTATGATTTTATAATAAGTAGACTAGACTAGATGACCTCTGAGTTTAACTTCCCACTCTAAATTCCATGGACCATATAATACCATATCTATGTTAACAGATTTCAAAGAATTGGAATATAATAGAATTCATTTGAAATTATTTCGAGTAGAGCTTTGTCCTTTTTTTTAATTTTTGGGTGATTTAAAATGCTCTTCACATATTTGTAGTACCTCAGGATCATGATCATGAACAGGAATTATCACTGTAAGGTAAAATGTAGGATCGATTTGGACTTTACAACTGGAAACAAACTTAGGTCTTGGCCAGTAAACTAATGAGGTGAGGTGTGGAAGGGCATCATCCCTGCTTAACAGAAGCCCAGATAGGCCAAATTTTACTCTAGTTTTATCTAGTTTACTGAAGAAATTGAGTTTCATAGTGCTACTAGAAAAGATAGAACAATTATTTTGAAAGAGATCATTATAATAATCTATAAAATCATCTTCTAATGAAATTTTTACTTTGTAAGATAGTTATTTTATATACTGCTGATTTTAAACATGACCCAGTAGCTTTAGTGATTTTTTACTTGGTCTTTTTCCTAATGATAATAATGATGATGATAAAATTCTAAACATGTCTTGCTGTTGAAATATTATAATTATGACTGCTGAGCCAAATTCTCTGCATTGCCTGAGTCATGCACTCACTCACACTTTCTAGCGTCTTGAGCAGTATCCTGAACATACTTGGCATTTAGTGTTTAATTTATTCAGACATATCACATTACACTAAATGTTCTCCAAGGCCTCAGTGCATTACAGCACGCACTCTTGATCAACAAATCCGAGTTTAGGATTCCTTACAGACATTGGCTTGTATAAACACCTTACTCTACAATTAAAAAATACTTTACTATATCTAATGCAACCACATTTAGAGATTTTCTGCACAGTAAAAGAAGGATCTGTATATCATTAGGTGAAATACATAGGTAAAGCTTTTTTTTGCTAAGTAATATTCCTGACATATTCCAGAAGAGATTCCATCCTGCATAAGATAAGCTTTTACCAAGGCCTTGAAGGCCTAAGCTGCATGCCAAGGAAGCATCCCTCAAGCAAAACTAATAAAAAACAATGATGACAATAAAAATGGTAGGCAGAAATATTATCATACCTCCTCACCAATTAAATCACTAGGAGACTCAAAGGAGAGATAGAAAAAGTAGGAAGCAGAGATAGTACTCTAGCAGAAAGTACAAAAACAACTGGGATGGGCTAATTAGATTGTACTTTTTATCAGGGTCTATGAATTTGTCACCATAGGTCAGCGTGCAGTTACATAACTCTGAAAGACAAGCCCCCTGAGCCTCCTGGGAACTAACCCAGCGTATATCACGAGACCAAAAGCAGTCACATCTCACCCATACTAATCCAATACAGTTGGTCCCAAAGCACTTATAAAGCTCTCACCATATGAAAGGCACTGTGCCAGATGTTGAAAATACAAAGACAAAATAAAACATAGTTCCTACCCTGAGGCAACTTACAAGCAACTGGGAGGATGAAATGTGTAAACATATAAGTATATACATGTTTATTGGAGGATGGAGAGAGTACTAACAACCTGAAGGATCAGAAAGAGCCTGCTGTAGGTAATGGCACATAAATCTCATCTTGAAAGAAGTCAAGGAATCCAAAAGATGAAGGTGAGGAAACTGGGTGTTATAGATGTGAATAGGAACTAGAATGCAGGATTTGGGAAGCAGTAAGTTATTACTAGGACAGCCTGGTTGTAGAAAGTACATCTCTATGCATATCTGAAAAAAATGAAATTAAGGATAATAAATATGTTTTCTATTATTTACATGCTTAGAAGAATCAGTAGTCACTAAACATTTATGAACACGTACTATGTGCCAGGCAGTGTGCTAAGCAGTGGGCATACAAAAAGATGAGCAAGGCAGTCCTTGCCGTTGAGGAGCTCACAATGGTAAAGATCTTGAGAATAAGAAGTCTTGATCATGTTAGTGTCTTTACTCATCACTCAGCTGCTATGTACACTTGCAAAGAAAACCAAAACTAAGGCCCTACAGAGACTACGATCTGGCTGCCCCATTAATCACAAACATTTCTGAAATGTATAAAGGTAAGATACATAGGTTTGTAAGAAGTGTGATTTCTGTAAAGTTTAATGTTCATACTGGTATATTTGCATAATCTTTTCATCTTTATCTCCTCCTCTTTCTCTCTTCCCTCCTCTCTCTCACTCTCTTCTTCTCCCTTTCCCTTTCTGTCTCTGTCTCTGTGTGTGTGTGTGTATATATATATATATATACATATATACATACATACATACATATGTATATACATATACACACATATATGTATGTGTATATATATATATATACACAAACTATATACACATACATATATAATACATATCTATATATTTACATCTATATAGATATATTGCAAATTCCCAATATATTGGAGAATATATATTAATAGTGAAAAACATCATGTAGGTTATTTAATTCAGAAGTAACAGAATCAAAATAAAGGAGTTTAATTAATTTCACACTTCAGCTTCCTCTATATTACTTCTCCCAATATCATTTAACCCTGAGAAAAAATAGAATATGTCAAAGGGAGAGATGTTTTTTAATTGCAAATAGTAACACTTTAAAATTAAACATACTGTCTATAAGGTGCTCACCAACTTGTTTTTCCATTTGTCAACTAGATTATTAATATTAAGGTTTTAAAATTATATTACATAAATTTAATTATAAAATCATGATAACTGATATAAGAGAAGCATAGTTTAGTACCTAGATGGTAGGTTTGAAGTTAAAAAGAGGATATTTGTTCACTGTGGATATGTCTATACATTGCAACAGAAGTGAATGAAAAGTGAAAATTTCTCAGTCTTTTTATCTACATATTGCCAAGGGATCAATCCTTTTTACTGAAATTATCAAAATATTTAGTCATTCTAGTATCAAATAGATATAAACTCTCACTACTTTAGATTAATTATAAGCCCTAGAGAACTTTCATGGAATATGGAAATATGAAAAATAGAAATTTTATTGTTAGTGATGTCTTAAAAGTTTTCGCATTGTCAATTTGGATAATATTCTTGGCTGTTATTCAGATGGTTTCCACTGCTGACAGTTACATAATGAAAATGCTATTTACTACTTTAGAATGTGTAGATTACATTCCCACCACCTATAACATAAATGCAATATTCAAATTTTTCATATAACATTATAATGAAAATTGTAATCATGAAAAATAATCATCTCTCTAGATCTGACTAAATTTTTGATGTGTTTTTCTTGCCCTGCTGATTATAAATTAAACTACATCGTTATATCTTAACTTCATTTTTTTCCTCAGAAAAGGCACTTTTTATCACTTGATGAGTTCTTTTGCAAGCAAACCCATATTAAAACAATTAAACATGATTACATATATAATACTCTCAAGCTCTGTGGAAATTCAATTTTCTAAATAATGGGGACAATTATTCCCATGGTTATACTATATTTATTACATGAAGG
This sequence comes from Notamacropus eugenii, assembly GCF_028372415.1. Classification (NCBI taxonomy): domain Eukaryota; kingdom Metazoa; phylum Chordata; class Mammalia; order Diprotodontia; family Macropodidae; genus Notamacropus; species Notamacropus eugenii. Next base: position 91,380,853 of record NC_092877.1, read on the forward strand.
AATATTCACAGAAGGAATCTCCCCAGAAAATCAATTTAGATATACATTATGTAACACTAGCATAATTTTTATAACCTTATGCAGGGGCATTTTTCTATTATTGCTTTGTTCCCCAAGATGATTATTTTCTTTCAAAAAACTCAGTGTCTTTTTTTTGATTTGCCAACTTCTTTGACTATGTTGTCAGTATCACTAGAATGTCACCTTAATCAGAGCATTATGATTTTGAAACATTTATTTACATGTCGTTCTAAAAGGTTATGTGACTCATGCCCAGAAAGAAAATAAAATGAGATCAAGCAAAAAGGTTGGCTCTCCTGTATTTTGATAAGCACTTAATTCTCACTTTACCGAATTTTTGTGAGTTAAAAAAGTCTTATAACCAAAATGACAAGAATAAAAAAGGAAAATTACAGTTGTTGGAAGTGCTGTGGAAAAGCAGGCACGCTAGTAAATGCATTCTTGGCAGAACTATGGATTGGTTCAGCCATTCTGAAAAACAATTTGGAATTATGGCCCCAAAACTATTAAACCACATACACCCTTTGCTCCAACAATACTGCTAAGAGGGCCTATAGTCCAAAAAGATTTTTAAAAATTTTGTCCATAAGTATAGAAATGTTTATAGCAGCCCTTTTCTGATGTAGCAAAGAACTGGAAAGTAAGACAGTACCCATTAATTGAGAAATGACTGAACAAGTTTTGGTACAGAAATCTGATGGAAAATACTACCCAAAAATGTGTCATAGGAAATAATAAAAGAAAAGGATTTAGAAAAACCAGGGAAGACATATATGAAAAGAAGGAGAAGGGTCTCATTGGAGCATTTTTTTAAATCCACAGCAGAGAACTAAAGTTCAGAGGGAGATAAAAACAAGCAGGAGCACCTTGAAATGAATGTATTGAATTTAAATATACTTAAATGAATAAGCTATAGATAAAAAGATTCACAATTTATATACAGTCATCTTTTTCTGTTCTTTGTGGAAATGTTCATATTAATTGGGATTTGTAAAGTTCAGATAACAAAAAATGGTTTCTTTTTAAAAACAATCTTGTAATCAAAAACAGATCTATAGTCCAGCTATAACGTCTGTGTGCCTTAAGAACCCATACCTGACTTACATACTGTTTACAACATGGGAGGTAAAATTTTAGTGTGATAAAGGACCTAGAAAATGCTGTCTAATCCACATACCCCCCAATTTTAGGTAGAATGCCAATTAAACCATGAGAATTTATCATAGATGAGAATTTTTTCCATTTTTCAGCATCTTCAGACAAAAAGGCTCCACAGAATCCATCATTATCCCATTTATATAGAGAGATAGGGCCTAGACCTATAATTTCATTGACATAGGGAACTTCTTTATTAAAAAACTCCCTCAACTAATACAGATCAGCATCTTCTGTGCAATTTGAAGTCTTAGAGAATTGCATAAAACAAAAAGAGATTAAGTCACTTGCCTAGGGCCATACCACTAATATTGTGTCTGAGGCAGGACTTGAACCCAAATCTTCCTGGTTTCAAGGAGAGAGGGAGACAGACAGAGACAGAGACAAACATACACACACATACATTACACTTTATATAGTATTTAAATATAAATATATGTACATAATGTGCATGCATATTCTTGGATATAGGTTATAAAATTGTAGCCTCATTCAAAGTTAATTTGATTCCATTAACAGGACAGAACCGTTTTTCATTAAACCAGATCACAAGACTGGGCTTCTAAAGGCAGGGACTCATCAATCAATCAACATTTATTACATACCTATTATGTATCAGGCATTGAGCTACTTTTCCACATGCCAAAAGACTGATGCCCAGTTGCCTTCGGAGGAAGACCAGTTTGTCTTTTGAAACTCTCGTTCTTATTTTGATCTCATTAACAATTAAGAATTATCTATCCATCTTGCAAGAGTCCTTTATGTATATGTATACGTCTTTTATCTACTCTATTGCCTTCCCCACAGAACCTCTTCCAAACTGCTGCTTTTTTCTCAATGCCACCCCTACCAATGATCCCCATTCTTGGTAGGCAAAAGGAACACAATTTCTACTTTCTTGAGAGTGAGGTTATCCAACTAGAACTCTTTTAGCTCTTCCAAATCCACTCTTCAAAATGTCTTTGTCTTTTGCTATTTTTTTCCTCTTACAATTGCATCCCAGCAGAGAAGAAATGCTTTTCTTCTTTTTTAAGGCTAACTCCTCTTCCTATGCTCTTGATCCTGTCAATTCTCAATGTAGCATGCTGTAGTGCAAAGAACACTACATTTAGATTTGTAAGATCTGACTTTGAACGTTGGTTCTCCTGCTTTTCACCTGTGTTATCTTGGTGATATCATTTGGGTCCTCTTCGAAGACGAAGGACAACAACCAATCTTAGGTAAATCAAATGGGTTGTGCTAGTTTATTTCTAAGATACCTCACCATTCTATGAACCCTGCTCTGTAAGTCACAACTTGTCTTCTATATTTTCATTCTCTTCCACTTTCCTCCCTCCTATCTTCTCCTCCTTTCCTCTTTCCTTATTCCTATGTTGGTAAGATTTCTTCAGTTGTTCTATAATCTCATCAAGGTGGATTTTTCTTCTGTCACCTCCTTTTATAAGCCTCTGGAGGATTTGCCCAATATGCTAGAAGCCTTAATATGGTTTTTTAATATTTAATGGATACCAGTGGAACATTCAGGCTGTCCTTTTTTCACTTATTCTTGCTAAATGACCAACCCACCTCCTTTTCTTGTCACCCATGTCTTTGATGAGGTCCTTAATTCCATGTGTCTCGTATGAGTCATTGTTGCTCTCAATTGTTACCTGTCTTTTCCTTCCAAAGTCACAGAGTTATTTAGAGGACATCTGGACTTATATGAGGACTTTATTAAGCTTGGTTACTCTGGCTAAAAGTTATGGAGAATGTGCCATAGTGTAAGTCCTACTTCCCTCTAGTTGCAAGTTCTTGTGTTTAATAAGCTATAGGTAACCATTCCCATCCTCATGATAGTCACAAACATTACTCCTCCCTCATCATTTCTTCCATATATGCCACTCAAATATCAGTCCAGGATACCATATGATCTTTACTCTAGAGCCAAAAGGGACCTCAGAAGCTATGAAGCCCAATCCCAGTCCTTTTACAGATAAGGAAACCAAGGTCAAGGAGGTTAAATAACTTACTCAAGGTGATACAGGAGTATGCATCAAAGGTAGGATTTGAAACCAGTCTTATTGACTTCAGAGTGGGTGTTCTTTCCCCTGCATCTTCTACTGTTATCTGTTGCAATTTGCTTAGCCTTACATATGCCTAGCCCAAACTCAAGCTCTGTTGTCCTGGTAACCATCCTACTCGCCCTGTGAATAATTGCCTTGGTTCATTTGCAGTTCATCCTTGGTTCATTCTCTGGCTATCTAATTCAGGATTGAACTATTTCTGCCTTGTTGGAGTCATTCTTGTGGCTATCTCTTCCTGTAATGTCTTCCCTGCCGGTCAGTTAATCAACAAGCATTTATTAAATGTGGACTATGAGCCAAGCACTACTCCAAATACAAGGGATCCAAAGAAAGGCAAGGAGGGAGAAACAGTTCTTGCTCTCAAGGAGCTCACAGCATAATGGGGAGACAACATGAAATCAACTCTGTACAAACAAGAGACATGCATGATAAACTGGAGATAATCTCAGAGGGAAGGCACTAAGACTGAGGGAGATTTGAAAGGCTTCTTGCAGAAGGTGGGACTTCGGATAATACTTGAAGGTCATTGGCACAACTTATGTCACCTTCAGTGACTAAGGGCCCCAAACATTTTCTTCATTCCATCTACCTCTGAATCCTTGAGATAATCCTGAAGATAGCTATCTGCAGTAGCAGATTAGTATTATGAGGAGAGGAAACTTAGTTACTTAGGTTTTTCTTACCCCAGCTTTAGCCAGTTTTAATCTCCTTAACTACTGTTACCTTGATTGTTAATTTGTTTCAACCTACTTGAATCCACCATATGTCTTTCCACGACTCATTGGTCACCTTCAACAGTCACTTTTCTACATGGTATTCCATGATTTGTAAGCATGTAACAGCACTGGAAAAAAAAAAAAGATAGGATTCAGAAGATGAGTTTTTGTATCACTGAGAAGCTTGGGATCATTGACAGTCACTGACACATTTTCCCAAATTGGATCCAACTCAGTGTTGGACTTTTCAGTTCTGTACCCAGTTCATTGTCCATTTACAGTGCGTATTCAGGATCTATGTGTTGATGGACTAAATTAATTTGCTCAATTGCATGACTTAACTGGGAAATGTTTTGATATTCATTTTTTTCTACTTTGGATGACTAGGAGGCCCTATACCATCCCAAGGTGCAAAGGATACAATAATATCCCAAAACAGGAACATCTATAGAACTTCATCAATAGGTAATCCCTGTTCTCTTTGGACTCTATGCAAGATATCATCCATGGTCCTGGAAAAACTTTTGATGAGTATGTATCTCCCTGTGTTATTCCTTGCCTGAAATTGGTCTTTCCTATACTGAAAAACAACGTAATTTCTATTATCTTTTCTGTCATGGATGCATGTATATCTGGGACAGAAAATAAAGTTGAATAATTAGCTGGGCTCAGAGTCTGAGAAGAAGAGTGGCCTGGATTGCTTTCAGGAAGTTTTTATGACCCCAAATTTCCCATAACAGTAAAGGTCTATTTTTTTCAGTATAAACATTTTGCCAGTGTATTGTATGGCAGGGAGAATACCACTGCCTTTAAAAACCTAAGTCTGGGCAGGCCACAATATATAATCAGTGAGGATCTTCAAAGAACGGTGGCAGTAAAAGAAACCTTTTTGTATTTTAATCTGTTTCATATATTTCCCTGATCAAAAAAAATCATCACCTAATGATCAGCATTTATGGAACTTAGTTGGATCTTAGACAACAGTCTTGTGGGGCTTGCAACATATCCAACTTGATAGCTAGTTTTGCTCAGTATAGCCTTTGATAACTTAGGCCTCCTCCACACTAAAATGAGGCATCAGAGCATGACTTTTAATGATAACATTATATAGAGAGAGTCATCTGCCATTCAGTATGAATTTAGTAAGTTTGCTTTATTGAATTGTATGACATGACTAATATAATTTCCATTAACTTTTTGTAAATTTCATTTTAATTACATCATTTTAGTGCATTCCATGCAGATATTTACTCTTAGCATAATGGGTTTTTTAAGCGAAAATGTTCCATGAAAGCATTGAGCTTTGAATATTTTATTTGAAAGCAAATGCTAACAGTACTGTTATAACATTTAATGTTGACAGTTTGTCGGTAAGAGGGGAGTCCATCATTTAATGTACCAAGAGAGAATCTCAAAACTATTATCTGTTCATAGTATTAGAAGTTCATACTAATAACAATATATTATTCATAAGTACATTAAATTTTGTATATATCTTTATGTGAATGTTTTAATGCTTTTCTATTTCCCTTTATTTTAAGATTATAAATATTTTTAAGATAGCTTTATGTATTTTTAAGATGGCTTAAGCCAGGGTATTAGAACCAAGTAATAGGTCTGTGTATAAATGCCTGTACATATATATATGTATACATATGTATATGTATACATATATATATATGTAGGTGTATATATATATATATATATATATATAGGTATATATGTATACCTATAATATCAACAGTCAGTACATATGAAGTCTTTAAAGTCATGATGCTGGCAGTATTTTGTTTAGGTGACAGGGATTTATAATGCAATTGATCATGCAATTATGATGCCTAAAAGAAAAAGTTTGCCTTAGTCAGCATGTATTATAAAAATAAAGCCAAATCTTTGACTGTATCTTGCATATTCATGACTAATATATTTACTAATATATTTCAGTGCCCTGGATCTCTGTGTTGATCAATTTCACAACTTTAGACACATATATCCAGTAATATTCCAACATTTCATTCTCCTAAGATGAACAAGAACATAGTCATTTTCCCTCCATCCCCACTTCATGCTTGATGGAATAAAATGGATTCCTTAATCTACCCTCCTTCTCTCAAAAGCCCAAAGGAGCAATCACAGGAGGTTGACTTTTGGAGTATTTTGTTTAGTTCTGACCACAAATTTTAGAAGGATAGGATAGAATACATCCAGAGAACAGTGAACAAGATATTGAGGACTGGATTGATTGAAGTAAGAGGTGATGTTTAGCCTGGAGGACAAAAAATATATGGGGATGCATGATACCAGTCTTAAAGTATTTGAAGAGCTGTAACAGAAAAAAGCAATTATACTTGTTCAAATTAGCCCCTATTGAGAAGAACTAAGATCATTGGCTGCAAGTTAAAATAATACAGGTATAAGTATGTAAGGAAGAATTTCCCAATAGTCAAGGCTTTCCCTGAGTAGAATAGGCTGCTTCAACAGAGGTCTTCATGAAAAAACTAGGTGGCCATTTCTCAGAAATGTTGTAGATTCCTGTTCAGCATTGTCATTGATGTCCCTTGTAGCTCCCTTAGCTTGAAATTCTGTGGTAGGAAAACCGTACTTATAAAGACATGTATCCCATGGAAGATGCCCCTCTATCTCTCTTATATTCTATATACTTCAATATGCATTCTACTGCTGTACATTGGTGGTTCATTTTACAATCATCAGTAGCCCTATCCTAACCAGTTCCTGACTGTTTACTATTCCATTAAGTGAGGTTGTCCATAGATGTGTCTGTTTGCTCCAGTGGTTCCATGCACCAGAATATTGCTTCCTGTGTTGTTCTGACTCCTAAATTATACCCCTCTGTCTAGACTACTAATGACCTAGGCATATAATCAAATAACAATGATTTGAAGACTACGAAAGAAGCTATTAAATTCATTTTGTCAGTGGTTCTGCCCTTAATTCCATCTGGGGTGCCTGAAAAGATGCAAACATACTTATAGAAGATAGTACCACATATCCACATATAAGATGAACGGGGAATGTTACAAGGAAACAATTCTGCTGACCTCATCCATGTACAAAGAGTTAAGATACTAAGTCATACCCACATAATTCAAAAAATGGATTTAATAAAACTTTTCTTAAATATACATATATACACATTTTTGCATATATGTAGACATTCTCTCTACAACATATATGTAAAATATTTCTCAAGTATTTAGCTAACCCATGTACAATCAATTATCTTTGACTTTGTAGCCATGCTGTTCATAGTGATTTTTTTAACTAAATGAATTATTTGTACAACTGAACTGTTTTATTTGGTGTTCCTCACATATTGAAATATTATTTGTTAAACTTGGCAAAATAATAAATGGTACTTTTTTAACTTTTATTCAGTCTTTAAGAGTGATCTCTATAAGACCTTCTAAAATGCCTTTTTTGAAGTTTGTAGAATACCAGTGAATATAATTAAATGAGTGTTGGTGGTACGAACAAGCCCTAGAATATTCTGTCAACTTGTTAATCACCATCTATGATCTGGATGTCACATCCTGCTATTAACTCTCTTAGCTAAATAAGTAGAAGTATGTAAGGTATCTTACAATAACTAATTTTAGATTATAACTCTTTTACAGGATTTGTTAACATAACATTGATGTTGATTTATGACTACGTGCATGATTATGTACTCATCATGTGATCCATCTAGAATATGTGATGTAGGAATTATGTATGAAAATGAATATTGGATCTTATCCGTTGTGTGAAAACTTTTGCATATATTTTGAATGTACTCTGTGAATAACAAGTAAGAGTGTATTTAGTTTATCCTTTACTTTTCTCACCTCCTATTGGAAGCCATTTATGATCAGAAACCAAATACCAAGCACTTACTTAGCACAAAGACTCCAGATCAGTATGAGCCTGCAGAGTAGACCTTCATACCACAGATAGAAAAGACTGAGAATTCAGAAAAACATCCTGAGATCTCAGAGGACAACTATCACTCAATTTCTCCTTCCTCCTGTAAACTAATTCAAAGCAAAATTAAATAACTGATAGAAAGACACAGTCATATCTGGTTCTAAAATGATGCAGAAATTCTGGGCAAAGAGCAGTATGTAGTAGCAGTTAGAAATCAAAATGTTTGTATCCCTCCCACCACTCCTTCCTAAGGATATCTTCCTTAGGGAGGGAATAAAGGGGAACAGGGCACAGCAAAATTGGCCTGGTGTAAATGTGCATGTTTGCTTTTGGAAATATCCTCGTCTATCATTAAGAGCTGTCTTTTTTCTTGGAAATGTCTCTGATTCACCCTCTCCTGTCCAATGTCACCTCCCTCAGGCAACATCATCTCAAACTGAAATTAGTATACATTCTTCTCTTTTGTCCAGTCTCTCAATTCTACTTAACATTTATTAAGCACCAATGATGTGCAAAACATTGTGGTAGGAACTAGGGGTGATATGAAATTTAGATAAGATGCAAGCCCTTCCTTTGGGTCCTCTTCAATCCAAAAGATGGATTTAGCACAAAAACAACTTCTTAACTTCAAGTATCTAATGTCATCTGTCTGTATATTCCCACTATATAGAATGTAATGTGCTATTTCATTGCCCAACTATTTCCAGTAAACTGTATTTGATCTCAAGAACAAAGAAGCCAGGGTTAACTAGAGACATAAATGTAAGGATAGTCAGAGACCTCAGTCTCTACCTGGATGTTAGGTATTTTCCTAATTAGGGACTCAAAAGCAGCTGATAAGGCATAATGACTATAGTTCTAGACCTGGAATCAGGAAGATCCGAGTTCAAATCCTTCCTTAGCCACTTATTAGCTGAGTGACCCAGGGTAAGTCATTTACTCTGTTTGCCTCAGATTCCTCAACCATAAAGTCATCATAATAACACTTCCCAGAGTTGTTGTGACAATAAAATGAGATATTTTTATGTGCTTAGCACAGTGTTTGGCACATAGTAGGCACTTACTAAACATTTGTTCTTTCCCCTCCCTCAAAGCCACTATAAGTGAACTCAAAACTTTTCATTTAAAACAAATTTTTTGGAGAGACACTTTATCAGTGCAAGTAGAACTATAGAAATGGAGCATGCTATATGAATGCTACATATATATATATACATATATGCACACATATAACTGGTATTATTGATTGGAATACCTGTGTCATATTTTTTTGTCATATTTAGTTTTCAGATTCCCAACACTGCCTAGTACAATACTCTGCACACTGTGAAAGCTTAATAAATTCTGTTCACTGGACAAGAAGAACATAATATTTAGTACAGTAAATCCTGGATGAGAGTCATATGTAAGTAATGTCACACTAGTTGAGTGTGAAATGATAAATTATAAAATTATATTTTTTTGAATGAGTGGTACTGAGTTGACTCATACAAGTCTCAGTGGGAGATCCTTAAATGGAAATAAACATGAAAAAAAAAGCAGAATAAAGCATAAATTTTGCTACTCCTACAGCAATAACAACAGATCTAATTTGAAGAGTTATTTCCTTTTTTCCATCAAAATAAAAACTGAAACTTGAAGAATAATTGTGATGGTGCAGTATCTTCATTCAGGAAGATTAATTTCATAATGCAAATGAACTACTTCTGAAACGAAAGGCAATTTCATCTTGCTCTAGTAAAGTATGGAAAGGACTGTTTTGTCATTTTCTATTTTAAAAAAGCAGAGGAGTACCACTTTTATGACTTAATACTTCCCCCCATTTTTATGTTTGTGGAGGTTTGGGAACTACATATTTTAATGAAATCCTACTGAAACACTCAAATAGTATTTTGTTTAATGATAAGGGAAAAGATTAAAAAAATTTCTGTCTTGAAGAAATATTTTCTCTGTGGTTCCAAAAATGCATGTTTCTTTTCAGCATTGTGTTGATTGCACTGTTTTATGACTTCTAGTCACTCAACATGGCGAAAATAATGTTGGTGTTAAAATGATGGCTCTTCATGTCAAGAACCAGCTTGGGCTCATTAAAACGTTACACAATTTCCCCAATGTACTCCAGCCCACTTTCTTCCTCCTATTTAATCTATTGTCAGATCATCTGTTTTACTTTCATATATCCTGTGTCCTTCCCCTTATCTACCCACACAACCACCACTCTGGTCACATCTTGTCATTTTTGCCTTCTTCGCATCTCCTATAGAGCACCTCCTCTTTCTTCTCACCTGGCCATCACTCTGGCATGGGCCCTCATCACCTCTCACCTGGATTATTGCAGTAGCCTTCCAATTTTGGTATACCTGTCTTTAGTCTCTCCCCATTTCAGTCCATTCTCCTCTTAGACACAGAAGTGATCTTTGTAAAGTATAAATCTCTCCATTCTACTTAATAAATACCAGTGGCTCCCAGTCTCTTTCAGAATGAAATATAACAGCTTCTCTTTGGCACCCCTTCCTACCTTTTCAGTGTTCTTACAATTTACTCGCCTGCATGTACTCCAACTACACTAGCTTTCTTGCTGCTCCACACACACAACATTCCATCTCTCACCTCCACACATTTGCACAGGCTGTCCTCTGTGCTCAGAAAGCTCTTCCTCCTCACATCTGATTCCTAGTTCCCCTGATTTTCTTTAAGACAGGAAGCCCTGCTTTGATTTCACTGTTTTGTTTTCAATTAAATTTTGTTGTTAATGTTATTTTTGAAACTCACTATTAATTCTAAAGTATTTTTACTTAGTTTAATTTTTAACTCAGTGATGATGGTACAATTATACAAAAAAACTTGATAAAATTTTCTAAATTAAGGCAATGGTACTGAGTATCTTTAATACAAAAGCAGGTATTTGGGAGAATGGAGAAAAATATATTGGAAAATACGTTTCAGGAGTAGGAAGCAAGAGAAATGATTTTAAACATATAAATTCTACACCTGTATAGACTCCCCTGATCATAGATAAAGAGCTGGATAAGACCTTAGAAAGATCAATTTCATCCACTTCATTTTACAAAGAAAGAAACTGAAGCCCAGAGAGGTTCTTTGACTTGCCTGTGGTCAAACATCTAGTAAGTATCTCAGGCAAGATTTGAGTTCTTCCTGACTCCACACCTGGCTCTCTGTACTGCACCATCTAACTGTCATATGTCAAGAAAAGTGTGAGCTTTGTACATGGCAAGTACTAAAATATCATCCCAAAAGTGAAATTGACCATATTTTTGCAAACAGTAAATGATTCATTACTGATATGAGATTCAATTCTTAATCAACTATGTATAATCATACCACCAAATCATTTGAGTAAAGATCAAAATTAATATAAAGCATGGAAAAGGAGTAAAAATAAGAGAGACATATGGCATACAGGTAAAACATATCCAGCCTGACCTATTTAAACAAATTGTTGGTGCAAGAAAAAAAAATGGGACATGGTAGGAGGAACAAATGTTGACACCAATTATAAATACTTCGCAAAGAAATTGAACCAATATGAATCAAAAGTCATGAGGAAAATGAAAAAACTTAGAAAGCACCTCATCCAGCAAATAATTTCCTTGTCAAAATGAATGATATGGCAGCTAAGGGAAGCAGTGATATAGAATTTGTAAAGCCTTGTGGTTAAAAAAAGTGGAAAATTATGGACAACATCAAGCTCATAAAACAGTGGAGAGAAAAATAAGATTTTTTTTACAAGCTTAACGAATTTCTAACTAAATGAAGTCATCCCAAGGATGTTTAAGGAGGACAACAAAGAAAGAAAAAATAGATACAACCCATAAAGATTTTTATAACAATTCTCTTTTTATAATCATGAACAGTGAGCCACCACTTTTGGACTTTTAGAGTCATAGTATTAGATGAGCTGATGAGGAAATGGAAATAGTATTTGAGAAAATATGGACTACATCAAATATGTACTTAGGAAGTTATGTTGAAGGTGAGACAGTTTTCAGGGAGTTGAAGGATTGCTTCTCCCTCTATCTGAAAGAAAGATGGATACCAAAGACAGGTCAAAATGATAGTCTTCATTAAAATGACTGAGAGAATATTCGTAACTACCTATCTACATGCTTACTTTCCCATTTCTATGCTTTTATGGTTATAATCAAACCATTCCTTAATGGCATCCTTGAGCAGCATATAAGAGGAGAACAGGCAGGGTTTGGCAAGTCATATTACTCGGAAGATATCATTTCACAATCACACAATTAACTGAAAGATAAAAACAGTTAAAGATCCCACTGTGCTTATTGATTGCTGAATATAAAAAAGCATTTGATTCAGTAGATAGTAAAGCAAAATGTAGCTTTAAAAGACTCTTCCAACAAAATACCCCCATGTGTCTCAAAATCATGCATGATTCCTAGAAGATTGCAAATGATAATTTTGTTCAACTCTCTGATTACTAATATCAGGCAAAAAATAAAACAATAAGACATAGTCACACCAAGGTGTTTGTTATTGTCGGAGAGGCGGCTCCAGCATAGATTCAAAACTGAAGGTGAATTCTCTGTAAATGTTGAGGATGTCCAAATGTGGGTTACTTTGTGCTGATTGTGTCCTGCCCCAGGGCCTCATAGTGTTCTAAAAAAGATTCCAAATCAATCAAAAGACTTAAGCCTGATAATCCACAGAGGAAAAACAAAGTAGATTAAGAATATCTATCATTCAGACTATGATGTGCAGTTAGATGGGCAACCTATAGAAATTATTCATAAGTGCATATATTTTGGACAGAGTTTGTGAATAGACAATGAACTGAGACCAAAATTTAACAGGAGTTGGAGAACATGCTGTATTATTTTTGGGAAATTATTTTCTTCTTTTGATGATCCAGAACTACTTTGCTGAAATGAATTCTGTTTTTAAAACCAATATTTTACTGGTGATATTATGTGGATATGAATTAAGCAATACTAATCTGAAAAAAATAAAATAGAGGGTCAGTCAGAGGGAAGGACAGAGGTACATGTTGTACCTTAGCAGGTCACAATACATTATAAGTAAGTGATCACATAGGAAAATATATGCAATATAGCATCAGAGAAGCATATGGCTGAGCAGAAAGATGGACCAGTTATGCAGAATGAGTAACAACTAATGGACAATGTGTATACTCCACTGATATCCGCACAATGTATAAAGAACTTGAGTAAGACTGTAATCACATTAGGTGGGGACCCTTTGGTGAATTTATGGAAAGATGTGGACAGGGGGCACACAAAATGATCAGGCATGAATAGTTTGTGATGTGTATCCAAATCTTTGGAGGAAGCATCCACATGGATGTGACCACACAGCTCCATTTAGGCTTTGGAGTATTGCTTAGACTTAGACTCTAAAAGCATAAATTTATCTCTATATTTAAGTAGATGCCATCTTCCAATTTATAAACAGATAGACTGACCATTTGTAAAGGGTTCAATTTCTACATATAGGTTAACTTACAGAGAAAGAAAAATTCTCTTTTATACCCTCTTGATTCACACCCTGATAGTTATGCAAATGTTATTTATTCATAATATTCAAGTAAGATCAAAACAGCCCTTGACAGCATTAGACTGGCTAAACCACTAATCTAACAAAATGTGGTATTTCTACAACACTCTGGAAGGAATTAAATAATATCCCAGTGTTTGGAAGGTTATAGGTCTTTTACCTATAAATCTAATTACCTATTTTGTATGTGTACGTATAATGTTATATTTATGCTTAATATGTATACATGTATATGTGTTATTGTACATAGAAAGAGATGAATAAATAGATGGAAAATATACATTTATCTCCTCCATTATCATAGAAGGCATCATGAGTAGGGATTGTTTTCTTCTTTGTACTTAACAGCGCCTGGCACATAGTAGACGTTTAACAAATATTTGATTGATTAATTGAGTTAAACTTTTATTAAAGCTATAATCAAGCTTTTATAATGTTGACTATATCCATGATGTTACTCTTCTGCCCCAAATCAGGTAATGGCTTCTTTTTTTTGCCATCTGAATAAATTCTAGCTTCTTTAATTTAGTTTCCAGGGCAATCTGACAACACCTTATCTTTCCAGCTTTATCTTACATTATTCCCATCCATACAGACCACTTCAGCCACCTTAGACTACTCATTGCCCTCCATATACATTTATTGTATTTGCTCATGCCATTTCCTGTACCAGAAATGCCCTCTCCCAACTTCTCACTTAGCTTGTTATAATTCTACCCATCCTTCAAAGATTATCTCAGATGTTACCTCCTTCACAAAGCCTTACTCAATTCTTTTTTTCCTTAGACCTTCCCTGGTATTTTGCTCTTAGGTGCTTCTCATAATTTTTGTATCACAGTTATTTATGTTCATATCATATTCCCTTTTGTATTATAAGTTCCGTTAGGGCAGGTGCCACATCTTTTGCTTCCTCTTCTTTATTTTCCCAGTGAATAGCTTGATTCTCCATGTATAGTAGAGAATTAATACCTGTTTATTAAATTGAATCAAATAATCATTGCTGTTAAGTAAGGTGGTATTGTTGATTTAAACTACTCCCTGAAAATAAATTAAGGTCTCTAGGTACCTCTTCTCGGTCAAAATGTGACTATTTAGAAACTTCTTCTTTCAGTAAACTGAGCATTAGTGTAGTATCTTCAAAAAATTTAAGTAGCTATCCAAAATGCCTAACTTTGGTAGGAACCTAAAGTAAATTTAGATAGATAAAGTGTTTATGTATAGGCACAAAATAATTAATGTTGTTCGGTGGCTTTCATCTCTTGGCTATTCTGCCCTCTCTGTCTCTCAAGCAAAAAATATGTCCTTTTTGATGGGTGGTGTTCAGCAAGTTAAAATTTCCTCTCCACAGTATACCAATTTTTAAAAAATCACCAGTCATCTGAATCTTCTGTCAGCATGAATCAGGTTTTTTTTTGTTTAATTAATCTAGCTTATCTGCCATCCATTCTAATTAATCCATTCTATCTTAATTACTTTTTCATTTCCAATGAAATGAGATAAGCAGATCATCTTGTATTAATATAAATAGAGGAAATCTGAGTTATTTTGTAATATAAGCAATAACAGAGCACGTTAGTCCGACAGAAGCATAAGCTTTCTATTGCGTTTTTACTGCCATAAAATACCCTAACAATATAAAGAGAAGACTCAGTTTATGTACTAATAATACCTCTAGCTATTAGTGTTCTCCCCCTCATATTTTCTTATATTTCCTTATTTGTTTACATATTTACCTCCCAGTAAATTACAAACTCTTTAAGGATAGGGAATGTTTTTCATTTTCATTTTGGCAATGCCTTTTCCCTTTTTTATTAATTTTTTTCATCAGCAAAATTCTGCCCTCTCTCTCTTCTACCCCTTCCCTAATAAAGAAAGAAAGAAAAACAAAAACCCAGCTAAAACATATAGTTTTTTTCATGTTGGTCATGTCCAAAAGAAATGTTTCATTCTGAATTCTATCACCACTTTATCAGAAAGCAGGTGCTATGTTTCATCATGAGAATTCTGTAATCATGATAGGTCAATACACCAATCAGAGTGCTTGTTTTGCAAAGTTTTGTCTTCATGGTACTGTTGTTTTTGCATAATTCTGGGATTGACAGACTAGACTACAGCCCATGTTTCTCTCCCACTTTATTTTAAAATGTAAAAAAATTCTTACCTCATTGCCATACAAAAGCAGGCAGCGAGTAGGAATTGGCCTGCAGGCCATAGTTTGTCACACTAAGTGGAAATTGTTCTTCTGGTTCTTTTCACATCACTCTTTGGTTCATACATGTCTTCCCTGGTTACTCTGAAAGTATCCCCTTCATAATTTCTTATAGCACAAAAGCATTTCATCACATTTATATGCCAAAACCTGTTCCATCATTCTCTGTATTGATGGGTACCTCATCAAGTTCCAATTCTTTGCCACGAGAAAAAAAGCTATGATAATTATTTTGCATATAGAATTTGTTTCTTCTCTCATTTGACCAGTTCAGGTAAGAGTACAGTTTATGTCATCTACTCCCCTATCTCTTCCTCCTTGTATGTATAGACTTCTATTTGAGCACCATAGTTATTAAAGATAATTTTCCCTAACCTTCCTCTCCTTTCCCCCATGTAATATACTTCTCTTCCCCTCCTTTTCCTTTCTTTTTTAAGATCATCAGAATCAGACCAGAACTACTTCCAGGATTTTCTCTAATTAGACTCCTATGACTCCCAAAGATCATATGGTTCAGATGGTACACATGTATCCTCCCATATTATAATGTAAACATGTTGTCCCTTTTTTACCCTTTATTAGTTTTCTCAAGTTTACCTCTTTTTATGATTCACTTGAGTCCTGTTTTTCACTTCAAAATTTTTCTACAGCTTTGGTCTTTTCATCAGGATTGCTTGAAAGCCCTCTATTTCATTAAAAATCCTCAAGAAGAACCAGGTGCATCAATTGACCAATTTTTTATTATAAATTTATTTTGAAATGAAAATGTTCGCTTATTTCTATTTTATTTGCCTTATGGGTAATATATACATACATGCATATGTATGTACATATGTACACACACATGCACATACACATGTTTCTCTAGTGACTTTAAGATTTGAGAGGGAGGAGATACATTTAACAAAGACCCTTCTTCAACTTGTTGCTATTATCTCTTCCATAAAGATGTTGAACCTCATTGACAAGAACTGTTTATGCCTTACCCAATATTAGTTAGTACAGGGTTGAAATAAGGCCATCAGTGTTTTTATATAGTTCAAGGAATATTGAATAATATTTTTATGTATACTAGTAAATTTGTTGGAAAAATAATTAAAATAACATTTTGCCCTACTGAATCAAAAATATATGTATAATCAAAGACAAGCTCAGTGGGATCTTGTATTCTCTACATTTTTTTCAAATAATTGTGTGATGGTAAAGATATTCCATTAGATGAGATCCAGTCCAGTCTTTTTTATTTATTTATTTATTTTTAGTTTACTGCATTCAGTTCTACAAGCTTTTGAGTTCCAAATTTTCCCCCTCCCCAAGATGGCATGTAATCTGATATATGAAATATGTATGTATGTATGTATATGTGTGTACATATATACATTCATGTTAAACATGTTTTCACATTAGTCATGTTGCAAAGAAGAATTAGAGCCAATGGAATGGGCTACAAAAAAGAAGAAACAAAACAAAAGAGAGAGAGCAAATGGTCTGCTTCCATCTGCATTCAGTCTCTGTAATTCTTTCTCTCGACATGGATAGCATTTTCCATGATGAGTCCTTTGTCTTACACCCTTGCATTTCTGAGAAGAGACAAGTCTATCAAAGTTAGTCATCGAACAAGGTGGCTGTAACTGTGTACAATGTTCTCCTGGTTCTGCTCCCCTCACTCAGCATCAGTTCATACAAGTCTTTCCAGGTTTTTCTGAAGTCTGCCTGCTCATCATTTCTTATAGCACAATAGTATTCCATTACATTCATAAACCCCAACTTGTTCAGT
Source organism: Notamacropus eugenii (assembly GCF_028372415.1). Lineage (NCBI taxonomy): Eukaryota > Metazoa > Chordata > Mammalia > Diprotodontia > Macropodidae > Notamacropus > Notamacropus eugenii. The sequence continues at coordinate 91,398,274 of NC_092877.1, forward strand.
CATTTCCCGGTTGATGGGCATCCCCTCAGTTTCAATTCTTTGCCACCACAAAAAAAAGCTGCTATAAATAGTTTTGTCCAGTACAGAATCTTAAGCTGAAGGGAGTTTCCATATAAACAAAGAGTTCTTGCAGAAGCTCTAGAGGAACATTTGCATGTTGCATTTTTACTAAGGCAGAGGTGTCAAACACATGGCCTATAGACTGCATTCACAGTAACACTCCCAGGGGCATCATGAATCAGATTAAAATGTAATTGTGAAATACATAAATAAATGAAAATAAAATGAAATATAGATAATATTGCATTTCAAAACTAAGTCAATATGTGACCCACAGAGATCTTTGTGTTCTGAGTAGTGGCCTCTGTTTCCATTTGGGTTTGATACCACTATATTAAGAAACCAATTCATAATAATTCTTTTAATATTATGTATGAAAGATATCCATGAAAATCTAACCAAAATACACTACTGACCTCTCTCCTAATAATTCCAGCTTCTATTTAAAAAGCAAACACAAGTATTGGCACTTTGAAATGAGTTAGAATTTAAAGAGAATGAGAAAAGAATTAAAATGGAAGATAAAAGAAGACTGGATTGCCTTAACAATTACTTTAATGTACTAAAACTTTTTAAAAACAAAGTCTGACCTTTCTGTCACTAGTATTCTGTACTACAAGTGGTAATGGTGTCTGCCTATGAGTCAGGAAACACTATTCTTTTCTGGAGAATCAAAATGAGTAGAACATCCTTTAACATTTTATCTATTAGGGAATGAGTCTTCTCAGGAGCTTGAATTTTTTCCTTATATATCTTAGATAGGAGCCCTTTCCACCAAAGAGTTTCCCCTTTATGTATTTCTCTCATTTTAACTGAATTGGTTTTGTTTGTGCAAAAACTTTTAAATTTTGTTTAATCAAAATTGTACAATTTTATCTTCTGTGATACACTTTCCTTTGGTCATGTACTCTTTTTCATCTATAATTGTGAAAGCCATTTTATTCTGTGCTCCTCTGATTTATTTAGGACATGAACCTTTATGTTATTAACCAAAAGTCATAACTCTATAAGACATCCATTTATTAAAAGAGAAAAGCACATGCATGTGGGAACTCCTTATACCAAGGAGCCCACAATACTGACATAGCCTTGGATATTTATGGGGTGTAGCAAAAAGGGAAGTTCTTATGGGAGGTACGGAGGATAATCCCCTCCAAATGGGAGTGGCACAGGAGGAGGAAGGGAGCATTAGCGGAAGAGGAGTGAAAAGGAACAAGAGGTCTTGAAAGCGTTGGACCATGGGGGAAGTATCTGAAAGGATTCCAGATGCACAAACAGTTGATTAGTCTAGGCAAACTGGCCAGAGCCAGGACTGTAGCTGACTCAGCTTCAAGGGCACTGAAAATTTAATAGAGTTCAGTTGCAAAAGATCACTTTTATGTTAGTGTAGGATTATAAATAGGAATAAGTAGCAGGAATCATTAATAAATAAGGAAATACAATTTAAAGCAATTCTCAGCTTACATATCACACCTACTACATTAGCAAACATGACAAAAAAGAAAAATTGTAATTGTTGAAGGGGCTGTGGTAGAACAGGGACATTGATGAACTGGTGCTAGGACTGAGAAATGGTACATCCATTCTGGAAAACAACTTGGAACTATGCCCAAAAGTCACTGAATTGTATATACCTTTTTACCCAGAGATACCACAAATAGGACTAAAACCTAAAAGGCTGAAGAAACAGAAAAGGCACCCATATGTATGAAAATACTTATAGCATGTCTTTTTGTTACAGCAAATAGCTGGAAACTTAGGTGGTGTAAATCAATTGGAGAATGACTGAACAAAGTATGGTATATGAATGTGATGAAATATTATTGTTCCACAAGAAAAGATTAAAGGGACAGTTTCAGAAAAACTGGGAAGATTTGTTTAAATGGATGTGACTGAAGCAAAATGAAGTGAGCAGGAGCAATTTAACACTTTAAATAATAATTTTTTAAAAAATAAAAAAAAATCATCTTTAAAAGACTTCTGAGCAGTGATCAGACATGATACCAAAGATCTTATGGTGAAGCATGCTGCCTCCCTTGCTAAAAGAGAGGTGTTGGGCTCACAATGCAGAATCAGGCATACATTTCTGGACACAACGACTATGGATTTTCTTCTTCTATGTATATTTGTTACAGGAGCAATTTTTTTCAATTTTTTGAGAGTCAGGATACGGGAGGGAGTTAGGCATAGGGAAACAAAAAAATAGAAAGAAATAATACACAGCTTTAGCTAGGTAAATGTAATTTTTGGATTTTAAAAAATGAATGTTACTTAGAGAACAATGGAGAAGCATTTGATGTATATGAACTGTGAAATAAAAATACAAGAAACTAAAGACAAATGTAAAAAGATGGACTGGTACCATGACAAAATTCTTTATTGGTATCCTTAACTTAAACAGAAAGAAAGGAGAGCCCCTAGCATTTTGGATAGATCCCTAACCTTACCTCATGAGAGGTCATCGACAAGAAATATACAATATAGGCAGGTATGGATCAGTTGTCAAGAACATCTATATTAATGAGATCCTAGATCTGTTTAATTAATTTATGATATAGCGTATCAACATAGGAATTTTAATTTTTTGCTTTTAAACTTGGTGCAATTTAGGTTGATAATGAATGGTTTTTCTTCATTGAAACAATTATTTCAATATCATGGCTATGAAAGAAGTATTTGCTAGAAATTTTAAAAGGCCCCTTCTTAGTTCTACATCCATATTCTATGATTCTGCCCTAAAAACTCTATGGAAAATAGCCATGCACAAACACATATGTATATACATACATACATATAAATACATGTTTATATGTATGCAAATATACATACTAATCTTCAAATGCAATGATCACATAAGCTTATATGCATGAATCTATATATACATATATATGTATTAGATAGATGGATGGATGGATGGATGATTATTTGGAGTTTATCTTGTTTGTTCTATAAAACAAAGGGTAATCTATAAACAATTTTATCTTCAAAACTTTAGCCTCCACAAAGCTGATATATCCATTATTATCATTCTTGTCATCTATTCATCTACCAAAAGTAACTAACAGTCACACCTATTAAAAATCATGTCCACAGAACACTTGTATTCTCAAGTAGACGTGAGTAAAACTCTGACATATCATCAGTGCCTGATAAGAACTACAACGGACCCTCAGATAAGCTCTCTGACTTTATGATGACAAAATTGCCATCAGCCCATTTCATTTTGGAACAGCTCTATGTAACAGTTCCTTATATTGAGCCAAAATTTACATCGCAATAATTTCTGCCCATTAGGTTCTCTTTCTTCCATCTAGAGTCTTGCATATTAAGTTTAATCCCTGTTTAACATTACAGCCTCTCAAGTTTTTGAAAACAATAAGATCCTGTTCACCCTAAACCTTCTCTAAGGTAAATATCTCAATCAGGCATCTACAGAAAGCCAATTTTTTTTTAGGTTTCCACATTTCACAAGCTATACTTGTGAATTGGTGCAACAAGTTCATATTTCTTTGCTTATATTATTTTATTATTCATTTTCCTCTCTCTTCCTGGAAATTAACATGTTAGAAAATGATTAAAATACTATTAAAAGTGTGTTGTTTCTTTCCTATGACAGATACAGGAGCAGAACGACAAGCTCTAAGAGAAAATGTGTATCCCAAGCTGAGGGAATTCTGCAGAGAAAACTATGGATTGGAATTTCAGGTAAATTTGCTTTTATCCCTATCTTCAACTATTCTAATATAAACTCTGGGTTTATATTTCTGATATCAAACTGAGAGTTACAAGGCAGTATAAAACATTTATTTCTTTAATATAACAAAAGTTGAAAACAAACAGCACTTCTGTGCGTGGAATTGTGAACTGATCCACCCATTCTGGAGAATAATTTGTAACTATGCCAAAAGGGCTATAAAACTGTGAATACCTTTTGACCCAGCACTACCACTATTAAGTCTGTATCCCAAAGTGATCCAAAAAGAGGGAAATGATCTATTTGTACAAAAATATTTATAGCAGCCTATTGTGGTAGCAAAGAATTAGAAACTGAGGGGATGCCCATCATTTGGAGAATGGCTGAACAAGTTGTGATATATGATTATAATGGAATATCACTGTGCTATAAGAAATAATAAGCAGGCTAATTTCATCAAAACCTAGAAAGAGTTATATGAGCTGATGCAAAGTAAAAAATGAACAGAACCAGGAGACTATTACACACAATAACAGCAATATTATATGATGATCAACTGTGAATGATTTAGCTTTTCTCACCAACATAATGCTTCAAGACAATTTCAAAGGACTCATAATGAAAGATGCTATCCACTTCCAGAGAAAGAACTGGTGAAGTCTAAAATGCAGGCTTAAAGCATACTATTTTGTACTTTCTGCATTTTTTCCATTATTTTTTTCCTTTGGGTCTTTGTCTTCTTTCCCAACATGATTAATATGGCAATATATTTTGCATGAGTGAATTGCTTACTGTCTGAGGGAGAAGGGAGGTGAGGGAGGTAGAGAGAAAATTTGGAACTGAAAATTTTTTTTAAATAAATGTTACAAATCGTCTTTACATGTAACTGGGGGAAAATAAAATTTTAGTTTTAAAAATCAGATCCTAAAAAGAAAATCTTTATGAGAAAATAATTAGTTCCTTAAACACAAATAGGTTCTATTTTGATATTTTATATCTCAGAACCTATGTATAGTGTCATTGTGTTCATTCTATTCTGCTTCATAAAGGACTGTACTTCACTTTTCACCATCTTAATCCACTGATTCAAACATTTCCACAAATTGCCTTGGTTTGTGTAAGCAAACAAAAGGAATCATTCAGTTTAGTCATCACCAAGCATTTATTAAGCCCTTACTTTGGAGCAGGCAAAGAAAGGCAGAAAGTTCCTACCTTCAAAATTCACATTCTAATCATAGAGACAGAATGTCAACAACTATTTCTGTAAAAGCAACATACAGGGTAGATTGGAAGTCCTCTCAGAAAAAAGACACTAACATTGAGTTGGACCAGGAGTGGCCTCTCATAGAAGGTGGGGATTCAGCAGAAATTTGAGGAAACCAGAGAAGTAAAGAGGTAGAGCATTCCAGGAATGGTTGCCAGAAAAGCTATGAAATAAGGAAATGGAATGTTTTGTGTGAGGAACAACAAGGAGACCAATGTCAATACACATGGAGGAAGTAAGGATAAAAATACTTTACCAATATAATCTCATTTGGTCCTTGCAACAACTTTGAAAGGCTTATGCTATTACTGTCCCCATTTTATAGTTGAGGAATCTGAGGCAGATGTAGTTTAAGTGACTTTCCCAGAATTATACAGCTAGTGTCTGAAGTCAAGTTTGAACTCAGGTCTTTCTCACTCTAAGCCCAGGGCACTCACTTTCTACTTTGCCCCCTCCGTGCCTCTGCGGGCAGGGAAGGAGAAAGATAGCAAGGGAAAAGGTTGTGAAGAGCTTTAAAAACCAAACAGAGGACTTTATATTTTATCCTAAAGGTAAGACAGAATCACTAGAGTTTCTTCAGTAAAAGGATAACATGGTCACATAGATATGTTAGGGAGATCATTATGGCAGCTGACTAGAGAATGGACTTAAATGGGAAGAGACTTGTGACAGTGAGACCAACCAATAATCTAAATTTAAGTTGATAAAGACCCAGACCAAGGTTAAGAAAAGAAGACATATATAAAAAATGTTTTAAAGGTCAGATGGACAAGCCTTGGCAACAGAATGGATATGGGAGTTGAGGTAGAGTAAGGAATCCAAAATGATTTGATTTGATCTTTGATCCAGGCAACTAGAAAAAAAATTGGTTTTCTTGACGGTAAGATACCATCTTCACACAAGGAAGTTTAGAAGAGAAGACAGTTTGGGAATAGGATGAATTGAGTTGTAAATATGTTGAGTTTAAGTCTTCTATGGGGAATTCAATTTAAGATGTCTAATAGGCTATTGGAGGTGTAAGACTGAAAGTTAAGAAAGGCATTTGGGTTACACAAATAGATCTGAGTATCATAGGCCAATTTCCTTAATGAATATTAATGCAAAAAAATTTAATAAAATATTAGCAAGGAGATCGCAGCAATATACTGTAAAAATCACACACTATTACCATATGAGATTTATACCAGAAATGCAGGGCTGGTTGAGTATTAGGAGAATTATAAGCATCATTAACCATGTCAATAGCAAAAACAACAAAAATCATATGATTATCTCAATAGATACAGAAAAATCCTTTAATAAAATATGATACTGATTCCTAAGAAAAACATTAGCAAGCCTAGGAATAGTTGGTCCTTTTATTAAAATAAGTACTATCTATCTAAAATCAAAAGCAAGTATTATTTGTAATGGGAATAAATTAGAAGCCTTCCCAGTAAGATCAGGGGTGAAGCAAGGATGTTCATTATCCCTCCTATTACTCGGTATTTACTAGAAATGCTAGCTATAGCAATAAGAGAAGAAAAAGAAATTAAAAGAATTAGATTAGCCAACAAGAAAATAAAACTTTAACTTTTTGGAGCTGATAGGATGGCATATTTATAGACCCCCTAGAGAGTCAACTAAAAAAACTAATTGAAACAATAATTTCAGTGAAGTTGCAAAATATAAAATAAACCCACATAAAATCATCAACACTTCTGTATCTTACAAACAAAACCTAGAAGGAAGCGATAGAAAGAGAAACACCACTTAAAATAACTGCAGACAATATAAAACATTCAGGGGTCTACCTGCCAAAACAAACTCAGGAACTCTTTTGAACACACACAAAAAAAAAAACATTTTTTACACAAATAAAGACAAATCTAAACAACTGGAAAGGTATTAATTATTCATGAGTAGGCTGAGATAATGAAAATAACAATTCTGCCTAGGTTAATTTACTTATTCAGTGCAATGCCAATCAAACTATCAAATAATTATATTTGTCGATCTAGAAAAGCTAATAACAGAATTCATCTGGAAGAACAAAAGATCAAAAATATCAAGGGAATCACGGAAAAAAAATGAGAAGGAAAGCAGCCTAGCAGTACCAGATTTCAAATTATATTACAGAGCAGTAATCATGAAAACAATCTGGTATGGGCTAAGAAATACAGTGGTGGGTCAGTGGACCTGATTAGGTAAATAATATACAGTAATAAAAATGACTATAGTAATCTAGTTTCTGATAAACCCCAAAATCTAAGCTTTGGGGGCAAGAACTCATTATTTGACAAAATTGCTAGGAAAAGATAAGATCAAAATGGGCAAATCATTTAGAGATAAAAGATGACATATATCATAAGCAAATTAGGGGAGCATGAAAAATTTTACCTGTCAGATCTATGGATAAGGAAATATTTTTTATAACCAAAAGAGATAGAATAAAGGGAATTAAAATGGATAACTTTGATTACATGAAATTTAAAAGATTTTGCACAAAACTAATGCAGCCAGAGTTAGAAAGAAAGCAGGTAACTGGAGGGGGAGGGCAATTACAGTAAGTTTTTTTTTTCTAGTGAAAGCCTCATTTCTCAAATACATAGGAAACTGGGTCAAATTTATAAAAATAAGAGCCATTCCTCAATTGACAAAGAGCTGTAGGATATGAACGAGCAGTTTACAGATGAAAAAAATCAAAGCTATCTGTATTCATTTGAAAAAAATGCTCCAAATCATTTTTTGTTAGAAAAATGTACATTAAAATACCGCTGAGATATGGCTTCAAACCTATCAGATTAGCTAACTTGAGAGAAATAATAAATTAACAAATTCTTGACGCAAAGTGGAAAAATGGGGACACTAATTCACTACTGCTGGAGTTGTGAGCTACTTGGTTGACAATGGTTGGACCATTCAGAATTGTGCCCAAATGGATATAAAATTGTGTATACCCTTTGATTCAGTAATATCATTGCCATATCTGTACCCCTAAAGATATCAAACAAAAAGGACCTATATGTACAAAATATCTATAGCAGCTCTTTTTGTGGTGGCAAAGAATTGGAAATGAGGGGATGTGCATCAATTGGTAAATGACTGAACGAACAGTGATATGTGATTGTGGTGGAATACAATTTTGCTATAGCAAATGATGAGAGTGATAGTTGCAGAAAATCTGATAACACTTATCTGAATTGATGCAAAGTAAAGTGAGCACAACCAGAAGAACATTGTACACCATAACAGCAATATTATAATGATGAACCAGCTGTGGAAAACTGAGTTCATCTCAGCAATACAATGCTTTTTTGCAACATGGCTAATATGGAAATATGTTCTGCATGATTTTCATGTATAATTGATATCATTGCTTACCTTCTCAATGTGTGGGGCAATTAAGAGATCAATGGTAACTCTGGAGAGACCTTCTTGTTGTTCAGTTGTTTCAGTCGTGTCCCACTCTTTGTGATCCCATTTCAGGTTTTCTTGGCAAAGATGTTGAAGTATTTTACCACTTCCTTCTCTAACTCATTTTACAGATGAGGAAGAGAGGTAGACAGGGTTAACTGACTTGCCCAAGGCTACCCAGCTAGTAAGTGTCTGAGGCCAGATTTGAACTCACAAAGATGAGTCTTGCTGATTCCAAACCCAGTTTTGTATCCACTGCACCTCCTAGCTGCCCTTGGAGAGAGAAGTTTCAGGGGCAGGGAAAGCTACGTATAAAATAATTGCTTTGCTCTCTCCAGAAATGTCTTGCTCCTAAAATTAAAGACCATTTAGAATAAAATACTTTCTGGCCTAGGTCCGCATTCAGCATATTCCACTTTCATTTTTTTTTCCTTTTATGGAATCCTCTTTCTGTATCATCCAGATTCCTAATATATGAGTTTAACCAGAGCCACAGGGACCTTGGACAGCCTGTATTGAAGGGATTTGTTTAGATAGATGTGAAATCTAGTATGTCCCACTTCACATCTCAAAAGGAGATTACAGTTTCCATCATAGCAGAGAGTAGGTGGAGAGTGGAGGGCTGTGGCTGTTTCCAAGAGGGGTACTGGCAAGAGAAATCTATCCACTACTCATCACTTATAAGTAGGTTACAGGTATGGTGCTCTTTCAAGAATTCACTTTTCCCAGTCACTCCAAAGAGAAAGGTAAGAGCTAACTAGTTCTTGGCAAGCTTAGCTTCCTCTAAACATTTGGTACATACAAGACAATCATGGAAAGCAAGCAAAATTACTTACATAAGCAATCAATAAAACAGAAGATATACAGGTTAGAATAGATGATAGAATAAACAGGAGTAAATAGGCTCTTAGACTTGAGTGTAAGTTAAAAGCTCAGTTCAACCAAATAGAGAACAATCTTACCAAAGTGTCTGGGGCTAGAAGCACTGGAGATCAAAGGATGTGATAGGGGCCAAGGGATGCCTGCTAACCATTCAAAATTTCGCTTCCTTTCTCTTACCCATCTCTTTCTAAATTTGATTATCTCTTCCAAGTCCCCCTACACTTGAATCGCTCAAAAATGATCTCTGGACTGATCAGGATTCGTGTCTCCCTTCATACAGTCAACTCAGTGTCCCATGGCTATCCTTCAGTGAACCTTCCCCATCCCACCTACCCCCATGCCATCCCTCCATAGATAGGGGGTAGTGCACTAAAGTATTCAAGAAGTTTTAGCTATTTGTGTGAGAAAATCAGGATCTACCAAAGATGATTTATGAATGCCAGTGGTAAAACTCATGCATACATTAGCATTTGTATACACTATTCATTTTGAAGGCACTTTAATAGAAAAAAATTTGCTTGTAAACACTGAGCTGTTTGAAGGCTCACAAAATATTACCTTCAATTTATAAAGTAAATCACTCTTGCAACAGACAGAATTGTTAGGTCACAATTTTTCTCCCTGATTTACAGAGTAGGTCTCACTTTTTCAGTGCTATCTCAGATTCATACTTTATCAAAAATTGAACATGCCACAAAGATACATAGTGTGGGGAAAGAACAGGTAACACTATTTACAGAAGAAATTTTCATCCTTTATTTGTTTATACAACTTAAGGTAAACAACTTACCTTAGGGATTCATCATGACAGTTTATAATGTGACTGATAAAATCATTCTATAAAATGGCCAAAAATGGTATGCAATGTCACAGTACTGGGTCATCAAGAGAGCTATTGAATCATTAGTCATGCATCATCATAAATCATAAGCCTGAATTAAATTCATTATATGGTCAATAGTATAGGTTTCAAGAAAAAATATGGCTATAGAGATAACAAGGCCTCAGCTGTTGGAAAATATCAGACCTGGCTGATTTTTCCAAGTGTTGGATTCTCCTGTGGGACTCAGTTGCCATATGTGGAGATATCATCGAGTATATCAATCACACCTCTGATTTAGCGTTCTCTTGCAGTGTGTCAGTCAGGACAGTTTTGTCCTTGAACCAAAGTAAAGCTTCTGCAGACTTTATTGGAAATATTGATTAGTATTAGCTACAAGCAAAATTAGAATGTGTAAGCCTGAATTATGAAACTAGATGTTTAAATTTGACCTTGCGACATTTTATATGTAAATGTGGGGGATCGGGTGCTTTGTAGTAAAATTTCCATCAGAGATGACCTTAAACCAAGAAATTAGTATAAAAGCAGGTCTCTCTTAAAAATGGTTATACAAATTACAATTAATATTATAGTCTTTAGCACATAAATTATGTAGAGAATAGACCATATAAAAGGAAACCTAAATGCTTAAACAACAGAGCATATGTAACTTTCAGGAAGAAAAAAACTCTTTTCAATGGTACTTTTTTCATCTCTCACATATCTGAGCACCTGTTTGTGTGGGGTCTTCTTAAGGAATATATAAATATAATATTGTTACTACCCTCAAATAGTCTATAGAAATAAGACATACAAATGAGGGTGGAAATTTTGTCTCATTTATCTTTGTATTTCCCCTGGTAACTTAACAGTGCTTTGCCTATACTAACAGCTTGATAATTTTTTGATGAATGAATGCATAAATAAATAAACTGATAAATATAAAACCATTAGAAACCAGGACATGACAAAATATTCTCAAGTGTACAATCATGCACTGAAATCCTGCTCAAATGGGCCGTCATGACTTAGAGGTGACTTTGAGTTCTTGAAGCCTATGTCAGCCAAAGACAAACTCTAGCAGGTTCTATCCAGCTTGGAAGGCCTAACTTACAGTAGTGGCAAGGAGTTTTATGTGCCTTGTATAAGGATATATCCAACTAAATTTGGAGAGATTCATCACCAGGTTGGCCACATGCTGATAATTTTGTGGTCACCACAGCTCTTAAAATTATCTGCTACTAAATATGACACTAAGGGGTTGCATTGGTATTGGTGGTGAAAGACAAAAATAACAGCATGAGAAGTATAGGTAAGGTGGGAGTCATTTCTGAATACATGTGCTCTTTTTCTTAGGAATCTGCTATTACATGGAACAATGTAGTCTGTAGAAGACATGGGCTAGCATGTCCATAGAACTCCTTAAAACAAAAATGGCAGTTACTGGTCTAAATGCTGGCAGTGTTATTTAGTCTAAACTGAAAGGACTAAATGAATAAAAAGCATTGGGTCATGAATCTACCTTGGATGATTTTTAAATTGTGTGCATGGACTAGGTAAGCCAAAAACCTTGTCTAGTGAGAATATCCTATTTTGTCAGAGTGGCTTAACTCACTGCCAAATACAATTACAGCTGATATCACAAGGAAATGAATTTTAACAAACTTTTCATTAGATATTAGAGGACCCATGAACATTCTTTCCCCTTCAATTACCCTGTCATTATTGAAGGCATGTAGATATAATGGTTGGGATTTGGACTGAGGAAGGAGAGGCAAAGATTACATAACACACCACCTAGAAGTTTGAAAGTGAGGAGAGAAAATGGATGATAGTTTAAGAGGTAACAAGTTCAGAATAAGGTGATTGTTTTGTTTTATTGTTGTCATCTGGTTGGGGGGCGAGGAACTGAACGTGTGTGAGATGATGAGAAAAAGTCAGTTGCCAGAGGTGGAGAAGAGGAATATGGATCTCAGGTATAAATTAGCCTTGATAATTATAAGAATTACTTTGAGCTTGAAGGGAAATAAGAGTGGATATGCAATGGATATAAGTAGTTTAAAGGAATAGGGAAAGGAGCTTGAAGGATGCGACATCAGAGGACCTCCATCTTATTAATAAAGAAGTAAAGGGGACCATCTTCTGAGCGTGAGAGGTAAGATATTGAGTTGGAAGTCTGAGACTCAAAGATAAGTCTTGTATCAACTATGGTAAGGAGCATGCTAGAGAATCAGTGAGGTGAATAAGGACTGTTGTGTATCTCTGAGAGTCAATCTGAAGGTAAGTGGCATAAATATTTCATGCACCAAATCATCATGGTTTCATGAAATTCAGTCTTTGAGGTTAGATTTGAATTTTAGAGATAGAAATATCATTCAGAGTACAGTTTGGTAACGAAGGCAGATGAGCAAGCTGAAGAATATAAACATGAATTTCAACTACATAAAGTTCCCCACTCTTTCCCCTGAGTAGCTCAAAAACTTCAATAGCAAATAGCAAATATGTCAAAGCAAGCATATCACTGGAGTTTGTCAGGGAGCACTATATGCTACATCAACAATTCCCCTGAAAGTCAAGGTCTCCCCTATTTTCCGTTTTCCTAATGACACCCAGAGAGATAACAAGTATACTTATCCATGAATTAGCCCTGGTTGCTGTATTTAGGAAGCCTAGATTCCTAGCTCTCTGTCTTGACCAGGCGGTTCCATAGGTTAGTTGGAACATTTCCCATGACTAGTGGCTCTTAGTATCTGCCATGTAATTGAAAACTGCCTTCTCAATGAACCTAGGCCTTCAAATATCTAGTAGCCAGGTTTTTTTTTTCTTCCCAGCATACAGGGAAGGGAGTGACCAGTTCTTGAGTTCTGAGCCTTCTTTTAGAAGAGCCATTTCTTGTCTACTGTGTTTTCCAAAGAATGGAATTCTCTTGTGCTACCACTGATCTTTATATAGGCATAAAGTTGGAGAGACTGGAGAAGTTTGTGTATTGGTCCTTAACAGGCCAGACCACTGGGCATCAAAGAAATAGTTTCAAAGTTGCTTGCTTCTAAGATGATGTTTAACATCTGTGGTCCTGAAGGCCCACCTCCAACCACTACCACAGTGAAAATGTAGAATAACAGCAGTTTTCAAATGCTGGTTCTGAAAAACATTCAAAAAGTGGATTTCCAAAAACATTTTGAGCAGTGGGAGAATTTTTAGAATAAGTATACAGATTCTCATTATGACTACTTCGTAAGACAAAAACAACTTGAATATGTTTTCAATGTAAAAAAATTCAGTCATTATTGGAAGTATATTAAGAGACCGAACAATTGATAGAGGAGGGGAAGGAAAAGAGGAAGGAGAGAAATTTAGTTGGGAAAATACTTAAGTTTTAATTCACTGCAATTCCTTTTAAAGGAAATGATTGTATTGGATATTTATTCATTTTAACTGAATTAATTGTTTTTGCACATAATGAATGTTTACTTTCCTGTTTTCAAATCTTGGTATATGGATGAATGATGTGAGCTTTTTCAGATTAGTTCAGCAACATAATGACCATGCTATATCTGTTGCCCAGAGACTATAGTTCTTTTTCATACAAGTCAAGTGCCTTTAAGTAAAAAGGATACAAATCAAATTACTTTTTATGGATTTTTATACTTAGTGATGGAATAAGTATGGGCACATAAAACAGTGTCAACAACTTAGGATTTGAATAAGTGGCAAATTAGATTCTAGCTTTTGCACTGGACAGTCATTAAGCTAAAAGCTAAGCTTAATTTTTTTGAGTACTTAATAAATCTTGTCTTAGTAAGCAATTTAGAGTGAAAACAAGTTTTGCCAATTATTGATCATGCAGACATTTTACCATACATCAACTTGCATCAAATGATTTGTACATCACATACTTATTTGCTATTTGAAAATCTCAGATCCATTTTTATGCCTTAATATTTTCTCATTTTATATACAGAGAGAGACCAGTGAAAAGTGGGACATGTGCTAGGGAAAAGCAGAATACTTTAAAAGTCTGAATCAGCAGTAAAAACATGAATTCATGGACTCGGGTTATGGTTACCGAATCTTCAGAAAGAGTCAGGTCCAAGAAATATTTCAGAAGAAATTTATAGACACCACATTTAACACTAGTTATTCTATATGCTACAAATTAAAATTTAGTAAATTTACTATCTTGCTACATGTATTCAAATCATTCTATATTTTTTTAGTAAGAATACAAGGATAAGTTTTTTTAAAACCTCAAGGAGATTATGACATATAGGGGGAAATAAAATGTATACAAATAGCTGTAATAGAAAGGCAGTTTGTAATGAGTATTGTAAGAGAAGTACGGAGGCATGGGATTTCAGAGGACAGAACAACCACATCTAATTAAAGGAATCACAACGTTAGAGATAAAGCAGTGAAATTGAAGTGTGGAAATCTGGGTTCTAATAATTGTTCTGCCAACAATTTGATGTGTGACTTTGGCAAGTCTCTTCTCTTTGACCTCAGTTTTCTCATCTGCAAAATGAGGGAATTGAATTAGATGATCTTTAATTTCCTATCAGGAGTTTTACATAATTTATATCATTCATGTAATATATTATTTTGGTATCCTCACAGGTCCCAGTATAATATTGGACACTAAGCTATTAATAGGTAAATATGTTTATTGATATTAATAAATATTGACAAATCCTTGTAGAAAAAGAATAAAGAGAAGGAAAGTGAGATGATGCTAAGAAATATCCTCCAGGGGAACTTGATCATATTTCTTCTTTCTTTTAGTAACTTTAGCACTTTTTCTTTTAAAGCTCTTTTTCTTCATTACTGTGTCATAAAATATTAAATGTTATAAGAGTCTAGAACATGTATAAAATTTGACACTTTTCAAAGGCACTGGGATCTTTTTATTTTTTAAAAACCTTATTTAAATTACTCATAAGGAAGCCTACAAAAGTAACCAATCTGCTTCATCCAAAACTCCCTTTCTATACAAGTATCTATGAGAAAAGATTCAATTCAACAAAATAATTATTGCTTGCCTCCTCTGTTCATGGAAGGAAGAATGATATAATGAATAGAAAACTGACTATGGAATAAGGAAAATATAAGGAAATAAAAGAAAAATAAGGAAAAATATAAGGAAAAGAAAACCTGGTTCCAACTGGTGCCTCTGATACGTAATAGCTATCTAGCATTTATATCATATTTTAATGTTTTCAAAGTGCTTTACAAATATTCTCTCATTTGATCCTCACAACAGCCCTGAGAGGTAGATGCTATTATTATCCCCATTTTACAGATGAAGAATCCTAGGCATTCCTAGGAATACTGAGCATTGTCACACATTGTGACATAGCTGGTAAGTGTCTAAGGTCAAATTTGACCTTAACGTCTTTTTAACTCCAAGTCTAGTATTCTATCCATGGTACTAACTAGCTACCAACTAACTAATGATACAATGTAATGTATGATATGTGATACATACTTGCTCTGGGCAAATCACTTAACCTCCCAGTGCTCCAGGTAATTCTCTAATTCAAGGTATGCCATAGTTGTTGATCCACCTTAGGAGAACAAGTTTCCATCCAGGGAGTCCCTTTCACTAATGAAATCACAAAACTGCAGACTACACATTCTCTTTCATTTCTCAGTTGATTATCTCCAATTTATTTAATACACCTTATAAGTACATAATTGTTTCATGTTGTCTCCCCATTAGACTGTGAATCCATTGAGAAAAGGAACTGTCTTTTGTCTTTTCTTTGACTGGCACATAGTTGGAATTTAATGACTGCTCCTGGAATTCCAGAAAGCTACTGACAGTATGCTAGACCTTGGTGGTAGAAAGACCAAAAAAATGACATGTATTATTCTACCCTCAAAGATCTTAAAATCTACTAGGGTATAAGAAGTATGCAACAATATTACTATGTAGGAAATGTAGTTCACAGTGGCCAGAGATTCAAGAAAAAAGAAATCCAGTATATTGACATCAAGAACCATAGAGCAAGAAGAGCCATGTCTAGTGGAAGAGCAGCATATAAATCTGATCACCAAGAGGAGATATATAAAATACTTGTTCCTCATTCTATTCCATGCCATGTAAATAGCAGAATAGAAAAGAAAAATATGATATTAGAATGGGAAAATATAGTTGAAAAAAATTTACCTTATATAGGTACTGGAGAGGATTAAGACCATACTATTTCATATCGCACTTATCAACCATCACATCCATAAAACTCTTGAGACTTACTAATCTCCCCCTGTTCTCTTTGAAGTAGGTAGATGGCAAGTCCCATTATCTTCATTTTGCAAATGGAAATGATAATATGTACCTTTCATTGTTTTCCATTTGAAACCTACATTGATGAAAGCCGAGTTGCTTACAGTTGTAGGAGACATGAGGAAATCATCCCATTGATATAAAAAGCATGATGACTAATTTTTTTATACAAAAGAGGTATATATTTGAGTTCTATTTATATGATGCCTATAATTATGAAAATTCTACTCTCTAAAGTTAAAGTATACAGTGACCCTATATTTACTCACTTAATTGCTTTAAATGATGTGACAACCTCATTCTAACTGCGTTCAAACATTTTCTTGAAATCTTATTACCATTTTAAAATAATGGAAACTGGAGCTGTAAGTCCTCCTATATTTAACATTCATTTTCCTCTGTGCTTATTTCAATAGTATAATCAAGAGTGAATGGAGAAAAAATTACAGTGTTCACATCTGACTCTTCATCACATAAAAATGCATATCTTCAATGAATCTTTAAAAAACATCTTTTTTTCTTTCAAGGACAAAACCAGGAGAAAAATACACAGAAAAGCTAAAAACTTTGTTTCACTTGTTCTGTAAAAAAAAAAAGAACAAAACCAAAGGATAAATTAACATAATTTAATATATTTATTTTCAGGTCATAGATTTGTACTGGGGCCTAGATGAAGATGAATGGGACAGTCCTGAACTTCAAAAGACCCGTATGAAGCTTTTAGAAGATTGCTTGAAAACATCTGCAGGTCCATGTTTTGTTGTGGGTATAAAAATAATGCTTTATATTCTTAAAATACATGAATGTAGTCATTTCTGATATTTGCAATATTTGGAGGTATTTCTGGGGGAAAGTAACTACTTTTATTTCTGAAATGTCTTATTTCCTTCAGTGTGGGGAAGCGGGAGATATCCTTCAGGTTTCCATATGAAATATTGTAAATTGCACTTCATTGTCTCTAGAGATCGTTGATTCTCATTCATGTAGATATTCCCTACCTCAGTACAGATCACTACCCATTCATACCTTCTCATTCTATACGGTTTTTGTCCCTGTCTTCCCATAAATCCCCCATAGGTACATAACACACTAGAAGCCTTCCCCCTTGATCTTTTAATATTCAGCAATATCTGAGCAGTGATTCTTAACATTAAAATTTTTGAGAAACTACAGAAAGCTCATATTTATTAGAAGTTTCCACATACCTTCTGATCGATAAGAATTTCAGACTCAGATCCATACTGATTACATTACAACTGTACAGGGTCATTCTTCCTTCAGAAAGCCTTCCGTTATAATCATCACTTTGCCTCTGTGTTTTCGTGTTCTCAGTAGCTGAAACAACTCCAAAGTAAATTACTAATTACTCTCTCTGCCAAATTACTCTGTTCTGCCAATAGAGACAGGTATCATCTGGAAAAGTTCAATTGTTTCTACAGTGACTTTCAGTTGGATGTTCATTACATGACAGCAACAAGCATTTTGGAGTATACTAGTTTTAGTTCACCTTGATCTTACAAATGGTTTGTATTTTACTCTATATGAGTTGCATTGGCATGAAGAAGGCACTTTTTAGCAGACCAGTTTCTTAAAATCACCATAATAATAATAGCTATAATACTCTTAGATGGCAAGTTTATTTGGATTCCAAAGAGAAAATATTCTTTGCCATTTTTAGGTAAGTTTTTCCTTATAATATAGATTATTCATAGGCTAACATGTGTAGAGAATTTAGTTAATAGGAAATGTAAAGGAAGTATAATATCATACTACTCATAACCAAAATAATATTCACATAAGTACACCAACAAATGCAAAAAAGGTTTCAGGTAAGTGTGTGTGTATATTCCTGTGTGAATACATCCACAGATCTTTATAGATTAAATGTTTGATCTTTGCTAATCCTAGTAACCTAAACTGCATTGTCCTACTACTTTGATAGTGGGCACTATTTCATCTTTTTTTTGGTATCCCAGGCACTTCGAACAGTGCCTAGTACCTAATATGTGCTTGATAAATACTTGCTGATTCATTGAGGACAGGGAGCGAAAGGGGAAGATGCAATATTACATAATCTGATCAGTTGAGAGTGAATTTCTTACAAAATATGGCAAAATGCTATTTAAAAAACACTTGGATGAAGAATTTCATGATTGGGCAGTTCTCTGGGTATGATTTTAGTAAAGGCTAGTTGAAGGGTAGAATTACAAAGGTAGAGTAAAGACAGCATCTTTGCTTTAGCTCCTCAACAACCTCATCCACAAGAGATAAAGAAAGCCAAGAAAAAGTCACAATGAGTCATTTTCCAGTCCAGGGATAGAATTCTCTATCTTAGAAAGATCAAGTGATCTGTGTACACTGGGGCAAGGACTGACCAGGAGTGACAGTAGCAGGGGCATTGGCAAGGGAGCATTCTAGCATCCAGAAGCAATAAGGGAACTGAACACCAGATCAGGAAACACCTGGGCAGAAAGAAATTCCAGAGGCCCCTTGTGCTATCACTGAGAGCAGAAACAGGAGCCATCTGGTAGCTCTGTCTGTTGTCCATTGCCCAATCCTGAATCATGATTCCAGTGCCGAAAAGACTGGTCATGAGGAAACAGAGACTCTACTTGCATAAGAAACAAGGAACAAAGTCCAGAAACATAGCCATGTGGCTCTAAGCCCAGCAGCAGAGCAGAGATTCAGTTTTAACTTTTTATCCCTGCACATAAGTCTGAAATGGAATAACCCAGGATAGGAGACCAAAACCAAGTGGAAACTCTGAACCTTAAGAACCTTCCAGTGGGCTAACAGTGACTGAGTCCAGCAGCAGTCTGTGAAGACACAACCACACAAAAGCCAATAAACTCAAACTTGGTTTAAGAACTTACCGAATTCAGTGAACAAGTATCTCCCCAAATGACACACCTTTGAAAGTACCAAAAACTTATAGACCCCCAGACTGAGCTATAAAAGCAGCAGAGGGTCATAAAAAATGGAATCTTAACTTAGACATTCCCCTAAAAGTGAGCAGAGCTCAATACTAACATAAAGTCTAAAATCAAGATATAGACTGGAAAAATGAGCAGACAAAAAAGGAACCTGACCATAAAAAGCTACTCTGGTGACAGACAGTCTCAGGACACAAACACACAAGAAGACAGTGACTTGAAAACATCTACAAATAAAACCTTAAAGAAAATATAGTAAAGGCTAGTTTAAGTCTACTTGATAAATGTAGCACCATCTGAGAATCAATTGCCTCTATAGTCAAATACATAGTTGGTAAGAACAAAGATCAAAGTAAAAATGAACGAACAGGATTTTAAAAAAAATAATCCAAATGTCCTTATATGGACGCCCCCCTGAACTGTATAAACAGCGTCCTAAAAATCGTGTGAAATGAGCAAAAGGAATGATACAATTTTAATGTCATTAAAAGACTCAACCACTTCAACATTTATCAGTTGTCAGCTGAAGACACATAACAAAGGTAGCACCTGTTAACTGTACAAGAAAAATATTATAGAAAATGACAGATTAGGACTATTATCTTATAAAATAGTTTAAAGGAAAATAACATTTTTGATAGCTTGGCATAACATCCAGCTAAACAAAATCATTCCAGTAGCTTTTAGGTGAAATTGGAAAGAAAACAAAGAGATACAAAATGAAATCTATTGTGGCATTTTATTGTTTAATAATATATTATAACATTGTCACATAATCTCGAGTGACTCATGGTAATAGAACAGTCATGTTTAGAAAATACCACCTGAAAAAATCACTAGATTTAGTGTCAGAAAACCAGTCATGAACCTACCATTTACTAGCTATGACAGCCCTTCAAATTCTTGGAAATAATTATCATGCTCCCCTGAATCTTCTCTTCTCCAGACTATCATGAAATCATGTGATAGACTCTCTCGATCATCCTGGTTACCTGTCTGTAGACAGCATTCTGTCAGCGACCTGCCTAAAATGTGATGCCCAGGACTTAATGTGATACTCTGCATAATGGTCAGACAAGGGCAGAGCATAATGGGACAAGCACTGTCCTCATCCTGGGTATTATTTTTTTATGCTACCTGTTTTTAGGCTTTTTTCCTGCCTTATTATGTTGACTCATGGAATTTACTGCCCATTAAAACCCTCATATCTTTTTCAGATAAAAGAGATCACCCCCATCCCCAATACTGTACTTGTGAAGTTGGGTTTTTTTAATATTTTAAACCCAATTTTGTATTTGCTTCTACTAAATTTCATCCTCATGGATTCAGTCCAACACTCTAGCCTGTCAAGGTCTGCTAAAACAGTCATGTATCATATAGCTTGTAGCTTTATGTTATCTGCAAATTTCATAACCATAATATCTATGCTTTTAACTAAGACACTGATGAAAAAACACAAAACTGCACAGGACCAAGCATGGATCCCTAGTCCTTCATACTTTAGGTATCCCTCAGAGTTAATATAAAAGCCTTAAGGACTAATCTTTTGGTTTGGTCATTCAACTAGTTCCAAATATGCCTAATTGTATTATTATCTATAACATACCCGTCCATCTTGTCCATAAGATTAGATTGTCCATATTCACGAGGATAGTATGAAAGGCTCTGTAAAATGCTAAAAACTAAGTAATCTATATCTATACTATTCCATTGATCTAACAGTCTTGTAACATGTCAAAAAAAAAGATATATCCTGTTCTATGTCAACTAACTATCCTTTTAATAACATGTGAGAATTTTAATAGGAATCTAAGTCAATCTCAGTAGAACACAGTTTGCAGTCTACATTCCTTTCTCTGGTTTTGAAAATCAACAGATTTGCCCTTTGGTCATAGAACAATCATACTGACCTATGTATTATTCCTCATGCATAGTGCTCCATCTTGTATCCCCATGCCTTTATATTGACTGTCTCCCTTGACTGAAATGATCTCTCTCCTGAACTCCACCTCTCATAAATCCTGCTTTCCTTCAAAACTCAACTCAAGTACAACCTTATACATGATGCTTCTCCTGATCCCTCTAATCCTCCCCCAAAAAAACACCTTGTATTTATTTGACGTGTGTGGTAACACTTTTGGGATCTCTTTTCCAATCTACACTGAGACTAGTAAATCAGGTATTCAGAGTAAAAATAAGTACTTCACCCTTTAGAATTCTAGAGTTAACCCTGAGATGCTGAAGGATGTTTCTAATATGATAATAAAAATCCATCTAGTGTGGTCTCCCCAATATCAGTCACCAGCTAGCACCCCCAATATGAATCTTTCCTCAATATCAGCTAATCAATAGACATCAATTAGCATTTACAAAAGGATATTTACTGAGAAGATATAGCAAGAATCAAAGTGAAAAAAACTACCAAACTGAGAGCACACTCTCTTCCACCACTTCATTTTCTGGAGAATGGACTCAAACTAGACATGTTTGCTACTAAATATTCCTGCCAAGTAGTCCTGAAAATAAAATAAAATAAAATTGAATATTTTTAAAATAGCCAATAACAGTTCATTAAATGTCCCCTATAAATATTTGTGTTTTACAGGGGGAATTCTTGGAAAGGTAAACTTAAACCCAAAAGAAGACTCATTAGTAGTAGAAGTCTACATATCAAGGATAGGCAGATAGAGAAATATTTTTGCAGTAAGTAGATTTTTTTTGTACCCATCAAATTATATCACTGATATAATTATAAGCAATAATCTGCAGAGACTGTCTTATACATCTCATTGTATTCCCCAGTTCTTAGTTCAGTGTCTGGTATATAGTACGTGCTTAATAACTATTTATTGGCTGACTGGTTCTTCAGCACACAGCCTTAGGTCCGACCATCGTTGTATCCATACCTTCTACTTAAACCAGTATATTTATGTACTTCAGTGGATACATTGTACATCAAAGATTTGTGCTTATCTCAGAATGTCCTCAGTACTCATTCCCCTAAAAGCACAATCTACAAAAAAAATCACACACCAACACTCCCTCCACTTTAGTCTTGGCTTGTAGCTTTTTCAAGTTAATTTACTGTCAGTTCAGTAGCTACATTTGATGCCATTTTCATCCTCATTGAAGGTGTCTGACAACATTACTGAAGACACCATGCTAAAAAAAAAAAAAGCATGGAAGCAAGCACAGAGCCTTGCTTTGCCCCACTGGTGACTGGGAAAGCACAAAAGCATCATCCATTATCCAGAACTCATGTAAGCATGCCATCATGAAACTATGTGCACTCAATGCAGCCTCTGAAGCTGAGATACAACAAGGTATGGGTTGATGCTCTGCTGCTTGTGCTAATTTTGGCCTAACAATTAATAACACCAAGACAAGTGAGATTCCCCACCAGCCAGCACTACACCATCCATACATGGAACCACTGGTCAAAGCAAATGGAGAAATATTGAATGCTGTGGATAAGTTCACTTACCTTGGCAGTATACTTTCCAGGAATATACATATAGAGGATGAGGTTGATTCATAAATTGCCAGAGCTAGCTTAGTATTTGGAAGTTTCTGAAGGAAAGTATGAGAGAAAAGAAGTATTAGACTGCCTACCAAACTGAAGGTCTACAGAGCTGTTGTGGTAACCTCATTGTTATATGACTGTGAAACCTGAACAGTATACCAGCACCATGCCAGGAAATCAAATCACTTCCATTCAAATTATCTTAGGAAGATTCTGAAGATCACCTGACATAAGTTACTGGACACTGTAGTCCTTTCTTGAACTAAACTGCCAAGCATTCAAATTCTACTGCAGAGAGCTGACATCTCATAGGCTGGCCACATTGTTCAATTGCCAAACATATATTTGCCTTAAAGACTATTTTATGGAGAATTCACACAAGGTAAGCATTCACATGGAGGTCAAAAGAAATGATACAAGAATATTCTCAAGGTCTCTCTTAAGAATTTTGGAATTGATTGTGTGATGTGGTAGATATTGGCATGCCTGCATCAAAGAAGACACTGTGCTCTTTGAATGAAGCAGAATTGCAATAGCTCAAAAGAAACATGAGATGGATAAATTTAGAGACATCTCCGCTCCAAATGTTCACGTGGATGATTTGTGGTAGTATTGACCTGTGGTAGAGCCTTCCAAGCTCATGTTGGTCTGACCAGTCACAGTATACCTTGACTCCAACAAAGCTATTGATCCTCCTATAAAACAAAGGATGACAACCAACCAAGCTGAAAACAAGAGAGAATAATACAAAAGAGACAAAAATAGCAGCACTATGTGTTCACAAATACATGACAACAGGTAGAAGAGGAGCCTATCTAACTGTTACCAATAACAGCATTTCTTCTTACTCCTCATTTGAAAGTTCCTGGGGAAGAGAGAGAGATTTCATAGTTCATGCCCTTTGAATTCACAGTCACTTCCAGTTCAACAGCCAATGAAAAGATGTTTAATTATAACACAGTAGAATAGAGGCCACACTATATTGCATAAGAATAGTTTAAGGAAAGTAGAAGCTACTTAACTACTTGTGGGGTTGGGATGCTCTGTGAGGATTACTTTTAAGGTATAGATTGGACTAAGTCCTTTAAAGCCATGGTTTTTAATCTTTTTTCTTTCCCAGTAGTCAGATGAATGATATGAATCTCTTCTCAGAATAATATTTTTAATTTCATAAAAGAAACAAATTAAAATGTGTTGAATAAATAAAATGCATAGAATTACAAAGAAAATAAATTGTTTTTCCTATAACATTACATAAATCCACAAGATATAAATTTTTTTCTCATCCAAAGTCATGGACAATACAGGTCCTTGAACAGATGTGTACTACTGGTTAAGAACTCCAGTTTCAAGACCACTAAATCACTACTATCAATGTTATTATAGGACTCACTTAGCCCTAAGCTTTGTGTTCTAAATAAAGGATTTCTCTGGTGCAAGCTAATATATAATCTCAAATCTGAATCTTGTCATCATGGACTAACTCTGCAGTGCATATTTTCATATATTAGCATATATTTTCATATTTGCAACAAATTCTTCAAATTATAGTAGCTTGTGAAATACTCTGAAGAACATCTGAGAAAATGTATACCACTTTGCATCAGGGTTTTAGGATCCAAAGGGACCTTAGACATCAGTATTCTAATCATCTCTCTTCCCTTCCTGACAATTTATTTTAGCAGATTAAAAAAACTAGGACCTCAGATCATTATTTGATGTGCTCTATTTGGTAATAGAACTAATTGGAGGCAGAGATCAGAGCTAGACTCCAGATTATGAGTCCAGTGCTTTTTCCATTAACCAAATAGAATGGAAGTGTTTGCCATAGAATGACCATTATATTATGTTCCTTTTTGTTGATTCCTGAAGTACTGTCCAAGTACATGGAATAAAGTTCAATTATGACTCATCAATTTCACTTCATAACAGGAGGTAAATTGGTCAAGTCTTCATCAGCACTTTCATAACTGATCATGTAATCCTGTAACAAACAGAATATTAATGGTTTTCTCTGAGCAGTCACTATTCCTACAAGGATAGTAGAATTTAGTCCAAGCTTTTCATTTTTACATATGAGGATACTGAGGTCTAGAGGGCTTAGATAGCTTTCCTGTGATTATACAGACAGTTAGAATATATCTGGTATTTAAAATACAGGTCTTTGGATTCCAAGTACACTGCACTTTGCTGCTATGTCTCTGAATCCATGCCTAGTAATATGTTTGTAAAGTTGATGAATGTAGCGTAGCAGTACTTATTGTTGTTCCTTACATCTCTACATATCTGCCGCCACAGAAAAGTTCCTATCTATTGTGCTGAGCCATGGTCTGAAGTCTCCATGTGCTTCTGGAAATTCATCATTGGCCGTGTGCTCTGACAAGTTCAGGAAGCCTTTAACTAACTAGGATTTTGACATCAATGAGGAATGGCAAAATGTCTTCATAGTTCTAGGCATATTTTTCAATTTTTCAAATGATGAGGACACTGTTGAAGATATGCCATAGCTTGACATGTGTTCAATAAAATCTGAAGCAAAGGTCTAAGAAGATTGTCCAACCTGTTTAGAAATATCATCAGAAATGCCACAAGTCATTGGCTTCTACTAATAGTACTGTCTTCTATAAAAACTGAAAAACTGGGAGGACGGATCCAAGATGGCAGAGTGAAAGCAGGGACTTGCTAGAGTTCTCTCCCTAAACCCAGCCAAATACCTGTAAAAAATGACTCTAAACAAATTCTGGAGCTGCAGAACCCACAGAATGACAGAATGAAGCAAATCTCTAGCCCAAGACAGCCTAGAAGTTCATCAGGAAGCATGTATCGAGCAGGGTTGGGAGCAGAACACAGTCCAGCATGGGCTGCACCAGCACAGATAGGACATGAGCAGGCCTTGGAGAGATGGAATCACTGGCACCTGTGGCTGTTTCCAGATTTTACAACCCCAAAATATTGAGGACAAATTGGAAGGTCAATGGAAATAACCTGTGGGACCTATGGGAGAGAGTAGAGTGCTCCAGTCCTAGGCCCAGAGCAGCAGAAGGGGTGGAGGAACCCACAGTGGCAGCAGGAATAGATACAGCATCTGTTTCTGGAGCTCTAAGCCCACAGATTGTGGGGGATCTAGTGGTTGACAGTATACACACACACACACACACACACGCGCGCGCGCACACACACACACACACACACACATGCACATACACACACACACACCCAATGGAAGCAGAGAACTACCTTGGTAAAAAGATCAAAAGTCAAGTAAATGGCTGGGGAAATGAGCAAAACAAGAGGGGAAATGAGATTATAGAATCTTACTTTGGTGACAAGGAAGATCAAAATATATAACCAGAAGGAGACAACAAAGTCAAAACTCCTATATTCCGAGCCTCCACCTCCAAGAAAAATATGAGATGGTCTCAGACCATGGAAGAGCTCAAAAAGGATTTTGAAAATCAAGTGAGAGGAGTAGAGGAAAAATTAGGAAGAGAAATGAGAGTGATGCAAGAAAATTACGAAAAACTAGTTAACTGCTTACTAAGGAGATCCCAGAAATGCTGAAGAAAATAACACCTCAAAAAATAGACTAAACCAAATGGCAAAAAAAGATCCAAAAAACCAATGAGGATAAGAATGCCTTAAAAAGCAGAGTTGTCCAAAGGGGAAAAGAGGTTCAAAAGCTCACTGAAGAAAAGAATTCCTTAAAAATTAGAATAGAGCAGACTGAAGCTGATGACTTTATCAAAAATCAAGAAACTAGTTAAAAAACAAAAGAAAAAAAAATAGCAGACAATGTGAAATATCTCACTGGAAAAATAACTGACCTAGAAAATAGATCCAGGAGAGACAATTTAAAAGTTATTGGACTGCATTGATCAAAAAAAAGAGCCTAGACATTATCTTTCAAGAAATTATCAAGGAAAATTGCCCTGATATTCTAGAAGCAAAGGGTGTGTGTGTGTGTGTGTGTTCATCCTTCCTTGCTGAAGAAGACCATGCCATCAGAGAAATAATGATATGACTTGTACTTGAGTTTGTTTTGAGTGAGGGAAGGCTGTGCATGTCACCAGCCTCACTTCTCCTCCAGAGTCATCTGAATCCAGTGACCAGATATTCATCAGGATGACTGGAGATGACCCAGGATGAGGCAATTGGGGTGAAGTGACTTGCCCAAGGTCACACAGCTAGTTGAGTGTCAAGTGTCTGAGGTGAGATTTGAACTCAGTTCCTCCTGACTCCTGCACTGGTGCTGTATCCACTACACCACCTAGCTACCCCAGAAGCAAAAAGTAAAATAGATATTGAAAGAATCCACTGATCACCTCCAGAAGATGATCCCAAAAGGAAAACTCCTAGGAATATTGTAGCCAAATGCTAGAATTCTCAGGTCAAGGAGAAAATATTGCAAGCAGCCAGAAACAATTTGAGTATTGTGGAAATACAATCAGGATAACACAAGATCTAGAAGCTTCTACATTAAGGGATTGCAGGGCTTGGAATATGATATTCCTGAGGTCAAACGAGCTAGAATCACCTGCCCAGCAAAACTGAGTATAATACTTGAGGGGGAAAACGGTCATTCAATGAAATAGAGGACTTTCAAGCATTCTTGATGAAAAGACCAGAGCTGAATAGAAAATTTGACCATCAAATACAAGAATCAAGAGAGGCATAAAAAGGTAAACAGGAAAGAGAAATCATAAGGGACTTACCAAAGTTGAACTGTTTACATTCCTACATGGAAAGATAATATTTGTAACTCTTGAGACTTTTCTCAGTATTAGGATACTTGGAGGGATTTATACACACACACACACACACACACACATATACACACACACATATATATATGTAATACAGAGAGAAAGCATAGGGTGAGTTGAAAATGAAGGGATGATATCTAAAGGATAAAATTAAGGGGTAAGAGAGGAATATGTTGGGAGAAGGAGAAAGGGAGAAATAGAATCGGGTAAATTATCTCACATAAAAGAGGCAAGAAAAAGCTTTTTCAGAGGAGGGGAATGAGGTGGGAGGTGATAGGGAAAGAGTGAACCTCACTCTCATCAGATTTGGATTAAGGAGGGAATAACATGCCCACTCAAATCGGTATAAAAAATTTATCTTTCACTACAGGAAAGTGTGGGGAAGGGGATAAGTGGGGGTTGGGAGGAAGGATAGAAGGAAAGGCAAATGGAAGGAGGAGGTAATTAGAAGTAAACACTTTTGAGGAGGGACAGCATCAAAAGAGAGAATAGAATAAATGGGGATCAGGATAGGATGGAGGGAAATGTAGTTAGTTTTTCACAACATGACTATTATGGAAGTGTTTTGCATGACTACACATGTATAACCTATATCGAATTGCTTGCCTTCTCGTTGGGAGTAGGTGGGGAGGGAGAAAGGGGGAGAAATTGGAACTTAAAGTCTTAAAAATGAATGTTAAAAATAATACATATAGGCAATGGGGGATAGAAATCTATCTTGCCCCACAAGAAATAATACATATAGGCAATGGGGGATAGAAATCTATCTTGCCCCACAAGAAAATAGAGGAGAAAGGGATAAGAGAAGGGAGGAATATGAAAGAAGGGAGGGCAGATTGGGGAAGGGGTAATCAGAATGCACAGTCTTGGGGTGGGCAGAGTGGAGACATGGGGAGAAAATTTGTAATTCAAAATTATGTGAAAATGAAAACTAAAAATTAATATTTAAAAGTAGAAAAAAAGAAACTGAAAACTGGAGCAAGGAAGGACTATATATTCATGACTTCCCTGGGTCTCCCTGACCCATATCTGAGATACTGAAGACTATTCTAATCAGTTTCTAAAAGAATCATTTCTCCTCAAGATTTCCTTCTCTTCATTTTCATAATGAAGATGGAACCATTTTCACTCCTTAGCACCTGCATAAATCTGACCTATCAATTTGCATCACGTTACTTAATTTTTCATAATTATAAAAGAATAACATACATTACATCTCTGTGGAAAAGGTATTGTTTTAAACCTAGTCTTTTGAAAGAAAAAATATTCCCCTTTAGTTAATAAAATGTTGTTAGCATTTACTATATATGTATATATAGATATATACACATGATGTCTATCCCTCTCTATTGTTATTAATAACTTCTCAATATTTTTAGGGCTTCTATTTATTATTGCTTACTTCTTTTCTAGAAACTAGCATCATATCCCAGATATGGCGCTTCAGATAACCTAAGTACTTTGTCACGATAATGCAAATATATCTGCATTTTATCAAATATATCAAATTATTCTCTTGTCCTTAAATTAAAGTGAAAATTTTTACCCACTTCTGAGAGAGCAGACTGAACTATTAGGAAAGCCTTTGAATTGCAATGATTATGGAAATGGCCATTAATTAACCAAAAACTAAAATCCAGATGTAAAACCAGAAGAGGTCCTCATTAATAAACAGCAGGGAAGAAATGGTATCTTAATTGGCTTCAGGAACATCCCAATTAAAGTCTCAGGACATGAACATTTTGCTTAAATGTAGCAAATGTAGTAAATTTCAATGAACCTGAGAAGGAGCATAGGATTTAATGCTAAAAGGTAATTACTGAACTAGATGGCCTTTGAGGTCCCTTCTGAGTGACCCTGTGATTGTGTGGACCTTAGAGATTACACAGACCAGTCCCTTCATTTTGTAGATGAAGCAACTGGAAC
This sequence comes from Notamacropus eugenii, assembly GCF_028372415.1. Lineage (NCBI taxonomy): Eukaryota > Metazoa > Chordata > Mammalia > Diprotodontia > Macropodidae > Notamacropus > Notamacropus eugenii. The sequence continues at coordinate 91,427,818 of NC_092877.1, forward strand.
TTAGTGAGGTGAAGTGACTTTCCCCAGTTCATACAAGCAGCAAGTAGCAGAGCCAAGATTCATCCCCAAGAGGAAGCATGCGTATTGAAATATAATAAAAAACTTAGATGTTGTGCACGTTAACTCTGAAATATCTTTGAGCAATTCTCATTGTAAGTCTTACTAAATGTACTCTTTTTATTTGCCTTTGTTATAATTGTTTTCTGGAATAAATCAACCCCACAAATAAAAGATGTGGCACGTGATTTACAGCCTACCAGACTTTAACTCAGGGCCATGATTCATGCTTATTATGATAGAGGCATGATGGGTCCCACCCCACTCCATCCCCTCAAACTGAAACAGAGACAGACAGACAGAAAGAGGGAAAGAGATTGGAACCCAAAATTCACTAAATGGACTTTTTTGTCCTCCAAAATAAATTCTGCTGTTTAATGTTGCTCTGAAAACATTCATAAAACTCAGTAAAGTTTGATGTTGTTCTTTTTTTAAAACATTATTCTTATGTTTCTTTCTAGTTCTCCTCAAAAAGCAAACCAACCTCTTTTCTAAAACTGTAAGAAAAAGTTTTAAAATTTTCTCTGGTACAGGATAATGATTTCTGACCTTTATTCTAATTAAATCTGTCAAAGTATCTCAGAGACTGCAATGTGTAACCATTTTCCCTTTGATCATGTTATTTGTGTATCATCAATAATCATGGCTGACATGATTTAGTTCAAGTTTACTTGAGTGCAAGAAGTATGTCATAGACCTAATATTAGTCTTTGAAATCACAAATTGATCAGATAAACTTAGAAGCTTCTATTCAGTTTCCCTGGAGAAAATTTTATAACAGGTCTTCAGAAATATGTAAGAATCTTTATTCTTAGAGCCAATTCTGCATGTTAGTGCATTCAAAAGGTTTTCTGGCAAACAGGAATCAAATCTTAATTAAATTAAATCTTAAACAGGGTCATTTCTTGGCATTTAAAAACTTTACTTCCATAATGAGCCATAGTTATAGTTAGAGTAATCAAAACTTAGATCAAGAGCCATTTTTATATGAAGCCTTTTCTGATCCCCTCAGCAGTCAGAACCTATCCCCCCTCAAAAAAAATGTTTTTTTCATGTATTTTGTACATAATTTACATGTGCATGTTATCTTCTCCAATAGAATGTAAGCTTCTTGAGACCAGCAACTTACATTTTGGTGTTTGTGCCCCCAGAATTAAGCACAGTAGTCCCTTTTAATGCCTAGATGCTTCTTGACAGGTTGATTGAATCATGAGAGAAGGAAGAGAGGAAAACGTAAGAGGTTTAAAAGCCATTCATATTTCTGTTCCTTGAAATATGGCAACGCTGTAGAGTATATTAAAATATGCTAATGTGCAAACCTTTGCTAACATTTACATTTATGAGATTAAAATAGGTATGTCCTCATACTTTGCTTTCTAATAGTTTTTAATTTACATTTTATTTTAGTTTCTACTTTTATTATCTCTAATGCATCAGTTTTATTAAAGCTAAAGACACAATTCTTTATGATAATGTTCTTCCCCAAAATGAAGTTTTATCATGTTTATTTTTCTGTGTTTCTGAATATTTCTTGTCACCTGTTTCTTTTCTTTTGGATTTGATTTAATTTACATGGGATCTATTAATACCATGAGATGTAAGTCTTAAATTTGAGCAAGAGAGGCAGCTAGCAACACCCTTTTCCAGGTATTGAGAAAAGTAGAGCTTTTGCTTTCATCTTATATATTCTCTACAAAAATTAGAATCAGATATTCCCCACTACTGTAGACAGCCTGTGTAGCTTCAAGCGAAAGAACATGCATACAGAGTAAACGGACCTATAGGGAAAAGGGCATCAGCTTTGCTCCACTTCTCTGCTCCGTGCAAGTCCAGAATCCCAAACATATCTGAGATAAAGTTGGACTTCAGAGTACCATTTGGCAAGATGTCCATCTGGAAAAGAAAGTGATACTGTCTTTGTCCTTCCTTGCCTAGTGATGCGTAATGAATGTTTTTATCATGCCTCCTTTTAAAAGTATTCATTCCTCAAAATATGAAAGAAATTTGTGAAAATGTAATAAAAAGTTATTCTGCTTCCCTAGGATTCCTTGTGATAATGAACATCAGCATTTTAATTTACTATCTTCAATCTCTTTCTCCACCACATTTGCCTGTCATTCACAGGTAAAAGAAGAGTATCCATTAGGTGGCAGAGTAGATCATAGGCTCAATTTGAAAGATATGTTTGAATACTGCCTCAAGCCCAGGCACATACCCTGGCAAGACACTTAACCTCTGTCAACTTCAGTTTCCTCATCAGTAAAAGGAGGGGGTTGGATTCAGCAAATTTTGAGCTCCATTTCAAGCCCTCAGTCTATGATCCTATGAAACTACCATGTTTGATCTGACAAAGAATCTTAGTGGTAAGCTGTCAGGAACCTGCTACACTTGTTTAGGAGAATGTAGAAGCTACTTTCATGAGATGTACTATATGACATTCTAAATTCATCATTATGAATACAAGGGTCCTGAGATCAATCAAACACTTTAAAGGCCAGAAATAGTTAAATTAGACTGTATCTCTGACAAAATTTGTTCTTCATTTTAAAACTGTATGATAACTAATGAAAATTATGTGTATTGTAATTACCTTAATTTAAGGAAATTTAATCCATTCCAAGTATAATACTCTTGCACCTTTATTCCAAAGAGAAGTAAAACCAGTATCTATTTCTAATACTCATGTGGGAGCAATTGAGACTTTCAAAAGGAATCTGGTAATGCTCTCCAGGCACTTTGAAAATGTAGGCAGAAAACTGAAAGATTTTTTTCCAGATAGTCACCTCTCTTGTTCAATAGCCTCCCCAAAAAAGAAAGAACATAGGATATGAGTAGCAAAGAACTGGCTAAGAAGATGGTCAAAGAATGAGATATGAACTTCTGGACCATGGCATAAGTTGGAGGAATGATGAGCTTTTTGTCAACATTAATGTATGTTATGTAATGTAATGAAGGTTCCAATGAATGTGTTTGCTTTTCTGGACTTAATTTTGAGTAGTAAGGATGAAGTGATTGATAAAGAGGAAATGATGAAAACCTGATGAAGTGGCCACGTTAACTTAGTGTTAATGATAAATAATCAAATTTATTATTAAGAATAAGAATTAAGAACCTGTCTGCCAAGTGTTGTACAAGGCATATGAAGACAAAAAATGAAACAGCTCCTTCCCTCAATCAACTTGTATTCTTTTGGAGGGGGACATATATGCATATATAGATGAGACTTTGTTCAGTCATTTCAGTCAAGTCTAACTCTTCATGACCATATTTAGAGTTTTCGTGGCAGAAATACTGGAATACTTTGCCCTTTCATTCTCCAGCTCATTTTAGAGATGGGAAAACTGAGATAAACAGGGTTAAGTGACTCGAGCAGGGTGACACAACTAGTAACTGTCTGAGGATATTTTTTAACTCGGGAAGGTGAATCTTCTATATACAAAACATACAGAAAGACCTCTTGTAGAAAGTGGTATTTGATCTGAGTATTAAATAAACTAGGTGTTTTAAGAGATGGCTGTGAAGATGGTGGGGTGCCAGACATAGTCTAATGTGTCTAATAGGCTTCAGAAGAGTAGATTTCAAAGAATTTGGAGGTTATGATCCCATAGCCTGAGACTCAAAAAGGAATTTAACTCAGGGGAAATAGAAGGTTCTCAAGAACAAATTTCTGGCAATGTAATTTCAGTTGATTCCAATGAGAAAGGAGACTGTCAAGCTGATGGTTGTGCCTGCTCAGGTAGCTCATCAATAAACTTGGATTTTAGACAGGCATATACAAGAGATGTAAGAAAATGAAAGTAGCTAAAGATATGCAAAAGAGTGGAAAGGTACGGTATAGAAATCAGGTCAAATGCTATGAAGAATATTGGAAATAAATTATTAAAACACACATCCTTTCTGTCTTTTAATTACTTAACTACAAAATTGAGAATGCTACAAAAATCTCAATTTCAATTCTTCTATGACATAGTTTATCAAAGAATATCCTCTATAAAAGTTTTATTTAGATATATAGGGAGGGAGTGGAATATCAATTGTGTCAAACTAAAAGATCATTTTTAATGTCATAAAGGTTAAAGCCCAGTATGAACTGAAGATTTTGATAACTGCTAGGAGGAACTTTTTAAAGTTTTTTTGAAAGTCATTTTCAGGACAAGAAGGTAAAGGAAGGAATAAGACTTATGACTGAGAGAGATAGGAAGATGTTGAGAGACACAGAGACAGAGAGGAAGAGAGAGAAGGAAGGAAGGGAGAGAAGAAGGAAGGGAGAAAGAAAAGAAGGAAGGAAAGAAGGGAGAAAGAAAAGAAGAAAGGAAGAAGGAAAAACTTTCCTATTCCCATATTGCTTCAGTTTTGTCTATCAAAAATAATGATCTTCTATAATGGTAGAACCATTGTAATAGATATGAAAAGTGGTTAGTAGGATATTGAAACCCAAGACAGGTTAAAATAATGAACTAACAAGATGAAACCTAATGGCAATAAATGTAATATCCTCTCCTTCGATTAAAAACCTACCATTCAAGCAGAGAATTAGGAAGATGTGATTGGCCAATAGTGCATGTAGAAAAAGACCTGAGGGTTATTGTGAGCAGCAAGTTCAATATGAATCCATAATATGATGTGGTCACATTAATAGAAGCATATTTTGTCAATTGCATGACAGATGGTAGCCCCACTGTACTTGCTTAAATAATGTCTGGACTGATATCATGTAGAATGAATATTTTGAAGCAGGAGCATGTGTAGAAGGAAGAAGGCATGATAGTGAAGGCACTCAAAATGATGCCATAACAGGTTTGGTTGAAGTAATTGTGTATGGTTAGCCTGAATAAGACAGCATTTAGTAGGAACATGATGGCAGTCTTCAAAAGGAACAAAGGATTACTTACAGTTTTTCTGCTTGCCCCTAAAAGGCAAAGTTATGATCAGTAAATGGGAACTGCAAGGAAGGAGACTTAAATTCAAAACAGGGGAAAACTCCATAATAATTAGATCTGTCCAAAAATAGAATGGGCCACCTAGATAGACAATCTTTGGAGGTCTTTAAGCAAAGATGGAGGACAACTTATTAAGTATATATTAGGTGGGATTTATACTTTGGGCAGGAGTAGGACTAGGGGAACTCTAATGTTCTTTCCAATTATAAGTTTTCATTAAGCTTCTGATTTATCTTTAGACTTTTATTAAGATTCTGTGAAAATGCCCTATTTAGCAAACATTGATTGATAAATTTTAGTTCTCTTTCATTCTCTCAGGCTTCTCAAATGGCAAAGCATTGTGTTGTGTTGTTTTGTTTTTTAAAGCAGCTCAGCTCTTCTTTATGAAGACTGGGTCATGCAATAGGATTTCACTCAATCCACTGAACCATCCTCTTTCAATAAAAATCCTTTGACTTCAAGAAGGACAAGCTAGGAATTTATGCTTCCTTGCAGTAATATCTATGGCTGGACCCAAATGCAAAAAAAAAAAAAGCCAATTTTGCCCTTCTGATGGTTTCTCCAGTATGTTGTGCAATAAACCTTTTGCACTTTGCTTTATTCTCTGAACGTATTTTGCTTTGAGTGACCTTTGAATCTGAGTGACTTATAATTTAGGGCCTCTTGTCCAAATGCTTTTTTTCAGTATCCCCCATGAGGTCTCTCAAATGTAATTTCTATAAATCCTTAAGAAGTGTGTGTTTTTGCTGTAATTCTTGATTGGTCCTTTGCTCAGCGACTCAACTTCCTAGAAAATGAAGACGCTGGGGAGAAAAATGAGCATTTTGCTGACATTCATGAAGGTTTGTTGCTTGTTTAGAAGTTGTTTAGCATGTAGAAAAAATGAATTTATAACTCATTAAAATTAGAAACTATTACACCAATGACTGAATTTCACTGTTGTTGACAGCCTGAAACCCCCATGCTGTATAGTGATTGGCATATAGTGGGTACTTAATGAGTTTTTGTTGAATAATGTTGAATGATTTTATATCAAAGATTCTGCTAGTATACTTTTAGACCAGTTAGGTGGAGTACAACAGAGGGTTGACAAAAATCCAATTCCAAATCCTCTTTAGTTCCAGTTAGCTGGAGAATTCTGTCAAAGAAAATCAAAGTAAGATGTTATTTGGGAAACAATAGGATATTTTGGTCATGTTGAATGGACCATGTTGAATCCATCAAGGGAAGCATCACATTCTAGTTTATATCATTTGTAGTTGAAAGAATCTTAGCAAGCATCTTGTCCAACCCTCTTCTGTCAAAAAGGAAAATGAGGCTCTGACGGGATGGGGGATGGGGAGTGATCACACTGGTGACAGAGGTAGGATTCAAACCCAAATCCTGACTCCAAATCTAATATTTCTTTCACTATGTCAGTTCAGTTTGCCTCTCTTTTTATGTTGTTGGCTGGTGTTTTCCCTGCTCTGTATCAGTGTTCACATAGGGGAAGAAATGGTGAGCAAACCTAACTACATTCAGTCCAGTCCATTAGTTTAATTTTATGTTTTATTCTGGATTGAACAAAAAAGAGAAAAATGAGTATCAAAAGTAGCACAGGTGAAGGGAGCGGAAAGATCATAAACTTAGAGGCAGCAAATATAGTGGAAAGTCAGAGGACCTGGGTTCAGTTTGTGATTCTGCTGACTATCCTATGAGCATGGGCAAGTCCCATCACCAAGATGAGCTTCAGTTATATCTATAATATGAAGGGGTAGCACTTTGGAATTCTAAATCCTAGGATTTTTTTTGACCTAGTATGGTAAGATGAGCTGTATAACTATGTGCCAATCACCTCTCTTTGAGGCTTAGTTTCTGCACCTATAAAATGAAGATATTGGACTAGATCATCTTTAAGGTTCCTCTTGGGTCTATATTTGGAGAAAAGGAATAGGAAATGTGTCAAAAGTAGACTCCAGCCATATGGGCATGCCTTCAGCCTGTCCCTTGGTCTGATCAACAAAGAAAAATGTCTTAGACTTCTCAAATTTACATGTACCTTAAATACAGGCACTCACTGTAAGGCATGCTTTGCTTGTTTGTTTCAATCAAAGAGCCTTAGAAGCCATTATAAGAAAAAGAAGTTCCTAATTTCCCATGATTCGATCAAGGTTTAAAAATATAAAAATATATTCCTTGGCATGATGAAATTCCTGCTATTTATTGGTAGCCGATATCACTCAGCTGTCCAAAATTGAGTTGCGTAAACATTACTTCCACTGGGGATTAAAGGCATTTTATTGAATCTTCCAAAAAGCATGATTATCTCAGAACACATTTTTATCACAAAGAATTGCCACAGACATATTTTCAATGGAAAGCATATGTCGTTTTATTTCAATTCTTGATATTAGACATTCAGGGATTGTGTGAGATTTATCTACCATCCTTATTCACCACACAGAATTTTGTTATTTCAGTGTAAAGAAAGCTTTCCAAGGATTTCTATAGCTAAACTGTGCTAATGTTTTCTAGGGGTAATATAATCCTAAATGTGTATTGAAATAAACTGCAGTTCACAGAAAAGATGAATTCCAAATAAAAATGTAGTGACCCTAAAACCATGTTGAATTTATAGATGTTATCCCAGTTAGAAAATCAGGATATATGAAATTCAATCATTTCTTATCTCTCATAATGAAATATCTGGTCTCTAGACTCTGAAGCAGATCTCTCTGTTTTGAGCTTATGTATTTGGCATTGATAACACTGATAATGAAAACACTGTTGGACATCCATTCTGCAAATAATTAAATATTAATTTTAATATTTTAAACCTTAAAGTATTTCCATTTTGCACTTCTAACTAACCACCTTTTTATCTTGAAAAGAAAATAACTTGTTTTCTGATGGTAAAATTAATATTAACACAGATACATTTTTATGTTTATTTTGTTGGGTAAAGTTGGAAGCGGTGAGATTTTTAGATACACTTTTTAAAATGTCAGAGTTCCATCTAGTGGTCAAATGGTGTGTAATCCTATTTTATATCTAGGGAAGGTGGCTTATCAAAAAAAAATTCATAAAATTTATATATGACCACTCATAAGAATGGGCCTTAAAGGTCATCAACATTCAACATCCTCAGTATAGAGATTAGGAAAAAATGAATCTAGAACAATTAAGTGATTGGCCCAGGTGCACAATTAATGTCAGAGCTAGTATTACCTTAGCCTCAATTTACCATTTTGACCTTTCCTACATCTGGCTAAATTGTACTACTTCTCATTTCCTCTTCATGCATCATACCTTTCTATTTAGGCCTGTCTTTGCTCACACTATCCTCTCTGCTTGGGGCAGCTACATGGTGCAGTGGCTAGAGCACCAGTGCAGGAATCAGGAGGACCTGAGTTCAGAATCTCACCTCAGACACTTGACACTCACTAGCTGTATGACCTTGGGCAAGTCACTTAACCCCAACTGCCCCATCCTGGGTCATCTCCATTCATCCTGATGAATATCTGGTCACTGCATTCAGATGGCTCTGGAGGAGAAGTGAGGCTGGTGACCTGCACAGCCCTCCCTCCCTCAAAACAAAGTCAAGTACAAGTCATGTCATTATTTCTCTGATGGCATGGTCTTCTTTGGCAATGAAGGATGAACACACAGATCCTCTCTGCCTAGAATATTCACCTCATAAAATATTCATTCATTCATACCTAAGTTTGACCTCGCTTATTCCCAAGCATCCTTCAAAGCCCAGATCATCTATTATCTCTTATATTTGATGTTTCTTCATGTACATAGCCTGAACTAATCTCTCCCTTCTCAAGTCCTATAACACTTCATATCTCTCATCTTTCTCTTTTACATTCTACCTCCTATCCTATGTCTCTATACATATATGTTATCTGCCCTAATAGATTATGAATTCAAGGCAATAGCACATTGCAAATCACAAAGTGGGTGCTGTTATTCTGCCCTCATCCCCCACTTCTTTCCTAAAAATTTCATGGTTGCATTTTCTTCTTTGTCCCTTCCAAAGCACCTAGCATAATGTGGAACTTATAATAAATACACCTTAAACAAATGACTAGAATGAGAACTTGACAGAAAAATAGTAAACAGGTTCCAGGTTTTTTGAGGGGGTTTTATTTTGTGTTTAAGAAAAAAAAGCTACTCTAAGGCTACGTCTGCACATATGAGTATGTGTTATGTGTGTATTGTCCTTGTAGGTTATGTATCTACATGAATGTGTTTAGGTGTGATTCACAGGGAGACACGAATACGTATCTCTAAGGTCTTCTCTATCCATCCCTCCCAACAGAGACTTAGATTCCTGTCAGGAGAAGAAGCAGGAGACTGGCGCCACAAAACTGGCCACTATATTCCTTCAGAGAAAAGGTACCATTCTAGGGGAAATAATTTTTAGGTTCAAGGTGCAATTCTGATCACTATCTCTTAATGGGGAAGAAGTGCTCCAAGTTATATATTCAAGGCTTGACTCCCTTCCCACCAACTGTCAGTTACATAAAGACCATACAAATTCAGTAGCAAATAAACTCATTTGTTCAAGCCAATAGCAAATAGAAATCAGAGAAGTTATATTATGATAATATGATAATATTATGAGACAATACATAGAATGAATGAACTCTCCCACTCAGACTGAAAAATCTCAGTTCAACCAAGAAAGTCTCACATATCACCCAAAGGGAAATTCCCCTAAAGTCTCTAGTGTGATAAATTAGGAATTGAGACATGATCAAGATACTGACTCCTCTGCAAGTCAGCTCCTTTCCAGAGGCTTTTTCTCCCTTCAGAAACTCTCCCTGAAGAGAATCTAGAACCATGAATTTCTCTCTACAAACTGGAAACCAAAGGGACAATGATGTCTTCTCTCCCAAGTTCTTGCCAACTCCACCCCTCCCTGTATTGAGTAATCGATCTCCACCAATGAAGAAAGTCATATACAAATAGATTGAGCCCCAGGTTACATATATAATACCAAAATGTCCAGTTAAATGTAAAAAGTGTGACCAAATAAAATTGTTTCACTGAATTTAAGCGTGTAGATACAACCTAAGTCACTAATATTTTAATTTTCACAGAAATTCTCTTGCATTTTGTGCTAGAGGCCTATTTCATAAGGTTACTAAGAAGATTAGTTATAAAGTGTTTTGAAAGCAAAAAAGCATTGTATAAATATATAGTATTGGTGTTTATCAGATATGCCATATTATGCGATGATCTTTTTAACCATTTTCATAAAATAATTGCTTTTTAGACAGATTTTATAATGATTACTGTTTTTCATTATCGTTAAGGTCACAAACTACAGTATGTAACTTTCCTGGAAGCATTCCTTTTTAAAAAATTAACACTACCATCATAAATATAATCGGTACTACAGTATCCAATGTTGGACTTCGCTTGCTCTCAGAGGAATAAGAGCTAGGAAACTGTTTGATTTCCTTCCTTCCCTCTTTCAGAGTAGAGAGATTTATGTAAATATGTAGAATTAATGTTCCCCAATCTCATTCTCTTGGTTTTTAGGTTCCCTTGGTACTGGAGTAGTATGCAAATAAAGGTGCTACATTATTGCTAATTCATTAGACCCCCCCCCATGGAGTGAAAGAGCCCTGAACATATTTTTATGACCCCTTTAAATCTTAAAACCATAATAGCAGCATGAATGCTATGCAATTTATAATGTTACATGTTACCAATTCTATTTTACTGAATTAAAAATGTAATTTATGCTTAGGATTTCTCTTCCCAGTTCACCTCTTCTTTCCTGAAATCTGAAGTACCTGCTAACTTTCTGAACGCTGTCATTCTGTATATCATCTCACCTGACCTGCCTTCCTTACTTTGGTCTGCCTACTAAGCTAACTTGGAGACTTCCACTTCCCTGTTGTAAACTCTTTCATAGCTTAATCCACTGTACTTTCCATCTGCAGTTCTCCACTGAATAGGATACCCCTCTCAGGATAAGCTAATCAACAGAGAATTCACCATCATCCTGCTAAGTCAGTTTTGAATACTCGATACCTTCCCAATTCCCTCAGCTTCCTCTTCCTCTGACGGGAGGTCTAGACAATAGAGCGCTAAACTCCTCTCAAAGCTTTCCTTGATTGGGGGCTGAGATCTGGACTTATAGCTAACTCTCCACTTTCCTTCTGATTGGTTTGAATTCTACAGAATCTGATGCTTCCATACTGAGTATCCACTAGTGACCCCAGCTCCCACTTTCTAGCTTCCTGTCAAAGGCAGAGACTATCTTTCTCTTTTGGATTTGTTTAGCACAGTGTCTAGGCACATAATAGTTGCCTGATAAATGTGTATTTATTATTATATTGTAGTCCTGTTACATCAACAATTAGCTACTAATCCTTAATATCAGAGGTCCTTTCCCAAAATACCCAGTCTCAAACAAACAGAAATGGGATGGGGGATGTTCTAGTCATGGAAGATAGCCTGTATGGATATCTGGAAGTGACAGGAACATAGTGTGAGATTATGGGTCACACATTATTCAATTAGCTGGCATGCAGATTGTATAAAGGGGCATACTGTGAAACAGAGCTGGAGAGGTGGTTTAGAGACAGCTTTTGGAGATCTCCGAAATACCAAGCCTGTATTTTATCTTCCTCCTGGGAATCACTGAAAGTTATTTGGCAAAACTGGCATGATTAGACCTGTACATTAGGAAAATTATTTTGTGATCTATATGAAGAAGAGATAGAATATAGAGAGTTCAATGGTAGAGAGACAAGTTAAGAGAAAATGGTAGTAGTCTAAATGAAAGTTGATGATGGTCTGAATTATGGTGATAGGTTATATGGGGAGGAGGGAATAGATGCAAACAATATTATGGTGATAGCACCCAGAGGACTTAGTAATTGATTGGATAAAGGTGGTGGAAAAGACAAAGATATGGCTGGAATTTCAAGTCTATATTAGTGGAAATATAGTAGTATCCTCAGCAGCAATAGGGCAGTGGACATAAAGATAGGTTTGAGATGAGGTCCACTTTGCACAAACTAAGCTTGAAGTGCCATCAGGGCCAGATCTTAAGAGACAAATTTGAGCTGGATACATAGATTCTGAAGTCATTTACATATTCACATGTTCATATGAACCTATGATCTCATTGATTCAAGAATTCCTTTCAGAGATAGCAATCTCAATCCATCCATGCCAGTTCATCCTGTGGGACTCTTGTCCATCCATGATCTCTCATATGCTTACCACATAAAATCCAACTAATGTGCTAGAGGTTTTGTTGATTTGTCACTGCATGCATACTAGTGTTCCTTATTAGCTATGAGGTGCAGTTTGTTCATGTGTCATGTGATTGTCTGTTGCCTTCTGGGTTATATTTAATATCAGTTCTATAGAGGTATTTTTATTCCATGGCTTGCTGGCATATGGCAGTACTGGAAGAATGTTAGTAGTATTAAAAAGGTAGGCCTTTGCTTTCTTGGAAACATTGGGGTCAGTAAAGGAGTTTTGCAGTTTCCTAAAGGTGACCTCTTCATCCTCCTGCTCAATTCTGGGTCCAACTCGTCCATGTTGTCAAAGAAAAAATACATTAATACTGTACTTTGTGTCTTAGGCTCATCTGTCAGAAATAATTTTATTAAATTTAACATTAACCAAGGCTTTTTTTACCTTGAAAAAAAGAGATACCCATGACTTTCAACATAACTCTGAACAAAGATGATTTAAGGTAACATTTATCAGAATCTTGAACAAAGAAAAGGTATGTTAAAATACAGTTTGGAGTTAATGTTCCTTAATAGAAGGATAAACAAATCACTGAACTTTCTTCCTGAACAACTCTCCTCAGTCCCTACACAAATAAAGCCACCTTCTGTCTCTGTTAGATATCAATGTGCCTCCTCAAAGGAGAAGAATGGGGCATGATGCCAATCATTTCAGATAGGTGCAGAGGCAACAATATTGACAAGACAAGAGTTACTTTGTCCAAAGGCTGGGTACCACCCTTAGCACATTTCTCTAATAAAAGCCTTTTTGTCCTCAACCTATCACCTATCTTTCCAAGGGTCTTTTCCCAGAACCCTGGAAAGGGAAAATATTTTTTTAACATTTTCAGTTTTATTAAAAAGGAAGTTTTTTATATAATTCCACAATATGTACTATCTATACCAGAGAGATATTGAGGGACAAGCTTTAAAACATCCAAATGTATGCTAAAATCCAGGCAATAGGTATTCTTCATGTACTTAGTCTCTTCTGTATGAAAATACAGACCAGACTCCTTTGAGTGGTTACAGAACTCTTCCAAGAGGCACTATAGTATTTGGAGATTAATCCAATCAGTTCTGTGTCATTCACAAACAGGAGCATCTACCTGGAGGACCTCACCATTCCTACTGGACCCAGAATGTGTGCTGTATCTTCCCCACAGTGACAAATATCTTTGGTAAACATAAACCTCCTTGTTGCTTGATATTTATTATCAGAAGGTCATTGCACAGGGTTATTTTTTGTTCTATCTTCAAGGAATTTTGAATTAATTTGATGCATAGATAGGAAACAACTTATTGTAAAAGACAGGTAAGGAGAACTGGGATAGAGCAGGGTCACTGACCCACGAAAGTAAAGAACAATTAACAGTGTCTGATGCTAGTAGAAGATGAAAGAAGGATGAGGACTTTGGATTATTGGTTTTATAATTAAGAGATCATTAGTCTGTTCCTATGAGTGAAGGTTTAAGAGTTGGAATAGAGCTGACATTAAAATGTGTTTAATTAGAGCAGTAAGTGTTAGCTGCACTATATGGTAAAAGATAAGGAAACTGGGTAAGAAGAAAAGTAGCAGGTCTATTTGATGAAGGGTCATTGAAGTCTATAGCTGAAGTTTTAGAAATAATAAGCTTTTAGAAAGGTAAAGCCCTCCCTTCTAACTTCCTTATTTATACAGAAGAAGCACACCGCTAGTTAGTGGCAAAAGTTAGGTATCGAAACCTAGGTCTCCTGATTTCAAGGCCAGTTATTTCTACTGTACCATGCTTATTTGCCTCACATTTGGTTGAATAAACAATTGGGAAGCATTGTCTTCTGTAGGTTTTTACCAGCTAAAAACAAACACATTTTCTTTAGAAAAAACAAGATTATTAGTGAAGGCAGAAAATCAATTCTTACATATCCAATAGTTACATATGTGTGTGTTGAGAAACCTAAGAAACTTTTATGAAAATTAGCAATAATATGCACAATATAATATAAATACTAAAAGCCAAACCAGAAAAAAAAGTCAGAATAGTGAATCATTTATATAACCCATGTAAGTGGTAAGATTTGCTTGATAGGAAAGGAAAGAAAATGTTTCATGAAGCCTGATGTATATTAAATATATACTTATTATCTCTCACATACCAGTTTTATGCTGTTTGAATTTGGCTTTTGCTGAGTGCCTGATACTGAGCTTTGTGAATGATGGGTATTCAGTCAATGCTGTTGACTAAATGGGTGACTCGGCAGTTGCCAATTGATCAACTTGAAAATTCTGTCTTTCAGTTATAGCTGCCTAATTCCCCCTTAAAACTTGCTGAACTGGTTCTGTCACTTGGAGTTTCCTAATTACCCCCTAGAGGAGTTGCCAACTATCAAAGAAGTGTCTAATTCACAATGGGGTATCTGTGAAAGTTGTGGAAGCTAAAAAACTCCCTTGACCCCAGTCACAGTCTGACGAAATATTATTTCCTGCCCTACTGAATGGAGCAGCCTGGAACCAAGCTGTTTCTCTGTTCCTGTCTTTGAAAACATAAGCTGCTAAAATAATGAACCTCAGGAAGTGGGACAAAGCAGGAGGCAAAGCCAAGGATCCAGTGACCAGACTTTTTTCTAGAAAATAAAATTTCTACTATTAATTGGTAATGAATATTTTTGCTTAGCTCTGGTCTTCATTTTAGTTAAAATGAAATTATGAGTTTCAGAGAAAGCTGCCTTTATTCTGTTACATCTTGTCCCCTTTGAGAATGAAGAACAAACAAGAACAAGCCATATGAAATAAAGTTATTAAGTACCTTCTATGTGCTAGGTGCTGGGAGATTTCAAAGGGGACTATCTACTCTTAAGTTAGTCTGTAGATTAGTGTTCTCCAGCAATTTTTAGAGATCTTCCCCATTCTTGCCCTTACCATCACTTTCCCAGGTTTTAAGTACTTTATCTCCATCCTCCAGATAGAATCTGGATCATACTAAGAATCTGAAGAAAGAATTGAGAAAGGGAAGGAGGAGATAAAAACAGTAATTAGCAAATTTCATTATAATTTAAAAATTTCCCAGGATCATACTGCTTTGTATATACTATGGGTATCCACAAAATAAATGCGAATCAAATATGTGTGTGTGTGTGTGTGTGTGTGTGTGTGTCCGTACTGTTACATACACCTATATGGCTCCTCAGAAGTGTTCATGGTATATAGCCTCTAGGGCTTTTCACCTTGCTTGTTTCAGTTGGATCCCTAACTTTTCTAATCTCCTTCTTACCTTCTACTTGTTGCCATTTCTGTGTAGTACTGATATTTACAGTTCTTGCACCCTCTGTCAGGTTTTACTCCAGCCCTCTCCAGTCCCTTTCTCTTAGTACTCATTATTTAAAACTAATCCCTGAGTCCTCAGTCATACAAATTATCATGGTCCCCTGAAGACTGAGCCCTGAAAGGAACTAGTTTAAAATAATCCTATGCAAGAGTAAGATTTTTAATTAAAAATGAAACTATGATCCACACATCTAGCAACAATTCACAAGTATCACTTTGAAAATTAAAAAAAAAAAACCATACTGGGAGGCACAGTAAGAGATTGCCCTGTGGGGTAAAAGGGCCACCAGATTTGGAGTCAGAAGACCTAAATTCAAATCCTTCCTCAGCCACTTATTGTATCTATCTATGTATGCATGTATGGATGGATGGATCCATCGATGGATGTGTTACTCTTCTCTGGACTCAATTCCTTTATCTAAAATAAGATGTTTGGAATACATGTTCTCTCTAAAGTGCCTTCCAATCCCAGCTCTTGTGAAGCTAGTTATGCATTACTACTTTTTTGTCCTTATTTTACTGATGAGGAAATCAAGTCTAGCAGAGGTTAATTTGCCTAGCCAGGGTCATGTAGCTAGTAAGAAGCAAAGCTAAACTATTCCCCTTTATGAGGTATGCCAGTCATAAATTCCACAGTTTACTTCATGTATCCAAAATGAATTTTTATCTCTAGATAGGCAGGAAAAGTTATTTTCAAGATTTCACCAACATGTATTAACATGTACATAGTATGAATAACTCTCAGATCCGTCGTTCAGTGCATCACTCAAATGAGGTCAATATCATTGGTTCAGACCCCACCTGAGCTAGTTAACTTTCCTTTGTTCTGTTATCAGACTACCATCCTCATTCTTGTCTATTATTTTGCAAGTATATGCTATTGTTCACAAGGGGATCTGGGAACACAGAAGGATTTATGCTACCTCATCCTCTCTTCTGGGGGAAGATATAACATTTCAAAGGACTGGTGGTGGGTCAATAGCATTCGTCATCTTTGAAGTCCATTTACGTATTTCATAATCATTCAGTGATTAATAACTGTGATTATATATCATAGGTTCATACTTCCAGTCCTGCTACCTGTTCTAACTACGCAAATTCATTTATTATCCCTGAACACAACTTTCTTATCCCAATTTGTGAAGCATCACCTAAGTCATTATCTTTCTCTCAAATGTTCTCTATGCTCTCTCTGCCAAATTATATCTTTCCAATACTTTAAACTACCTCCAAATATGTGTCTGTTTCATAAGGTCTTCCCAAGCAAATTTCTAGAACCAGTCATTCCAACAATACTCTAGGTATTGTGTGTGGTTTGATATTCCTTTAGTGCATTATAATGCATTCCTAAAAGGTGGCACCTAAAGCAAGAGTTTGTATATTTTATCATTTTCCTCTTAACTTCTGCCAAAATTCATTTCCAGGGAAAGAGCTTGGCCTAGAACATATGATAAAAAAAATTCCATTTCAGAATTCTGATTCATTCCAATGTATATTCTGCCTTTGTCAATGAGAATTTGGGGTGCAATAAATTCTGTCACACAATCCAGTCAAGAAGATAGTCCATTGAAGGCTTCTACTATAAGATCTTTGTACATGCATTAAAAATGGATATGTTAAAATATATTACCCTCTAACTTCTCATTGAATTATGAATTTTCATTGACAATCTAAGGACCTGCTTATGAAAACAGCCCCAGAGTGTATTGCACTGCCTTCAAAATTCATCAGAAGTCATTAATTGAAAGTGTTTCATGATGTTGGCTTTTTCTTTTAGACACAATTTCATCTATTCGTATTCACTACAAATTAAATTCTGCCACTGCAAACAAAATATTTTCTTATATCAATTACTGTTCTTCTGAAGAATGCCATATGTACTTGGTGGCTCCACTTCCATCAATCAATAAACATTCATTAAGTACCTACTATGTGCTAATTTCTGGGGATATAAAAACAGGAAAAGGACAATCTCTGCCCTTAAAGAGCTTAAAATCTAATGAAACAATGTACAAATCAAATATATGAAAACAAGACACATACAGGGTAAATAGGAAATAATTAACAGAGGGAAGGCACAAAAATTAAGAGGGGTTGAGAAAGACTTCCTGTAAAAAGATGGGATTTTAGTCAGGATCTAAAGAAAGCTAGGGAAATCAATAGGTAGACTTGGGGAGGAAGAACAATCCATCCATGGGGGATAGCCAGAGAAAATGTCTGAAAGCTGAGGGATGGAGTGTCTTGTCAGAATTTCCCTCTCTTCTCACTATCTTTTGAACCCTTTGTACTCTGGTTTGTGACTATATTATATTATATTATATTATATTATATATTATATTATATTATATATTATCATATATAATATAATTATTATTAACCTGAAACTGCTCTCTCCAATGTTAACCAGTCCTCCTGGATTGCCAAATCAAAGGTCCTTTTCTTTATGCTCATGCTTCTTGACTTTCAAAAGCTATATATAGCCTCTGTCACTGTCAAGAAGTCTTTCCTCCTGAATTTTCTTTCCTTTCTAAGTTTTCATGATACTTTTCTCTCCTAATTCTCCTACCTGTATAATTACTCTTTCTTTGCTGGTAATCTAAGTCATATACACTAATCATGGGTATCCCCCAATGGTCTGAGTTCCATTATCATCTCTGTGTAGATGGTTATGAGATGTATATATCCACCCTTGATCTCTCTGCTGAGTTCCAGGCTTTCATAACCAGCTGCCTGTTGGAAATCAGGAATGGATGTCATATAGGTATTCCAAACTCAAAATGTCCAAAGTAAAACTCATTATCTTTCCCCAAAAACCATCTCATCTTCCAAACATTCCTATTCCTGTCAAGGGCATCACCATCCTCCTAAGCTTCCAGGCTCACAAACTGCATGTCATTCCCAGTCAGTCAGTAAACATTTATTAAGCACCTACTATGTGCCAAGCACCATGTGAAGGGCTGGGAATACAAAAAGAGGTCAAAAAAATAAATAAAACCAGCCCCTGCCCTCAAGGAACTCACAGTCTAAAGAAGGAAATGACAAGCAAGCAGATCGGTGCAAACGTTATTTATAAGTTGAATAGGAAATAACTAAGAGAGAGAAGGACTAAATTTAAGAGGAACTGTGGAAGACTTCCTGTAGAAGATGGGAATTTAAATGGAACTTAAAAGAAGCCAGGAAGCCAGCAGACAATGAGAAGGATGGAGCATATTCCAGGCATGTGGGATAGTAAAGACAAAGCACAACTGACTCCTTATTCATCTCCTACATCTAGTCCGTTGCCAAGTCCTATTGATTCTCCCAATGCAATATTTCTCATATGAGCCCCCTTCTCCCCTCTAACACAGCCAGTCTTCTGGTGCAGGATCTCATCCCCTCACGCCTAGACTACTGTAATAGCTCTCTGATTGGACTCAAATTTGTCCCAGTTCCAGTCCATTCACTGCTCAACTGTCAGAGTGATCTTCCAGAGGCATAGATCTGAACATGTCAACTCCTATTCAGTAAATTCCAGTGGCTCCCTGTCACCTCCAGGATTAAATATAAAATCCTCTGTTTAGCATTTAATACCCTTTACCACCTAGTCTCATCCTACCTTTCCAGTCTTCTTACTTTTTCCCTCTGTATCCACTCTAATATCCAGTAACACCGGTCTTCCTGCTATTCCTTGTTAGTCTAACACACTGTCTCTTGAGTCTGCCTTTTTTTTTCAATTCTGAGCTTAAACACCAAGAAAGAGCATTTCCATATACAAAAAACAAAATGCAAAAATAGAATTGCCTATGAAACTGCAACTCTCTATCTCATAACATATGCTTATTTTTTTAAGTATAGAATATAAACAATTTTAAAGTATAGTATATAATATGGTATATATAGTGTATAGATACAATATAGTATAATCTAGTATAATATGTATAATACACATAGTATGTAATATATATAGTATAATACAGCATATACATATAATATGATATAATATAGTATAATATATATAATACATGTAATATAATAGCATCTAATACACATAGTATAATATAATTTATAATCTCTCCTCTCCCCTTCTTTGGTGTTCTACCCAGGGGAAGGTATACTTCCATAGCCAAAAGCTGCCCTTTTTCCTTTTGATTTCTTCCTCAAAGACCAAGCCTTAAGACCAAGCCAATTCACTCTGGAGCTCATACACTGGACAACAAGTCCCCACCCACCTAGCACAAAGTAAATGTAATTACTAAGTAGTAATTGTTTCTCTTTTATCCAGGAACCCTGAGGGTCTTCCCCTCCCAGTTTGATATTTTTTATTAAAGGGGCCATCCCTTGAGGAACTGCTTCAATAAGCTTATTCACTGAATGGGTGTGTCTCACTCAGAGTAGGAATAAGACCTTAGCCTAAAAGGGTCAGGCTCTCCCATTGCATCCTGAGCCATCTCCAGTCATCCTGATGAATATCAGGCCACTGGACCCAGATGGCTCAGGAGAAGAAAGTGAGGTTGATGACCTTGCACAGCCCTCCCTCACTCAAATCAAAGTCAACTGCCAGTCATGTCATCATCTTGATGTCATGGTCCCCTTTGAGAACAAAGGACAAACACAACCAGCTGCCCAGAAGCCAACAAGATGATTGCAAATCCTAAAACATGTAGCAAGGGACTCATGTTAGTCAAATTACATGTTTGTTCATAGAACACCTGGAATTATGCATTGTATAGGGCAGACATTCAATAAATATTTGTTGAATATTGTTGTTAATGTCTACAATTTGCTAAATGTGAAAAAAATTAATTTAATGAGTATGTGCAAAGTTAATTCAACAGTACGTTGCTATTTATTGTGTGGTTTGTATAAATGCATGGAGTCAGGAAATGGAGTGATGAGTTCAGGAAGCCCTTAGTAGTCTAGTTTGACTAGCATGTAGAGTGTATGTGCAAGGGGAAATAATGAAAAACAAATAAGAATTAAAATGTAGCCTCTCACAAGACCATGGAGAGTCCAGAATACCAAGTAAAGAAATTTTTACTTTATAACATAGACAATAAGGGGCCTATATGATAGTTTTTTAAGGAGGGAAATATCGTGACCATACCTTTGCTTTAGAAGATTATTTTGGCCTCGGAATACAGTATAGCTTGGGATGGAGAAAATGAAGTTAGGAATACCAGTTAGAAGCTAAAGCTGACGTATGATAGCTGTCATTTACATCTAATCTTCATGCTTTTATGTATTTCTCATTGATTATTAAATAGCCACTATGATCATAGGTATAAATAGTATAGGGAGAAATTTAAAAGTAAAATAAAAACATAATTCCTGAACTCCTTGAGTTCATATCTCCTTCATATCATTTAATGACATTAAAATAAAGCTGCACATCAATAAATGAAAATATATATATGTATATATATACACACACATATATACACACATAATTCAGACTAAATATGTAAATGCTGAGGCAACATAGTAAAGGAGTGATCAGATGAGAGAGATATCGTTCCAGGAAACCTTTCTATGGAAGAGGAGAGTTAAGCATAATTCTCAGGGGCACAGCTTTCAGTTCTTCTGAGAATGAAAGGGATAAGGAGAATTATATTTAAATAGCCTCCACCTATGTTTGTATGTAAACACAATGTCAGAGACATAAACTTTTAATTTTCAGAAGCTGCATTTAACCCATCTATTGTCATATTATAATTAGATTAGTCTTAGGATCCAGTGATTTTTCAGAGCCACTCTGTCTGTGTTCAACTCCAAAAAGCCTAATCCTACAAACTCAAATTTCCAAGTTTTTCACAACCTGAGCAACATTGTATCATCTTTTCCCTACTCTCACTAAACCTTACCTTTTCACTTCCACCAAGGAAACAAAGTAGAAGAGTGACAGTTTTCTAATAGGATCATAGTACTTTTTAAGGAGGAATCTGAGAAAACATCTAGTCCAACTGCCTCATTTTATAGAAAAGAAAAAATGAAAAAAAAAAAAAAACCAACCCTGAAGAACATACTGTTGAGAAATTTGCCCTCAGTCTAAAGAAAAGCTCTATTTAAACTCTCACCTCCCCGCCCCCTATACAGCTTCCCCAGTTATGATCAGCTAAATGGAGTTTTTCCCCTCCTTTTACTGAGGTACTTTCACTTTCCTCTCTTTGTGAACCATCTCCAATGATATATTTATTCCATAAAGGAGGGTCTGATTCATTTGTTATGGTCACAGACTGTACTTCAGTGGTGTAGAAACATTTAGCCGTCATGTAACATTCCACTCTCCCCCACGTAAGGACTTCTCCCTTGAATCATTCTTCTGAGAATTCCATGACCTCACTTGGAAGATGGGTTTTTCTAGTACTCTAATTTAAATTTCTTTTTGCTACAAGACCATTTATCTACTTTTTTCTTCTACAGACAGTGATTCAAATCTCTAGTTCTATATTTTTTAGTAATAATTCTTCAGATTACTAATATAATCAAATCGTCTTTCAGTCTCTTTTTCCTTAACCTCTTATTTTTTGACTCAAGGATCTAGTATCTGATCCTGTCTTTGTTGGAGCTTTTTTTTAATATTACAAGACTTCCTCCAATTTCTCCATATCTCCACAAGGCTTTTTCATTTCTTTCTAAATTCTAATACTCTCTTTTTCCCCTTTTCCAGTTTTCAGACATTTCTGTTTTCCGTATGTTTTGAATAATAATTGCATATAAATAGCAAAGAGTCAATTGGAGAGTTCTGTAGAATTTTTTCAACCATATTTAAAGTTCTTAAAGCAACATTTAGTATAATTAAATTATACGTGTGTGTGTATATGTAAAAGCATATATCTGTGTATATACACACACACACATACACACACACAAAGGAAAGAAATATGAGGGAAAGAGGTAATCACTTATTGAGCCCCTAGTATGTGACAGACACTGTCCTACATGCTTTACAAATATTATCTCACTGCAGGATCTGAATGGTACAGTGAATGAGGCTTAAGATTTAGAATTAGAGGACCTGGTTAAGGTCAGATAACTGCTGATGTGACCTCAGGTAAGTCACTTACCAGAGTCTTAGTTTCCTCATCTATAAAATGAGAGAGTGAGAACCTATGATTGTTAAAAGGACCCGAATAGCTCTAAATCTAAGATGTTGTGAGTACTTTTAAAATCTTTTACCACTTGTCATCCCTGGGTGTAACCTTTAGATACTTCTCTGTTTGTCTACAAATTGTTGGTAATGAGAAGCCCAAAGCTGAATGCCATTACTTCCACTGACCTTTCCAGAGTGAAAATTAACAGAAATTACTCTCCTGCTCCATGTCTGAGTATGGCCTGAACTCCGACAGCTTGTGTGTGTGTGTGTGTGCGCGCGCGTGCGTGTGTGCTTTATGTCCTTTCCCATTTCCTTATTGGTCTCAATAACAAAGCAGCATACTAGGAAAACATCTCAGAGTTAATCTGAAAATTGGAGGGAGGGAGGTAATTATATATTCTGGCCCTCTGCATGAAGAGCAGTACATTACTGCTATAACATCAATCTACTTATAAGGAAACATCATCTTTAAATTAGATATATCCCTGGTTGTCATCAAGGTTTTAGAGATCTTCTAAAACTATCAACCATTAAATTTTTATTTTTGTGGCAAATTCCTCATTTATTTGATTTCAAAAATGGACATCATATGGAAACTGTAAGAATTCTACTTTTGCCTTTACTGTGACTATTAATGCACTGTGAACAAACTGAAAATTTGAACGTAATGTCAAGCAATTTGCATTTCTTGAAATAATTCTTAAGAAATTTAAAATAATTAAGTGGTATTTGTCCACCAAATATTAAGTAGAAAATATTTTTTTCTGTCTTTTTCTGTTCTACTTAAGAGTAGACTTGTATCTAAATAATTTTTTCTCATGAAATTGTAAGAAAAATAACATCAATACTATCCAGTCCTTATCATTCTTTGATGGAAATTGAGCCATCATTTCATTTTGGTTCAGCAGTGCAGTGTACAAGGCTATCAGCAACCTTATAGCAAAAATAACACTAATCTCAATAATGCATAATATTTATATTAGAAAGTTCCAAAGTGCTGTGTGAACAGAGGTGGGAAAAAAGGTGAAGGAGGCTTCATGGAGGAGGTGGTATTTTAGTCAGATATGAAAGGATGAGTAGGAATAATATATAAGTAAAGCACTGTGCTACATGGAAGAGAGAGTGAAGTTGGAAATTTATTTGCAAAAATGAGTATGATATAGAAAATAAAAAGTATAAATGAAACTTTTAAAAACAACTTCTAATTTCCCCAGACTATAAGAATTTGCAGGCTTCCTCAGCTTATATTCTTAAGATAAGGAACCATGTCAATTGCAACCCATTGTAATTGCCCACAGAACCTGTGTCTTGCTCTACTCCACACAAAAATAGTCCTATCTGTCAATGCCGTCACCAAAATGAAGGACCACTAGCTTAGGAGAAGTCAAGTGTACTGTGCCATATCTGATAGAAATGCTGGTATCTGTAATTTCATTTAGAAACAATGCTCCCCACTCACACTCAGAACATTTATTCTACTGCCCAGCTCTTGTGGCAGGTAAACTTCACCAATCAGTAAAATTAGTCTCTCTTTTTCAAAATTGTTCCTTTTATTTGAACAAGACATATATATAGTGGGTCAAATGCCCTTGGTAGCACTAAAGGTTCTATGATTCTTTGTATGCTACCCTAATCATTCCCACCATCTTCACTTAACATTGATTCATTTAAAATCTAACAAATAAAGAGCTCAGATTTTCCCCTTTTTCATGTTACAAATGTATGGCAATGGAATCATTGATAGATTGAGAAGACCCTGAGAACCCAGCTAATTATTCCTCTTAAGAGTGTAGCCCAGACTCTGGAGTTACTGGCTAGTTGGGGTCCCATAGCAAGGCTAGTTCTTCTCCCCTTAAGATTCTAAGAGTAACCTCTGAGAGTTTGGAGTGTCTAATTCTATACGTTTGTTGTAATGATAATTACTTGATGACAATTAGTCAGTCAGTCTTAATTAGCTTTTAAAAGGACATAGTAGAGCAATTGGTTAAAAAAAATCCCCAAAAGTCTGTGATATCCTCTCCTACTTGTACAGTGTCTAGATGAAAATGGGTTCAAGCTCAGAGAACTATGTGGCAAAGGGGTAACACACAGCTCCTGATTGCTAGATATTCTTTTCTCCCCTACCTTAGAGCCCCCAAATCTCTTTGACATAGTGTCGCTTTCTGAGGGACTCCTTGAAGAGTAGTAAAGGTACCTTGCCCCAGTGGGTCTAGTTTGCACTCAGCTCCTGAAGCAGACATTATTGACAACTGCAGCTATCCTAACATCACTGACAAAACGAGAAGTTCAAATTCTCCAGTCTCTACAAGGTATTCTTTTGGTGGGAAAGTAGCAAGACCAGCTCTTCCTCCTCCTTCCCTTCCTTACTCCTTCCTTCCTAAGAGATTCGCTCTCAGGGGCTTGGCTAAAGTTTGGACCTTTGCGGTCCAAGTCTGAGGAAACCCTTTACATGTCAGATCTATCCTCACTTTGCTCAGACTACAGAAGCCATGTAAAGACCTATGTAAAGCCAAGGAATTTTCAGACCCACCTGAAACCAGGCAAATTCCTAGCCCACCTGGAAGCTTAAGTAGTCTTTAGAAAGAAATCAAAGAATCTTCTTTGGAAGGGTCTTTAAAGATCATCTAGCCAAGTGTCCTATTCCATGCAGGAATTCCTTCTTCCAGTGACTGATATCTAAGTTACAAGGCAGCTCATTTCATTTTTGAACAATTGTAATTTTTAAAAATCATTTTTTTTTCTTACTTATACTTAGTCAAAATCTGCTTTCCTGTAACTTCTACTCACTGTTCAGTCTTCTGGAAATACTCAGAATAACTCTAATGCCTCTACTATGTACAACATACCTTCAGGTATTTCAGTACAGAGAGCTTATCTTCACTAAAGTTACTATTCTGCAGGTGAAATTGCCTTAATTTCTTCTACCATTCTTTGTGTGAAGTGACTTCATGTCTCTTCATCATCCAGGTCTCCATTAGCTGCATGCCCTACCAGCTGTCAATGTCTTTCTTTAAATATGACTCCCAGAACTAAATTGATACTATTACCTGGCTTGTTTGAAACACTAGATTTCCATTAATGATCACATTATCTGGTTTTGGTAGGGATATTACAATGTCGATTCATACAGTTGTCCAAAACCCCTTAGACCTTTTCACATGAACTGCTGTTCAGTTACATCTCCCTTACCTTATGCTTATGCACTTCAGTTTTTCAAACCAAAGGCAGAACATTGGATTTATCCTTATTAAATTAAATTTAACCTCGTTATATTCAATCTCTCTTTTTAGTCTTCTGCACCCTTTTGAGGATTCTGATTACATCATGCAACATATTAGATATACTTACCAGCTTTACGTCATCCACAAATTTGATAAGCATGCCCTTGATGCTTTTGAATTGTTCATAAATATGTTGATCAAGATATAATAGAGGAAACAGGCAATGTGATGTAGTAAACAATGGAATTTAGAACCAAAGAACCTGAGTTCAAAACCTGGTACTACTACTACTTACTCACTGTGGGACTTTTGGTAAATAATTTCATCACTCTGGGCCTCTATTTCCTCATCTATAAAGTGAAGGAATTGAATTAGATGACCACAAAGACATCTGCTCAAAAACGTTCAATAACTATTGCCATTAGGTAAAATGCAAACTTTAACTTGGCATTCAATGCCCTCCATGATCTGAACCAACTGACCCTTTCAGCCTTATTTCACTTGCTTCCCTTAAGACACTCTGTTCTAGACTCATCTGTATATCAGTGATTATTAAGGCATGAAAATAGATGAAATTATAAAGGGAAATTGCAGAAAGGGAAAAGAAGGCGGCTAAGTTCAGAGTCTCTTGGGAAGCTCAAACTAAAGGGGTAGGAGAATAACAATGAATCAGCAAAGGAGATCCAGAAGGACTGATAAGACAGATTGGAGAAGCAGGACAGAACAGTGTCATGGAAACCAAATGAGAAAAAATGCACTCAAAAGGAAGAGTGTTCCATAATGTCAGATGCTAAAAAATGGTCATTGGACTTGGTGATTTAGTGGTCACTGATGACCTTGGAAAGAATAATATTACTTCAGTGGAAAGGATCAGAAATGAGACTGAGTCAAACATCTGCCAGCGTGACACTGTAGTAGGTGCTATGAAGTATGTAAAAGAAGTACACAACTACTAAACTGTAAACTTTTTGAGAGCAAATTCAAATTTTTTTCATCTCACCCAATGTCTAGCACAGTGCCTAGTAGCTAGTAGTACTAGCACAGTCATAACAATAAATGTTTGTTGAATTGAACTGGACTAGACTGAACACAATACAAGTCTTCCTATATGGAACTTAGAATTCTATTATATACACAATATATCCAACAAAAAAACTGAGAACAAGAAAATAGAGTATACAACCAAGTACCAATGTATGGCCCAAACTTTAAATTCTTTGGGGGCCCCATGAAAACAAAGATCAGTGTGAGCTAGAAAGAGTAACTGATACTAGCCTAGAACTAAGTGTGGGTGTTAGAAGATGAACTTCATGATAAACTGCAGTTAGGGACGCTGCCTATAAACATATTATTGCAGTCACTTCTGCCTTTGATTCCTACAACTGGGGGGAGAACCAGGACCTACGGAGTACTCATTCTTTAGAGGGCTGGGGTTGAATATGACCCTGCTACTTATCTCCCAGTGTGTATACCACTTCCTTGAACCCTATCTTACACTCCTAGGACCATTGGTATACAGTATAAAATTGCCAAAGGAATAAGGTAGCAGCTCTGTAGAGAAAGATAAACACAGATGGAGGCCCTGTCTATGGATTGTCAGTGGCCCATGAGGGCCATTCCAGGCATTCTGTTCTTCTCTGGTAAGCATGTAAACCTCCAAAAGATGACTTCAACCAAAGGGATCCATAACGTTTGTAAGTATGGCCAAAAAGAATAAATTGGCTGTGCTGTTACTTAATTCAGTGACTGTGTTGAGATCTATAATAAGTCAAGAAGGATCAAGGTTTATACATGTGAGGGGACTTTCAAATGTCATTACATCTTCACCAGTGATCTGTAAGTAGAGTGGGAGAGGCATTGTTACTTCTGTCCTATAGCAGAGAAAAAAGTGAAGTGACTGACTTAAAGTCACATAAGAAGTTAATCAATAGAGATTAAGTTCCTTGAGGACAGGGATATCTATCTCATATCACTAGCACCCAGAATAGTACCTGGAACATCATAGGCACTCATAAATTTTGTTAACTGCACTGAATTTAATTGAGTCACAATTAATAAAAGCTATTTCTCCTCTCCCCTAATCTAGGACTCTTTCGACTGTTCTGTCATGTATTTGGAATAAATAATGAAAATATTCTAACCACATTCTCCAAGAATACAAATTATTCTTTGTGATCACTTTGAACTATCTGCTCAGTGAAGCAATTCTTTTAGTGCTAATGTGTACAAAAATCAAAATTCATTCTAAAAACATTTCTATAACAAGAGTTTCTATGGTAAACCTCCCCAAATGTTGACTTACCATGAGTAAGTAAGTCACAAACTAGAAGAATGCAGCTATATAAGGGCCATTTCTTTGTATGGGAAACTATTTCAAAATTATTTCTTCCACAAGGAAATCAGCTCTCCATTTTAAACTTTTCTGCTTCCCATCAACATATCCGAATTCTGCTCCTGCATGTTGAACAACCTGAAACATACTTATATGTCAGATGTCACCCAGACTCTAAATATACACTAATTATTGGCCTCCAAGTCATGAAATGAAGCACCCTGGGCCAAGAAGGGTAAAGTAGGAGCAGAGACTTGCAATGTGTATATGAAATGGAGGGGAATGAGAGGAAAGGATAGCCAAGAAGGGAAGGAAATATAGGAGACAGAAGGCAGAAAGCTGCATCATAAGCATAGAGGCCCAAATAGGAGATCATGTTTTTTCAGGCCTAAACATCAAATAATTTCATGTTGCAGAATATCCAGTATAAATTCTTATCATATTATTAAACTACATTCCTAAAGATTATGCTAAAAAGTAAATCTTTTCTTAAAGAGCTTTCTTTGTGTGATTCCAACCTCATTTCTTTAGTAAAGTGCTACCAGAATATTTTTATATAAAATGTATACAAATTTCATAGGCAATTCAGAAGACATTTTAAGATTTCAGGGTGACTCAAGACTTTGGTTCATTAGCTAGGTATAGCATTATATTTTAGACATGGGAGTTATAAGAAACTGAACTATATCTCTCCTCTCTAAGACTTCTATCTGGTCTTGGAGGATCCCAGGCCTCTTTCGAGCTCCCCTTTATGGGTTGTCTCCTATGAGCATCTTGGGAGCATTAACTCTTGCTTTTATTTGTACTTAGCACACTACCCAGCACATGGAAAAAAGCCTCTATCTATCTATGTTAGTTACAGATCTATGTATAGCTATATACAATTTATCTATAGAACTAGATGTTGTTGTATTTGTCCTTCATTCTCGAAGAGGACCATGACATCAAGATGATGACATGACTTGCAGTTGACTTTGATTTGAGTGAGGGAGGGCTGTGCAAGGTCACCAACCTCACTTTCTTCTCCTGAGCCATCTGGGCCTAGTGGCCTGATATTCATCAGGATGACTGGAAGCGGCCCAAGAGGCCATGGGAGACCCTGGCCCTTTCAGGCTTAGGTGTTATCACAGTCTTACTTTTTAGACTAATTGACCTTCCAAGACCTCTTCCAGCTCTAAATCTATGATGCTACAGTAATGGGAACCAACATTTATATAGCACGTTAAGGTTTGCAAAACATTTTCTGTCATTGCCCCATTTTGTCCTCACAACCATCCTGTGAAGTAGGTGGCAGAGGTGTTTTCCTCTGACAGTACTATGTGGGGGAGTAGTGATTTGCAGCTCGGTGGTGGAGTAGATAGAATACTTGGCTTGGAGTCCCGAAGACTCATCACGTAGCGCACAGAGAGCTGAATGACAGATTAAATGTACAGATAGACCGACAGATAAGCTGCATATCTATACTGTGACAGAACACTCACTGGAAATTGCTTTAGAATAAATCTTTGATATCAGTTAATTTACTTTTACTGTTTCTCATAAAAGGGGATAAAGACAGTTACTTGAACTTTCTGGCCATCTGGAAGTTCGGTAATCGAATTTTGGTATAGCTTTGTAGTGTCAAACAATAAATAAATATGGCTTTTAGTTTTTGTTATATAGACCAACTTAATTCTTCCCTCCAAAACAAGGTTTCTTACCCTTTTATTATGTGTCATGAATTTCTCTGACACTCTAGTGAAATGTATGGACCTTTTCTCAGAATAAAGTTTTTTAATTAAAGTCTTTGAATTAATAAAACAGGATTACAAAGGAAATCAAAAATTGGTTTAAAAAAATGTACTTTTTTCTATCCAACTTCATGGGCCCCCTGAAAGCTATCCACACATCTATGTGTTCCAGTTAAGAATCTCAGCTCTACACTAAGAACTCTCCTTGACATCCCTCTAATAAGTCTCTGTGCTACATCAAAAGCAACTTAGAGATATGCTAGAATGCATTTCCAAGGAACATTGTTAGGTTCTTGAAAGAATACCTTGTTTACATAACCAAATTACCCCCAATGCAGGATGTATCCACAGTCTACATACCCCAAGTAGAGTAGAATGGTGGAATATAATACCATCCTCTTACTGTGCTGAGGCGATGAAGAATTAGGAATTCAGGTGCCTTCTGTAAATAGACAGATGTCTACCATCCAGAGGGAATCATCCTTTTTGCCTCTGGCTCAGTCTAAGTTTAGTTCTCTGACACCAAGTGAAAGAGGGTACTACAGAGCCTCCCTTCCTCTCTGCCTTGGAGAATTTGCTCTCTCTGATGTGTACAGGAACTAGCATCATAGCAGCAGATGGCTGTTGCTTGGAAACATGAATAAATGTCACCGATGTGGACAAAAGAACAGGACCTACTGGCTGTGGTACTGATATGGAAATAAGGCCATCAAAACTGTGGCATATAGCAGTACTTCAACAAATGCTTTATTGACTATCAGGCTTGATTCTTTTTATATCAGAATGCATGTATGAAAGAGCTTTCTGCTCCAAAACTCTTATCAAGGAAAAAGAATAGAACTATTTAATGATGCAGTACAATAACTGCAGTGCCTAGTGCACTGTAGGTACTTGGTGGATGAATGACTGATTGTTTAATTAAAGTAAACATTCAGTGGGATGACCCATTGGATTAACCCATGGAAGCTCTTTTAAAATCCAGTTTCTCTAATTCTTCCTTTGAATCCTAAAAATAGGATCTTATTAAAAGTTGTCTTCCGTTCTGACCATGCTACGTAGCAGGACAGTAAATGTTGAAAGGTTACAATTTTTCCAAAAGCAACCCCAAGTCCTGTTAGGATTTCATGCCCAAATATAAAATGATAAGGAAGATAAATGAGATCGGCTATTTGTTCACAATCCCAAAAAGCAGAGGTAAAATTTTAAGGGCTTCTGCAGTTGTGTCTGGATGCAAAGAATATTATATAAGAGGCCAAAGATCTCGGTGACACTGCCCTAAGAAAGGAGGCAAAATATTCCACTGTTAGAAGAACAGCATTGAATTTTTTTGGAAGGGATGAGGGAGGGTAAAGTGGGGAGGAATGTCTGAAATGTTCGTTTTAGTAGTGAGTCGGGGCTGAGAAAAGGCCCACAGACTTAGAATATTATTATTTGAGGCTGTTGCTTTAAGTTATTCCTATAGGAAACTGGCTGATAGTTTTCATGGGTTACAAAGGTTTAGTAGTATCTGTAAACAGGTCATCTGTAAGTAGTGCAGTGTGGCGTACTACCTAGTACAGCACAAGTACCTAATTATTTAGGAGGAAAAGTCTTTTCCATTCCAAATTTTTTTATATAAATTCTTGCACCTGAAAAATTAAGTAGGAAGATAATGTTTGGTTTGGTTTTAAGTCTCACTTACTTGTGTTTCTCCAAACAGTGACAGCCTACTGGGCTAGTCCTGAGCTATTTATTGATCTATTATCTAAGTGCAGTACACATACCTGAACCACTCCTGTTTTCACTGCAGAAATCATGAAGGAGTCATGCAGTGATGCTTCAGACTTATGGATTTGCTGTCAAGTCTTGGGTCTAAAGAGCCAAACTCCAAGGTTCTCAAACTATCATCGTATTTGCAGGGGAAATGATCATTTGAAACAGGAGAGTAGTCTGGTTGTGTGAGCTACACTTGAACAACCAGGATTAAGTGGTGGATCTTATAAAGTTATTATCTCTGACAGCTGAGGTTTTCCTTCAAACATATAGACAGGTGGCTGAATCCCCCAAATTAAATCTCACTTTGTTGTTTTCTTCTAACCAGGTATTTAGAAGTCTCTTACTTAGAAAACAGATAGCACAATGACTCCTAAACCCTACATTGTCCCTTGCCCCTTACCTTATTGTCTGTCACTGCTGGAGACACGCTGCCAGATAGTATAGTCTGGTGGCAAGAAGACTAGATTTGGGGTTGAGGGATCTGAGTTCAAATTCCAGATCTGCTACTTAATGCATCTGTGACTTTGGATTGATAATCACTTCACTTTTCTCTCCCTCAGTTTCCTCATGTATAAAAAAATGAGGGAAAAGGACTAGATGATTTCTGAAGTCTTTTCCCATAATCTCATCAATTGAAATGAACAGGTACCAACTAACTACATACCCTACAAACCTATACATACTAGACCTTGAGTAGATCAATGCAAATATCACTGAACCTTTGAGGAGACTGTCATTCATTAGGAGATGAGTTTCTATAATGTAAAACCTACGTATGCTCATGTTCTAGAGGCAACATGGCATAACAGATACAGAGCTAACCATGGAGGCAGAAAGACCTGCATTCAAGCTCCCCACCCCAGATATGCTCATTTAATCTCTCAGTACTAAGGTAACATAGATGAAGCTCTTTGCAGACCCTAAGGCTCTGTTTAAGTTCTAGCCATTGTTATTATAAGCAGAAAAGGTGTTGACCTGAATTGAAAGGAGCTCTCTCATGCTGGAGCTCCTTAAAGAGATGTAATCATAAGTCCAGTCCTTATCTCTACCCCAATTTTCATGTCCATTTTCCAGAATAAGAAAGTAACAAAATAAGAGAATGATAAAGCAGCTAGCTCTACTAAAGAGATGTGTGTAATAGTAGGACCTTAGGGGCCATCATTTTTCGTTCTGTGAGAACTGATAAATTGATCTCTTTTCTCTGTGCAGCATATGGTACTGTAGTCTATTAGCTCTTTCATTCAGTATTCATTCAAAAATATTTTTAAGCATCTCTTATATGTAAGTCACTGAGCAGGGCATTAAGGGAGATAGAAAGATAAATAAGATTCAATATCTGTCTTATAGTTTGTAATTTAATAAGAAAGATAAGACGCAGACAGAAGTAACTCTAATATTAGAGGAGAATGCTTTATATAAAGTTGGTGCCTTGAAAGTTCATAGAAGGAAGAGATCAGTCCCAACCAAGACAAGCAGGAAATGCTTTATGAAGGATGTAACATTTGATGGGGGCCTTAAAGAATAATTAGGTAAAAGGAAGGATTTCGAGGGAGGGTAGCCAATTGGTCATTTCAACCAAGTTTAGGATGTGTAAGGGATAATTGTGTAAGATAAGATTTAAAAGGGATATTAGAGTTTTTGAAAAGTGGAGTAATATTGAGTTTGCCACTGTGAATTCACACAGGTCAGTCCCTAGGGCCTGGGTCTGCTATAGAAGATGAATCACACAGGTTGGATTTTTTAAGGCATAAAAAACACAATTTTCCCCTTTTAGAATCCTCTCACTTGGTGGCTCAGTCCAGGTGCCATCTCTTCCACAAAGCTCTGCCTGTTCTCCTCTGGCAGAAAGTATTCTCTCCCTCCTCAGATATTTGTACACCACCTTGTCTGAATTTCTCCCTTGCCTCATTTCACCCTATGTTGTATTATGGTTGTTTGTGCACATGTGACATCTCCTCTACTTAAAGGTAAGCTACATGAGGCCAGAGACTGCACCATTTTTCCTTCTTGGTATCTCCAATGACTTACATATGGTAGGTACATAATAAACATCTATTAAAAATCTGAATGAGCCAAGTCTCCAGCCCAGGTCTAATAATGGTTGTTCTGTTTGCCACGTGGCTCCTCATGTTCCTAGGAATCATAGCACCAGAGATCTAGAACTCAGAGAAAACTTAGAGGCCATCTGCTTCAACCTGCCATTTTACAGGTGACAACACTTGAGCCTCCTAGAGCCTCATGGACAAGGTCACATGAGCAGTGGCAGCCAGGATTCTAATTCAGGTCCTGTCCCTCCAAGTTTAGCTCTCTTTCCACAGTATCACAGTGTGCCATCTTAAAAAATGGCCTGCATTGCCTTATTGAGTAGTGAGCCCTCTTCACTAGAGTTATTCAAGCAGAGACTGGATGACCACTTATCAGAGATTTCATACTTCAAGTAAAGTGTGTCGTAGATAACCTCCGAGAGCACTTCCAAGAGAGGATTAGATGACTCTAACAAAAGTTCCATAACATATCCAGAGAAACTCCAAAAGGCCATCTAAAGAATATTTCTTCTCCTTACAAAAGCTCCCTGAAAATTTCCTTGTACAAGCACCAAATCAGTAATCTCATGGCATAATTGTTATTTTTTTAAGGTTATCAGTTACATGCACATTTAAATATAGATTAATTTAATAATACTTTGCTCCCCCAAAAAAAGAGGACTACAGAGATGACACAAGAGGGACCATAAAGAGAGAAAATTCTAATTAGGGATTAAGCACACACTTAATCGAGGCAGCACCAGGACATGTAAAATGTAGCATCACTTATTGAACTCGGTTCTTGTTAGTGAATGTCTTCCAAGTACTGATACGTTTTTAAAATAGTTACTATGCAGTGAACCAACTTCCCCCTCCCTCCCCACCCCCCCGCCCCGCTTTGAGTTTTTCAGGATATGAGCAAAGGGCCCTCCCATATAAGGAAAAGGCATGGTCTTTTAGGTATTGTCTATTGCCCTTCCCAAGGGAAATGATTTACTGTAGCCCCCACCCCAACCCCTAAAACTAGCCTTCAGATACTAGCTTGGCTACTCCTTACCAGTGTTATATCAGTTAAATCACATGTCCCTTGCTAGGTTATCATTTCCTCCTCTGAAAAATGGGGTGGTTGAACCTATCCAATGGCAAATCTTATGAGTGCATTGGTAATAGTTTTTCACTAACCACTTTCAAGACAGGGTATCTACTGTCAGGATCAGAGTTTATGGAACTGTGAATTCTTGAAGATCCTGAAGTGGGCAGGTCTCCCATACCCATAATTCAACAACTCATCTGGAAAATGACCCATCTACATAATCCTAGTTAACCCCATTATGATTCTTAGTGTAGGTGTCCTGTCTTCTTGGTTTTATCTTTTTGTCTGTGCTAGTTAACCATTTCTTCTTAGTATTATTAGAGACAGTGGATAAAGCACTGGACCTGGTGTCAGGAAGACCTGAGTTCAAATCCAGCTGGGTGAGCCATTTAAACTGTCTGCCTCAATTTTCTCAGCCATAAAATGAGGTTAATGATAGTGCCTACTTCCCAAGGTTGTTGTGAGAATCAAACAAGATAATAATTATAAGGTACTTAGCACAGAGCCTGACACATAGGTGTTTCCTTCCTTTACAATTGGATTCTGATTAGAAATAAAGGACTTGAAGGTTGCATGTTCTTTCTGCTGTCTTCTTTAGATTCCTTCCTTATATTCATCCCGGTTTCTCTGACCTCCACCAACACTAGTATCAGAACACACTAGCACCCCTCTGAGAATGTGGGGAGGGGCAATAGGGAGCCTCCCCACATCAGTCTGTCCCCTCCCATGAAGGAAACAACCATAACTCCCACAGGACCAGGACTCTGCTGCTCTGTCAGATTTTGTGGGGTTGCAGACCAGGTCACAAATGCCCTACAGCCGAGCTCTCACATTAGAGACTATCTGTACAAGCGTAGCTTTGAGAACTGTTTAACCTCAGGACCCTTTAACCTCAGGACAGACTGATCAGCCTAGGGTGGGCTGTAGTCAGAAGCTGGAAGCATGTTCAGAATAGCCAGTATTCCTGGGTCTACTCTTGCAAATGGATCAGTGAGTTTTGATCAAAGTATGAAAAAAATGCCATAGCAAGTCAGACGTGATCCATTCCTTCACTACATGTGTCTAATATATGTACCCAGAGGAAAACATATCTGAAGTTATAGGTCAGGACAGTTTTTTAAACATTTCCATCACTACTTATAATCCCATAGCCACTGAGCAGGAGTAGACCAGCCCTGGCTGCCAGGATTGGAAGAATTAAGCTCAGGCATGACACTTCAGAGAAGCAATGTTGCACAAATTTGGTGCGGAGAACAGACCTGATAAATCTGCCTTGTTTTATAGATGAGGAAACCTAGCCTGGCCTGGTTCCTACAGCTAATTAATGGCAGAACCAGGTCTAGAAACTGGAACTAGAATCTTGGTCTTCTCTCTCCAAGCTCACCTCTGGGGCAGCCACAGATACAGCAGCAGCAGCATGTCCCACAGGAAGTTCTCCACTCCAAGACATACGTCTCTGGGCTTCCTGCCTCGAAAGAGAAGCAGCAGGCACAGGGGAAGGTGAAGAGCTTCCCCAAAGATGACCCCCCAAGCCCATCCACTTGACCGCCTTTCTGGGCTACAAGACAGACGTGACACATATTGTCTGAGAGGTGGACAGGCCCGGCTCAAAGGTCAACAAGAAGTAAGTGATCGAGGTCGTGACGATTGTGGAGACACCCCCATGGTCATTGTGAGCATCGTGGGCTATGTGCAAACCCCACAAGGTCTGGGGAGCTTTAAAACCATCTTTGCTGAGCACTTCAGTGGTGAGTGTAAGAGGTGATTCTGTAAGAATTGGCATTAAGTCCAAGAAGAAGGCCTTCATCAAATACTACAAAAAGTGGCAAGATGATGATGGCAAAAAGCAGCTGGAGAAAGACCTCAGCAGTATGATGAAGTACTGCCAGGTGGTCCGCGTCATTGCCCACACCCAGATGCACCTGCTCCCTCTGAGGTAGAAGAAGCCTCACCTGATGGAGATCCAGGTGAATGGCAGCAACATGGCTGAGAAACTGGACTGGGCCCATGAGAAGCTGGAGCAGCAGGTGCCCGTGTCCATTGTGTTTGGACAGGACAAGATGATTGATGCCATTGGGGTGACCAAGGGCAAAGGTAACAAAGGTGTCACTAGCCACTGGCACACCAAGAAACTGACCCTAAAAACCCACTGAGGGCTCCATAAGGTGTCATGTATTGGAGCTTGGCATCCAGCACAGATAGCCTTCTCTGTGACTCAAGCTGGTCAGAAGGGTTACCACCATCACACCAAGATCAACAAAAGATCTACAAGATTGGCCAGGGCTACCAGATCAAGGATGGCAAACTGATCAAAAACAATGCTTGCACAAATCATGATCTGTCCAATAAGAGCATCAACCCTCTGACAGGCTTTGTTCACTATGGTGAAGTGACCGATGACTTTATCATGCTGAAAGGCTGTGTCATTGGGAGCAAGAAGCATGTCCTCACCGTGCGAAAGTCTTTGCTGGTGCAGACCAAACATTGCCCCTGGAGAAGATCGACCTGAAGTTTTTCAACACTACCTCCAAATTTGGCCATGGTTGGTTCCAGACTGTGGAGGAGAAGAAAGCTTTCATGGGACCACTCAAAAAAAGCCTGAGTCACGAAAGAAGAAGCTGCCTGATGTTTCCAGACCAACTTCGAGCTGGTGGATTCTCAATAAATTTTTCACAGTTTAAAAAAAACAAGAATCTTGGTCTTTGATTCGTTCCTTCCATCGCATCATACTGCCTACTTTAGCAGGCTTGTCATAATTTGTTTTTTCTCCTTCAGGGGAGAATTGAATTGCCTGAAATCTACAATAGTCATAACAGCCAATGGAATTTAAGGGAAAAAGAAAATTTGGTTATTCTTTTTAAAAAGAAACAAATGGTAAATCAATTAAAATCCTTTGAGTTTATGGTTATAAAAACAGCACAAGGTACTGGAATTAGAACATTGCTTTATTCTAAAGGCTTCACTGTGGGAAGTCCATATATCAAAATTAAAATGTAATAACTATAAATATATTTTGTTATTACTTTGTCCTTAAGTTAAAACTCAGAGACGCTCTAGCATAATTAAAATTTTTATAAGACTATTCAAGAGAAGATTGCTTAACTCTATAGACTAAACAGACTGCTTAATGATTCTTATTTTAAATAGCCACAGAATAATGATGATAGGGCAGTTCTCTCAGTTGCCAGTGCTTCCCCCAAAAATCTACCTTGTGTTAAATTTGTATAGGGTTTATACATATACATACATGTTGTCTTTTTTTCTGAGGAAAAAAACTTCCTGAGGACAGGAACTGTTTTCATTTTGTCCTTATATCCCCAGTGCCTAGTACAGTGCCTGGCACATAGGAAGCCCTTAAAATATTGGATTGATTGGAGGACTCACTCAGCAGGCTGTCCACCCAGCTGCATGTTATTATCTTGACTATATACATTTTTACCCATTTTATTTTTCTAACGTGGTGACTAGACCCATCTGTTTCAAATGCCTTTAGGTCTCAATGTGGAAGGAACAGATAGAGGGAGTAAAATGTTGTACAGCAGCCTGATAAAGAGTTTGAAAACATGGAACAAAACTCCTGGTTCTGATATTTGAAACTATGAGAAGTCTTAAGAAGTGGAGTCATATGGTCAAAGGCATGGTAGAGGAAAAAGATTTTGGCAGTAGCAGTAAAAACCAATTATAAGTAGAAAGTATTGAGGAAGGCATCCTGGTACGAGAAATTTGCTAATGTACACTGAAGAGATGACCGTGACCCAGACTGATGCTGAATGGAGCATGAGAGATGATTTTGTGTGGCACAGTCAAGGGTGGCACTAGGCAAGATAGTCAATTTAGCCACATGCATCTATGATAGCCTCCCATTTCCTCCTCCTTCCCACAGGAAGCCTCTCCTTCTTCCCTCCAGATGCTCAGCTTGGAATGTTCTTTCCCAAGTAGGATGTCCACTAATCCCTACCAAACTATTAATAACTGAAGTATTCATTTATGACAGTTTAAGATCTCATCCTTCTCCAATCAATCAATAATAATTTAATAATTATCTATTATGTGCCAACCACTATCCCAAGCACTGGGGTTACAAGTTAAATAAATTAAAGAATCCCTACTCACTAAAGAGCTTACATTCTAATGGGGGAGGCAACATGTATGGATGTGTGTGTGTGTGTGTGTGAAAAAGGCTTCATGTAGGAGATAGCACTTGTGCCACATTTTAAAGGAAGAAAAAAGGTATGCTCTGTGATATAGAGGTAAGGAAGGTATACATCCCAGTTAGGTGAGCCAGCCAGTGCAAAACCACAGAAATAAGAGATGGAATGTCTGGTATGAGGAAGAGGCAAAGCAAGGTTGGCTGCATTGTAGAGAGGGGTGGCACTGTCCAGTGAGGCTGGAAAAGTAGGTTGAGTCCAGGTTAAGCTTAAATTAGGTTCATTTTAATTGGATAAAAGGAAAGAGGGTACTTCATTCTAACCATCTATTAACTTCCTAGTCCACTAGGAGTTAATTTTTCCTCAGCTATCTCCTAATAAAGTTATTCAAGAAGACATGTTGAGTCACCTCCACTGTGCCTGATTTTCCAAAGTGGCAAACTGTAAGCAGCCCCTTCACCTCTTCACCTCACATATGCACCGGCTCTGCTTGGAGAAAATAAAATCATAGGGACTAATGAATAAATGATGACCAGGCAGATTACTTTTGAAAGTTTGCTGACCTGGGTCTAATCAAAAGCCCAGACTCATAATGTCAGAGAGAAAAGAGGGTAATTTGGACAAGAATAGCATGGTTATTTTAGGCAACTATATATGCTTAAGATTGTTCCCTTATAAGCTGCTCGAGGCTAGGGACTTCATCTCATCCCTAGCACTTAGTTCAGGGTGATTTACATGATAGGTGCTTGATGAATGTTTAAAAAAAAAAATGAGTAAAAATAACTCCAAGATTTCTTATATGAAAGCCAGTGATTTGGTAGCATAAATGGCTGAAAAATTTAGAAATACTTGATAATTTGTCTTTTGGTCCCTAAAGCGTTTTGTGGATTAATACTCATTAATATGTCCCAGGACTTTCTGCTAGTGGAAAAACATATTGGAATGTCTGGTAACCATATAATAATACAAAATTCCATTTAGGCCCATTCCCATCTGAGAAATGCCAAAAGTCTCATCTAGGGACCATGTGGAGAGGGGACAGCAGCCCATGCACACAAGTTCAGCAGTTCATATCCACTATTCACAAAGGATGAGCAACTCAGCCATGTTCACCTGGCCTTCCTCCTTTCCCAGGGACACTATTGAGCAGTCATCTGCTCTAGGTAACCCAGAAGGAGGAGAGATGTAGGAAAAGAGGAGAAAAGAATTG
Organism: Notamacropus eugenii; assembly: GCF_028372415.1. Taxonomy (NCBI): domain Eukaryota; kingdom Metazoa; phylum Chordata; class Mammalia; order Diprotodontia; family Macropodidae; genus Notamacropus; species Notamacropus eugenii. Next base: position 91,467,954 of record NC_092877.1, read on the forward strand.
TTTCTTCTTCTACCATGCTCTTTTATATTCCCTTAAACTGGTCTAGTGGTTCAACAAACCCAGGGTTAGTGGGCAGAGTCAAGATGCCAGAGTAGAGAAGCTTTATAGCTGAGTTTTCCCAACATTCCCTTCCGAATAACTTTAAATTAACATCTCAAATTGAATTCTAGAGCAGCAGAGCCAACAGAAGGTCAGAGCAAACATTTTTCCAGCCCAGCACAACTTTGAAGGTAGGAAGGAGAAGTCTATGACACTGGGGTAGGGATTGGCCCAGAGCTCATGTGGCAGTAATACCTGCTTTGGGCCTTGGAGACTACAGAGACAGCAGCAGCAGCTTTAGTAACTCTTGGCCCTGAAACAGTAAGGAGTTTGGACAACTAGTCCAAAAGAAATTAAAGGGACCTCCTGTGCCAGTATTGGGCTAAGGACCAAGCACTGTTTGGCAACTTCCTTGCCCATACTCACTTCCCATTTGCAGATCCAGAGTGCTCTGAGGAGCAATAGCACTTGCACCTACAAGGAATCAGGGGCCCTTCCTGTACCAAGAGAACAATGACCATACCTCTCCCAGAACCACACAATAAGCACAGAAAAGCAAAAGAATAACCTCCAAAACCCCACAACTACCTCTGAAAGCAGCAGGGTGAAAAAGCCTGAAGTTTGATGCAGTGCCTTTCTCCAGGTGAACCGAAGTCAACTTTAACAAAAAGTTCCAAATCAAGAAATAGGTCAGGAAAACATTCAAAAGAAGACGATGATGTCAAAAACTGCTATAAGCAAAGCCTCAAAGAAAAATGTAAATTGGACACAAGCCTACCAAGAATTCCCAGAGACGCTTAAAAAAGAGAGAGAAGGATAAACAAAAGAAAATAAAATGGAGGTAATGCACAGTAAACACAACCAGGAATGTGATGAACTCACTCACAAAACCATTGCAGCAGCAGAAAGGCTTAGAAACCAGAATCCAACAATATGTTATTTACAAGAAACATACTTGAATCAGAAAGACACATGCCAAGTAAGGTAAGGGAACAGAATCTATTATGCTTCAGTTGATGCTTTAAAAAAGCAGGGGTAGCAATCATGATCTCAGACCAACCAAAGCAAAAATAAAACTAATTAGAATAGAATTTTAGAAAAGTTAGATAGGATAGGTTTCTGGAGAAAATCAAATGGGTATAAAAAGGATATACCTTTTTCTCAGCTATCCATGGCATCTTTACAGAAATCAGCAATGTGTTAGGGCATAAAAACCTCACAAATACAGAAAAGCAGTAATATTGAATGCACCCTTATGGACCATAATGCAATAAAAATTACATTCAATAAAGGCCTATAAAAACATAGATTAAAAATTAATTGGGAATGAAATACTCTAATCCTAAAGAATGAGTGGGTCAAAGAACATTGAGACAACCTAACCCAATTTGGAGGATGCAGTTAAAGCATTAGAGGAAAATTTATGTCTCTAAATGTGTACGTTAATAAAAGAGGAAAGGAATAGACCGATGAATTGGGGGTGCCACTTTAGAAATTAGGGGAAAATGAACTAGGCTAGTGAGAAGTTATTAAACTATGATGAGTAACCTCTAGGTTCACTGTCAAAATGAGTAATTGGTCCCTCCTACCTCTGAAGTCCATACTCCAGGGGAAGCACTGTGCTCCCTGAAACAGAGATAAAAACAACATACACATACATTTACCACATCCTTTATTGACTTTATTTCAAAAACACATTTAGCAGGAACTCTCCACAATTGACCTGTCCTCAGTTAGGGTAAGGTGTAGTCAACTATCTTTTATCTCCTGCTTCATGCCCTGATTTTCCCTAAAGAGACACCTTCTCTGGGTCTGTGGAGCCCCACATCAGTATGAAATATCAGATACTTATGGTGAAAGACAATATATGTATTGTCTCAGTCTTTGTTTCTTTATATGTTAGGGTCCTTTACTTCTCAAACTCTATCCTTTCCAGTTTTTTCATTGGTGAGAAAGCATAGTGGCTAGTTTTCTTGTCTTTGCTTCCAAATAGATCCCTTAGGGTCTTTGGGAATTACAGTCATTTGAGAGGGAAAACAGTACTGACTGGCTGGCTGGTTTGCTGTTAGCCTTAAAAAAATTGTCATGGGGAGAGGGGAAGGGGTGAAGAAAACAGAGGCACATGTTTGTTCTGTAGTTCTAACTTTTTGAAGGTCTAAGGAGTCATACATAGGAAGCTTCTTCAAAAACGCAGCAAATAAAAGTATAAAAGTATATGTATAAGCTCAACTTATTCCAAGCGATTCTATCTTGACCTTCTGTTCAGGAGTATGCCCTTACAGGTAGCTCCATTATACACATATGATCAGAACCCATTTCAGACTGAAGAGTTACTCATGTGGGCTACAGGCTTTCCCTCCCAGTATGTTGCTCCATCTAGGCTTATGCTTGCCCATAGGTGACAACTGTGAACTTGAGTACTCTGAATTTAACTCAATGAATATAGTATGCATAAACTACTCAGAGATTTTTAGTTATATGAATCAGCACTAGTACAAAGTTTCAACATGTTCCAGATTTTTATTTTTGCTTTTAATGACAGTTTAATGAAATTTCAGTAATTAGGTCATCTTCTCTAGGACTAAGTCCTGATTATGGCTATCTTTGGAAAAGGAACTTTTTTTTTAGAATAGACAGTACTGACTTGCCATCAGTAGGGCATATACTTTGAATTCTTTGAAAAATGATGAGGGTGGATTTTTGATTATCTCATGTGGTCTCTCCTTGGAATCAAAGACATACATACATGTGCAGGATGACCTGCTGGGTCTAGGAGTTCTGCCTATTGGGATAGAACAAAGTTAACTGGCCCACACCATGATCAAATAAGACAACTGTTGTGCCAAAAGTCACTTCCTTTTCTTCTGACAGGTTTTACCATTATTCTAAGAGAATAATGGATATGTTCAAGGCTTTTTTTTTCCTTAAGAAATGAAATATCCTTGGAGACAGGAACACTTTGTAGTAAGTAGAAAAACAAGAAGAGTTATTGCTATAAACACTTTGACTGTGTTTTTGATCATAATAATGAAAGATCCTAGATGAGCCATGAATTCTGTTTAAAAATAAGGTGTAAATATAGCAACAAAAAGATAGGCGGTAGGTGTGATCTGATAGCTCTCAAGGAAACCTAATCTACATATCAACTCTGAGCTACTCTGTTACATATTAAGTAAAAATGTAAGAAATTTATTCTAAACCTATGTCCTATTTCTGTATACATTGAAATAGATGCTAGAGGATCCTTAAGTTTTGAAGGGAAAAAATTTCTCCTAGGTTAATTTTTATATCGGTATTATCTTTTTGAAGAATATTAATTAAAATAAATCAAGGTTCTGGCTATCACACCATACCCATTCCATTTATTCCATTTTCTACTCTGTTCCATTTGGGAGGAGTGACTTTTCTGTCTTCCCTCTTTAAGAGGTTAGCACGGCTCTGCCTGATGTATAGTTGGCATACCCACCTTCTCCACTGAACACATCCTACCTTGAAGTCCAGGAGTGAGAAAATATCATCATCATATGTGCCTTTCCTTTTTGATTCACAATGACTCCATGATGAGTGTTCCATTAGATTATTTCTACCTTCCACTGAAGAAGATGCTAACCACATCCTATACTTGCTTATCTGACCACTCACTGTAATATTCTTGTCCATTTAACTACCCATTCTTTCCTCATTATCCTCTATATGAATTTCCATTGACCCACTCTTTTTTCTATTCATCAGGTATCATCGTCCTACTGTCTCTTATATATCTATCTACAGATACTTCTGAGTATGTATCTGATGGTATATCTATGGATAATTGTGTTACTATGAGAGGCAGCATGGCACAGTGGAGACGGCATTGGATTTAGAAACAGATTCTGGGATCAAATGCCGTCTTTGCTACTTAGTACCTGTGTGATCTTGGGTCAGACCCTTAACCACTCTGTGTCTCTGTTTCCTCATCTGATTGGATAAGCAAGTCAGATTCCTTCACTTTCATGGAACAGGGAAGAGATTACTATGCTTTGATTTAGGAGAAATTTGGATTTATACCCCACCTCTGCTACTTAATAGCTATATAACTATGATTAAGTCACCTACCCTAATCTGATACACAGTTTCCTCATCTTTAAAGTTATCATAATAATAAAACTTATAATTCCTACTTCACAAGATTGTGGTAAGGATCTAATGATATCATGGATATGGATAGCTGGGTGGCACAGTGTATAGATTGCTAAACCTGGAATCAGGAAGACCTGAGTTCTAATCTGGCCTCAGACTCTTCCAACTCTTGTGTCATTGTGGACCAATCACTTAAATCTCTGTCTACCTCAGTTTCCTCAACTAGAAAATGGGGATAATAATAGCTTCTACCTCCCAGAGTTGTTGTGAGGCTCAAAGGAGATAATATCTGTAAAGTGTCTGACACATGGTAGGCACTATATACATGCTGTTATTGTCATTATTTGTAGTAGACATAAAGCAGTAAATAGAGTCTTAAAGCTCTATATAAAAGGGAGCTAGATAAAGCCATATGTTAGTCAGTCAACAAGCATTTATTAAGCTCTTAGTTTTTGCTAAGCACTAATGATACAAAGGCAAAAAAACACAGTCCTTGCCATCAAGGAGTTTACATTGTAAAGGAGGAGGCAAGAGAGACATAATTGTACATATAAGATATATGCAGAGTAAATAGAAGGTAATCTCAGAAGGAAAGCATGAGAAGCAAGGAATGGGGTCCTGCATGAATCTGAAATGTAATGGACTCTCTACTTTCTATTCCCTCTCTCTATAAATTTGTATATACATATATATACATACATACACACATATATATACATATGTATATACACACATACATGTATATATACATATATATAATAATACATCAAAGGGAAATTACTTTTAAAAGCCATAAAATATTTATTTTTAATTCATTTTCATGGGAAAAAGCCTAGTTTTTCTCCTTTCATGCTTCAAGTGCTGCCAATTCTCTTTGCACTTGCATTAGAGAAATAACATGGTTGATTGATTGGCTCCAGGGGCAGCAACTAACTTTCACTGAAGTGAACTGCACCATGGAATCAGGGAATGCCTAAAGGTCTTTGTGAGTAGAGTTTGCTATTCCATAGAATTACTCTTCTGGATGTTAGGAAGGTCATGTGGGAGCAGGGTTATCTTTAGGATTGAACTGGGTAAGTTAATATAATTCCTACAATTTGTTTCTTTTCTTTCTGTCCTATTGGCTGCTGACCACTGCTGACTCAAGAAGGCAATCGACTATATCAGTGTGTGTGAGGAGACTCTGATTTGTTCCAGACCCTATATAATCTAAGGTTGGCTCCAGGACGTAGATCCCCTGAGAACAGCCCCATTTGTAGGATTTATATAACTTTGATGTCTCTGCAGAGCCAATTATAACTACTTCACACTTTTGACATGTTATTTTCTTTAATTTTTGAGAAAACCCAATAGTTCAAAAATTTTCTCACGTTCACTTCTTAGATGTTTTTTCGAATTTCAGTGATCTCATTTAATTGTTTTTTGTTTCACTTACCATCCTTAATTTTAAAAAATATCCTTAAATGTATTCAAACATTTATGTCAATGAAATTTCCTGATATAGGATGAGCGCATGGAGTGCTGCTTGGTCTGTAAAAACTAATTGTCTCTAGCATTGGATTATAGGTCATTTTAAATAAATGGGTGAGAGGGAATAGATCTAAATTCTCCCAGACTGGCTCTTGTTGCTGTAGCAGTAGCTATTTGTATATTCAATACCCAAATAACTATCAAAAGTGAAAATTTTCTTTTCTGAAAAGTTGCACAGTCTAACTGATGCTTTCCCTAAATTGACTAGTTTTCTAAAGACTATTTCTTCTCTGACAAGCCATCTTATTTCACTTTTGTCTTTATATCCCCAGCAACTGGCACAGCCCCTTGTACAAAATAAAAGGTCATTGATAAAGGTTTGCTGAATTAAATGGTGGAATCATAGAAGAAGTTTTGTTCTGTTTCCTTGGGACTGCCTCCAGTAACTTTTCATGAAAGATTTAGTAGCAGAATTCCTTTTAGATTCTTTGTATGTCAACAGGTTGAAGGACAGGGTTTTGAAAAACAACTTGGAATTATACAAGAAAATTCACTAAAATATTCATGCCCTTTTGACTCAGTTATCCCATTCCTGGACATAAACTTCAAAGAACTCAATGACAAAAAAGAAAGTCCTACAACATAACGTCATAGTCAAAGCAACATTTTTGCAGTGAGAAAAACAGGAATAAAAATGTGTGTCCATCTTTGGAGAATGATGGAAGAAAAAAATAGCAAATGGATGTTAAGGGATGTTATTTTACAACAGGAAGCAGTGAATATGAGAAATTCAGAGAAACATTAGAAGAACCATGAAGCGATGAAAATCAAGCAAACAGAACCAAGAAAACAATGTACACAGTGACTAAAATAATACAAACAATACCATCGCTAAAATGATGCACTGTTATAAATTCTGATGCACTGTTATAAATCATCCCAGTCCTGGAGAAGTGAGATTGCAGCTCCCTCCACAAAGTAGGAACATGAAAGAAAGACAAGAATGTGGGACATATACATTGTTAGACACCACCACCGAGACTGCTCGTTTTGCTTAAAGCAAAGCTCAATGGGAGGGTGCACTTAAGGAAATGGTTGTGGCATAAAAGCAAGGAAACAATGAAACCTTTTAAAATTAAAAAAAAAGTAAATTACAGGTTTGAACTAGATGATCTCCAAGATCCTTTCTAACAACCTGTGATTCTTACAGATGCCTCTTAGAGTAAGTGCAGTAATTAGCATTTCAAAGCCCCATGTTAAACATAGCCAACCTGTTTGCTCTGGGGAAGGACTCCAGAGATGATGGAGGTGATGAAAAAAATGAGACAGACATTACATACATGACTTAACAGAGGTCACATGAGTTTCAAGGACCAGAGAGCCAGGAGTCAAACTGAAATTCTCTTGAACCCTGTCTTTGTGGAAGGCATAACCAACCCCTGACTATAGACAGCAGAGTAAGCCATCCCAGAGGGTGGCTCTGGGGAGAAGGACTAGGGGAAGAATGGGTAAGATGGGAGCTAGTTATCCTCTCCTTCCCTTTACACCAACAAGGGGTCCAGTATCAGTCCTTTCTCTTCCATTGGGAGGGTTATGCAGTTCTGAGCCAACACAAGAAGTTTAAGGATGAGGAAGAAACAAAGGTTCTTTTTCTTACTATACAGCAGAAAATGAGTATGACCCCCTCACAGTGAGGTATGATGGAAAAAGAATTGGACAGAAGGTCAGGGAAAACAGATTCTAATTTCAGTTCTATCTGTGACAGGCTGTGATTTTAGAAAAACCCCTTCACTTCTTGGCATCAGCTCTTCCTCTGTAAAGTAAAAGCACTGGACTAGTTGATTTCTTAAGATTTTACACTCAGTCAAGTGATTCTGTGACTCCAAATTCAGTCTTTTCCCCTCATAGCATGGCTGCCACTAGAGCACAGATAAATATATATTAAATTTTTAAAGTGTCTGAAAACAGTTTTTTTTCTTTTAAACTGTGCTCGCGACCAGCATCCATGGAGTGCTTCTGCAAGCTGTTGATAAGAAAGACACGGGGCAGGCGGGAATGCAAGAGAGCAATCCATTTATTCAGCTGAGGGTCAGGGTATTTAAGGGCTGTAACCACAATCACCTGCAGGCTGAGCTCATCCCATTACTTCACCATCCCATGACTCACTCACATCCTTGTACCCAAAGCAAGTAGCAAAGCTTATCCTGCTCCCCAAGCTAGCTCCTGAGTTCCCAGGCCATCTTGCTGCTTTTTGCAAGAACCTCAGGTTCTCAGGGTCATGGAGAGCTTTTGCCAGGGTTGAGTAAGCACAAGTCCCACAGGAACAGGCTTCACCTTGGCCTAGGTCTCGGGACTCGCACTCTCCTTAGCCCTCTACATTAAACATATTATACACTATTCTTTTACTTAGTAAAACCCCTTTTCCACTTATAATGGCAAGGTCAACCCTTACCTTGTCTAAATTACCAAAAATTCCAAATTGGTGACATAAGGCTGTTACTGTATGATGTATAGAGATACCAACCATTTTAAAAGAAAAAGTTACTCTCTCACAGCTAAGAAGAAAATGCAATAGCATTCACAGATATGAACTTAACATGTACTTAAGATAAAACAGTTACAATACTTTAAAAGGATACAAATATTTTGGTTTCAGGTATGTAAAGATTTGTATTATACAGAATTCAAGTCCAAATATTGTCATACAGTGAAGTAGATGTATATGAGGTAGCAATTCTTTGTCAATTCAATGTATAGGATTAATAAGTCATCCTAAGAGCTATTAAGCCACACCAAAGGGCTCAGACTAAAATTTTAGAATTTGTTCAGTCATCTATATGTTTTGTCTACAGGTTAAACAGTATAGTACAGAACTTAGTAATTGTTATTATTCAGTCATGTCTGACTCTTCATGGCCCCATTTGGTATTTTCTTGGTGAAAATATTGGAGTGGTTTGCCATTTTCTTCTCAAACTCATTTTGCAGATGAGGAAACCACTGCCAACAGGGTTAAATGATTTGCCCAGGGTCACCCAGTCTGAGGGCAGATTTGACCAACACTCTCTCCACTGAGCCATTAGTAATACTTTGAGACAAAACACCCAGAAAATTGTGTTGACCCAGCAGAGTTGAGAAGCCCTGGTTTCAAGTGCTGCCTCTGAAGCATATTGGCCTTAACCTTGGGCAAGTTTTTTAATTTCTTAGTGTCCTAGACTACTCTCTCTAAGGCTACAAATTGTGGAAAATATTCTGAACTACATTGGTAAAGAGTGTTTCCTCATGTGAGTCCCCTCTACCAATGAAATCACAGGTTCAGTCTGTATCCTGTCCACTAATTTCATGCATTTATGCAGAATTGAATTGTTGGGTAATATGTAAACCAGATCTTAAGCATGAAGAAATTGAGTTTCCCTAAAATTGTTCCTCTGAAGATTTGGTATGAATATTTTAATTTTTCAATTCCATCAAGCTTTTTTCTTCCACTGACTTTCTAAACTCATATTTTTTTTCTTGTAACAAAGACTTGAACTATTCAATCTTCCAGAAACTGTTCTTCTCTTTAAATGTTGTCACTATTCAATATCTTATTTGCATAGTCTAACAGGATTTTTTTTTACTTAATATCAAAATCTTGGAGGAAAAAAACCTATTTAATTATCCAAACCCTTATAAGAAAATAGCAGTTATAATGCCTTAAATTTGCATAATGGTTTGCAATTTACAACATATATGTTTTCATATAACATTATCTCCAAAAAGTCTACAGTTAGAAATATAAAAAAACACCATGTTCTGAGTTTGCCTGAAGAAATATGAAATCTCATTTCCAAATAGCATAATAATATACAATTGATTGAATTGACAATTAAATGTTAAAACTGAGGTTTCATACCTCCCTCATCCATTGAACTGTCAAAGACTTTCAAATAGTGAACGTTGGAGGAGCTGAAACTGTGCATTGCTACAACTAATCTGTAAAACAATTTGGAATTAAGTGAGGTAAGGTATGAATCTTCATATGCTTTGATCTAGAGATACTTCTACTGGGTATATATCACAAGGAAATCAAGGACAGGAAGAATGATTCCAAAAATGAAAAGTTTTCATTGGACTACTCTTTGAGACAGCAAAATACTAGAAACCAAGTAAGCGTCCCTTATCTGGGGAATGGCTGAATAAATTATGGTACAGGAATGTGACGGAGTATTATAGCACTCCATGAAATGATGAACTTGAGGCATTCAGAGAAATATAGGTAGACTTGTATCCACAAATGCTGACTGAAGAAAATACAACAAAGAAAACAATAAACACAATGACCAACATAATAGAAATATAACCAAATTTAAGAGCAAACTCATTAATCACAGTGATCAATGTGGGTCTCAGAGAAAAGAGGACAAAACACATTTCCCTCCTCAATAAGTAGGTGGGTAACTATGAATGCATCATGCTGCCTATATCAAATTACTTTTTCGTTGCTTTTTTCTTAATTGTTTTGCTTTGTTATATAGAAGTATTCATTGGGGTGGAGGCAGTGAGGGCATATTGGGAAATGGGTGTAATATAAAAAAATCAATACACTTTTTTTTTTTAAAAATCAATACCCTTTAAATAGCTGTTTCAATTTCATGACATTATATGATATCTAGTCCAATCCTAATGAATTGTCATATATGATTAAAGGATTCGAGGAAAAAAATCCAGAACATTCTCATTCATTAAAACTTGAGTGGCACTCTATAAAATATTCTACAGAATGCTAAACTTCACTTTCTTGTTAATACACAGGGGCTGTTAGGTGAAAAGTATGGAAACATCCGAATTCCTGGGGAAGTTGAGTCATCAGAATTTGAGATGATTTTGGATGCTGCCATAGAAGCAAAGCTGGAAACCAAGGTGCTCGAAGAATGGTACTGCCGAGATGAGAACTCTGTTCCAGCAGCCTATTACCTCAGACCTAAATGGGAAATGCTGAAAAGCAATAAGAACTCAGTAAGTTGCCTCTCAGTAGAGCCCCTTGCGCTCTTAAGTATTCATTCAGGGAAAGTATTTTTGACTTCACCAATAGAACACATCCGGATGGTATTCCCTCTCTGTGCTACAGTACCTAAAAAGGAATTCTCCTGGACCTCAGAGGAAAATCATCATAAAAATCAACTCATGGATCTAGAGCTAGAAAGATGACAGAGATCATCAAATCCAATCTCCTTATTACATTTTACAGATGAGGAGACTGAGGTCTCAGAGCCTAAATGATTTACCCAAGGTCACACAGGTAGTAAGTGTCAGAGGTAAGATTTGAACCCAGATCACCTGACTTCAAGAGCCAGTGTTCTTTCCAATTTATAACATATATTTATTTAGCGTTTTGATATCTGTCCTTAGTGCTTAGCACAGTGACTGGTGACTAGTGAGTGCTTACTAAATGCTTAGTGACTGACTGCCAGTGTTCTTTCTACTAGAAACATACATTTATTTAGTTTTTTGAAGTTTACAAAGCACTATGCACACATTATCTCACTTGACCATCACAAACAGTGCTTTGAGATAGATGCTACTACCCCCATTTTCCATATTAGGAAACTGGGACAGAGATATCAATTGATATCTTCATATTGCAGAGCTAGTTAAGTATCAACGATATGAACAAAGGTTCTTCCTAATTCTCTGAGTCCAGTACTAAATCTATTACACCGCATATTTATTATTTAATACCAGTATCTAATTTGTTCATGTATAATGATCCTTCTCAAGTGCTATCTGTAATGATGATCATTTACATTTTTATAAGTATTATTATTTCCATCTTGAAGATGAGATAACTGAGAGTCCGTAAGTGTAGAGGACTTGCCCAAGATCTCACAGGTCCCAAACCCTTCTCCTGCCTACAGATTTAGCACACTTTCTATCATTTTCCAATTATCTTTCATAATATACTCAAGATCATAGTTAAAGTAAAATGAACAATCTTTTCTACAAGCCAAAACTCACATTGGAAAACAATTCATACTTGTAATAATAAAGGGATCAGGTGGTACTCTGAAAGACTCTCCAGCCACGCAGGCTTCCCAGCTCTGCCTTTGATCAACTGTCCAACCCACTTTGCCTCCTCCTCACTCCACCCCAAAAGAAAGGAAAAGAGGATTGACATCACTCGAATATGAAATTTCTGTGGGATCTAAAAAGGCTCTCTTCTACCATAAAGTGACCCCATGGAGGTAGAAAAGTACAATGGAAAGGTCATTGGCCTGGGACTCAAGGAACCTCTGTTTTGGTCCCGCTCTGTCACTAATGAGCTTAGACAAGGCATTCAATCACCCTGGGTCTCAGTTTATGGAGTCTATCACATGTTGTTGTTCAGTCATTCAGCCATGTCTAACTCTTTGTAACCCTGTGGACCAGTTTGCCATTTCCTTCTTCAGTAGAGTAGGGCAAACAGAAGTTAAATTACTTGCCCAGGGTCACACAGCTAATAAATGTCTGAAGTCAGATTTGAATCCATCAGATTGATTAAGTGTTCTGTGTCTCACAGAAATAAAAATGCTAGGAACTCTTTCCCAATAGACTATCAAAAAATCTTCATTTTCAGACTTAGAAACAGATTAATTTATAACAAACTAATTAACTTGGAGTGGTGACCACATTACATATGGGAAAAACTACTGGGTTCAGTCAGAGAACTGGCTTTTCATCACTATCCCATCAGTGATCTTGAGGTAAGTTCATTTTAACATAATATGTTTCCATTTTAGGATTCTTTTCCTTCTCTTACTCCATACTTCCTACCCTAACCAGGCTAGATTATTTAGCATCTTTCTACTGTGGTTCCCTGCTTGTACATGAAGGGCCCTTGACTGGGACTGGCTGCTACATTAGCAACAAGCATGTAAGATATCCCCTGATGGAGAATCAATAACGACCCGTCACTGATGTCTCGTTTATGCTGACCTGACTGCGTTCTTGGTTTCTGCCTCTCCTTGACCTCCATTCAGCACCTGGCTTCTCCCTGACTCTCAGAGGCCTTCCTGACATCTAATTCCCTTCTCTAACTTGACTGTTGATTCTAGACACTGTTGAAGTTCAGCTCGTTCCTGACCTCCACATGGCATCTTCAGTCTTGTCATCTTTGATTCTGTCTTCCCTTACCATTGTTCACTACTCTTCATGGTCTGGATAGGACAGCACTTCCTCTTTTGTAAAATGGGGACAATAATTCACTCCCATTTAACTTGAGGGGATAAGGTGAGCCTCAAAAATTATGTAGATGAGTTTTGTAAAAGTATAAAGCATTACACAAAATAAGGTATAGTTGTTGTAAAAGTTATATAAAGATTACTTTATTATTATCAAAATGTGTCTATAACTCTTGGATCACTACAGCAAAATCAATAATCAATAAACATTTGCGAAGTACCTACTATGTGCCAGGCAGTGTGCTAAGCACCAGGGATACAAAAAGAGGCAAAAAGACAGTCCTTGCTCTCAAGAAACTTCATCAAGCTAGTTGAGGAGTGTGTAAATCACAAAAATGTCCCATAATTAGTAACTTTGTGTGTGATTTGGAGCTGAAGACTAGAGGTGAAGGTTAAAATTTTAACTCCTAAGATCCCTAACTCTGCTTTCTACAGTTTTCCTAATTCAAGCTCAGTGGAAGCATGTAGTTCCCTAACCATGCAGTAGTCAACAAGCCTCCTCATTCCTGGACGAAATTAAAAACAATAAATTTGAGAAACAGAGTGAGATCTATTACTGAATTACCAGATTATACCTTTTGTAATGATTGAGACATGACTTGGATATCAGCTTATAAACTAGATAAATGATACATAGGTTTTAAGTGTATCAAACAGACAATTCACAATTGAAACACTATCATTTTTTAAATGTTTAAAGAAAAGCACAGCCCTTAACTCAGTTTCATATTCTTACTTCTTTGGTTAACATTTATCGAGACATTTCTGCTGTTATCTAGACCAGCTGTTATTTAAGGTCCCTTTCAGCTCTAAATCCTTTTTTTAATGATCTAATATTTTATTGTCCCTTTAATTACATGCAAAAATGATCTTTAACATTCTTTTTTTTTTTAATTCGGAGTTCTAAATTCTCTCCTTCCCTCTCTTCCCCCCCATTGAGAAGGCAAGAAATTTTATTTAGGTTATATGTGTGCAGTTATGTAAATCATATTTCCATGTTAGTCATGCTGTGAAAGAAAACAGACCAAAAGAAAGAAAGAAAGATATAGTTTTTTAAAAAAGCGTGCTTCAATCTGCATTCAGACTCCATCAGTTCTTTCTCTGGAGATGGATATCAGCACTAAATTCTATGATCTAACATATTCAAGCTGGGACTAATGGGGGCAGAGGGAGTAGAAGAGGGATAGAGGCAGAGGCTAGTATGATCCGTGCCTACCAGTAACAGAGTCACCCAAAAAGAGCCACAAGAAAGAGAATCTAAGACAGAACTTGGTTCAATGGAAAAGACGCTGAAATTGGACTCAGCAGAACTATAATCAAGTGCCATTTCTGACAAATCATGACAATATCTCATCCTCAATTCAGTTACCTGTAAAATAAGGGTGAGAATATTTGTTATTTCTATCTAAATAGTCTGTTATTAGGCTCAACTTTGTGTTTTAAAAAGTGGCGTAACTATAAAGCTCTTTACCTATCGTCTTTGATTCCTGAAAGAATAAAGAATGTTGCTAAAACAAAGGATCAGTGATCCCAGAAAATAGAATATTTCTATCCCCTAAAATGCATTTTACCTAGAAGTCCTTTGGCTTCCTGTCATATTTATGACCACTAGATAGTTTAACAATAACTTTCTGACACCAAAACCCTGACTAATATTTATCAGTTAGATTTGTTGTTTCAATTCAGAGTTCACACAAGGACATTTCAGAATGAAATCATTCCTATTTTAATGTATATTCTAGCATATTTCTAATGATAGAGATCAAAATTATACAGGTTTCAACAGTTAGTGAAATAATGAATAAATGGGATTCTCCTATGTGTTTGCTAACCATTTTCCCTAATTGTCACTTATCCCCTTCTTACTCCAGAAGGAGCAAGTACTGAGTCTTCAGATTAGAGAAGAAAAAGTAAACCATGCAAAGGGTCAAATCTTTACAGTAGAAAAAAACTTTTGCAGTCATCTAGTTTAGCCCCCTCATCAGTTAAATGACTTGCCCAAAGTTCTGTTTGTCCTTCATCTCTGAAGAGGAACATAACATCAGGGAAATGATGACATGACTTGCAGTTGACTTTGCCCAAGGTCTCATACCTAGTGAATATCAAAAAAAGGTAGGGGGGATTGAACGTAGTTTTTCTGACTCTAAATACTATATTATTACTGTTCTGTGCTATGCCTCATGCTCTATGAATTTCTCTTGGAACTTATAGCGTGACTTCCCTGCGTTATTTTAAAAGGACTTTAGGAATAGTAAAACACAAGTATCATAATGTGTGTGTGTATTAGAAATATGATCATATATGACATATCACATATATATGATTATATTCTGCCAATCCCATATTCATTTCACCCTCAGCTCTATCTGCTGGACAAAGACAGGGCAGAATGGTCCAGAAACTATCATCTAGGATGTTTCAAATAAATCATTCTGTTTGTGTATAGGGCAGAATAATTTCACCCTTCTTCCCCTACCCTCACTATATAACCCCATAATGGTCATTCACCAGAGTGTAATATGTCTACTTCCTCATTGCAGCAGGTAAAACTAACCTCAGTAAATTGCTTGAGAAAACTACCTTCTCACCTCTCAAATGTCTTTCTGCAGGGGTGATGTCATTGAATATTTTCACTGGGGACATCACCATGGCATGGACAGCAGCCTCCTTTCCTCTTCATTTCCTTTCTCACTCCTTTAGATTGTCGGAAAGATATATTATTATTGTACTGGATCTTGTTTGTATCAGTTCTTGGGGGAAGGGGAAATAATATAGTATCATGACTCTAGAGTTGGAAGGAATCTAAAAGTCCATCTAATCCAATCTCCTTGTTTACATATGAGGAAAGTAAAGCCCAGAGACATTCCTTGAATTACCCAAGGTCCAACAGGGAGGTGGTGACTGAGGTAGGCTCTTAAGCCAGGTCCTTTGATGCCAGAACCAGGGTCCTTTCCATTGTGCAGTACTGCCTCACTTACCTCAGTGTCAGAGCTGTCCTTTTGAAGTATCTGAAATATGTGCCTGTTTCCTTGAATGTTTTTGATAGATGCCACCTTCTGCCAATACTGAGAATGAAAAAAAATGGCAAGAGATATCAGAGGAAATAAAGAAGATTTTTAAGACAGCTGTGAAATTGCTACATGAAAAGGGGAAAATGAAGCACAGTCAAGCCAAGAGATATCTCTTTTCAGGTAACTTTTATACTGCCAGCAAAGGGCAAAAAAAAATGGCCATACACCAAATCTTTTATGAATGAATAAATGCAACTTGTGTGAAATAAAAAAAATTATCCTAAGTATCTCAATCTAGAAAAAAGATATTATTCAGCCCTTGCCTACAAATCAAATTCTATTTAACTTACGGGGTGTCTCGATGAAAATGCAACTTTGAAAGAAAGATGAATATGATAAACCGTATTGAGCCAATATTTCTCACTTAAACCAATTGGCACCTGTCTTTTAACAATGAAAAAGGAGGCTTCACTATTATAAGTAACACAGAGGGCCAGTAATCGCTAAGGAAATGTCCTAGATTTCAGTTTGGGAAAAGGGGCAGGAGTTATACCCAGAAAGAAAAAAAAAAGATCAGGTAAGAAATAGGACATTTAGAGATTTGGAAAACTTGGAAGAAAACTGCAGATTGGACATCTTTTCTGCAACTTTCATTCCTTCCCCGTTGAAAACTGATTATGAATATGGATCCCTGGCAAAGGGACTTAGTTACTGCTTCAAATTTTATCAAGCAAGACAGTAGTAATCATGATTTTTAAAATGTAAAGTTAATTGTAAATCATTTTGACACTTCAGCTGTATAATTGCTGATACCTTGTAAGATATCAGAGCTGATTAAAACAAAGATAAAAATCATGAGATTAAATTTAGTAATCTTATTCTCCTAGATTAAGACACTCCTGTTCTTTAGATTTTGGTGGGGAAATTAGCCTGTTTTAAGGGCATCCTGCTGTTTCTTTTATCAAGTTAAAGCCACAATGATTTTCTAGACTACTGCTCAAAAACCAAATTTGGGGAAAAGTATGAATTCAGTTGATTAATTAATGATACAATTAATTTTAATCACAAAACTTTTGAGAATTTATTTTAAAATACTTCATTTGAGTTTACTGTTTCTGATGATTTCCAAGGAGAAACCAAATTATGACCTATCAAGGGATATGGTAAAAGGAGATTCATACTTAAGATAAGGATTGAACTAATTTATCTCTGAGGTCCTTTCTATCACTCAAATTCTATGATATTGGTCCTACTTGGTATGGAAATTTTTGACCTTTTTAAAAATTTTCTCTTATTATGAACCTAATTCCAGTTTTATAATATTTTTGTATACAAATAGTGTTTCTACTGATTCATTCTCCCCACAAAATAATCCCACATAAATATATATTTCTGTGAAGATTAGTATTTCAAAGGAAATAATAGTCCTGGCTCTAGCCTTTACCATCTATGTGATATTAGGCAAGTCACATAATCTCTCTGACCCTCAGTGTCCTAAGTGAAGTAGCTCTGGCTTTATGTGCCATATTATCTATGACAGTAACATTCCTATCAAGTTTCAGACCTCACTTGCCTGTCTTTTCTATAAACCCTGGACTCTCTCATCATAATCCCTAACTGTATGGGAAATTTGCAAGTTTTTTAAAATCATTTTTTCCTCTTTCTTTCTTCCTCCCTCCCTCCCTCACCTTCCATCCCCCAATCAAGTAGGCAAAGTTTGCCCAAAGAAAAAAATCCAATAGACGAAGTCATTGGATCAATTCTCCAAGGGATCAATCTTTTGATCATCAGCCTCATTTGAAGTTTGAATGTGGTGGGACTGATACTAACTATTGAGTACTACAAGCTCAAACACTTTGGGTTAAAAATTAGTGGGGAGGAAGGGATCATCTATCTTCACATTAATAATAATGCTTCAAAATCAGAAAACAATCTATAGGTAGACCTAACAAGTCTGGTTTCTTGAAATTTAATCATTTTTCCTCCCTGGGCTCAGAATAAATTGATTATCCTAAGAGGGCTTAATATGAAGCAACTAAGGGTGAAACATTTAGTAGTTTGAATTTTATTTCCATGTTTATCAATTCTCTTTAAAGCATCTGTATTGGTATATCTGTCCCTAATGCTTCAAGGCACTAGCCAATCAGATAAGAGGCATGTTAGCCAAAACTGGAGCAAAAAGCTCTATTTGAACAGTTTAGTTTTCCAAGACAATCTGGAAAAAATTGATTTAGAGCTAGAAAGGACTTTAGAGATCTACTAATTCAGCACTTCTCAAAACTTTTTGGTTATAGTATGATCCCTTTACGATCCTAAGAAATTATTGAAGATCCCAAAAAACTTTTGTGTATGTAGGTTATATCTAATAATATATACCATATTAGAAATTAGAACTGATAGATTTTTCAAATATTTATTAATTCATTTTAAAATAACTATGAGAAACCTATTACATGTTAATATAAATAACATACTAATGAAAAATAACCATATTTTCTTAAAAATGAGAAGAGCGGCATTGTTTTACATAGTTTTGCAAGTATCATGACTTAATAGAAGACAGCTGGATTCTCGCATCTGCTTCTGCATTCAGTCTATTGTGGTATGTTGTTTTGGTTGAAGTAAAGGAAGAAAGTTTGACCTCATACAGATATGCCATTGAAAACAGGAGGAGTATTTTAATGGACAAATATTGTATTAGTATTATTATAAAAATAGTGACGTCAAAGAACTCTGGGGATTTTAGGCCACACTTTGAGAACAGCTACTCTAATCCAACCCCCTCGTTTTACAAATGAGGACATTTAAGCCCCAAAATATGAAGTGACCTCCCCAAGGTCATACACCTCTGAGAAATCCCTAGCTAAAATATCCGATGACATTATAATCACAAGAAGAAATTAGGAGTCGTAGTCAAAGCTGAAAGTGAATGAATAGTATGCAAATCTGGACTAATAAGTCACTGACCACCATTTTTTTTTTCTAATTTGTAATATGTTTAGGGGTTATAACATAGATGCAGAGGTCATTCACACTCCACTGGCTAGTGATCAAATAGTAAATTTCCTACAGTTTTATAGATATTTCTGGTCACTTAGGAAATAGTTCTTCTGAAGTGATACATCCTCTTCCCTATGTCTAATGCCACTTGTGACCCACCTTGTCACTTCTGGAGAGGATGATTCTGCTTAGAACTCCCCAACAGGAGCAAAGCAAGAGTTGAGATCTGACGTTGTTTCTGCTTTGGGATGGGGAAGTTAGCACTAGATTTCTTTTGCTTGTTTTTTCAGCTATTGAAGATGAGTTTGACTTTGCTTTGGGAAAACAAACACCAGCATTCCTAAAGAAATGTGTTTGCTACATTAGAAAAATTGCAAACATTGAGCGTTTTGTGAAAATTCCAGCAATGGGTAAATACATGGACATAACTGGGACAGAACCAAGAATTATCCGAGACCCAGAAGCCCACGAGAAACTGATAAAACTCAGGGATGAATTTATTCCTACCATTGTGGCATCATCTAATCTGAGAGTCTACACTTCCATTACACATTGTGACATGAAACTAGGTTATTCCCAAGAAGTAGAGAACCATTATATAGAAGGCCTTGGTAAACAGTTTTATGAGGATATGATTGACATCATTCAGGCAACTGTACAACAGAATTTTGACACAGAAACCGATACACTGTATGACGAAATTCTTCAGCACTCATCATTATGTAAAACATATGCCTCCTTCTACGAGTACAAAAGTGAATCTCTAAATATAGTGCATAAATACCTTCTTCCCAGCAAAGCAGGGCACATTAACCCTCTCATCACCTTTGGAGGACCTTGCACTGGAAAAACTCTTCTGTTAGCTGAAGTAGCCAAGAAGGTAAATGTAAATTCATTTTAAGTGGTTTTTTTTGTAAAGTTCTACTTTGTTTATTTTAAAAAAATAAGTGAATTTAGTTGACTTTTGTTTTGTCTGTTCATCTGTGGATGGCTCCTATATTTATGTTTTGTTTGGCGTTATAACCGGGGCTTGTTCCTCCACACAATGGGTCAGCCAAAGGATGTCTAGGACCCAGGGATGGGACAGGATTGTGGAGACAGGGCAGGTAATGGAAGGATGTCCAAGCAGCGTGCAATAAGAGAAGGTCCAGGAAGGCAGGTGGAGTATAAACTCATAGTAATCTGGAAACATGGAAAGATCAAAGGTAAGGGAAAGAGGAACAAGCATTTTTAAGTGCCTACTATTTGCCAGGCATTGTACTAAGTGCTTTATTCTTATTATCTCATCTGACCCATACAAGAACCTTGTATAGTAGGTGCTATTAATACTCCCCTCCATTAAGGAAATTGAGTCAGACAAAGGTTAAGTGGTTTGCCTAGGGTCACATAGCTAGTAAGTCACTGAGGCAGACTTTGAACCCAGCCCTTCCTGCCTCCAAGTCAGGGCTCTATGCACTGTGCCACCTAGTTTCCTGCCTGCAGGTAGCTGGCACCAAGCCACGGGAATTAGGGTTTGGAGGAAGGGCTCTGGTCCCCAGAAGGAGTAGGGACCTTATAAGGTAGCATCCTAATCCAGAAAAAAATCTAGACATTCAGTCAAGCGGTATAAAAACAAGAAATGAGGTATAAGGTTGGGGTTTGGTATTACAAGATCAGGAGAAGGCTGATGATGCTAAGCCACAAAGAATCTGGCCTTGGGCTCTTAATATCCCACTGCTTGGGTCTAGAGCTAGTATTACAGATGAAATGAAAGTGGCCCCAAGTGTAAAAAATGCTAAAAGCAGGTGGGAAGTAGAAAGTCAGTCACATGACAACATGCAACATGTCCACAACAGTAGATGGTAGGCCACTGTTTTATTGCTACTGTGCTGGAGTTTAAGGTTGTTTTTTCTCTTATTGCGTCCTTGAGAACAGTCATTCCTTTATATGCTGTACCTCTCTTAATAGTCAATCATTCATGAAATAATCCAGTTGTCCTGAGTGTAAGAAAAAACCCTACTTGAATATAGATGGTGTACAATTACGACAGTATATGCAAATAGAAAATCACAAGAATGTAGACTAGATTACAGAGTTTAATGTTGACCAGCTTGGGAAACACTAACTTAACTGTAATTAGATATTATGCAGGTTTTTAATGTTAATAAGAAATTCTACAAATTAAAAAGAACATTAAGATGAGAATCAAAGAAAGAGGAAGGAAGGAAGAAATAAGGAAAGAGAGAAGGAGGGAGAGAAGGAAAGGAGGAACATCAATAAACCATTTCAAAGGCAGAGGGGAAGGTTAGGAAAACCATGCTTATTTCCTTTCTAATGCTGTTTCCCCTTAACCCATTATGGATCTATTTTCAAACATTTTATTTAAGCCCTTCTTAAACCTATATATTTCTCCAGCCTGTAGCATTTCTTGAAGTTATAGTTTCACAAGTTTACTATTTATCAGTAATATTTCATTTCATTTTTCCAAATTTACCTCTTTCAATCTTTAAAGAGTATCCTTTAGCCCTACTATACCAGGTTTTATTGAACCAGTCTATCTTTACCCATACTTGTACCCTTCCCAATTTTAAAAGACTTTGATCATATCTTCTCTTAGCTTTTGTCTTACCAGAAAGAATACTAATCTTTTTAGGCTGGCCCCATATTACTGTCTTCCCATCTCCTTGATTATTTCATTTACACTAATTCAACTATGTTTACATAATTAGTCCTTTTAATGAATTCAAAACAGTCACTTAAATACATTGAGGGCTTTTTTAAAAAATGTTCTAAATTATATCTGTGAAATGAGATTACAGAGTGATTTTTCCTAGTGCATCTATTAGCTTACTTGTAATTAGAAATTATGCAGGTTTTAATGTTACTAAGAAATTCAGTGCATTAAAAAGAACATTTACAATGGGAATCAAATCTGATTCTCCTTGTGATTAGCCCTTTATCCTGAGGTTAGGCAAGTCACTCACCCACCCTATGCCTCAGTTCTCACTTTTCTACCTATTAAATGAACCTGCCCAACTCTCGCTCAAAGAGAGATTTTCATATTGAATGAATTAACATTTCTACAGTAAACTTTCTCTTAACGTCAAATTATTTGTAATATTCCATACATATAGCTCTTCCCCTCTTTACACCTTTTGTTCTCTAGGACTGAAACTGATTATCAAAAGTACTTACTTTATCTGCCCTTTTATGTTGACTTTGCTTTAGTTACAATAGTTACAATAGAAATAAATTATATTATAATTATAATGTATTTTTTTTTGCTTAGTTCTGCTTATTTTACTGTTAGTTTACTTGAGTCTTCCCATAGTTCTATGAATTCCTCAGTCATTTTTTCTTAGGGTGTAATAGTATAATATTCCATTTTATTTATATGTCATAATTTGTTCAGTCATTCTCCAATCTCCAGTTTTTTCCTGCCACAAAAAGCATGTCTATTAACACCATAACAAGGAGCATTAACTGATGCAAACATTTTCTTAGTCCTTAGAGGTCTTAAATTCTGGTAGTAGTAGTAGCAATAGTAGTAGTAGTAATGATAGATAATGTGTATAATGTTTTAAGGTTTGTAAGCACATTATAAATATTACTTAATTTTGTCCACAAACAACCCTGAGGGGTAGTTGCTTTTATTGTTACCATTTTACAGATGAGGAAACTGAGGCAGGGTCACATGAGGAAACTGTGACCAGGGTCATACAACTAAGGCTAGATGTGAACTCAGGTCAGCTAAGTGGCACAGTAGAGTGCTGGGCCTGTAGTCAGGAAGGTTCATCTTCCTGAGTTCAAATCTGGCCTCAGATTATTAGGTATGTGACCCTGGGCAAGTCACTTAAACCTGTTTGCCTCAGTTTCCTTATCTGTAAAATGAGCTGGAGAAAGGAAATAGCAAACCACTCCAGCATCTTTGCCAAGAAAATCCCAAATGGGGTCGTAAAGAGTCAGACACAATTGAAACAAGTGAACAACTATTTGCTGAGTTTAGAAACCACAGTTCTAGCGTGTTATATACTATACTATATATGTGTATGTATGTGTTTGTGTATGTATGTGTGTGTGTACACACATCTTTGCCCTCTTTGGGTTGTATTCCACATTTCTGTGAAATGCTTGTCCACATCTTTAAGTAAATTCCCCCATCCCCATTTTATAGATGAGAAAGTGAGACTTGGAAAGTGAGTGATCTCAGATCTCCTTGAAATCTATCTTTTCCCTATGCCACAATACCTCTCCATGACATTTCTATAGCTACCCCCTTTTAATCTACTTTCTCAATTACCCTGCCATTCTACGACCTATGAAGCCCCAAATGCTAACCTCACAGTTTTTGGTTTAATTCACATTTATGTAACAATTTCAAGTGCTTCTCACAATTCTATCAGGTTAGACAAAGCCCGAATCATTATTCCCAGATGGCAAATGAAGAAACATGGGCCCAGTGATGTTAAAAGATTTGCTGGAAATCATATAGTTAATTAGTGGTAGAGTCTGTACTAGAAAGCAGGTCCCCAGTTTTTAGAAACCTTTATTTTTAATAGCAATCCTAATAAAGGTCCCAAAGGTAATCAGTAACACTGGGCTAGGATTCAGACCTAAGTCTTCTAACTCCAAATCCAGTATTCCTTTCCCTACACCAAACACCTATTATGTGTGTGTTCAAATGTTTAATACATTTTGCTAAAGCTAACTGAACAGGATTTCATGGGTCATAATTTTGACAGAATGTCTTAATAATTCTCTTATACTTTGCTATTTCTTCCTCCTTTTTATAGTTTTTCTCTCTTTCCTCAATGTCAAATTGTCAGTTGTCACTCTTTGCTGCTGTCCATCTACCTGCCTCTTCCAACCTCTGTCTACAAACACACATATAAGCTCTTCTAATTTGCTTCTTCTGTGGGCTGAGACACTAGATAACTAAACTATTTAGAATTATGTGTTCTGTAAGAGTCATTAGATTTTGAGTGAAGCCTCAAAGACCTCTCTTATGGAGTAAAATGTCTGGTTTTACATTCATTCATTTTATGTTCTCATTTTGGACTACTTTTTTTCTTTGCTTTCCCAGTTCGTAGTTACATTCCAGATGGTTTTAAGTTTCCAGAAGTCTGACCTTCAGATCAGTAGGATGCTAAAAATTTCACTATTTTAGCTTTTAGATTGTCCTTCTAAACTATGCTTCTATGTTTTAGGCTTATGGTTGGCTACACGAAGAGATGGGACCTGAATCTGACCCAGTGATAATTGTAAGATTTCTAGGAACCACAGACATGAGCACTGATCTTAAGAATCTACTTCTAAGCATCTGTGAACAACTGGCAATTAACTACCGGTGCCTGGTGCAAAGCTATCCTAAGAAGGTTCATGATCTTCGTGACTTATTTATAAATCTCTTGAATGAGTCTTCATTTCAGAGGCCCTTGGTAATAATATTTGATGCTCTAGAACAGCTCTCTGATGTTGATGATGCCAGAAAACTTTGGTGGCTCCCTGTTCACCTTCCCCGTTTTGTACGGATAGTACTATCCACACTGCCCAACAAACATGGGATCCTGCAGAAACTAAGGTGCCTTATCCATGAAGAAGACAATTATATTGAGCTCATTCCAAAGGACAGAAAAATGTGCAGTCAGGTCCTAAAACACCAGTTGCTGCGAGTCAAAAGAAAAGTGACATCAGGGCAACAGATCTATGTCAACGAAGCTTTCTCCAAGTGCACCTTGCCAATGTTTGTGAACTTAACCTTCAGGGAGGTAAGAAACTGGAGATCCCACAAAGATGTGGATGAGTCTTCCCTTTGCATCACAGTCCACGATAGCATAGAGCAGTTATTTTGGTCCCTGGAGAAGAAATGTGGACAGAAACTAGTATCCCGAGCTCTGGGTTACATCACCATGGCTAAAATGGGTTTGAGTGAAATGGAGTTGGAAGATATTTTAGCGTTGGACAACAGTGTCATGAATGAACTAAATGAGAATATACGACCAAGTAACCCCCTGAGGGTGCCTTATGTATATATTGCAAGGCTTAAGGAGGACCTGAGTGGATACTTGATAGAGAGACATGTGAAAAATGTCACACTCTTGGTGTGGGCCAATAGGCACCTACAACTCATAGCACAGAAGCTTTACCTACATAATGACACAGACCTGCGTGAAATGCACACGATCCTAGCAGATTATTTTCTGGGGGTCTGGTCTGGTGGCAGGAGGAAAGCTTTCTGCCTCGAAGACCCATACTTGAATGGCTGCCTTGATCTAGAAAGCAGAAGTTTGCTAGAGGAAGAAAAGCATTTCCTGGAGCAGGCATCTTTTGATAGACAGGCCCCAGATCAACCCTGGGTGTTTCAGTGCAATCCACTAGAGCCTGACATCTTTTTTGTCAATCACCGCAAAATGTCAGAGCTTTTACACCACTTGACGAGATGTGGGAAAACAGATGACCTTCTCTATGGAGTCATTATGAACTTCAGCTGGCTTTATACCATGGTAAAAATTGGCCAATTTGACAAAGCCCTTGCAGACATTGAGGTGGCTTACAACTACTCACAAGAGAAGGAACTGAAGTTTCTGGCCAGTACCCTTCGAGGCATCAGAAGCAAGATCATTACATTCCCTGGCTCCCTCTCTGCAGAGCTACAGCAGAGGCTTCTTCCAGTTGTCAGTTCATTACCCAAACTGAGGCACCTTCTTTTGGAATGTGACAAGGATGGACCTAAATACTGCTCCATTGTACCCTTACATTCTTCCATGGATGTGACTTACAGCCCCGAAAGACTTCCCTTGTCATCTAGTCATCTACACGTCACGGAGATTTTGCCAACTTGTAACCCAAGTACTGTCCTCACAGCTTTGGAAAATGGTTCCATCAGCACATGGGATGTAGAGACTCGTCAGTTACTCAGGCAAATCACCACAGCCCAGTCTGTTATTCTGGGCATGAAGCTCACCACAGATGAAAAGTACCTTGTGGTAGCCACAACCAATAATACCTTGTTGATTTATGACAACATAAATTCCTGCCTCCTCTCTGAAGTTGAAATTAAAGGTGCCAAGCATGGAAGTGGTTCTAATTTCATCAATGGGTTTACTTTGTCAATTACACATGCCCTTGCCTGGTTGGAGGCCAGCAAAGATGTCACTGTCATTGATCTACTTTATGGATGGCCTCTTTATCAGTTCCACTGCTGGTATGAAGTCACTTGTGTCCAATGTTCTCTGGATGGAGTATATGCTTTCTGTGGGCAATATCTAAATACCACTACCATATTTCATTTAGGGAGTGGAGAAAAGCTCTCCACTGTGACATCTGAATTTTCAGGTGGCTTTGTGAAGTTTCTTCTCATCTTGGACACAGCGCAAGAAATGGTAATGGTTGACAGTGAGGGCAGCCTTTCTGTATGGAATACTGAAGAAATCACCAATCCCCAACTAACGGATGATTTTGATTGTCGAAGAGAAGACAGCGAAGTTGTCAGTATTGAACTTTCTGAGGACCAAAGTGCAATTCTTATCTGCAAAGCCCTCAGCATAGAACTCTTAGACACTACAATGTGGAAGGTGGCAGAAAAATTCCGAGCCAAACACAATGAGCGCTTTATCTCTGCAGTGCTGTCCAAAAATGGCGACTGCATAATTGCTACTATGGAAAATACCTCAGCTGTGTTTTTTTGGAGGAGGGACACTGGGCAGTGTATGGCAAGTTTACAGGAAGTCTCAGGAACCATAGTCAAGCTGGTCAAGTCTAATCACCATAATATGCTGCTCTCTTTGTCTACCAGTGGTGTCCTGTCTATCTGGGACATAGATATCATTACAGCAATGTCCAACATAGACAAGACTGGAAGACCCATCCAAAGACTGGTGTTACCAGCTAGAGGTGAAATAATTTACTCCCTAGATGGATCTGAATCTGTCCATAAGTGGAACTTTAGCAATGGATTCATTGAGGCAGAATTTAAGCATGAAGGCATCGTAGAGCACTGTGTGCTCACCTCCTCTGGGGATGTGATGGTGACATCAGATGACAAATGTAGTCAATATGTGTGGCATACCAATAGTGGTGAAAACCTCTTTCGCATTAATGGGCAAAGAATATCCCAGCTGCTGATTACACACAATGATCAATTTGTGGTTTCACTTTGTGAGGAAAACGCCTCTAGGGTGTGGCGACTGGCCACAGGCCACAGGGTGTGCAATATTCTCACTCCTTTACAGAATGCATTTATAACCTCTGCAAATACATTTGTGGTAGGCATCACAAAAAACAAAGTGCTGGCAGTGAGCTTATGGACAGGAAGTATCACCAAGAAGTTCTGCTGCGAGGATGGGACCATGATTGTAAATTTCAAATTGATACCTGACTGCCCTGATATCATAGTGTTTATAACATCAACGGAAACTGTGAACATCTGGAGCCTGACAGACGAAGTCATCTGTCGACGTGTGCAACTTCCAAACAATTTCTTAAAAAATCTAGAGGACTTTGAAATTTCCCCCAATGGGAAACTAGGTATTATGTCCCGGGGGGATGAAAATATAAACGTTCTTGATCTGCATAGTGGTAAGCTACGAGTGGTACATGCTGCTGGAATCATCTGGCGGCAGAGGTTATCTCGAGACGGCCGCTACCTGGTCTATATTTGTTTCCGGAATGGAGAAGAGGAAGATGACAATGGTGCGGTCTCCAGCTTAATTGTCATGAGACTTGCAGATGGAAAGAACATTGGTGCTTGCTCACTTTACAAGACACCAACATATCTTGCACTGTCACAGAGGCACTTGAATATTATCGTTGGTTTTGATGATGGAAGTATAGGGATTTATACTGTAGTGGACCGGGTAGATGCAGCATTGAAAATTAAAATTGCCACTTCAAACAGCCGGCAAATTTTCAACAGTGCAACACAAGCATCCAGGCCAAAGTGTAATAGTTATTGCTTTAAGGCTACTGCAGATTGTATTTGGAGAGAATCCACTGAGGTGTTTGCAAGAGATAGCCCCATCACAGTGACTGATCCTGCAGAAACAACTGAAGCAACACCAACCAAAAAACACAATCCTTATGACCGTGTATGCTCTGCCATAGAGAGCAGGGGCCACAGTTTTGCTGCTGACAACTAATTACATATTTAGATGGGTTAACTGAAATTCATGATATACATTTGTCTTCTACATAGGAGGTAGAAATGGTGCATTCCTTTAAGCAAAATGAAATACAAGTGACTGGTATTTGTC
This sequence comes from Notamacropus eugenii, assembly GCF_028372415.1. Lineage (NCBI taxonomy): Eukaryota > Metazoa > Chordata > Mammalia > Diprotodontia > Macropodidae > Notamacropus > Notamacropus eugenii. The sequence goes on from NC_092877.1 coordinate 91,496,019, forward strand.
CACATATGCGTAAAAACTAGAGAGATGGGAACATGTTTTTTTTCTTTTTTGAGATTAATCTATGAAAATCTTCTTCCAATGGCCCATCCTTATATGGAAATGAGCCTGTGTCCTCAAAGGTTGTAGCAACAGAATGCAAGCTCTGGTAGGTCAAAGAGCCTTTGAGAATGGGTCCTGCAATAGATTGCGCATCTTGCCCAAGCACTACCCTAAGTGTAGAGAAGCTCATCTTTGGAAATTTGATTAACTGTTTTTTGGCCACAGAAACTGTTCAAACTACAGACTAAAGTATGGAAAGACTGTGATGCACCTTCATGATGAGCATACCCATACAGAAAGAATCATAGCTCCTTGGAAGTATGGAATTAATCCAAGTATGAAATCTTCACTGGGCATTTCTAGCAATATTCTTTACATTACTGCTTCACCTAGAAGTTAAAAAAGAGTACAGTATATTGATTATAACTCTATATTTGCCAGAAGTATAACCTCTTCAGTTCACTAGATACCATAGGCAAGGTCTACACACACACACACACACACACACACACACAGAGCAGTTTGACCAAAATCATTTGTCATACTTTTTTTTTTTAAGTTAAATTCAAACAACCATTACTTTGTCTCCATGATGCCAAATAATTCTTGTTTGGCAACATTTGGTTGTTAAGATTATATAAATACAGCCTTAAGCCCACTCTACCTTTTACCATCCAGATAGCAAAGACCTATATCTGGGGATAAAGGTCAGAAAGTGAGAAAGGGGAAAGCAATTTAACAATCCTGACCATATGAAACTCTCCAGTGACTACATCCCAACACAAAAGGAGAGTACCTTTAAAAGATGTGAAGATGAGAAGCTCTAAGCTGGATGGGACAAGAGTCAATTGGCAGCTAAAAGGGCAACCCAGATGCAGAAAATCAGTCCAGCAAAAGATGCTAATGTGGGTTTTTGTACAAAGGAGGAAACCGTTTCTTTAAAAGCTATTTCCCAAGTTATAAAAGAACATGTTTAATACTAAAAATTCATTCCTTTTTTAATATCTCTTTCAAAGTACGTATTTTGCTAGACGTAATGAATACTCATATAAGGGCATTACAAATGTAGTTAAACTGTTCCATTCTATTATTGTATTAGAAGATTACTCTTCACTCTCTTATAAGAAAGTATGAATTATCTCCTAAATCCCTACAATGAATTTCAGCAGAAAGAAAGATTTCTTGATATGCCATGTACGAACTACTGATAACATTTGCCTTACTCTCATTCCTCTTCTGTCCTGTGTTGAGTGCAGAGAGATGACCAAATACTCTGGGACTAACAGAATATGCCTGTATTTGTACTAAAATATTCCATAAAATCTTAAGGCTGTCCAAAGGTTCTTTACTGTTCCTGTTTGTAATAAATTTCTTACTTCTACATATGTATGTAGGCTTATTATCTGTTTTACTTCCTGCTTTGGGACTGTTCTGAGCCTTTTATATAGTGTGATCAGTTTCAAGGCAGAAGCTGTGAAATATTAAATATTTTTTAACTATTCCACTTGATTGAAGAAAAATGGTTACATCCTAAAAACTAAAAGTGTTTTTTCCCCTACATGGCATGCCCTTGGCTAATTTTTAATGGATTTTTTAAAGAGGAAACAAATCCTCTAACAAGTGAAGGTAAGAGTTTTAGTTTCTGGTTCTACCACTGACTTGCTGTGGGTCCCTGAGCCAATCACCTAACCTCTCTGTTTCTCACTTTCTCAACCATGAAATGAGATTAGTGATAGTTTCCCCTCTATCCTCTACAGGAATATTGTGAGATTTTGTGATATGAAATATAGTCAGTTCTGAATTATTGATCCTAATGGATAACAAACAAATGGCATATCACTCATGTCTTTTATATTAGACCTTGAAATGTAGTCTGAGACACTAACACCCTGAGATATGACTCAAATACAAATTATTATTATCGTACTCCATGCCAAGGCCAGATCTGCTATGGTACTATTGGCCTGAGTCCAAGTCAGGTAGCAGCCAAGAGGTAGACCCAGGTCCTTGTGTACATAGATACATAATCTAGAATTGATTGTATATGAAAGTACTCATCACAGACAGACCAAGGTCATTCAAGGTATCACTATTAATCTTATAAGTAGTATGAGTTGGACCTCTGTGCCACTAAATTTCCAAAAGTCAGATGCCAAAATGAATTACATGTAGTGTGTGAATGTTCTATGTAAAAGCCAATATAGTAAGTTCTGAGTGATTTGAATGATTTTCCTAACTTGTTTGCAACTCCTAGATCATACTGAATGTTTTTATGTAAACTTTGTATTGTTGGGAAGAATTACCCAATCAGAGATTTATATTTTCTTAAATGTTACATTTAGTTACATTTTGTTACAGAGTTGTTAAACTAGAATATTATTGCAGTCTTCAAACAATATACAGTCTTGTGTATGCATTGTTTGTATGAATAAAAGATAAACTAATTTGCTTTGGGTTTTTCGGAGTATTTTCCAAATTTTGAGGATGCAACTGAAAATTGTGACATTAACAGCTGTGTGATTTAGGCAAGTCACCTGATATCTCCACATCTTAGTTTCCCCATCTTTTAAATAAAGGAATTTAAATATGGGAACCAAAGTCCCTTCTGCTTGGAAAGGAAGGAAGGAAGGAAGGAAGGAAGGAAGGAAGGAAGGAAGGAAGGAAGGAAGGAAGGAAGGAAGGAAGGAAAGAAAAGTGGGAAAGGAGGGAAAAAGAGGTAACTGGATGTAATGGCACATGCCTATAGTCCCTGCTGCTAGAGAGTTTGAGGGTGGTTGATCCCTTGAATTCTGAGGTGCATTTTGGGCTAAGGTCAATCTGATGTCTGCTAAGTTGGGACCCAATATGGTAATCTCCCAGAAGCAGAAGGTCACCAGATTACCTAAGGAGAGATAAACCAGAACAGATCAGAAAAACAGAACAGGTTAAAGCTTCCATGCAGATCAATATTGGGATTGGACCTGTAGCTACTATACTTCTAGTGTGAGCAAGAGGAAGAGATACAGTGAAAGAAAAAAAGAAAGAGAAAGGAAAGATGGAAGGAAAGAAGGAGGGAGAGAAGGATGGAAGGAAAAAGAAGGAATGAAGAAAGAAAGAAAGGAACAGAAAGAATTTAATCCACCTGAGCATCTTGTATGATCCCAATGGATGCTCACTATTGATAATAACGAACAATAAAGTGTTCTTCAGCCATGGTACAATAGGCAAAGTCCCAGATTTGAAGTCAGAGGATCCAGGTTCAAATCCATCCTCTGACACTACTTGGTTGACCTTGAGCAGTCACTTATTCTTTCTGGGTCTCAGTTTCCCCCACTATAAAATAAGGGCATTGGAGTCAATGAATTCTAAGTTCCCTTCCAACTCTAAATCTATCACCCTCTGATTTTATGAACTTGTAGTTTAGGGATTAGTCTAGAAGAGGGAGACATTCCACAAGTTGCTACCTCCTGCATAGCAGACCTTTCACATAGCTACTCTACTCCCAGAATCTATAGGGAAGTCATGGGAACTCCCCGATAATTTCATATGGACACAACACAATTCGCTAAATATTCCTATTCATGGGATGCCCCAAGAGGAGCAGGAGACCAACAGGTAAAAATCCCATCCCTCCCTTTTCCATTTCTTAGACAGAAAACACAAAACTGATTTGTATTATTATAGCCAAGTTAAAGAGAAACATTTACCAGCAATAATGTGTGCAGTTGTCATAACTTGATTATAAGGGCAGTTAGGTGGCACAGTGGATAGAGCACCAGGTCTGGACTCAGAGAGACCCGAGTTCAAATGTGATCTCAGACACTTACTAACTGTGTGACTACATATGCCAAGAAAGCCCCAAATGGAGTCATGAAGAGTCAGACACAATTTAGAAAATGACTAAACAGTAATCATTTATAAAGAAAACCCCCAAAATTATAGCTGCAGAGAAGATCAAGAGAGACTGACTAGTTCTAGACTATCATTTTTCCTTTCATATAGATAAATGAAAAACACTGGTATAGTGAAGAGTGTCACCTCAGTGCCAAGAAGGGTTCAAGTCTCATTTTATGTCGTGATTTTCACACATCCTAGCTGTAAGGCCCTGAGCAAATCACAATTTCCCAGTACCACCAAACAACTATAAACTGCAAGGCAGTTATAGATCTACATTGGTGGAAGAAAATTCTTCATCAGAAGTTCTCAACACCAATGATGTTACAAGTCTAGTAAAAATCTCCAATAAAACATCAAGTTCGTTCACCATGAACCAGCAAAGAAACCCTGCCATTGTTCATGGATGGGGTGTGTCAACATACTCCCCTACAGCCTCACTCACCATCTCTGTAATTTTTCTAACCACAGTACCCCTTCCTGGCCATCATTCCCCTATATTTGCTGACTTCCCTATTAGAAAGTAAGCTTCTTGTGGTCAGGGACGCTCCATCCCTCTTCAACACTTAGCACTATGCCTGACACATAGTAAATGCTTAATAAATACTTTTTGTTCATTTATTTTGAAACACATATTTAAACACATTAAGAAAAGATTTTTCAATTTCCTAATTACTAATTCTAAAAGTTAGATTTTCCTTCTCTCATTGCAGGCTAATTTCTCTTCATATATTCAAATGTTTATTAAGCACTCACCATGTGAAGTGTATTGTATTATGTACTATGCTTAAGGTCACCCTTTATACTATATACAGCTAGGGATTAGACTAGATATACAATTAATGAGACATGTGCCCTACCATCATGAATCTTATAGTATCATAGGATAATAAAACACAGCCCCAAATAAAACACAATCAAGACCTAAGAGAAGTACAAAATTATGCACTGGAAGAAATCCGAAGTGGAAGGTTTTTACCATTAAGGTAAATAGCATTAATAAGGAACATAGAAAACAGCTGCTTAGCATCCACCTTTTAGTTGGACTTTAAAAGATGGGCCAGAGCACAATATATGAAAAAGATAAGCAAGGGCAATGCAGACAAGTTGAGTAGGAAGAAGAGAGAGGCTTCTGGACTAGGAAGCAGCAAATACTCCAGTTTAATTAGAGTATAAGTGCACTGAGAGAAGTTAAAGAGATACAACAAGAGGTACACCAGAGGGGGAAAGTGACCAAATCTATACATAGAGGACTGTCCACAAGAAACTTACAATCTAGTAAGACATAAGATGTATGCATACAAATACACACAGGGAAATGAGAGGCATGATGAAAAGTGGAAAAAACACTGGAATTCCAGTCCAGGATTCAAATCCTGACTTCCTTCCTTATTACTGGGAAGACCCTGGGCAAGATATGTCACATCCCTGGGCTTTAGTTTTATCATGAATGAAATAAAATGGCTGGACCACATTTTACAGTAGAAGGGAATCTTAGATGTCTAGTCTAATCCCCTTATTTTACAGATAAAGAAACTGAGACTCAGAAGGTAAAGTGACTCACCCAAGTAGAACAAGTAGTAAATGGCAAAACTGATCAATAAGCACCTACTATGTGCTGGGTACTATACTAAGAAGTGCTGGGGATACAAAAAGAGGCCAAAACAGTCCCTCCCTTCAGTCTAATGGGAGAGACAACAAACAACTATAGACAAAGCAAGCTACAGACAGAATAATTAGGAAATAATTAGCAGAAGGAAGGCACTGGAATTAAGAGGTATTGGGGAAGGCTTCCTGTAGCTGCTGGAATTTTAGTTGAAACTTAGAGGAAGCCAGGGAAGTCAACAGGTGGAGCTGAGGCACAGCCCATAGCTGAGAGATCCAGTGTCTTGTTCATGGAACCACCAGAAGGCCCATGTTACTGAACCAAAGACAGTGGCAGAGAGTCAGCTGTAAGAGAACTAGGTTAGGAAGGACTTGGATTGCCAAATGGAGCATTTTGTATTTGATCCTGAAGACAAAAGGGAGCCACTGGAGTTTGCTGAGTAGGGGTGGGGTGACATAATCAGACCTGCACTTTTAGAAAATCACTTTAGGGGCTAAATGAAAGATGGGTTGGAGTGGGAAGAGATCCAAGGCAATAGGGCCACCTATTGCAATAATCCAGGCATAAGATGATGAATACCTGCTCTAGTAGCAGTGACAGAAGAGAGAAGGGAAAATATTCGAGATGTTGCAAAGGTAAACAGCCAGGTTTTGATTTCACATCCTCTGACTCCACTTTCTACTCTACCATGATGCTTCTGTGGTCTCTAAGGTCCCTCTGTGCTATGAATCAGATACATTTACAGTTCTCTAAGTGCATAAAAGGTACAAAAGGCTATGAAAGTGCAGACATCAGTGAGGTTTCTTCTGGCTTCATAGAGTTCTACAAGTGACATTTGAACCTACTTTGAAAGACAATGGAGATAGAGGGAAGGCATTCCAGGCTAGGAGCAACAAAGGGAGATAAGAGGAGGGCATTGCAGGGGTGGGGATGCATATAAGCCAAGACATGGGGATAGGCTAATATAGTATGTGTTTAAAGACTAGTGAGTCTTTGTATTGCTACAGTACAGGTTAAATAAAAATGCAGTTTGGTTTAACTATAACTCAGAAATACTCTACAGGCAGAACTTAAATCAGCTGCAATTATTTCCAGCTCATGTCTCATTTATTCTAAGCTAATTGAACATAGGTATTGGTCCAATGTAACCATGCCTAAGACTTGTAGTTAAATGTTCCCAAGTTAATGAATAGGAATGAATATTTTAAAATTTTCTCATCTCATTATCGAATTGAAAGTTCTAGGCCTGACTAGAACAGGATCTAATCAAATAAAACCATTAAAAAACACATAACATCATTACATTTCCAGAATTTTCTATAAAGGTTATTCATTTTTAAGCTACTCAAAGATTTCCATGTAAAAACTTGTGGATTTCAAGGAATGTTTAAAGATGAACTTCAGGAAAGAAATAAAAAGCACTATCACTAAAACTAACAGCATATTAAAAGTGGCAATAAAGGAGCAGGGTGATGTAGCTCCAGATCTCTAGAGAACCTGGGTCCAACCCTCAGCTCTGTTATCAAGGTATTTAACCTCTCTGGATCGAAAGACACTCATCTACAAAATTAGAGATTTGGACTAAATGTTCCCTAAAATCCTTTCCAGCCCCGAGTCTGGGAATCCTATGAATAGGTGCTTCCATCTTTAGTTAACGCGTACTTACAACTAGCTAAATCTTTTGGTTACCTGTCCTTGGTCCCTCCCTGAAGCGAATATTGAAGATGCAGACGCTAGGTGGCGGAATTGTCCAACATACTTGGTTAGGAAGGTCCTTTTCCTTCCACTCATAGGTGGATGATTTGAGTATTTAAAGATTAGAAAGCCAAGGAAAGATCCCCCCTCTCTCCTCGCCGCGACCCCCACCTCACCACAAGCCCACTGAAACCTTGACATAATCCGCAGCTCTGAGTGGAGCGGTGACTGGTCTGAATGATGGACTTGCTGAACTAAATGAGGCGTCAGCCTGTGAATCAATATAGCTCCATTTACAGAAGATCCAAACAAAAAGACCAATTATTTAATTGAACATTGGTGACCATGAGGAAAGATTTGTGTTTAAGAGCCTACAATTCTAAAATGTTAATAATGGTAACTAATCATTTACCTAGTGTCTTAAGGTTTGGAAAGCTCTTGATTTTATATTTACAAATATATTAATTTTATAAAGTGCATTATTTTACCTGATAAAATCTGTTTAAGTTAAACGCTACAGATTTTCCTGTTTTAGATAAGAAAAGGAAGGTGAAAGAAAGTTCTTTGGAAAAAGAGCTGACTCAGGAAGTCCAGAGGGCGTGACTTCAAATCCAGCGTTTTATACATACTACTAGTACCACCTTGGGCATATTACCTCAGCTTCAGTTCCCCACCCCCACCCGATAGAGGAGGGGTGGGGGTGGGAAGGAGGGGGAGAGGGAGAGGGAGACACACACAAAGACAAAGGCAGAGAAACAGAGAAAGACAGAGACAAAGAAACAGAAACAGAGACAGAGAGACACAGAGACAGAGAAACAGAGATAGAGAGATAGTCAGAGAGACAGACAAAAAGACAGAGACAGAGAGACAGAGACACAGAGAGAGAAGAGATAGAGAGACAGACAGAGAGAAACAGAGAGACAGAGACAGAAGCAGAGAGAGACCCAGAGAGATAGAGAGACAGAGAGAGAAACAGAGAAAGATAACAGACAGACACAGAGAAACAGAGAGAGAGAGAACACGACAGGGTCTCTGAGGCCCTTCTAGCCCTGGATTCTATGAATTTGTGTGAAGCTGGCTTGGAACCCAAGTTTCCCTGAAGTTAAGTCACTGCTAACTCTACAATGTAAAAGGCAGGGAGGGCCCTGCCAACTCTCCCATTCTAAGATCTTATCCATTTAATTTGCTTAGTCGCCGATATTCCTTTGCTAGGAAACTCAAACCAAGAGCTGCTACTCTCCCTTATCTTCTTTAAAGGAAAAACAACTACGAAACACCACTATCCCGAAAGCACTGGAAGCAGCCTCCCAAGCAGCCCTGGTGTCATTCTCAAAAGAGCAACCTTGCTGGCTTTTCTGCTTCAGTTGGTCCGGATTCCAACACAGCGCTCTCCCCGCTCCAAGGGGGAGAAGGGTCAGACTCGCGTGGCTCGGGGGAACGCGCTAGGAGTCAGAGATTTCCACCATGTGCCAAATCTGCCCACCCCGGACTGGTCTGATTTCATGAAAGGGCTGCAGGTACAAAATATGCCAGCTTAGTGGCATTCTTCCTGGAGCTCCCTTGGGACCCAAAGCGTTGGACTCAATGACTTCTTTCTTTCCCTTTTCTTTACCCCCTCCTCCTTAAACCGCAAATAGAAAGTAAGTTTGCCTTGGCAGGCTCCATCCGAGCCTGCCTTGCGCGCAGGTAAAGGGTTACAGATTCTCGGAAGTATTAAATGCAAACTTTGAAGGATTTTATTTTCATCTGCAGTCACATGATATCTTAACACCCAATGACACTAACTTCAGTGGCTCATCCAGAGGTCAGGCAAACTCTCGGGCTAAACAGGGCAGCTTTTACATTTTTCACATTCGCACGCCAGAGGCACGCGGAGCCATGGGAGATGGTCATCGGCCGAGTCCGCCGCTTCCTCCGCCTCTTGGAAACCGCAGGTAGGCGAAGAGTACCTGGCTCGGTTTGGGATTGCAAGTGGCGTCCTCAGACTACCCTGCTGGGGACCTGGGGGTCTGGGATGGGGGGGGGGGGAGAATGGGAGGAGGGATAGTTTGGGATCTCTGGGCTTCTTTCATTTATTTATTTATGGGTTCACTCTGAGCGTCCTCCAGCTACTCAGTTTACTTTTTTTTTTTTACCAAAAATGTTGGGAGGAAAATCAAATTTCGCCTCTTTCAGGGAAAATGGGATTAGCCCACAAAATCCTAGAAGAATGGCAGGCACCCTAAAAAACTTCTCCAGGGTCCTGACCCTGAGGACTTGGCTACTTTGTGTATGGAAACGTGGCCGTCTAATGTCATCTTGTTAAATTTACAAGTCATTCAGCCCTTTCATTAAAAAAATAAGAATAATTTGACTTACAAATACATTTTTGACCTAATAAAAAATCAGTTTTCTCTCCCTCCCCCCTCTCCTTAGGTAAAAAAGAAAATGAAACCCCCTGTAACAAATATGTAAAATAAAGCCAAACAAATACTGTGACTTTTCCCTCTCCTTCTTCCCTCCCCCCGCCAGCAAATGACAGACATGGGAATATTTTGAATTATAAAATAAAATCAATGGAATGCACCTGCGCTTTTTAAGTACACGTGAAAGGCTGTGTTACCCTTCCTCGCCCGGGAAACGTATCCCAGGTAACTTCCTGGAGCCTGAGCCTGAACCCGAGGCTGGGGCTGGGAATAGAGCCGGGGTGGGGAGGGGGAGGAATGAGTAGCAAACTTCGCGAGCTTACTGGGGAACAAAATGTAATCGGTGAAATGGGCACAAAGTGTTTGCTAAATATTGAATAATTAGTCAAGCAATTATGTCTTAGGCAATTATGTCTGATCACACCGACCTGGACATATATTCATATATATATATATATATATATATATATACACACATACTTATATTCATTATTGTATACTTGTATTCATTCATGTACATATACAAGGTGAAAGACAGCGCAGTTTTAAACTCAATGCTTTAAAATTTTGCAGGTGGAAAACTGAAAAACGTTTCAGTTTCCACTCCCTTTCTACTAACCCTTTGATGAATTCCCGGTAGTGAACAGTTTCCTTCGGGAGAATCCCAGAGTTGAAGAATTTGGGATGTAGGTTTAATTCATCTGAGAAGGCGGATTGAGGATGTTTTTCCTCCCTGTGGGAATGTCCTGAGGCTTAATCCCTTGTCCCAGTCTTTTTAGGAAAGATGGCTCTGTTGGAAATGAAAGGAGAGACGTTTAAATATTTTGAATGGCAAAGCAATAGAGTTTGTTGTTGTTCAGTCGTTTTCCTGTGTGTCTGACTCTTCGGACCCCATTTGGGGTTTTCTTGGCAAAGATACTTGAGTGGAAATGTCCTTCTTCAGCTCGTTTTATAGATGAGGTAAATAGGATTAAATGACTTGCCCAGAGTCACACAGCCTAATAAGTACCTGAGACCAGATTCCAACTTAGGTCTTCTGAGCCCCATGCTCTATCCACTGAGATACCTAGCTGCCCCTTTTAAATTCTAAGTTCCATATTTTGGCTTTTAAAAGGCAGACCTTTTATAAATCCCTAGCAACCTTGTACTGGAAACAGTCACGGAAAAAGTCTAGAAGAAGCAATGGGGAGACAGGCAGAAATTAACAACTCATATGAAGGGAAGGACAACTCACAATTTTGCTCTTGTGTGATAGGTAGTGCTGGGATTATCTCTGTTTTACAGATGTAGAAACTGAGACTCAGAAGGATCAAGTAACTTGACTCCAGTCACTGGCAGGGGAAGCCAGGACTATGTTTTTATTTAATCTTATCTGCCTCATAGAGTTCTCTCTTCCTAGTGGATAGTTAGTTAAATGTTTTTTGAAGTAAACAATCACTCTGCTTTGGAAAATCAAGAGAAGCCCTGACTTGGGCACAGTTGCTCTACAGCCTCCCTTTCCAGCTACTCCGCAGATAGGAATCATGAGATTTAAAACTGAAAGAGATCTTCCAAGTCATATACCTAATCCCCTCATTTTATAGAGGAGTTCAGGATTAATAATTTCAAGTTGAAGAGCCAGGATCAGCTAGCATTTGAGGCATTATTTGGAATCTGGTCTTTATGACTCCAAGGCTGGCATTCTATCAACTAGGGTAGAATCATCAAGCTTTTTGCTTTTCAGGATTCCTTTACAGCCTTAAAAATTCCTGAGGACCTTCCCCACCCCCAAGTGTATTTGTTTACGTGAGATATTGATAGATGGATGGATGCATAGACATTTACTGTATTAAAACGTAAAACACTTGAGTATTATTATGAAAAGTGTTTCACTTTGAATAGTCTCCAGGAGACCCAGGGGTCCTGGACCACACTTTCAGAAGCACAGCACTTTCACTATATGGCTTTTCATAGAGAGACTGAAGTTTGAATCTGTACAGGTCAGCTGTAGCTTTCTGGATCACTGAACGAGGACAAAGAGGAGACTGGCAGAAGAAAAGAGAATGAGAAAGAAGTGGGGTAGGGCGTTTACTCATTATTATTAATTTCTTCACACTGCCCCGTACCTGCTTACTAAGTCCTTCTGCTTCCTCTGCCTCTTAGCTCCATTGGCTTCTACAAGATTTATCTGAAAACCCAACACAAGGCTATCCTTGGTTTCCCAACCCACAGCTGCTGGTGCCTTCCCTGCCATCTATCTATTCGGTGTGTACACATACACACGCACATACATATAACTATATATATATGTATGTATATATGTATGTATGTATGTATGTATGTATTGTGTTATTTCGATGTCTAACCTATTTAAACGGTAAGCTTCTTGAATGTAGGGATTGTTTTTACCTCTCTTTGTATCTTCAGCACTTACCAAAGTGCATCGTTGTGAGCACTTAATAAAAGCCTTTTGAACAACTTGATCCTCTGAGGCTGTTTACCACTAATACCTGAAATCATTAAGCATGACCACTTCATGCACAGACTAACCAATACACTCCAAATTTATGCACACCTGGATTTTTTAAATCTAATAATCTACAGGTTGATGCATAGAACTCGGTAATGCGCCTGCCAGCATCCTCTATGGATAATGATCTGCCTTGTTTCCTCGCCAGTGAAGTCTTTGAACTGTGACAGCTTGTTCTATTTCATCCCCATTCTGGAAGCCCACTTCCTCCTGGAATTTGGGATCAATTCTGGTTCTATAAAGGGGAAACAGAAAGGTATTAGGAGCTGCTTAGTTCAACACCAAATTATTCTTATTGAAGGTTCTGCTCAGGTTTTGGTAAAAAATTGTATTCTCACACTTCATGGTAATGAGATGGCTAGTGTCTTCATTGAGAATGAGACCATATGATGGCAGCTCCTTTCTCTACTCTTAAAACTTATTAGCGTTATTAGTATTAGTATTATTACTTACTTTCCCATGCCCTCCAGTCACCAAGAAAGAGGTCTGTCTATTCTTCTCTAGACTTATCTCTTTGCTTGAACCCTTGACCCCCTCTGACTTCCTTAAGACCTCCCTCCAACAGTTTCTCTTCCTATGCATCTTCAGTCTTTCCCATGATGCTTCCTGGCTCCTTCCCATTGACCTACAAACATAGCCAAGACTCCCCAGTCCTAGAAAAGGACAACCTTGATATTTCTATCCCATCCAGCTTCTTTGCTCTCTCTCTTCCTCTTCACAGCCAAATTCTTGAAGAAAGTTGACTACACCTAATCTTTGCCGAATAACCTATGCCCCTTCTCTGTCAAAAGGTCAACAATGACCTCTAGATCAACATATGCAAGTAATTTTTTTCAGTCCTTATCGTCCTTTACTTCACCATAGTAGTTGACATGAACTGTTCCCCTACTAGTGGATACTAGAGTCTCCAGACATTAGTACTTCTATTCCCTTGAATAGGACCCCCCAAAAAAATCTGTTTTGTGCTCCTCTACTGTATCTATTATAGGTTATTTTACGTTATAGTTATCTATTTATGAATTATATCAATTATATTATAATTTCTAAGAAGACAAAGACCATATCTTATCTAAACCCTATGTCTATCATTAGTTCAATGTATCCAGTAAATGATTAATAATAAATTTTGACCACATTCCCTGCCTTATATCCAACTATGGAGTTCTCTGCCTTATATTACAGGCCCTTCCTAGGAACTGGATCTCATGCCATGTGCCCTACTATCTCTATGACTGAATCTCTGATGCCTATTATAAAATCTTTGCAATTTCACCATTTGCCTTCCTTTTGAACCTCTGCCTACCCCACACCTTGTATCCATAGATGACACTCAAGATCTTGGACGCCATTTGCACTTTGGCAAATGATGTCTGCATTCCATCTTTCATTTTCCTTGGCCAATTCCACTCTCTGCACTCAAAACAGACCCCTAGCCGTGTTTCCCTATCCTGATCCCCAGGCTCCACCCAACCCTGTGGGTAGGTGTCAATTATCCCTAGTCTGGTCCATCCTATTTTCTACTTAGTCATGGTTGTGACAAAATGAACACCTTTCAGCAACTGTCTCCATTTTCACCAGAAAATTCCCTTGGGCTCATAGAAACTAAAACCCCTAAACATGCCCCCCACAAAACATCAAGGCAGTCGTTTCTTAAAACAAGAAATAGATGAATAGACATCCTAAGCAGATGAATATCTATCCCAAAGCAGATCATTAAAAGGACCCAAAATACTGACTCAGATTTCCTGATGCATCTCCAAAAGCCACTCCTGAGTTTCAATTAATGCTGTCAACATAAGGCAAAAATGATAGATAGCATATCTTTAAAGGCTCCACACCCAAATGGCTCTATTCCAATCAGATTTTATGCAAGTGGGCTACAAAAAAAAAATCTTCAAATAGTGACACAAAATATCCAAGAGTGCCACATGAAAACCAGTCCTTAACAGATTACTCAATGTATTCTCTGACTATTTCTGAATAAGACCTATAAGAATTTGTCTTGATGGCTAACTTAGATTAGAAAATTTTAATAATGGAGTTCATCTAGTCCACTATTTTATTTGTCATCAGGTAAAGGAGCCTAAGAACTAGTTAGATTTGTTGACACTATCACCACCTTTCTACTTGTGATTTGAAATTAGACATCTTCCCTCATAACCCCCAAACTTCCCAGTATAGAGAAGCAATTCTAGTTAGAAATCTGTGAGAATAAATCCAAGCAAGAGTTTGTAACAACCTCATCTAGGATGGTGGTAGCGGGCAATGCAAATTAGGAGAAAGCTTTAAGACAGGGATGGGAAACCTGTGGCCTTGAGGCCACATGTGGCCCTCTAGGTCCTCAAGTGTAACCCTTTGATTAGTTTGGATTCTGACAAAGGGCTACACCTGAGGACCTAAAGGGCCACATGTGGCCTCGAGGCCACAGGTTCGCCATTCCTGCTTGAGATATATAGAGAAGCAAAAACAGCAGAACTTGGAGACTATTGAACAGGTGAGGGGGGAGAATAGAAGAAAGGTAACTGTGCAGGGAGGCTTCCAGAAGGCTTCTGAGGACCCTAGAATATCAGCTAAATACTAGAAGAAAACTAAAAGCAAACCTGGTGCTTCCTCTGTACTAAGTAAGCCTTCTCCCCACAACTGTTCATCTCTCCTGCTAAAAGTATTGATACTAGTTGACCTATCTACAAATTCATTTCCAGGGACTCCCACAAAATATATTTTGTGGTTTCAGATATCAGATGTTTTCAAGCAAAATTTATAAATAAAACCAGAAAACTTTTTGTTTAGAGATGGAGGAAGTTAAAGGTTAAGGGAGATGGTGTAAGAGACCAGTTTGGGGGCAAAGATAAGATGTTAAGCTTTAGACTTGTTGAGTATGAGAAGCTGGGAAGCCATCCAGGCAAAAATCTCTATTTTGCAGTTAGAAATATGTTTATAAAGCTCAGGAATAAGGTGAGATAACAATACCAATAGTTATATTTCATATTGTGCTTTACGTACGTTGTGTCATTTGATTAGACTAATTAAGAGTCATCTATATTGACAAGATAGTTGAATCCATGAGAGTAGATGTATTACCAAGAACAGCAGTGTTGGGGATAAAAAGAGGAATTTTTTTAAAAGAGGAAAACAAAGGTGAATACCTTAAGACATTCTTACATACATACATATGTTCATACGTACATATATATATATGTGTATATATGTATGTATACCTCAATCTTAATAATCTCCAAGATCCTAACTTCAAAATTTGTCCTCTTAGATCATAATCTCATGTTCTATTTCTCCCACTACCTAAAACTTCTCTTCAGTCTCTTTATATCCAATCCCTCTCTAGTGTCTCAGGCCAGTGTTCTAGTAATAGTTCCCTAACTTCAGAGTTTTGATCCTAAAATCAGACATTTCAACAAAGCTCCATCTTACACCCTTGAATTTCTTGATGCCTTATACTCCTGCTCATTGCCTCATTGAGACATTCCTCAGCCTCCAGTTTTCACCTCATCATTCTACTGAAACTTCTCATACCTGTTGATGAGAGAGTGGAGATTTGAAATCATAGACCACCTGGCCTTCTTAGTTTTCTCTTTCTAGTTGTGTCAGTAACCATCGATAAAGTGCCTGCCATGTGTATCACTTTTTTGGTTCTCCATCTGTCTGATCACTCCTTACTGTTTCATCTTCCTCTCCCCACCTCTAAGTTTGATTTTTTCTCAATACTTTTCCCTCAGTCTCCTCTTCTTTTTCCATACTCTTTCCTTTAGTCATACTATGCATACCCATGGTTTTAATCATTATCCTTCTGTAGATGACTTCCACATTTCCAACCTCTCCCTTGAGTTGCCAGTTCCACATCTCCAAATGCTTGTTGAAAATCAGGTAGTGGATGAAGCACTGGGCTTGGGGTCAGGAAGACCTGGGTTGACATACTGCTTCAGATACTTGCTATGTAACCCTGGATGAATCACCTAACCTCTCCGTGCCTCAATTTTCTTATCTATAAAATAAAGGAGTTGACCTGGATGGCTTCTAAGGAGATACCTTCTGGTTCTAAATCCATGATCTTACAATTTCCACATGGCTGTCCCCCAGCACCCCAAACTCATAGGGATATAAAATATCCCTAGAATTAAACTCATTATAATCTCCCCTTCCAATAAAGCTACCTTTGTCCCAATTTTCCATTCTATTTCTATAGCAAAATTTTTCAGTCACCTGCTACAAAACCTGAAATTAGTCTTTGGTGCCTCCCACAAATTTCCAAACAGGGGTCAAATATTCAAATACTGTCAATTCTATAGCTACAACATTTCACATCTATGCTTTCCTCTCCAATCCCCTTTTTACTATTCTGATTCAGACTCTTATTACCCCAAACTAAGGAACTGTAAGAGCCTCTTACATAACCTTCCTGCCTCAAGTCTCTTCCCTATTTAATCAGCACTTCACATTACTATCAAAATAATTATCTTAATGTACAAGTCCAACCATTTCACTCCCCTGCTCAAAAACCCTCATTGGCTCCCCATTGCCTATAAGAAAAAATACCAACTCCTCAGCCTGGTATTTAAAGTGCTCCACAATCTGATTCCAACTCACTTTTTTCAGCATTATTTCGTATTTTCCCCTCATACTTTATGCTTCAGCCAAACTGAACTGCTGTTTCCCCATCTCATCATACACTTTCCTGCTTCTGTGTTTATTCTCAGAGATCACCCCAGAGAGAACATACTCCCTCCACATTTCCATCTTTGGACATCTTTCTTTTCTTTAAAGGTCCAGTTTAAGCATCAGTTTCTCCATTAAACTTCCCTGATTCGTCCAGCAATAAAGTGATCTCTCCTTCCTCATGTCTCTCCCAGCACCTTGCCTACTCTTTCTTATGGCCACACAATATTAAAAACTAAAGCAAGTGTTCATAACCTGGGGTCTGTGAACTTTTTAATATATATTTTGATAACTATATTTCAATATAATTGACTTCTTTTGGAACCATGTATTTTATTTTATTCACTTAAAAATATTTCTTTTCAAAAAAAGGTCCATAGGCTCCAGCAGTCTACTGAAGTGGCCCATGACACATAAAAAAGTTAAAACTTCCTGAGCTAGAGTATGTATAGGATGCAGGAGAGGGGGGAAGGACAATAATGGAACCGAGATGAGAAGGCACAGATGACTTTCAATCTACATGTAGATAGTACCAATATAGGAGAGAAGAGGATGCATTTAAAGTCATACTTATTTGAGTATGCATAATATCTCTCATGTTACATTATAAATAGTATATATGCATGTGTGTATATACGTGTGTGTGTGTGTACGTGTGTATGCAGTAAGGGCAGGAACCGTTTGTTTTATCTTTCATTTTTTTATCTCCAGCGTTCAGTATAGGACCTTACACGTAACAGATACTTAATAAATGTTTGTTGAATTAAACTAGTTAGACAAGTGGAAGGAAAAGCCAAAGACCATGTAGGATGTCTCAAAACATTTAGTGCAGTTTTATGTTGTAATAACTTCAGAAGTATAAATGCTACAAACTTAAAAAAAATTGAAAGTTTAGTTACTTAAATTTCTTTTACACTTATTTGGTTCAGTGAGTTTTCAGTTATAAATTTTTATCTTAATTTTAACTACGCATTCTCAAGAGTTTCTGGATGACCACTCTCAGATCAGTGGACTAGTGGAGGATGTACTGTTGCTTGGCCCCCTTGGATGCCTGATCTATCTTAGGCTATTTCTTGTGGAACCACATCAGAATTGTCATGTGTGCATGAAAACCTCACTCTTTAGATGATCTTGAGGCTAGGATTGCAAACGCAGCCTTTCCCAACTTTTCCCAACTTTCCCAACTTTCAGAAAGTTGGGAGATCAGTTAAAATACTGCATAGCAAAAGTGATGGTTATGTTGGATTATAATTAAAAACATTAATGTTTTAAAATTTTAAATGATTAACCTTTCAAACGTTGCTTCTGATAAGTATAGCATTTATACTTCTGAAGTTATTAAACTTTAAAAGTGCACTATGACTTTTGGGACATTACTAGTGTATAATGTAAAGGAACAAATGCAATATAGTTCTTCACCTATACAGTGAGTCTTATCTCTGCTTAATACTTTTGCTTATAATTTTAGTGTAGCCCTTTATTCTTTCTTTTTCTTGAAAATCTCAACAAAGAACAATTGATCCATAGGATAAGCCTCATAGAGTCTTATAGTTTTGGATTTACACAGGGGAGACACCCTACATAGCAGAAACCTTTCAAGGCTCTCTTTGGCTAGACTGCTTCATATGCTTTTTTTAAATCAATAAGTGGAAAAGCCCAGTCAGATCTTAAATTCTCTATATTGCTCCGCCATCTGTATGACCATAAAGAGGTAGCCTATTAAGGAAAATCACCTGCAGAAACCTGCCTGATTGACTCCGTGATATTATCGAGTATAGCCTTGATTTGTGACTACCCCAGGCTCATAAAAAATAGTGTAGGAAGAAAAAAAAAAAGAAAACCAGCAAATGCATTGTGGGCTACTAATATTTTCTAAGTCACCTCCACCAAAATCCTACCTTCCATTATTAAAATCCTATTCCAGCACCATCAAGGAATAGAAGTGCCCCAGTGTTCTCCAAAGCTCATGCCAGTGGAGCAGAAGCTCTGGAAGATGTCACTAAACTAGAAAGGCTTTGGTTAAAGGCTAGTGAGCACTGCACACATTCTTCTTAGAATTTGAGGGTCTTCCATTACTACTCTGTGTGTATCCCTTGCCTCCAAATTGGAGAGATAAGAACTGTTATTTCATTGGGACAGAAAACTAATTTTTGACCAAAGATCAACAACTTCTCTGCAATGTCTAGGCTTAAGAAATTGCCTAGAGCCCTGAGAGGGTTAATTGACTCACCTGTGTCAATGTATTTTAGAGGCAGACCTTGAATACGAGGCTTCTCTGGTTCTGTGCCCAGTTTTTTCTATTCCCTATCATGCCACACTGCCTCCAAACTGAAGTACTGTAAAAATAAGAAGAAGAAGATTCCCATGTTGTGTACTGGCCACACTCCCAAATTTCAGAAGCATGCTTTCAATTGAATTCACTTCAAAAAAGTATTTACTAAGGACTTTCTATATATAAGACACTTAGCAAGAAACTGGGGACATAAAGATGACTAAACAGTCTTGCTTTCCAAGTGCTTACAATTTACAAGAGGAGATAAGATATATACATAACTATAATATAAATCAGAATAAGATGAATGTGTAAGAGCTGTAAATTTCTATGAGAAATCTGAAGAGAAATGACTTCCTTCTGGTAAAGGAAGAGAGAGATGTTGGGGAAGTCAGCATCTAGACAGCGCCTTGAAGGATGAGGATTTCATCAGACTAATGAAGGAGGCAGTGCATCGCAGGACAAGTGGACAATGGGAACAAAGACACAGGTAGGAAAAGATGAGGCAGTTTTGAAGAATGGTGAGTAATCCAATTTGGATAGGGAATAGATTAGATGTCAGGATCACAGGGGTGTGGAATCTATGGCTTTGAGGCAACATGTGACCCTGTAAGTCCTCAAGTGCAGACCTTTGACTGAATCCAAACTTCATGGAATAAATCCCCTTGATAAAAGGACTTATTCTGTAAAACTTAGCTCAATCCACTCCGTCAAAAAGCTGCACCCAAGGACCTAGAAGGCCACATGTGGCCTTGAGGCTGCTGGTTCCCCAGCCTGGATTAGTGTGAGATAAGTCGTGAAAGGTATGTTAATGTTATATAACTGGGTGCTGCATTAAGAAGTTTAGGGATGGGGAGCCATTGACAATTTATGACAAAAAAGTAATGCAAAATCAGAAATGTGCATTAGCAAGATTTCTTTACTAGTAGATATATTAGAATGAATTAGAAGAGGAGGAGACTGGAGGCAGCTAGGCCAGCTGGAAAACTACTTGTAATTCTTTTGTTGGGAAAGTGTTACCAAAAAAAAAAAGTTAACTAATTTAAGATTTTCATAGCAGTCGTTGAATAAAAAAATAGCTAGAAAGTCTCAATATCAAACCATAGAATGGACAAATTAATTGTGGCATGTCAATTTAATGAAATAATGTGAACCTATTACAGCCAGCAAGCATGAGAACCATAATAATAGTAAAATCTAGAAATAAGTGTATGAAATAATTCAAAGCAATAAAAAAAAGGAGAGCTTACAGCCGTATAGGAGGAAAGGGGAGTAAGAATGACTAGACAAAGACTTCTGAAAACTTGTGTTTGTCCTTCCTTTTTGAAGAGGATCATGACATTAGGGAAATGATGACACGACTTGCACTTGACTTTGATTTCAGTGAGGGAGGGCTGTGCAAGGTCACCAGCCTCATTCTTTCCTCCTGAGTCATCTGGGTCCAGTGACCAGATATTCATCAGGATGACTGGAGATGTCACTGGATGCCATGGGAGACCTTTGCCCTTTTAGGCTGAGGCCTTTTCAGGTACTCACTTAAAGTGAGATAATGCCTGTTCAGGGAATAGGCCACACCTCTTTAAGAAGTGAATGAAGGGTTGGCCCCCTTTAATTAAAAAAAAGAAAAAAAGAAAACAGAACAGAACAAAAAAATGAAGCTGGAAGGGGAAGACTCTCAAGGTGGCTGTTCCAAAGAGAAACAGTTACCATTGACATTCACTGTAGCCATTTAGTGGAGCTAAACTTAAGAGGAGTGATGGAATCATGCTATTTTATGCATTCAAATTCTTACTCAATAAGCAATTTAAATGAGCTGTATTGATCCCAATAGTTCATTTTTGATAAATATAATGTGTAAGATGAAAGTGGGAACAGGCACCCAAGCTGTAAGACTTGAGAATGGATTAGATGTGGGATGGAGGTGAGAAGGAAAGGGAATCACAAGCAATAGTCAAGTTTTGAACCTGGGTGATAGGGACAATGGAAAAGTTGAGAGTAGATTCATAACTCCTAGGAATATAAGTTTAAAGAGGATCTTAGAAACCATTTGGCCTCACCTCCTCATTTTGCAAATAGGGAAACTGAAACTTAGCCAAGTTAAATACCTTGTTTAAAGTCACACAGAGCTAGGAGTTGAACCTAGGTTCCATGAGTAGAAATCAGTTTATAGAAGAAAAATGTGTTTTCTTTCCTTGTCCAGTGCAACTTTTCCTGAACTGAACCTTCTCTTATCAGTGCTATATAACACTGATAGCCAAAATTCATTTCTCAAAAACATCATTTTAAAGGTTTTTAACTCTGGAAGTTTCCATGTGTGGAAAGAGTACAGAACTTGGAGTAACAGACCCTGTATTAAAATTCTGGCTCTGGGACTTACTCTCTGGCTTACCCTCTTCAGGCTGCTTAATTTCTCTGTGTCCCAGTGCCCCCATGTTTAAAAATGAAGAATCACAATTTTGTAGACAGAAGGTAATATATAGATCATTTAGTCCTTCCCCTTCATTTTACAGAAGAGAAAATGATGCCCAGGGTGGTTGCTATTTGTCCAAGATGACACAAATAGTAAGTAGCAGAATTGAGATTTGAACTCAGATCCTTTGTCTTTCAAATATGGTACTCTTTCCATATAGTTCATTACCTATAAAGCAGGGGCCCTTTGACAGTCTGGGGAAGTCTAAGGACTCCACAGAATAGTAATTTTGAATGCATACAATAAAATACATAAGATTGTGAAAGGAAACCGATTATGTTTAAGTAAAACATAATGTTTCCTATCCAGACTCACAGACACTGTGAAATCTATCCATATTACCATATTACCATGGACATCAAGCTAAGAACTCCAGCTTTAGAGCATCTCTAAGGTTGCTTTTTTTTAAATAAGTTTTATTATGTATAGATGTTTATTTATTCTGAACTTAGCAATCACCTCAAACTAAATATTTCCAATGTACAAAGTAGAATACAAAAATATTATATTTGAAACTGTGAATCTCTTTAATCCATGCTACTTTTTTATCAAAAAAAAGCATATAATGAATCCAACTAATTTTCAAAACTGTCCTGCATATCTATACTTTCCTCTGAATTGAGTTTTTTCCAGTTCTCAATCTGTGATCCAAAGTTCTATGATCCTCGGCTTCTAGTCAAAATTGAAATCTATTCAAAATTGAATTCTATAATGGAACAACATTGGTTTCTAGCTAAGGCAGCTTCTCACTCATAGTCCTATAACTGGGCTAGTTGGAGAGTCATCAAATAATCAGTTTCCAGACTGTAATTTATCTACTTTCTCCCTTCAACTCAACTTGACTAGGCATGTTATGGGACAGAAATGATTTGCATTAGGACTTAGTTTTTTAGAAGGAGGCCAAGTGGACACGAGAAATATTTCAAAAACACTGAACCCTCCCAAAGCAGCAAGAAGTAAAGATCTGACAAACTCCTGATTGTCCTTCTGGTCAATGACTACTTTGCCCTACAGAATTTAAAGGCAAACTTTGAATATTCCTACATCTAAGTCTTACTCCAGTGACTTCTCTCATGGCATGGAAGTAATCCTCAATACTGATCTCAGAGGTCTTTTTTAATCTCTTACAGTTCCTGGTATTCCTTTAAGTCCTCCTAGGCTCCTTCAGCTACTGTGTTGTGGTCCACCTATTTCTGACACATGGAATTGGGTCTTTTATTCCCCAGAAAGAAGATCTGGAAGTTTCTTCTAAAGGCAATAGTAATAACTAACATTTATCTAGGACTTCACGGATTTCAAATCACTTTCCGTACATTATTCTTTCATGTGATCCTGGCTACAGCCCTTAGAGATAGGTATAAATATTGACTCTCATTTCAGATGAGGAGACTGAGGTTCAGAGAGTGATTCCCAGGCTTGCTAGTAAGTATCTGAGGTATGATTTGAACCCCAAGTGTTACAGGCTCCAAGCATAGCACTCCAAGCTCTAGGTATGACAGCTCTGATATATACTGACTCTATCATGCTGAGTAATTCACTTAATCTCAGAGTGCCCCAGCAGTTCTCCAAGGCTAGAAGTTTCAGAACCATTGCCAATTTTGCGTTGATAGATTGGTTTTCCTCCCTAGGAACTCTGCACACCTATGAAATCATAGGTCCAGTTTCCAAAATCATGACTCACTTAAATTGGAAAGAATAATAAAAATAATAATTCACAATTCCCAAGGATTGCTTAAGGATCTTTCTTAACAACAACCTGAGAAATAGGCACTGCCTTTTTATAGATTTCCCCATTTTACAGATGAAAAAACTATAATTCTTTTCAAACAACAACTGAATCTAAAAAGTTGAGCGTCTCTCCCATGGCTGCACAGCTATTAAGTTTCTTAGTCTCCTGACTCCAAGGTCAGCCCATATTCTGCTTTACCTTGGAGCCTATCTAACCTTCTGTGAGAAGGTTATGTTGCTCCATATTGCCTGTCAAAATAAGTTAAGTTCCTGAGCCTACTTCTTAAGGCCCTCTATCCTCTGGCCACAACCTACCTTTCTCGCCTTGTCTCCCCAATTACACCCCAAATTTCATTTTCACATTTTTTGCTCATGTTGTTCCTTCCCCTTGAAATGCCATCCACTTCAATCTCCATCTAGTAAAATTCTGCCTATCCCTTTATGCCCAGGTAAAATGCTAGAAGTGTAGGAAACCTCTAGTACTGTCGTTTTATAGAGGGATGGATTTATAGGACAATTATTGAATAGGAAGATTTCATAACATTCAGGAGAAACAGAAAAGACCTTCTATTAAAATCCAGCTCCAATGCATTATCATCGTCCATAATCATGATCGCGAGTTCTCCAAGATAAGGTCAGCAATTACACCCTAGCAAGTACTCCCAAACTATGAAAGTATCAAGGAGGGGCCCATGGATAGACGGTAGAGAAAAGAATTTCTTAACTCTTTGTGTGTCATAGACCCCTTTGGCAATCTGATGAAGCCTCTAGATCTCTTGTCAGAATAATGTCTTTAAATAATTGAAGGAAATGCTAAAATTCAGATAAAGATATACTATTTTTTCCCACCTAATTTCACAGAAGCCTTCCCTCCCCCAAATCTATCCATAGATCCTGGGTTAAGAACTGCTAGTACAATACAGCAGCACCTGTCCTGAGAAGGAGGTCACTGATTCATCTCTGCATCCCCTCCCTCCACTGAATCTGAGGAGCAGGCACTTTCCTATCTCCATCGGGGTCCAAAGCCAGAGGCAGCTCCTGGAGCTGTACAAGCCTGCCCTCTCATTAGTGTCTGGTATTCTCTCATTTGGTTCCATAGTTCTCTTTTCCTTCCAGACCCCGAGGGTTGATACAATTATCTACCTCCAACCACACTTACCATCTGGTGTTCTGTCACCTAAATGAGAGCCTACCTTTTGAAAATTATCCTATTGTTCCTCGCATGTTTTCTATTGCCAAGAAAGCCTCCAAAACTTAGATACTCTTTTTTCCATTGCAATCATTAATACTTTTTAACCTGATGATCTCTTATTTTTTAAAAAATATTTACCTGATTTATCACTTTTAGTCACTGGTCATGTAAGGATGTGTCCTTTGACTAACTTTTATTCCGTTTTCTTGTTCTCAAACTATAATCCAAATGAAGCTCATATTTCTTCATCGGTGATTCAAGGTAAATTTTCAATGTCTCCAGAAACTCTCTTAATGCTGCTAAATTTGACATTTTATCTTCATCCTGAAGTTTCATAAATACAAGGTCCTTCTGTCATATAAAGAACAAACTAGTATTTTAATAGACTTTGAAAATGATAATAATAAATTATGAATCATAATTCCCTTCCCCTCCAGTATCTCTGAGTCAGCTTGCTGGGAGCCAATCTCAATCTAAAAGAGCTATGTTTTGGATTACCCAAATATTCTTGAATATCACCCTTTTAACATTTATCCTAAAGAAGAGAGGGCTAAGGCTAGATCAGGTTGAGGTAATGTCAGCTGGGTGGTGCAATGGATAGAGCACTGGCCTCAAGAAGACTTGAGTTGATGCCCCAGACATTTACTAGCTGTGTGATCCTGGGCAAGTCACTTACCCTCAGTTTCCTCAACTGTAAAATAGTCATTATAACAGCACCCACCTCACCAGGTTGTTGTGAGTATCAAATGAAATCATATTTGTAAAGCACTTAGCACAGTGTAGGGTACATAATAGGGGAAGGATAAAGCCAGCAAGGCTAATGATCAGCTGGTGATCTCAGCTTCCACTGCTCATGGAAGAGTAAATGAAATTACACCGTATTGACATCAAGATTATCTAGAGCAGATAAGAATTTTCAAACAAGGAAGGATTTGTTGAACCCTAGATATGTTATTAAGATTATGCTATCTTGTTTCTTCCTTATGGTGCAAGTGGCTTTGTCCTAGAGAGAAAAGGTTTAGTGGCTGCTAAAGTATATTTTCAGCCCCATGCACAAAGTTAGTGATCACTTCAGGGTAAATGAGGTTTAACTCTAAGGACTAGACTAATAAGTGACCATTGCCCAGTCTTACAAATCTTTTCTCCAGCTCCCCTGATGAGATTTCAAAGTAAAGAAACCAGTGAAAATAATGATATTTTAATTCAGAGAGTAAACATGCAGTTCCTAGAACTCTTCTCCTCTGAAGGTTTAAGGAAGGTAGATGTTCGGCTTGGGAAGAGCAAAGCCATTAACCTTTTCCTTTTACAAGAGAAGAAGGTACTGTATCTTTAACTCTGAATCTTCCTTGAAATTTCTATTTGTCTGCATTGGGTGTGCCATGGAAAAGAAATATTTGCCTACTTACTACATCTGTTCCTAAACTGCCTTTCCTTGTTGATGGACATCATTTTAGAACTGGAGGGAACCTTATTAAAGGGCATTTTAGTCCAATGTCCTCATTTTACAGGTGAGGAAACTGAGGTCTAGAGAGTTCATAACTGGCCCAAAGTCCCAAGTTCATAGAATTATTGGAACTGAAAAAAACCCTAGCAGTCACCTATTCAGTGCTTCATTGTACAAATCAAATTACAGTCCAGAGAGTTTACATCATTTGACCAGCTTCACAGAGATAGTAGGTCATAGAGCCAGGATTATAAGCCTTAGCTACAATATAGGACTTCATCTCCTCCACACCTCCTTCTATCACATGGCCAGATTTTTAATGGAACCAGTTTAGAATGCTTGAACATTTTTCTTTAAACCTGGCAAGTTGACTATAGCTAAGGATTTCTTCTAATATATAATGAATGATTCTCAGTGAAAAATTCTAGGAACTAAATACGTGCTTTCACAATTCTATATGCCCTCTGGCAAAGTACTAGAAACCTGTCTAACTTACATGAGCAATATTTTTTTTAAACAAATTATCCAAAAGTATTGGAAAACCTTAATGGATTTAGCTATTTGAAATAAAGCAGTAAGGAAAACCTAATCATATAGACCTTAATGACTTCTAGGCTAGATTTGATGATGACTTCAAACTATTATGTTGCCCTTGGGGAAAAAATTGTATTAATTCATCTTTTGTTATCAAGAAAGAATTTAAACAGGCGAGAAATTATCTTTCCATAAGTCAGTGAACTACTTAGAAAGAACACACTGTAACATGAGATGGTTTTTGTTTTAATAAATACTTCAAGAATATGTAATTTCATAAGTATAAATGCCAGAACTTGGTAGTTCTTAGTAGACAGGCTTAGAGAGTTACTGTAGCAGAAAATGTAATTACCCTGTAGCCAGTCAAGTGATGTGCCCCTCCAAAAGTGACTACGTTGGTCTTCGAACAACAAATAGACTGCCCTGTCATTGAGCCTATACTCATATCCTTTCAAACTTGACTTTGTCCTGTTAGAATGATATTAGATTATGATTATATATCCAAAATAGCACTAGCCTACAAACTAGGTGACTGACTCTCTAGCCCAAACTTTGCTACAAGTTAGCATATAATTTGGGGAACTGAGACTCTCTGGGCTTTAATTTTCTCATCTATAAAGTGGGTTTACTAGAATAGATAATCTCTAATATTTTTCTCTAATATTTTGTGATCTTATACCTTCCAAGTCCTTTGGATCACTAACTGAAACGATTTTTAACTAGAAATACTTTCTCCCTCGAACACAAGGAGTAAGGTTGGAGTTGGGGTGGGAGGGTAGGGGAGACAGAGAGAGGGAGAGAAGCAAGGATGCCAAACAGGAATGGTATAGAGGATATTCCAGAGTGGGGAGGGAGGAAACAACAGGAAGGGTAGCACCAGAGAGGATACTGGGTATGTAGGTGCAGTGATATTGGACAAGGAAGCAATCCATCCCCCACAAAGCCTAGCTCCCCCCCTCAGGAGCTGAGGGAGAAAGCAAATCATGGGAGATGGACACAATGGAGAAGATCATGAGATGGCTAACCAGGGCCAGGAAAGGAATCAGCAGGCTATAAGAAAAGTGACATTCAAGGAGGAACCTGCCCTATTGTTGGGTGAGTTTGGAATTCCATTAGGATTACCCTTGCTGTGGCTGAGCTCAATAGGAGAATTTGGCTTTGTGCTGTATAGAAAAGGATTTTTATAGATATTTTGTGCCTCTGATTTGATTTACTATGTGTTCCGTGGGTCCCCAGAGCAATGTTTGGGTACCCTATGTTATGGTAGGGACCTAGCAGAATTTTGCACAATTAAACCTTCTCTGTGAATGTGGATCCAGAATTGAAGTAAGAAGCAGAAGTCCTCCCAGAAAACAGAGATTAGTAGCCCAGGCCCTAAAACCTAGAGCTGGTTTATAAGCACCAAGCCAAATTGTGTTGGTTTCATGCATAGGAGTGAGGGGGTGACTTTCAGTTGACCCCCAAGTCCTAAATCCTCTCAGAGCTCTCTCTCCACATAGTCTCAGATCCTTGGTAGGGACCAAATTTCCTTCTGAGATGAGAAGCTTGATTTTCCAGTTTGTTTGGTTTTTTTTGTTTGTTTTCTTTAGTATTTTGGGTTGGGAAAGGCCATTTCAGCACCGAAAGGCACTTCATATGTTCTAAGCAAGAGGTAATCTCTGATAAACTCTATAAAGTGTTCTTTGTTTACTAAGTCTGCATAACTCTGTATTTGGGGTAATTATGATTTTTGCCTGTATGTGTGGTACAGTATAAGATCTGTGCCGTGTTGACTGCTTTGAGATTTTTTTTCCTGTATGACACTGGCGAAGCAATTAAAAGGATGAGGTTTCCAGAACCCCAGAACCCCAGAAAACCATTCTGTATTGAGAACACAGACAAATGTGTTCAAAATACATCCCAACTGATTAGCCAAGGATGGCAAAAGTTTAAAAGGGAGGGAGGGAGGGTGATAGAGGGTTGATCCAGTCTTAGGAGCATGCACAAGGGACCCACATGGATGTCTAGTGAGCCTGCTTCTGAAGGTTAGTGATGACATAGAATGGAAGGGCCCAGCTCTCCCCTTTAAAGCATATATTTCACTGAGTCTTACCCATCTACTTACTATATAGTGAAGAAAAGGTCTTTTGGATTGACTGCTAAACCAGAAACAGGAGTGCGGACAAAAGTTCCCAATGGAAAAACTCTCCTTTCTTTTCTGTTGGCCACAATATCTCAGCTGCCTAGTACATCTACTACAGAGCTATGTCAGGCAGATTGCTACTCGCAGCTTTTATATCACACTTGGTTCAAATGCCAGCAAACTGTTGTGGACTCCCATCACTGGACTTCTGTTTCTCTGGCCTTTTGAAGTTTCCCAAGGTCCTGAAATAAAGGAAATAAGACATATACAGGAGGCTGCCCCATCTCAGACATGGCCATGTACCCAAGGAGGCCCAGTGTGGAGGGTGGGGAAATAAAGGGAAAAGGGTGAGCCCCACACTGTCTCTCTGGAGCTTAGAGAGTCATCCTTACTCCTCAGGGCCAGCAAGAAAGAAAGAGGTTCAGGTAAGCTCCAAACAAGTGTGGGGCTCCCAACTTTGGGTTCATTACTCAGGGTTTCTAGGCCAGCAGGTAAACACCAACACGCAAACAGACATATACAAAGTAAGCTACATACAGGATAAATTTGTTGTCGTTCAGTCATTTCAGTCATGTTCTACTCTTTAGGACCCCATTTAGGAATTTTTTTGTCAAAGATACTGGAGTATTTGCCATTTCCTTCTCCAGCTCATTTTACAAATGAGGAAACTGAGGTAAACAAGGTTAAGTGACTTGCCTAGGATTATACAATTAGTGTCTGAGATCAGATTTTAACTCAGGTCTTCCTGACTCTAGGCTTGGCGCTGTATCTACTGTTACATCTAGCTGTCCTCACAGGATAAATAGGAAATAATTAAAAGAAGGAAGGTACTAGAATGAAAAGAGGTTACAGAAGATTTCCTGTAGAAGTAATAGACTACTATTGTGCCATAAGAAATGACAAAAGGGAAAGTTCCAGAGAAAGACTCATATGCACTGGAGCAGAGTAGACCCAAGAGAACAATTTATAGAATTGTGCAACTTAAAGACTTAAGATCTCTAATCAATGCAGTGATTCCCGAGGACCAGTGGTGAAGAATGTTGTCCACTCCTGACAAAGGGTGATGGACTCAACATACAGGAGATGTAGATTTTTGCACACGGACAGTGTGGGAATCTGTTTATCTTGACTATACATACTTTATGCAAAGACTTCTTTTTTTCCCACAAAGTAGTGGAAGAGAAAGAAAGTGTATTTTTTTTAATTTGGAAAAAATTCCATTAAAAATATAGTACTTTCAATTATGAATTTATTAGAAGATCAGTTCTCCATATATTTCTGTTTGCTTAGGTCAGACATGGACATGTCAAGAAGGTAGCCAGGCACAGTATTAGATGTGTGCAATGAAGACCTACCATGAGCAGATAGATGAGTGTCGCCTTCTGTAGCAATGCTTGCAGGGAGAACCGGGACTATTTATACAAGTCCTTGGAAAAGGGCCACTCATTGGTGTCTTGGTTTTCCTATGTACTCTGCTAAGAGCATTATTTATTTTTTTGGTTTTTATTTTGTATTGTTTTTCACCTGAAAATAAATGGTTTTTCCTTTAAAAAAAAAAAAAAAGGGAAGATAGCCAAGCTAGATGAAGAGCAGGAACTAGATCTCCAGGGTCCCTGGCTTATGTTTCTAGAAAGGGACTTCAGGTAAAAGAGGGAGCTTTTTCACTTACTAATAGCTAATGTTTGTAAAACATTTTAAGATTTGCACAATAGTTTATGCGTTTTATCTCATTTTTTCTCCAACACTCCTGTGAAATGGGTGCTACTATTATCCTGATTTTTCAGATGAAGAATCTGAGACTAGGAGAGATTAATTTACTCACCCCGGCTCATGAAGCTAGTGAATGTCGGAGGCAGAATTTGAACTTGCATCATCCTGACTCCAAATCTCTATCCACTTAGTCTTCTTCATTGGCTCATAGTATTTAATCAAAATAATCAAAAAAGTATTTAATCCAAAAACTAGATTCTAGTTTTGATTTCCTGGGATAATTTTCTTCATTTTAGATTGAGAGTATAACTAAGATTCAAAATATTTCTCATTGTTGCTAAGCTGATTTTCAATTCCAAAGCAGAGAAAATAAAGTATTTCATTAGTTACACAAAATCATTTAAAAAAATAAAAGTAACAGAAATCCTTTCTTATCTAATTATACCCATATGTCCTGGTTTTGAAACTGAATTAGCAAACCCATAAACTTATATGAAGTACATATAGGCTCTAGATTTATTCTCTCAACTCATATGCACACTATAAGGTCAAGTCTACAAAACCTGGCTGTCTACATCTCTCTGTTAAGGTTCTGCCTTGAAAGGCAGTGGAGATTCTAATACTATGGGCTCAAGCCCCCATCTGGTGTATTCTCCCCAAATATCAATTGATCACTGAATCTGGACACACTCTCTCCTCTTCCCTTTGGTCCATGGGCAAAGGAACTCAAGTTTCAAGTGATTTGCTACAAAACATGCTTTCTATCAAGTTCACTTCTAGGTGTGACATAGTTGTTAGCCAAGTCAATCCCTTGGTACCTGTGCATGGCATGCGTGGGGTCAATTCACTGCTCAGTTGGGTTAAGCAGGTCATTTCCTGGGCTCATTCTTCCCCAGGCTTAGCTATTGGCAGACTCTGCTATGGTTTCCAGTTCCTGAGCTTGTAGTGACTTTTCCAACCATATGAAGCTCACACAGTCATGACCATCTTTGACACTTCTTTCCTTGAGATCAAGTAAGGTAAAAAGGCAAAGAAATGGAGGTGTGGTGTGAGAAGCCAGGTCCCTCCCCCACCTAGGGACTCAGAGGTCTTCTTCCTCTTCTTCACTTGCAAGCCTCCAGGGAGAGAGAAATTTTGTCTTTTGTATACATACCCAGGTCCCCCTTAGCAACCAGTTTAAAAGGCTTTTCTTCACCTGGAAACAGTCACTGAATACCCATGCATATTCTGACTTTGGGTAGCTCCCTCAGTTATGCATATGGATTTCTGGAAACAGCGTCACCTAGCATTCTTTCATGGAATAGCAACAGAAAAGATACTGTGCATGCTCCAAGGACTGCCCTTCTGTTGGTCAATCCCCTGTTATACATATATGTATGTGTTATAAAAATACCTACTTATATACGCAAACATGTATGTGTTACATGTGTACATGTATGCAAACATGTGTGTATATACATAGAAGTCTATTGATTAATAGTGGTATTTTTCTTTTTTTCTTTTTTTTTAATTAATTAATTTATTTATTTAACTTTTAACATTCATTTTCACAAAATTTTGGGTTCCAAATTTTCTCCCCTTTTGTCCCCTCCCCCCACCCCAAAACACCGAGCATTCTAATTGCCCCTATCACCAATCTGCTCTCTCTTCTATCATCCCTCTCTGCCCTTGTCTCCATCTTCTCTTTTGTCCTGTAGGGCCAAATAACTTTCTATACCCCTTTACCTGTATTTCTTATTTTCTAGTGGCAAGAACAGTACTTGACAGTTGTTCCTAAAACTTTGAGTTCCAACTTCTTTTCCTCCCTCCCTTCCCACCCCTTCCAGCAATTCAATATAGGCCAAATCTGTGTAGTTTTGCAAATGACTTCCATAATAGTCGTGTTGTATAAGACTAACTATATTTCCCTCCATCCTATCCTGTCCCCCATTACTTCTATTCTCTCTTTTGATCCTGTCCCTCCCCATGAGTGTCGACCTCAAATTGCTCCCTCCTCCCCATGCCCTCCCTTCCATCATTCCCCCCCACCCTGCTTATCCCCTTATCCCCCACTTTCCTGTATTGTAAGATAGGTTTTCATACCAAAATGAGTGTGCATTTTATTCCTTCCTTTAGTGGGATGTGATGAGAGTAAACTTCATGTTTTTCTCTCACCTCCCCTCTTTATCCCTCCACTAATAAGTCTTTTGCTTGCCTCTTTTATGAGAGATAATTTGCCCCATTCCATTTCTCCCTTTCTCCTCCCAATATATTTCTCTCTCACTGCTTGATTTCAATAGTGTTATTTTTCCACAATAATCCTCTAGGTAAGTTAAAGCTCTAATATTTCAGTTGTGGCAATTAAGCAAAAAAGTCTTTAGTTACTCAAGGTGACTAAGGTCTATCAAAAACAGAACAAAATTTAATCTTAGTTGATTTACCTGAAGCCTTATGATCCACCAAGATAAATGCTCTTAAAATACATATTATGAAATTTATCAGTCTTTATCAAAAGGCTTGGCACTGAATGGCATTAGCTAGTTTCTTTAAGCTTGGTATATCTTTGGCAAAAGCATGCTTCCTAGAACCTGGAAAATCTCTCTTTGCCAATATGCCTCAATCTGCACACCTGTAAAATGACAGGGTTGTCCTACATGATCTCCAAAGTCCCTTGCAGGTTTAACATTCTGTATGGGAAACTATGTTTACCCAAATTGTGCATTCAGCCTGGGATGAAAGGTGATACAAAAGTAACTCTCAAATTAAAAATGTCTCATCTCCACAAGAAAATTCTTCCCAGAACCATCTGAGTACAATAAGTGAATTTTCTTTCAAGAATTTTCTATATTTCATTTGTTCAGGATAGGTACTGAAGCCCTTGGAATAATCCTCTCTGAGAACTGATTCTCCTAGGAAGATTCTGTGCATACTCAGAATAATCTGTCTAATATAAGATAGGTGCAAAACACTGGTAAATCATGTGTGCAGATCATGTACCATGAGAAAAGTACTACTTTTTAACTCAATTACTCAACAGTACGGTTGAACTCAGTTTCCTCCTTTGTAAAATGAAGCAGTTGAACTGGATGATCATTGAGCTGAAAGGTTCCTTACAGGCATTTGATTTACGGATGAGGGAACTGAGATCCCAGGAGGAAACATTCTATTCACACAAGGAGCAAATGGAAAACTGAGATTTCAGTCCAGGCCTTCTGATTACAAATCCTGTGCCCTCTCCACTACCTCACATTATTGTTGATCTCTAAAGACCCCTTGAGCTTAAAATTCTATGGCTGAATTGTATGAGCTGTCAGTTCCCTAGTCACCCATGTCCTCAAATTCACAGGCTGTGACTTAGCAGATTTTCATGGATAATCTTGCTCACAAGTTCAACAAATATCTCTTTAAAAAAATTATTTGGGAAAATCCATTTCTAGCCCCAAGCATACGAGAAAACTTCTTTTTAAGAGATCATTTGTGAACAGGACATGAGTAAGTTTAACCTAATAATTTGGAGACAACGCTCTTATTTCTTCCAGGTGTAGAAGCTGTTGAGACCTATATACATCCTGAAGGAGTATGACCCCAAAGCAGTGATATCCGGCACCATTTTAAAAAACAAAGCACTTTTTATTTTGAGTTGTTTAAACTGGTCTTTCCACCATTTCCAGCATTTTGTTTTCTTTCTAACTTATTAATAGCATTTGCTTCTAGGATGTGATCTTGCATACTGATCATGGGCCTGGAGCAAATTTCTACAGCCAAGATATAAACCTCTGAAAATAATGGGTTATAATGGGAATGTTGACATGTTCTCCTTGTATCCAGCTACTCCTTGTGAGCTGCTTTACTATAATAACAGACTCCACATGTCATATTTTATTGTGCAATCTTGCTTGATAAGTTGAGTGAACAGACTGAGACCATTCTTCTTTAGGGGAAAAAAATGGATTAATTATTTGGCTTAAATCCATCAAAATAAGGCTGGCCCTTAAAGGAACAAACACTTCCTAAAGCTTTGGAGTATTTTTTCAATAAGGAACTAAAATCCTTGTAAATATAACTTAGATAAGTAATCAGTTTCTTTACACTGAAGTTTACTCATGATAGAAATGCTTAACATTTGTAATACACCCTCTGAAAAGCATTGTTCCGTGTTAGTCTCTCAATTCAGTACTTCAAGAGTTTGCGATTTCCCTGGTGTGGGTGTTCCCTCCATCAAAGCCCTACCTCCACTCTTCTACAACTTGGGTTTTGAGAGTTGTCAGGGACAAAAAAATTCATCCACTGTACTCGACGTGGTGAGGAAATTCTCTGAACCTAGTGAGACGGGTTCTCAACTGATGGACACACAGTCTATCTCCAGGTCCATACCTGAGCCTTCCCAATTTGGTCAAGACATACCACAGTTTGTTGTCTTTTGGTATATCTATAGGGAACCTAGTTTACCACCATGAGGCAGCATCATAGTCACATTCTAATGGAAGGTCATGGTTTAGGGGGAAAAATTGTCTGTGCAATAGAATACATCCTCTTCCAAAAGCAGAGCTGATTGAAATCCTACCTCTTCTGTGAAGCACCTCAGCCCACAGTGATTTCCTCCTGTACTGGTGTCCTCTAGCACTCATTTTTTATACCCTTCATTTTGCTGCTACCTATAGTATACCTTTTATTAGGAGTTATCCTCTCATGCAGTACATTGCCACAGTGAGAGGAACCATGGTGTAACAGATAGGACACTGTTCTTAGAGTCAAAAGGATTGAAGTTCTAAATCCAAATCCTAAATTTTCAAACTGTGTAACCCTGAGAAAGTCGCCTACCTCCCCTGGGCCTTAATTCTTAACCTGCAAAATGCAGAGTAGGGCTCAGACTTCATAACATCTAAGATCCTTTCAGATAGTAATCTTTGTAATTCTTTGCAAATCTCTCTGACTTATTATCCCAAAGAGACTTTAAGACTCTTTAGGACAGAAACTATATTTTATGCTTCTCAGTACCACCTTCCCTGGTGCCTGTACATAGAAGTATCTTGTACATAAATATTTGCTGACTTATTTACTAAATCTTTCCAGCCAAAGCTAGCTTTTCTTCCTATGATGATGTGCTACCTACACACACACATACACACACATGCTTAGACAGACATACATGTATACATACATATATTTTCCCTGTATAGGGTGTGTGTGTGTGTGTGTGTGTGTGTGTGTGTGTGTGTGTGTGTGTGTACCTATATAGGGAATTGGTCAAAGGGGGCCTAGTCCTCACAGCTTGCACAGAATGCTCTTCCTGCGGCCAATACATGGATGAATACTTGCTGATCCTGCTTCCAGAGTTCCAGAAAGGCATAATTGAGGACCTTACCCTGCTTCCTATTTGGACTCTAGCTTGCTAGTTGCTTAGTCATTTGTCTGTACGAAGGAAAGGTAGGATCTAGAATATCCATCCCAAATAAAGAATAGATAGCAGTAAATAATTCAGTTTACAGACGAACTATTTTGAAGCAAAAACTAAAGCAGTGGTCAGTTGTTGGCATGCCATTGTCTTTAAGGTACCTTTCCTACTCTCATTCTTCATGCAAGTCAATTAAAACAACTGAACACTAGTTGGAAGGCACCACCTAGACTTTATTCACTCATTTTCTGTAGCCAGCTTTAGAAATATATTGTCCCTACTGGTGCGAAATTCAGACAGCATGCTGGAAAGAGCACTGAAATTGGAATCAAGCAAGCCAGGGTCAAATTCTGGATCTGATGCCTATAGCCAAATGACTTTGATTGGGGAAATACTTTAACCTCTCAGAGCTAAAGTCTCCTCATCTGTAAACTGAGGGTAATTATACATATTCTGCCTTCTTTACAGAGCTATTGGGAAGGAAACGCTTTATAAATCATAAAGCATTATATTATTGTGTTATTATATGTCACTAAAGGAAAAAACATTTCTCCCTTACCCTCTCTTATTTTTCTATCAGCTAAAATATTGAGTTTATTGATAGCTTCTTGGTTTTTCTTCTATCTCGATTAATATTCTTCTATCTATAATTAATATTATTCTATCTTAATCAATAAGTTAGCCTGTACAAATTTCTAGCTTAGAAGGAGACATTTTCTCAGGAATGAGCCTAAAACTCCAGAAGTTATCTAAACATTCCTTGAGTGATGGGATCATCCCATGCGTGACACACAGGAATACGATAATGGTCAGAATTCTTTCCCCTATCACATTATCAAGTCAAGGTGTTCTGGGAAGGACCCAAAAGATCATAATAGACCAAGGCCAGCCTCTAATTATGACAAATACCCAACACAAGCTACAGCCAGTTTGGGGTTACTTAATCAGATTTCTTATTGGTAATCCTATAAAATACCAACAAGGATAAGAAAATACAAGGAACAGCTTAGTTTCAGTAAAACTTTTTGGAAAAGAAAATTGCTTTAAAGACTGCTTGGTGGAATGATTGTCTGAGATTGATTAGGTTTTATGTGGAACTAGTAGGTTAACGACAGTTGTTGAGTGTGATACAGAGGAGGAAAGAATGGAGAAGAGCTTCTTATCCTATGTTTTAGCTATACAAGCCACAGTGCCTTCCTTTAAGATCCTCAACAGCCATCCTTGGATAGGGAAAGGTGATCGAGTTTTCCTTTCAAGCTGGATAATATGGAAATTTCACCTTCGATTAAAAGGGTCTTTTGTCTCAAGTCGATACCCACCTGCTATACTCAAGCTTACTTTCATTCTACCTTTCTCAGTCTGTCCAAATTTGCTCAGTACCTTCACTTCCAAAAAATCATTTTGAGTAGATAAACTTCTGACAGCCATGGGTGGGTAGGGAGGTATATAGCTTAACATATAAAGGTATGTAACCAATTTATGCAGGTCTCCTTTGAGTTACTCAAGAATGCTTTCTCCTTTTTGCCTTTATGTAATCTCAGAACCCAGAGTCAACAGCCAGAGGTTGATGCTTGTTCCGTGGCTCTGCATAGAATCATGGAATCTAAGATGGAAAAATTCTCATAGGATCTTACCCTTGGAGCTGGGAGGGAGATTAGAGGCCATCTCATCTCATCCAGCTTCTACCAAAAACATGTCCATGTCATCTGCTACTCAAGTATAAATTCTTCTCTGTTTGTGTATTGCTCTTTCTAGTATAATGTAAGTTCCTGGGTGATAAGGGACTGCTTTTCATTTTCTTTTTGTGTCCCTAGTCCTTAAAATGGTGCATTACATGTAGTAAGCACTTAATAATTAGTTGTTGAGTTGGATTGCAGTTTAAAGAGTTCAGTTTCCTCCCCAAATGGAAGATATTTTTTAAACACCATTTTGTGGTATTTAAGTTTCCCATAGTTAAATAGAAATTTTCCCATGCATCCTATATTTTCTAGCTTTAGCCAAGCTTGTAAATGTCACCATTTAAACTTTATTAGTGTCTATTTGAGTCGCAAATGAATCAAACTGATGGAAGCAAGCTATTTATTTGTTGTCATTCCTAAGGATTTTTTCACCAAGAAAAAATAATTCTATTAAGCCTTAAGCAAAATATCTGTTGCATTTTAGAATCTGAATAGTATTAATTCTGCATGTTTTACAGTGTGTTCACCACATTGTTCCAGAATGACATGAATTAGGCACTAACTTGTACTTAGCACAATCAGAATTGTGCCTGGAAAAGTTATTTGACTCTGCCCAATACCACTGGTGCTCACATATAAATGAAAACAGGGCAACTCATACACTAGTGATTAAAGTAGGCTTCACTGAACTTGTTCGACAGAGGGTTGAACAACTAATCCAACAATTAATTTGTGGCATGTGTTCCATAGCTGGTATCGGTAGGTCCTCTTTTATGAAACACTCATGAATTGTGGACTCTGTTCATAGCACAAAATAATGTGAATTCAGAGACTGAGATTTCTTTGTTCAAGTCTAGTTTGTTATCATTTTATAATAGCCTCCTGCACACCCAAGATTTACTTCCTATGACTGGTAAGGCTTGGCATTATAGCTTGTGTAGCTAAAATACAGGATAGAAAGCTCTTATTCTTTCTGTCTTCCTCTGTATCAAACTCAACATCTATTGTTAGCCTCATGATTACATTGCTTACTTACTAATTCTGCACAAAACCCAACCAATCTCAAACATGCTACAAGTCATCGTTAAAGTAATTTTTTTCCTCAAAAGGCCAATGTTGCAAATAATATTCTATATTTCTGTAGCCCTTTAAGACTTACAAAGTGTTTTTTCTTACAACAGCCTCTTGAGAAATATTGTTTGCAACATAAGCCTTTCCTACTTTGGTGTAAATGCTTTTGCCCTTTGGCATTATAATGACTCAATGTTTCTCAGTTTGTAAATGACTGGTTTGGGTAAAACTTTTTGGACACAATTACTTTAAAGATTGCTGGTGGCATGGCTGAAATTGGTTAGGTTTTGTGTGAAACTAGCACTCTTGGGGAAAGCCCTGGTGGTCTTGTCTACTGAAACCTGATTCTGAAGCTGCCCAACTGTGGTGACTTTGGGCCAGCTGTTTTACCTTGATTTAAGTAGTACAAGTAGCATACCCACTGTCACAGTAGCCAGGTAGCACAGGGCCAGGTTTTAAACCTTGCTCTTCATGTTCTTTCTATTGTGCCATTTTCATGGTGTTTTTGAGAAAAGAAAGCCTGCCATTGACTGGGAGCCACAAAGTGGTCTCAGAGCTTTACCTAGACAAGATAACCAAACTTTGCCCAAGGTGCTGAAATGTAAAGGAAGCCCATGGGATCCTTCTCAACCTAGAAGTAACTGAGTTTGCACCTTGTTAACAAGAATAATTACTTAAAATAGGAAGCTGTCAGGTGTTGTTTAGTTACCCACTGGTGAAACCCTCCCTGGTCCATCTGTCCTTGCTACCACCCTTCCCCCTAGCCCTTTCGGTCAGCTTCACAGCATTTGAATATATGTTTTATGCCACTTTTCCTGGGCACATTTTGTACCTCTTGCCCCGGGTAAAAATATTCCTAATTTACAGCTCTGAGTTCGACAACCTTTGTTAGATGACCGTTGCCTGAATAACAAGATAACATGAAACTGAATGTTAACTTAAAAAAAAGTCATAATGGATTCTTATCATTGTGAGGCAAGACTTGAAGGGATATCTTTAGTATTAATCTTTTTTTTTAGAATTACTTTTCAATGTATATCTATTTTTTAATTGGAATGGAAAGAATGGAGATACTTAGCAAAGCATGGCAAGAGCCACTTGTTTTTGTGTGATTTCTTCTCACAAAGAGTGTGTGGCTTGTCCTTCTTCTCAAAGAGGACCATGACATCAGGGAGGTGATGCTATGACATGCACATCAACTAGATTTACGTGAGGGAGGGCTGTGCAAAGTCACCAGCCTCACTTTCTCCTCCTGAGCCATCAGGGTCCACTGGCCAGGTATAGGTCATGATGACTGGAGATATCCCAGCAAGGATCTGAAGACTTGTATGTGAAAGAATTTTTTTTTCTAGATGGACCCCAAAAGAACTAAGAACAGTGTGAACAAAGAGGCACATTTCAGCTCAGTCTAAGGAAAACTCTCCCAACAAACTGAGCTGAGCAAAATTAAGTCTCTCAGAAAGGAAAGACATCAAAAAGTCACTCTGTGGATCGACTTCTCATTATCCAAAAGAAACAGTATGTGTGTGTCAGAGAAAACTCCAATTCTCTCAGGACAACCCATCAACCCTAGTATTCAATTCTAGAATACCTTTCACATTTAGTGGTATGAGTAGAAACTTTTAATGCATATTTGTTATATTATTTAGTGCCTCCCAATGTATATTCTATTCCTGGCATACAGAACCCTCCAGAGTTCTAAGTCACTTTTTCAGCATTGCTATTTCCCCACTACTTGACTTTCATATGCTGAGCCATTTCCATCTGCTGAAGTCCCTTTCCAAAGTCCATCTCTGGACTTTGTGCCTTGTTAACAAGAATAGCCTTGGGTCTACTCTTTCCATGAAGCCTTTCCCAAGCTCCTTTCCCCAATCCCCCTCCCTTGCAATCTTCATACATTTTCTCTTCCCAGCACCACCATTTTCTGAGATCCAGTGACACTGGCCTCCTTTGCTGTTGTTCACATTAGACATTCCATCTCTTGACTCCAGGCATTTTCACTAGCTGTCTCTCATGCCTGGAATTCTCTCTCTCATCTCCACCTCCTGGCTTCTTTCAAGTCCCAGCTAAAACCCCACCTTCTGCCGGAAACCTTTCCTAATCTGCCTTAATTGTAGCTCCTCCCCGCTGATGATTAGCTCCACTGTATCCTGTATATAGCTTATTTGCATATAATTATGTGCATATTGTCTCCCAGCCCACCCCCGGGTAAACTGAGAGCTCTTTGAGGACCAAGACTTTCATTTGCCTTTGCTTGTATCCCCAGCACTTTAGTGCAATGCCTGGGGCTTAGTAGGTGCTCAAGAAATGTTTATTAACTAACAATCTCCAAATAAAAGTGTACTCTCCAGGTTCAAATTGCTCATAACATTTTACCAGGGCTCCTCTTGGTTTGCTCTTATGTCTGTCTCTCTTCCCTTGGACATCATAGTGTTCCAAGATTTGTAATTACACAGCATCACAAGGAGAACATTTCTATTAAGAAAGGGGAAAAAAATGGGGTTTTGTTCCAGGAACAGTTGGTATCAGTGAAAGCCTTTGCAGTTTCCCAAATGCAATTCAACCTATTCTCTTCCTCTTACTCAGTTCTGGCCCAACTCATGGTCCATTTGCAATACCTGTCCAAAATGTATGTACTGAAGGTCTAACTCAATGGCCATCCAACTGTTTGACATAATCTAAACAATACACAACTTTCATCCATTTAGATTTTTTCTGTATGGATTTTAAAGCTGGTTCCTTGTAAGTGTATAAATTAAAATTTATAAAATATAATGTAATTCTTGGCAAAGATACTGGAATGGTTTGACATTTCCTTCTCCAGTTCATTTTACAAATGAGGAACTGAGACAGAGTTAAGTGACTTACCCAGGGTCATACAGCTATTAAGTGTCAGAGGTTGGATTTGAACTCATAAAAATGAGTCTTTCTGACTTCAGGTCCAACGCTGTATCCAGTGTACCATCTAGCTGCCCCAAAAAATTCATATAATGTGATAACAATAATGTGTTTATATGTGTGTGTATATACACACACACATGAATATATATAATCTATCTCATCATGTTAAAGCTTACAAAGCATTCTTTTTGTAATACTTTATTAAGTAGGGAGGTAGGTTTCCACATTTTATAGATGAAGAAACTGAAAGTCACAGAGGTTAACTAGTGTCCATACAGCTAATTTTAAGAGCTGCCATTTGAAATTTATCTTTTAATAAAACTGAAAAGAAAATGGAAAAGTAAAAAAGGAAGGAAGGAAGGAAAAACATAAAAAATGAATGTTGAAAATTTTTAAATGAAAAAAGTGGTATTATTACTATATTCCTTGATATAACAATATTACCTTCAACCACACAAGCAAATGTTGCTTCTTCCCAGTACCTTTTCATTTTAACATTTGTTCTAAAGTCGTCTTCCTTTTTCTAAAAGGTGAAAATCATAAATTCATTCTCATGGTTTATAGTCATGGGCTATGACTCTCCTATCACTGACTCAATAAGTCAGCATTTATTAAGCATTTGCGATGGGATCAGGCATAGTGTAAAGTCCTGAGAATACAAATAGAAAAACAATAATTCTTAACCTCAAAGAGTTTACACTTCAACTAGAGGAGACATTATGAACATGAATTGATATAGACGAGATACATACAGAGAAGATATTTGGTAGCCTTAGGGGAAAGGAATTAACATTTCAAGAGTTATCTTTTCTTGGCTAAACTTATCATTTCCTATTTTTCTCTATTCATTTTTTTCCCCATTTTCTTTAAGATTTTTATATAGATACTGGAGTGTATAGCTTGAGTATAGCTAAAGGGATGGCAATAATGTGGGTAGCTCTGGCACAAGATCTCCATATCTGTGTCAGAATCCAAACTGGTCATACTATAATATAAATAGTATGAAAAGTCCAGTGTCATCCATCTACCCTGTGAAATTGACTTAAGTGCATGACAAAGTTCTATAGGAGAAAGAGTCATATGGTTGGCTCATATAGACTGAGATTAATCCTACTTCTGCTGTGTTTCTAGACATATGACTGAAAAAATTCTCTAAAAGTCCCATTTCTTCATCTGTAAAATGCGGGTAACATTTTCACTATACCTGTCTCTGAGATAATGTATGTGAAAGCTCTCTGTAACCATAGAGCACTATAGAAATGCAAACAAGCTATTGCTGTAGATAGGATTCCAAGTGGATTGATCCATATTAAGTGAGTTGGAAGAAGAAATTGGTGCCTTGCTATCAAAGTGAATTAAAGCCATTCTAGAGGAGTAACTATGTATCTAAGTTCATGTTAGATTAGTGGTTCTCAAAGTGGGAACTTCCAAGACCCTTTCAGGAAGCTTAAGAGGTCAAAACTATTTTCATAATAATTCTAAAATGTTATTTATCTATTAAAATGCTCTTGCCTTTTTCAACTATATGTCTGTGCAAGGGCAGATTTTCTTCATCTGTTTCAGCCAAAACAATGTATTACTGCAGATTGAATGTAGAAGCAGATGAGAGTAACTAGATGTCTTCTACTAAGCCAGAGATTTGTGTAAATATATAAAGCAATGCTGCTCTTCTCATTAGTTTTTTTTTTTTTACAAAATATAGTTATATTTCATTAAAATTTTATTTATATCAACATGTAATCAATTTATTATTTTAAATAAATAAAGTATTTTAAAATTTTATCAGTTTCCATTTCCAATATAGTAAATATTATTAGCTATAACCCACATAAGAAAATTTTTTGAGGTATTCAATAATTTTTAAGCATATGAAGGAATCATGAGATCAAAAAGTTTGAGAACCCCTGAAAGGTGATGGTTTTCTATATACTAAAAAATGCAGTAGCTTCAAACCTACTAAGTAAGAGTAATTACAGTACATTACATAGAGAGTCATGACTCGTGATATCTCATGCTTGTCATTCCAGAGTTGCCATCAATAAATTCTCTTCTCTCACCCCAATGACAAGATGGACTCCTAGATCCTGATGAACCAAACAACACTCTCCATTCTAATTAACTTGGAATTATTTTAATGAATCAACCGATAAACATTTGTTAAGCACCTACTGAGTTCTAAGCTCTGTGTGAGTCACTACAGATGGAAAGATAAAAGTGAAACAGTCCCAACATTCAGGAATCTTCAATTCTATGAGGGAAGAGAATATGTAATAGATAATATATAATATGTAATGGGCATATTATGAAACAAATGCAAGCAAGAAACAAAGTAATTTGTAGGATCAAAGTAACAGATTTAGAGTTGAATTACAGATGGAGGAAGGCTCTAGGAGCTGGGGAGGTCAGAAAAGATTGTGTAGGAGGTGCCCCTTGAACTGTCTTGAAAGAAACTAATGATAGATAAGAGACAGAAGAGGGAGGGTGCTCTAGGCAAAAAGGTCAACCAGTGCAAAGACAAGGAGATGGGACTTGAAGAGTCAAAATAAGGCCAGTTTGGCTAGACTATATAATGTGTAGACAGAGTAATGAATGAGTATGGAAAGGTAGATTGGGGCCAAAGAGTAAAAAGTTATAAATACAAAGCAACGATGTTGACATTGGATCCTAGAGGTAATAGGAAACCAGTGTTGCTTATTAAGGTGAGGAGGCATTTCAAACCTGTACTTTAGGAAAAAAGTACTTTGACAACTGTAGAGAGAATGAATTGAAATGGGGAGAAACTTACAGTGAGGGGGAAAGTTAGAAGGTTATTGCAATCGCTCCAGCCAGAGATGAGGAGGATTCCTGAAACAAGAGTCATGGCTATGTGAGTGGAAGAAAACGTGAGAAATTCTGGTGGTGCAGAAGTCTAAACACAAGATTTGATAATTAATTGGATATACGGGAGAATGAGAATGAGAAGTTGAGGATGAGACCAAGGTTACAAACCAGATTGTGAAATTTATTTTGCAAGATTTTCTTGACTGCATCTTCTCTTAAAAGGGTAATGCTAGACTTGAGGAAAGCTACCCATTTGGGTGGATTATTTGCTAGTAAAAGAAAAAAAAAGGAAAAACTACATTTGAAATCAGAGATGTGGGTTTGGATCCTGGCATTAC
The DNA here is from genome assembly GCF_028372415.1 of Notamacropus eugenii. Lineage (NCBI taxonomy): Eukaryota > Metazoa > Chordata > Mammalia > Diprotodontia > Macropodidae > Notamacropus > Notamacropus eugenii. Next base: position 91,540,472 of record NC_092877.1, read on the forward strand.
AATTTACTACTGATGGAAACTTAGGCAAGTCACATCAGTTTGAACCTCAATGTCCTTATCTGTAAAATGATGAGATTGGATGAGATGATCTCCAATGTTGCTGTGAGTTATAAAACCTATGAAAGTAAGACTATTTTCTCCCCTACTTCTGTAAAGAGGCCTCGGGCACACGGCTATTCTAACACATTTAACATTGTTCCTACATTTTCCCTTCTGAGAGAACTCTTTAGCATTTCCCTCTTCTTTTCACTGTGATCTCAAGCTGAGCTGAACTCATTGAGATAAGATAAATATTAACTTTTCAGTAGGCTGTATGTACATCATAGGCCAGAGTCTAACAGACGGGAATTTGGGTGAACTTTAATCCCCTGCCCAGATCATATTCAACCTTGAGTGGGGGAGGGCTGAAGAACTGAAACTAATGTCTTTCTGACAAACGTTTGTGTTTTAAAATTCTATTTCACACAGAATCCAATATTTATTAGTGGGAGAGCATTTTATTTTATTTTTTTTGCTCCAAAGTACTTATCATCAACAAAAACATCCAAATATATAAACCAGAATAATAAATGGTCATACATGAAACACAGAGCCTCATTATATGCAGCTTGTTTGAAGAAAAATGTATCTTGATATTAACAAGATAATAACAAAATGGTCAGTTTCCACATCCCTCTCTGAACTTTTGAACTTTTCTGTATTTTTTTCCTGCTGCTATTATTATTTATAGTGCTTTGTATATTCATTTTGTTTTTGTAACTAAACCTTTTTTCACTCTACATCATCTCATATATTTTCCATATTTCTTTTATATTAACAATAGTTAACATTTACATAGCATTTTCATTTATTATCTCATTTGATCTTCCCAGAATCCTATGAGCTAAGTGCCATTTTACACATAAGGAAAATGAGTCTCAGAGAAGTTAAATGATTCGCCCAGGGTCACACAACTAGTTAAGTGTCTGAGGCAGAATTCAGATTCAGATTTTCCTGACTCCCAAATCCTAAGTACTATCCATTGTATCATGTATTTTATGCATGTATGTTAGATGTGGATATAGATTTGATACTCCTATTCCACAACCTGTCCAGCTATTTCTCAGTCATTGAACACAAGGGTTGTTGTCCAGTTTTTGCTATCACAAATATGAAAATGCAAAAATAGTTTTGTAGAAAAATAGTTTTAAACAGACAGGTTTTTTTTCATGTTTGTAACATCCTTCAAGAGTAGTCCCTGAAGGAGTTTATTAGGTCAAAGAGCAATGTGTTTTATAATCCTTACAATACAATATGTCAGTCTTCAAAATCATACCAATTCATTCAAACTTTCACTGGCCAACTAATAAATAAGGTGCCTCTTTCTCCACATTCCCAGCAGCTTTGATATCTAGGTGGTTTTTAATATCCTTGATAATTTGGTGGGTATAAGATTCTATTTCAGAGTTATTTTACTTTGTGTCTCTGATAATTAGAGAGTTTGGAAATTTTTTCATGGACCATTTCTCTTTCTTTTTCAAGAATTCTCATCATATTTTTTTGTATCTTACTACTATTTACTACTGAGTGTTATGTATATTTTGTACATGTAGAATAAATGAGTACCTGAAAAGGCCAAGCCTAAAAAGGCCAAGGTCTCCCATTGCATCCTGGGACATCTCTAGTCATCTTGATGAATATGTGGTCACTGGACCCAGATGGCTCAGGAGGAGAAAGTGAGGCTGGTGACCTGCACAGCCCTCCCTCACTCAAAACAAAGTCAAGTGCAAGTCATGTCATCATTTCTCTGATGTCATGGTCTTCTTCGAAAATGAAGGACGAATACACACATACATGCAGAAACAAGAATATGAGGAAATACATAGTAAATCAAATAAAGTAGGGGAAATATTATGTGGCTGAGCTTTACCAATAGCATCAAGAGGAATGAGTATCTCTATTTGTGTGGAAATAAGTTATTATAATAGTGTTAAGGGTTTAACAATGAAATAAAAGAATTTCAGAGCTAGAAGAAAACTTAGAGATGAAGAAATCCAAATTATTTATTTTTTAGCTGAATAAAAATTACTCCAAGAGAGATAAAGTGACTTAAACTCACACAGCTGTTACTTTGAATGGGTTTTTTTCTAATATCTGTCCCATCCTAGTTTTATTTTTAAAATACATGACTTCTTCCACCAACACCCTAATCCGATAGCTTATCAAACTGTAACTGATCAAACCAAACTGGAAAGGCTTCAAGGACCCAGACTAGGTTCCTATTGTCTATGGAACTCCTTAACAAAGCCCTGTGGTCATTACCAGGTTAACCAAAGGGCAACTCATTTTTGCCCTTATCAATTCTTAAAAGCCATCTAATAAGCAGTAGAGAAGATGTGATCTGGGTCAGTGGACAGTACCACACTGATGAAGTGACAGAGCCTTGAAGGATTGAAGGGAAGTATAGAGAGGCATGGTACCGTCAATGGTACAATGGGAAAAAAAAAAAAACTGTGGGGAATCTCTTAACCCAGGAACCAAGAATAAAACATCCATTTTTGGACATACAAATGTGAGGATTAGTTTGCTTAATTGTGCTGATTTGTTATAAGAATTGTGTTTTTTTCTTGTTTATTGTATGAGGTTGGGGACTGGAGGTGAGAGGGAACAAAAAACATAAGAAAAGAAAAAGCTCATTGACACATTTTTTTAGACAGAAGAGAAAAAAAACGAGCTCAAAAAGAATCATAAATAATCAGGACAACTTTGAAAGTAACAATGGAGCACATTCATTAAATTCAGAACTTTAAAAATTACATTTTAAAAAGAGTCCTGGATAGTCAGAGGGCTTGGATTCAAGTTCTGACTCTGCTGTTTACTACCTGACCAAATCATTCAACTTCCCTGAGCTTCAGGTTCCTTCCTCATTTATAAAATGAGATATCGCCCAAAGATACTTTCCAGTTTTAACGATCTGCTACTCTGACCCTGTGTTCATCATTCTACTTCTGCTCATAGAGTTATTCTAACTATAATACTCATTTAGGAACAATCTGCATGAAGATGACAGTTGTATTTGGGGAAGAAAACAATGATTAATTAGATAGTAGAAAGGCAAGGACAGAATCTTAGGTCATTCCTTGCATTTAGTGAATAGGAGGACTGGGGAAACTGGAAAATAGTATGGCAGAAACTAGGTATCCATCAGTGTCTTACACTATATACCAAAATAAGGTTAAAATGAATACATGATTTAGACATAAAGGGTGATACCATAAACAAAGTAGGGGAGCATGGAATAGTTTACTTATTAGATCTATGGATAAAGGAAGAATTTAGGATCAAACAAGAGATAGTATTGTGGCATGTAAAATTGTTAATTTTGTAAGTAGGAGGAAGAAGAGTAAATAAGGAAACAGAGAAACCAGATAGTATGGTATCATAGAAACCAAGGCAGGAGATTCAGGAAGGAAGCAGTGAATAATTGAGTGTCAATAGTAAACTGGATTTAGCAGTGAGGAAGTCATTAGGGACCTTTGAGGGAGTTTCAGTAGAATGGTGAGCTAAGTGTGGGAGACCTGTCATTTGAAAATTTTGGTGGCTAAAGGAAAGAAGGAAAGAGAACGGTACTCAAGGAATAATTTAGATTGAGGGAATGTTTTTAGGGCTTAGCACAATATTGGGCACATAGCTGCTTAATAAATGCTTATCAATTGATAATTGAATAGGAGAGTTGGACAAGTGTGTAAGTAAATATATAGTTAGAGAAAAGAAAGATATTGAAGGTAGAAGAGAGAGAAGGGATAATTGAGGATGTTGTATTAAGGAGGAAGCAGATATACCCTGAAATTCTATAACATACAAAAGTGTATATATCAAAGAAAGATTAGACTTTAGTATTTCCCTGAGGTGTGTTTTAAATCTTTAAAAATTGCTTACATATACATATATACATATATATATATACATACATGTGTATGTGTGTATATGTATGTGTGTGTATATATATATACGTATATATATATACATATATATATATATACGTATATATATATATATAATGTATGAGAATGCTCTAGCAACCAAAATACATCATTCACTACCATATATTTAACTATTCAAGGTAACCAGGCATATAATGTATAAGAGAAAATCAAGTTTTAGACCAGGAGTTTGAGTCGGTAAGTGGATTTGGGGGCATTTTTGCTATATTCTTTCCTTGTAATCCTAGATAGATCTTAGGTGATCCTTCACACTAATCCATCTGTATAATAAAGGTATCATTCACATAATACTCATAGATATTACTTTAGCACAACTAAAGAAAAGAGCCTGAGCAAAGTGAAATATGTGCTCATCATCTCTTTTAAATAACTAATTAGTTCAGACAATAGTGGTCCAAAGGGTTTACTAGCCTAATTTTACAACCAAGCTAAGATCAAATTCTATATGGACAGTAAAGTTTCAAATAGGCTTTAAGTTCCTGATATTTTATCCTCTGACTGGTATGCCAAACCATGACGCAGCTTCAGTATTAATTAATTTAAATGAGAGATGCAAATTAAAACAACTGCAAGGTTTTACCATATATTCATCAAAGGAGAAGACATGATAAAATTAAAAACAGAAACATTTAGTGTTAGAGGAGCTGTGGGACAAATTGTTTCGCTGCTCTGGAAATCATTTGGGAATTATGCAATTCATTTTATCTCTCCTCATATATAAAATGAGGGGGTTGGAATAAATGGTCTTAGGGGTACCTTCCAATTTAATCTATGATCATAAAATAAGCTGTTCATATCTTTTGGCCCAGGAAACCCATTACTGTAAATGTACCTGGTGATGATGATGATGATGGTGGTGGTGATGATAATAGAAATAACGTTAGCCTTTATTTAATGCTTTAAAGTTTGCAGAGCACTTATAGACTTAAGAAACTAATGACAAAAGAAAAAGTCCTTTATATAACCAAAGAGCCATAGCAACACCTTTCATGTTAATAGAAACCTAAAAACAAAAGAGAGGTTGGCTTATTGATTGAGAAATGGCTGAACAAATTTTGGCTTATCAATAGAATAGAATTTTATGCCATTAAAAATGAGTGGAAAGATTTAGGATCATAGGAAGGAAACAAGCAATTATTAAGCTCTTACTGTGTTCTAGGCACTGCACTAAGTGCTTTACAAATTATCATTTCATTTGATCCTCAGAATAACCCTGGGAAGTTGGTGGTATTATCCCCATGGATATCCCCAAGGAAAGAGGATGGTACTCAAGGAGTAATTAGATTGAGGGAATGTTTTTAGTTCTTAGCACAATATTGGGCACATAGGTGCTTATCCCCATTTTACAGCTGAGAAAACTGAGGCAAATATAGGCTAAATCATTTGTCTATGGTCACAGAGCTAGTAAGTATGGGAGGCTGGATTTGAACTCATGGGTTCTATCCACCATACCACCTCACTGCCTTATAAGTAGATCTAGAAAGTACCTTAGAAATCATCGAGAGGGGCAGGTAGGTGGCAGTGGCAGTGGCAGCAGCCTTGCAGTGAATAGAGCACCAACCCTGGAGTCAGGAGGACCTGAGTTCAAATCCGGTGGGTTCAAATTAAGCCTCAAACGCTTGACATTTACTAGCTGTGTGACCTTGGGCAAGTCACTTAACCCTAATTGCCTTGCCTTCCCCACTCCAAAAAAATAAATGACACAAGAAAAAGAAGTCATTGAGATAGCGTGACAGAGAGACAAGGAAACATAACAAAGAAAATAATATATGCACTAAGTATAGCAACTGCAATAACTACAATCATGTAAATGATGACACTAAAAAAGTCACACTGATGAATTGTAATAAACAATCTCAGTCCTGGAGAGTTGATAATGAAACACTTTTCGCTGCCATGGGAACTCCAAGTGTGGAATGCAGTACGTATTGTCAGATGTGGTAAAACTGTGTAGGCTTTACTCAGATGTTTGGTTTGGGGAGTTTTCTTCAAGCGCAAAATCAACATTGGGGATTGGGGTGTGGTAAGGGAGAATCACTGGTGCAAGAAACAAAAGATGGCCATAAAAATTTTAAATCGACCTCCTAAGAAGTTCACACCATCGCCTTTTCTTCCAAGTCCCTTGTCATTGCATTGTTCATAGTCAAGTGAGTCAAGGCATGTTTGCAAATGTCAGAGAATACCATGCACATCAATGTTAACCATCGTGTACCTTGTTCTGGTAAAACAGTTTCCAGATCTTTAATGCCTTATAAATCATGTTCTTTCAAGGAAAGCAAATACTTATTACATTGTCTAAGGGGCAATTAAAGTTTTATTTCTTAAAAATTCTTCACAGCTACTGGTCTGAAGTGTTCCCAGGGGCATTTGTAACTAAAGACTGCATGGAGATTAGAGACTCACATAGACTCTATGTAGTAGATGTTGTCCTTGTGTTTCCTTTAACAAGGATTAAGATATATAAACTCTATTAATACATGCACATTTAATAGCATGCACAACTAGATCAGTATTTACTTCTCCCTGAGGAAGGGAAGAAAAGATAAAAGAGATGAGGAGAGGAGAGAAGAGTTTTGAAGTGACATCTTTAAAAACAGTGGTATGTATTAGGTGAGGAAAAGTCGCTATTTTGTTGTATAAATATTCATTGTTGTTCAGCTGTTTTAGTCATGTCTTCCATGACCCCAGTTGGGCTTTTCTTGGCAGATACTGGAGTGGTTTGCCTTTTCTTTCTGCAGCTCATTTTACAGATAAGGAAATTGAAGAAAACAGGGTTAAATGACTTGTCTAGGGCCACAAAGCTAGTAAGTGTCTGAGAGGCCAGATTTGAACTCAGATCTTCCTAAATTCCAGACCCAGCACTCTATCCACTGCGCCACCTAGCTTCCAAACAGTATTAGTAGAAATAGTAATAAGAATACCTTCAGTTTCAGCCCCTGAGTCATTTGAGGATTTTGGTTATGATGTCAACACTTCAAGACCTTACCCAGGACTTCATTTGAGAAATAACAGGGCCTATGGTGATGGGCAACGTATCCCATTTCTATCTTTCCTAGTTTGACCTTATGGTTGGTCTAGATATCCAACCTTTTACTGACAACATGTTTTGCTCCTCTGTTCATTTGCTTCTGCATGTTGTGTGCCTAATACATTCCACTGGTTGACTTTGCTTCCCAACTCTAAGCAGCCTATGAATTCTTTCAACATTATTGCTTCCTACCATAGATTTGTTGAAGAACGAGGAAACTCAAACTTGTAAGGGGCCGCTAGAGGTGTAGCGATTCATTTCTCTGTCAGTGGGTTTGTCTCTTCCAATTCAATCAAGAAAATCCTGTTCACAATTTACCTCTGTAAGTAGTTTAACATCTCTTTATCTGTCATTTACCTCCTTTGATTAGATCCTGATCTTTTTAGGTTGGTCAAAAATCAACTCCCCTACACAAAACACAAAAGAAGTACAAGGTAAAGATGGAGGGAGGTGGACACCAGCAGTTATGGGAACCAAGGAAGGCTTCATGCAGAAGTTGACAGTTGAGGTGAATCTTGAATGAAAGTAGTGCAAAGGCATAAATATGACAGATGGAGTGTAGGTTGGGGGGAATTATAAGAAGATCCATTCATTTGGACCATAGAGACTAGTATTGTCTAATAATGATGAAAATGTAAAAATGGGTCTTAGATGGTGAAAAGATAAAGGAAGCAACTAGAGTTTATTGAATGGGGGTAGGGGAGACCACAATCAGCTATGCAGATAATAGCTTGAATTGTGAAAAGATTAGAAATAATTAAGAAGCTATTGGAATAATCCAGGCAAGATGTTGGTCCAGGTGATAAGATGCTGAACTATTGATAGATATTGGGCAGTGGATGGATGTGAGACATGCTAAGGAAATCAAAACAAGACTTGGTAATTAATTGGACATGTGGGTGATTTTGAGTGAAAAGTAAAGGATGACATAAAGTTTGTAAACCTGAATAGCTGGAAAGATGATTCAACAGAACCATCAACACAAGATGGAAATTTCAGAAGAGGAACAAGTTTAAGAGAAAACATAGGAAATCCAATTTGAGATGTCAAACAGGCAGTTGGTAATGTTGTGTTGGAACTGGAAGGAGAAAAGGGCTGGATATATAAGCCTGGAGTTATTTGCAAATAGGGATGATAATTAAATCCGTCAGAGTTCAGTGAAGTGATGAGGCTTTGAAAAAAAGTGGTGATTATGTTGGATGAGAAAGAATTTGATCCATTAGATTGTAAACTCCTTGAAGGCAAAGACTTACTTTTGCTTCTTTTTGTATCCCTAGGACTTAGCACAGTGCCTGTCACACAGGAAGTACTTAATAAATATTTATTGACTAATTATTGGCTGATCCACAAAACAATCCTGCGCAGGAAAAGTGCTATAACTCACCCTGTTTTACAAATGAGGAAACTGATATGACTAGGTCTAGGGTCACATAATTCATAAGCATTTGAGGCAGAATTCAAACCTAAAGTTTCCAGACTCCAAGTCCAGTTGTGGCTGTGGTTTGTCCTTCATTCTCGAAGAGGACCATGACATCAGGGAGATGATGACTTACAACTGAATTTAATTTAAAGGAGGACTGTGCAAAGTCACCAGCCTCACTTTCTCCTCCAGAGCCATCTGGGACCAGTGTCCAGATATGGATCCAGATGACTGGAGATGGTCCAGGATGCAGTGGGAGACTTTTTAAGCTAAGATCTTTTGAAGTTCTCACTTTGAGTGAGGAAGGGAATAGACCTCTTAATGAAGTGAGTCAAGGGATGGCCCTTTTAATTTAAAAAAAATCAAACTGGGAGGGGAAGACCCTCAGGATTGCTGACCAAAAGAGAAAGAGTTACTGTTTACATTCACTTCCAGGAGGCCTAAAAATAAACCATTAAGTGGTGTTTGAGCAAGGGACCTATTGTTTTCCAACCAATGAGATCCAGAGTGAACCCAGTTTAAGGCTTGGACTTTGAGAAAGAAATCTAGCCAGTAAACTCCAAGTTAACTAGGTAGGTTTCAGCTATCAAATATATCATCCTTTGGGCAGAGCACCCTCAGGTAAGGGCATGAGTCCAGTACCCTGCTGGGAGATAAATGAGGGAAATGAGGAAGGAGAATGAGCCGAACTTAGGTGGCACCGGGATAGAGTTCTGGACCTGAAGTCAGGAAGACTCATCTTCCTGAATTCCAATCTGGTCTCAGACACTAACTAGCTAAGTGAGCCAGGACAAGTCCCTTAGTCCACTAGAGAAGGAAATGGCCAACGGCTCCAGTATCTTTGCCAAGAAAGCCATAAATGAGGTCATGAAGAGAGTAGGACGTGACTGAACAACAATTAACTGACTGACCATATGGGAAAGCTAAATATTCCTCCCCCAAAAACTGCCTTCTAGAGGGTAGATTGTTAAATGACTCAGAGAATACAAATACAAACTATGCCATTGACTTGAGCCCAGTTGGTTTTTCCAGCTTGCTCTTTGGCTTTTTCCCCAGTTGACTTGCTTTCTTCATCTTCAGGAAGGAGTCCTGAGAAAACCTACCTTCCTTCACAGAACTCCTCAGCATTCATTTGAGCCTTGTCATTCTCAGCCCAATCCCTGGAAGACTGACTGAAAGGATCTCTCAGCTTCTTACACATTTTCCTGCCCTGGGAGAAAGGAAAATGTTTTGTTTTTGGCTTGGCACCTCTGAGGCAGGTCTGGCTTGCTGAGGGCTAAGTGTGTTCAGACCTCAGCAACTGGGCACACATCCTACAGGCAGGACCCCACCCAAAAGAGGCCAGGAACAAACCAGTTTCCTCTCTTGCATGTGTGGAGTTTCAGCATCTTGGAAGACTCCTTCTACCTGTGATGTGAGGGGGCTTCCCCCCCCCAGGCTCTCCCTGAAAGGAAGGCCAGGCAGAACCTCTGCTGGGGTCCCTCTGAGGAGGTAAGCCCTCTCCCAGAAAACCTGGCCCAAATCAAGAAGTTTCACAAACAGATAAGACAAACGAAGACTTAATGACTGGCTGAGGAGGAGCAGGGATTTAGGCGTCCTAGGTTTATTTTGCATTGTCTCTGGTAAGCATGTCAAATTTCAATATTGAAAACCCTGCTGCAGAAACATCTTTTCAAGTCATTAGAATATTTACATATTTTAAAAGAAAAAAATTTAAACATGTTTTAGAGTTTCTGTTTTCTGAACAGGAGGACTCAAAAATTCTGTGCTAGAGAGTTAGTTTTTGATTTTTGCAAATGAAACATGAAAAGTATAGAAGAGCACCTCACTTGAGGCAGAGAGGGATCTTGGAAATTGTTTAGTCTCATCCTTTTTTTTTGGAACACTAGGAGATTTTGATCTCTTGGTGGGGAGGTTTCTTTCTTATTTTAAAAAGAAATTAACATTTGATAAGTTTGCAAAGTGAGCAAAGTCGAGAAATAATTTTATATTACATGTAGTTGCTTTCCATCCAAATCGCTTAAATTTTAGTCAAATGTAATGATATACGGTAGCCGGATCTCAAGTTTGAGTCAATGTATCATCACAAAAGTTATTTTTACTTCAAAGGGTTTAAAAATTGACACAGTGATATTGAAAAAATTGCTCTACATACTCCCCTGTGTTCCATAAAGTATGTGCATCGAAAGATTATACCATTACCTTTGAATATCCTAAAAAGTGTTTTTGCATTCTAAATTATGGATCTTTAAATACATAAAATTATAAGATCAAGGATTTAAAAACTAGTAGATATTTTAGAGAAAATCCAATCTAACCCCTTCATGTTACAGATGAAAAAGCAAGCTCAAAAAGCTTGTGACATATTTAATCATTAAAGCAAGAAATTGAACCATTCCGTTATTGGCTTAGACTGGATTCTGCAGAAGGCAGCAGCAGAGTACAGGACTTGGAGTAAGGAAAACCTGAGTTCAAATTTTACCTCAGACATTTACTAACTGTGTAAACTTGGTCAAATCTCTTCCCTTCTCCCTGCCTCAGTTTCCTCTTACAAACTGAGGATTATAATAGCACCTATTGCACTGGGCTGTTGTAAGGAGAGTAAGATAATATATATAATATAAATAAATCAAGAAGATAACAAACCTTGAAGCACTATAAAATTATCATTACTGCTATTATTATCTAAAGGCTCACAATGTATTTTTCTTCCACCCTTTAACATTTTAATTTTCCTCACGAGTGAAATACTACATTGTTGATACTATAAATGTAATCATTGTTCTTAGTGGTATCTGGCTCTTCCTGACCCCATTTGGGGTTTTTCTTGGCAGATGCATTGGAGTGATTTGCCATTTCCTTCTCCAGCTTATTTTATGAATAAGGAAACTGGGGCAAACAGGGTTAAGTGAATTTCCCAGGGTCACACAGCTAGTGAATGTCTGAGGCCACATTTGAATTCAGGAAGATGAAACTTTCTGACTCTAGGCCCAGCACTCTATCCACTGTGCCATCTAGGGACCTACAAATGTAATTACTTTTCATTGTTTTTTATTTCCCTCTTTGTACTACTGATTTACTGCTGTTAATGCATCCTCCTTGAGACCAGAAAAGGACTGGTCAAGACTGTGTCTTATACAGAATATCCAATAAATTCAGAGCAATGATTCCTCAGTATCTATGACTTAGAGCAACTTTGAGATAGGAAGTGTTCATTCTTTGTAGTGTTCAAAACAGAAGATACTTTTAAATAACTCCAAGATTCTAAGATTCCAAAGTGGTAATGAGTCATTTCACTCTTCCGATTTTCATCACAGAGAAGACTGGAATGAACTGGTCCATTCCTCTACAATCTCTCTTGGGAAGAAATATTATAATAACATTGTTTCTGCCCTCTTCCTCTCCCCAATAAAACTGAAATTAATTGGAAAGGAAGAAGCATAAGAATAAATGCAACAGCCACAAAAAAATAAGAAAAAGAAAACCTTGTTATTGCAAGTTTGGAGGGTGTTCACTGTTTCATAATGTCATCAAGAAGTCTTTGATATGAACATAGCCATAAAAGAGAGTGTTTGCTATCCTTGGTACCTCTGTTTGCAAAGATTTTTTTAATCCTTAAGTCAGTTTTTTTTTTTCTGTCAGCTCTCCCTCCAATATCCTCTTACCACTATTATCATTTGTCCTTTCATTTTAGTTGAAAAAACTGAAAGACAGGAAAAGAGGCCAAAGAAGAAAATGCCAACCTGCCTTTCTATTGCTAGAGACCTGAAGTTTACTATATTTCAAGTTAATATGATTAATACAAGTCTCTCTCATGGCACCTAACTTATTTTTGTTATTTTCTCCCTTCCTTTGAGATATGAGAAATAGTTGATTCCTCTAATGTCTTTCTGAAACCTTCCATATACTTAAAATCTGGGCTGCTCGGAGATGTTTGGTGTCAGTGACTTTGAAAATGTCTTCTCTATCTGGTGTAGGTTGGAAGCCCACAAGCTTTACTTTGATCATCAGCATAGGATGGCATTTGTAACCGAGGAGCTCTTTACTAAATCTTCTTGTAATTTCATAATCCACAGTCTTGGAGAAAATGGAGGAAAGGGCTTACCATTGCCTAGGATCATTGAGGGGGTAGCTTTTACTGACCTAATTGGAGGTTGGTGTTAACATACAGTCCTACAACAGCCTCAAGAATGCTAACGATTACTATCAAAGCTCCAAAAATCAGTAAATATGAGAACCAACATTTTTGTATCCTTCTCCCCACCCCCCAAAAAAGAGACAGTTTTTTTTAACGTAGCTGAATGTTTTCTGCCAATTCAATGACCAGATATTAAATAAATGTAGTAATTAAAGGCCTCATATATGCTTCTAAATAACAGTTTTCAGTTTTAATGATAAAAGATATGGACTTGGAGAAAGGGGACCTGGCCGGAGGCCCACACTGCTGCCTCTGTGACTTCGGACTTCCGACACATTATTCAGTCTCTCTAGGACTCAGTTTTCTCATCTGTAATGGTTGGAATAATTGACTTCTAAGTTTCCGTCCAACTCTAAAGCTATGATCCTGTGATCCTAATGTATTGTTTGTAATCAAAGAGAACCAGGAGATTTTCAAATCTCCACATACAGCAGTAGCTGGAGGTCACAGCTAAAAGAACTGTCACACCCGTTTTGATATGGTGTGCCAATGTGACCTCCTGTGGTTAATGGGTCAGTAAGTTCCCTTGCTGAGATTCTCAATAGTTAAATTTCTAAATAGTTAGCAAAAGAAGCCAGTTAGACTTTCCACATGGCCTACTATGCCTGACCAAGGGGGATTTTCTAAAGATCCGCATGATTAGCACACTTTACATTTTAAATCATTAGCATTTCAAGCTGAGTAAGAATGTGACCCTACTTCACACTTAGCTAATTTTAGTTCACTTGACTAAGCAAAGAGCTTCATTTTCTGAACTTATTTCCCTCTATTCCCCCAGAATAACTTCCGCCCCATGCCTCTTTCCATGAATTGTAGAATGTGAAGTTTGTCAGAAACATTTTCAACTTCTCTGTTACTGAAGTCTATTTCAATTCCGTCTGAGTTTTTTGCAAAACATATTTCCTCATTACATTCCAGGAAGCAAAGGTGTGGCAGTTCTGTTGATTTTAGCTGAGAAATAAGCAAACCTCCCTTGACATGAAATGTGAAAGGTGCCCACCTCTCTACCTTATTCTTACAGGGAGTCACTTTCTTAAAGCAAAGCTTTAAGCTGCTCTGAGCAACTACTACGAGACACTGATAAGTTCACAGTCCCCAAAAGTACAGACCATAAAGCACTTTGACCTTTGACCAAAAGAAAAAAATTGAAGATAAATATGTGGTATGTTCAAATCAATGAAACCCTGATGATTTCATTAGAGAAAACTGGGGTGTGGAAAGACTATTGTAATCTGTACTTATTTGTTTTTCTGTTTAGAGTGTTCAGCTCATACCCAGACAGAGCAGAGCTCAGATATTGCCTGGAATACTTACAAGCTATGAGACTTTGACCAAGTCACTTAATTTTTCTCTCAACCTCAGTTTTCTCATCTGTATCATCAGAGGGTTGGAGTCCATGATCTCTACAGCCTCTTTCAACTCCAAATCTTTTATCGCAAGATCTAAAAAAATAAAATAAGCTTTGCTAATTCTTAATATATGGATAGATTCTGACTCCTCCGTTCCATGGCAAGTAATATGTCATATGTAAAGTATTCGTAGGGATTATAGATCTTCACGTTTCCCTTAGGATACAAGTAGCTTAAAAAATATTTCTACAAAGAAACCATAGATTGATGATGATGATACAAATGATGTAAGCACAGGCAAATAAAAAATGATAACCAGTAATGTAGTCCATGATATACCTATTCAAGTTGGATTTATATATTTCTGTTAAGGATATTTTTGGGGGGTACGACAGTCATTAAAATCAATCTTCAAAATAATCTAAATTTAGATTCAGACCTTCAAATCTCTACATCACATAGTGTTAAACCAATATTTTTTAAATGAATGGAGTACATTCAAATACATTGCTTTCCACTCAAGCATTATTAATTTTTCTATTAACAGTAATATATGAGAGTAAAATATTTTATACTTCTAAAATAAAATGAAAAATTTTAATGTCACTTATTTCATCTTTATCACAGTTTTCTCATTTCTATTGCTTGTACGTTTGATGAGACATATGTGTTTAGTAGTACATTTAGTAGTACATTTACAAGTAAATATATATATATATTTTGGGTATGTGCTTAAAAATTTTTGTCTGACAAAAGGTGAGAGACCAAAAAAAGTTTTGCATAACATTGGTATAGTAAAGGAAAACCAGTTTTTAAGGGAGTGAAAGAGAAAGTGGGAATTCAGCACCCTCAAAAGCAAGAAATTTAATAGGGATTCAGAATATGAATGATAGATCTAAATGATAAGGACAAGGCTCCTCCTAAATGCAGTGGAAAAATTAGAGAGAAGTACACTTCCTTGCTGAGTACCCATACTGATATAATTATGTATTTTTGAAATATCAAATTGTATAGATTATACAGATATAATTATATGGATTCTACAGATATATATGTATATACATACACACATATCATGCATATATATATGCCCACACATACAAATCCTACAAATGCCTTTCATGGTCTCCCCTTCTGACAGTGCCCTCTCTCTGGGATTACCTCCCATTTATACTCTACATGTCTTGTATGTACATAGTTGTATGATGTTATCTTCCTCATTATTTTCTTTGTCCAGAGCTTAGTAAGTGCTTAATCAATGTTTATTGATTGATAAATTGATAAATACAAAATTGCTAACTAAAACATAATTTGGGAGGGAGGGAGCTACCATTTGGAACTGTCAGGAAATGCTTCATGTACCAGACAGTGCTTGAGTTCCCTATTGTCAAAGAGAGATTCTAGAAAGTGAAGTTAAGAAGCAGTCCATTCCAGCTAGTGCAGCTGGTACCAAAGCACAGAGAAAAAAAGATGGAGTATCCCATGTGGGAAACAGATTGGTCAACAGTTTGATTGGATCACGGAGCATGGAGAAAGGGAATAATGTCGAATGATCCTGAAAAGAGAGTCTGGAGCAAAATTTTGAAGTTAACAGGAGTTTATATTTTTTTCCTAAAGGAAATAGGGAGCCACTAGAGTTTAGTGAGTATAGGAGTGACGTTGTGTGTTGGAAATAGTTTGCACCAGCAAGTGAATTGTTTAATTTTCAATATAAGCACTGATACTTCAGAAATCATCAAGTGGTACAAATCAGAGTTTGATTTCTTATTTTGTCGATTATCTGGGCTTAAAAAGGTGTTAGAGAAATTGTTATTAATGCAGGTAAAATTTAGAAATATGCCATACCAATTTTTTGAGAGCCACTTGTTTAACATTTACCAGCACACCACTAGGTTCATTTAAGGAAAATCACTTTGACAGCAACGTATAGGAAGGACTAGCATGGAGAGACGTGAGGCAGTAAAGTAATTATGAAGCTGTTGCGATAACCTTAGTGAAAATAAAGTTCTGCTCATCATGACATGGAGGGGATTCTGGTTTCTCAAAAGTCCAATGTCATCAAACGCCATTTGGGGTTTTCTTGGCAAAGATATAAGAAACTGAGGCAAACAAAGTTAAATGACTTGCACAGGGCCACACAGCTAATGTCTGAGGCCAGAACTCACAAAGATGAGTCTTCCTGATTCCAGACCCAGCTCTTTACCCACTGCACCACTTATCTGCTGGCTTGGCAGGTCCTGAAGTCGAAAGGTGTCATTCACATCCTGGCCAGCAGATGAATTGTATGTCTACTCTCCAAAGACCCCCAAGTTATGCATACAGAGACTCATTGCTAGAGTGTTGGTCACTGGGTAATGAATGCATTTGGCCACAGCAGCTCATGAAGACCAAATGCACAGATGCCTTGCAGTCAGTCTGTCATTGAAGGGAGTATTCATACTGGTGAAAATTATGGATTCTTGAAGAATCGATAGAAGTATCATTATCATCATTTTCCTAGTTTTACAGATGAGGAAACTGGTACAGGGAAACTAAGTAACTTGC
Source organism: Notamacropus eugenii (assembly GCF_028372415.1). Taxonomy (NCBI): domain Eukaryota; kingdom Metazoa; phylum Chordata; class Mammalia; order Diprotodontia; family Macropodidae; genus Notamacropus; species Notamacropus eugenii. The sequence goes on from NC_092877.1 coordinate 91,556,994, forward strand.
ACAGTGTCTCCAATCAGTTAACGCAGAACTGAGACTAGAACTTAGCTAAATCTAACACTCATTCCTCTGGGCTAGGGGTGGGAAACCTGCAGCCTCGAAGCCAAGGTTCCCCACCCTTGCTGGGCTCTGGGCCCTGCCTGGGCATTGCTTCATGCCTCCTTTCCTTCCACCATCTACTAACACCCTCTAGTTACCACTTCAGCTCTTGGAAAACCCAGAGATAAGCCTTCCAGAAAGAATTTTCTTAAGGAGAGGTGAGGTGGAGATGCGGGTGTTAAGTATTCAGAATGATTTCTTAATGACCACACCATCTAAAGTTATAATGCCATCCCCTCTATGATCGCATGGAGAAAAACAGTTTTGTTTTGTTGTGGGCTTTTTCCAAAGACAAGTAATAATTACCCACTCATTAATCATTTTTCACAGACTTAGGATGAAACAGAATGAGTTCATTTGCCCTAATAATCATAATTATCCTGTGTACAACTAGACATTAGAAAGGAAGACTAAAATATCAATAAAAGATTACTTTTACAAAGAAACAAACACCACACAAGCGCACTTAGGCAACTCAAAGCTGGAATTCAAGAAAACACCGGGAAACATCAATGTCTTTACCAAGTCGCCCCACCCCCAGGCACTGGGGTAGGTGCTGGGGATTTAAAGACTAAAATGAAGCATCCAAGTTACTGCAAACAGTGGGTAATGTGGTGTGTAAACTGTCAGTTAGTGTATTTTACTTTTAATTCTAAGGGCATAACGCTCTCCAAGTGAGAGAGATGGCTCAGAGCACCCTCTCCTCCCATTGCTCAGGTTTTCCTTCTCACTCTGCCTCCTGTTTCCCCCCAACACATTCCTCTGCAGCCTCTTTCCACTGACCCATAACAGTTCCTCTTCCAGTCTAGCAAGAGATGGCAGGCTCCTCTGTGAGCCTGCAACTTCATCCACATATGAGGACCCAAGCTGGGGTGAAGGGAGAGGACGACAGTGCGACGTGTCTTAGTTGTTCGAAGACCAGTGAGCCAATAGAGAAACCTAATACCCTTTTGGTGAAGACTGACTGACCAGGGGCAGTGTGGTACAGTAGAAAGAGCACTGAATTTGGAGGCAGAAAACCTGGATTCAAGTTCTGATTCTAACTCTTACTATCAGCATGACCTTGAAGAGATCACAGTCTCTGGGCAGAGGTTTCCTCATCTATAAAGTGCAGTGCTTGGACCTCTAAGTTTCTTTGAGCTCAAAATCCTTAAGCCTTTGGCCTTTTCTCCCCTCTCCTCTTCTCTACTTTCTCTCTGTCTCTGTCTCTGTCTCTGTCTCTGTCTCTCTCTGTCTCTCTCTCTCTCTCTCTCTCTCTCTCTCTCTCTCTCTCTCTCTCTCTCCTCCCTCCCTCTCTCTCTCTCATGTTTGTGTATGAGAGTCTCTTGCAGCCATTTGGGAGGTTCTTTGTGCAATTTACACAACAGCAGGAGCAGAAAAGCTCAGGGTCCGTGATGTGAGACATCAGAAGATGTCAGAAGATCTGAGTCCTGTCACGAGCTAGCTTGGCCAAGTCATTTCCCTTCTCTGCACTCTGGTTTCCTTGTGTCAAGAAAGGAAGGAATTTGAAGTAGCCGAGGTCTGAACTCCCTTCCAACTCTGACGTTTTCTAATTTTAAGTGACATTTCTTCCACAAAGCCCTCTGCTCCCCGTGGCTGTGCTTCACTTGATTTCAGAGAACAAGAGATTGGTCACAGTGGCTGGCTTGCCACCTGCTTGAAGCATTCAGCTCCATCCAGCACGTTGATTTTGGCAAGCTTTAAAGGGTACATACACAATAACATTTGTGTGTTTATAACATCTGGGGGAAATGAGAAGTCACAGGAAGAGAGGACTTGACTGTTTCTTTATAAAGGGAGTCCAGGAGTTAATTCTATTCATTGTCTTATTCAAAATCAAAAGAAAAGGCAGCTCCACTTCAGCAGCCATGCACTCACATAAATTCATATTACAACAAAGAAAAGTAATAATAGCTAACATTTATATAGTACACTCAAGGCTGCAAAGCACTTTACAAATATCTGATTTTATCCTCAAAACAATTATGGGAGATAGGTGCTATTCTTCACGATTTACACATGAGGATAATAATAAATGGAGATAATAATAGTGCCTACCACACGGGGCTGCTGTGAAGCTCAAATGAAATAATATTTGTAAGGCACCTAAACACAGTGCCTGACACATAGTAGGCACTACATAAATTCTTATTCCTTTCCCCTTCCATTTTACAGATGAGGAAACTGAGGCAGGCTGACATTATGGGACTTGCCCAAGTTACATAGCTAGAAAGTTCCTGAGGCTGGATTTGAACTTCATGGCTCCTGGCCCAGCTCTCTCACTGTGCTACCTAGCTGCAGAGAAGATGCTAGATACTGCATTGGTAGAGGAAGTTTTCTTGCCTGAGAGTTCCCTTTACCAATGAAATCACAGGTCCATTTCCAAACCCTATTCCTACATGCTTATACGTACCACAATTTGTCCAGTCATTCCCCAATCAATGGGTCCATAAATCATTTATAATGTTCTGCTATGCAAGCAGTGTTACTGTGGATATTTATTTAAATACATGTGGGAATTTTTTTTTTTTTTACCAACATTACAACTATTCTCAAAGATGAACAAAAAGTACTGAAATTCTGTGGACACTCATTATCTCAGTCTGACATATGGAAAAGAACACTGGATTGGGACTTAGAAGATTTTGTTCTGTAGCTCATTACGTGTATTGGTAGCTTGAGCAAATCACTTTGAACTTCATATTCTTCCTCTATAAAAATAATGACCTCTGGGGTCCATTCCAAGTCTAAAGTAGGCTTCTTCCCAGATACTGAGATGGTGACTCAACTGTTTGGAAGCCAATTCCAATATGCTCTCTGTTTTTGTTTTGTTTGGATGCATGCTTTCGTCAGTGTTGAAAACTCCAAGTTTAGAATCTTCCTCCATAAATTCTGATCTGCAACTGTAATTCATAGTCATAGAGAGTTGTCTAGGGGCACTTAGAAGTTAAACAGCTTGCCCAGGACACAGCTAATGTGAATCAGAGTCTAGGCTTAAAGACAAGTCTACCCTACTTCAAGGCTTCCTGACACTACTATGTCAAACTGTTAACTCATATCCTTCTGGAAAATGGAAATTACCCTCCCCAGCTGAACTGGGTTAAAAAGCCCCTAAGTGATGCTTTCAAATAAGCCATAATCTTTTTTGTTAAAAAATCATTTTCATGTTGAAGCCTTTTGTTTTTACATCACATTCGTTTCTGAGTATCTCTCCTCTACTTCCTCTGTAACAAACATTAAAAAAAGGGAAAAAAATCTATTCAGCAAACTCTAAGCATCAGTTATAACTGAAAATAGATACAACATTCCACACAAATATATTTTCTAATCTCTGCAGTGAGGGAAGTAAGGTACATTTTCTCAACTCTTCTCCAAAACCACATTTGGTCATTACAATTGCATATCATTTAGTTCCTTGTGTTACTCTTCCTGTTTAATTTTCGTAGTCATTATGTATATTGTTTTCCTGGTTTTTGTTATTTACTCTGCATCACTCTAGATATTTCTCTACATTTTTTGTATTTGTCACTTTTATAGCATATAGTAGTAATACATTCGTGTAACTACAAATTTTTCAACCCAACAGATGGAAACCTACTTTATTTCCAGTGTTTTTACTATGACAAAATATAATTAACTTTTATTGTAGAAAAAACCATATATCCTTGGATATTTCTATCCTTCTTCATATCCAATGTGATTATTGTCCATATTTCCCCATAAATTCTCTAAAAAAGATCTACCTCTTTAGGTAGGGGAGACCTTCTTGTTCTATTATTATCACAAAGGTATTTGTGGGCCACTCAAATTTTCCACCTATTGTACCTCTTTTTTGACATAATTGGACAACTTCTTTTTCTAATTATTCATATCCTTGACCTATGGTGAAGTGAGGCAGTATGGCATAATGGATAGGGTGCTTAGTTTGCAGCCACCAAAGAAGGACTGGGTTTATGTTCTATCTCTAACAAACTCACTGTGTAACCACGGGCCAATCACTTCACCTCTTCAGTTTCATGGGCAACTTTCTGTGACTAGAACTTATAGATGAGTAGCTGATCTTCATTGGTAGAGGGAGTTTCCCACACTGATAAACTCTTAGGTATAGGGAAATAATTGGTGATGATGATGATGATGATAAAGATCTGTGATTTCGTCTGTACAAATTCTTCCTCCACCAATGCAGATCCCAACTGATTCACACTAAAGCAGACCATAGACTCCAGAGCTGGAAGGGCCCTAAGATATCATCTCGTTCAACAACTCCATTTGACAGGTCTCAGTTTTACTAAATTGAGACTCAGAAAAGTCAGGGGCATTGCAGAACACCATATGGGTCAGAAGTGGCAGGGCAACTGTGGTCTTCATGAGTCCATATGATCAAAGAAATTAATCACCAGGTAGCCAGCCTTCAGTTAATGAGTCTTTCTGAATTTAGTTAGTCTGGTCCATGGGTTGGTTTTCTACTTGAAACCTTTCCAGCTTGGTAGTGCCTTGCCATAGATTGTGCTACATGAGCAGAGTCTTGGTCACCTCAGTGCCACACAGAGGCATGAATATTAGTGGAGGAATTAGCCTTGTGCTCTTCAGTGTTTTTATCAATGACTTGTGTAAAGGCATGTCAGATTTGCAGAGGACACAAAGCTAGGGGGGTAGATAACACATTGCACTATGGCATCTGGATCCAAAAAAAGCCTGACAGATGAATAATAAGCCAGACTTAATAAGATGAAATTTAACATAGATAAATGTAAAATGCTATCCTTGGGTTCCAAGAATCAACCATACATGTACAAAACAGAGGAAGCATAGCTAGACCACAATTCATATGAATTTCTAGAGGTTTTGGTGGACTGCAAGATCCTGAGAATCAAGTGTCATAAAGTTTGAAAAAAAATTACTGTGATCATAGGCAGCATTATTGTTTGAAATGAAGGAGATGATAGTTCTAGAGTATTGAACTAAGTAATCTGGGTATTCAGAAAATATTTAAAGGTAATTGAAATTAATTAAAAGGTCAAGCAACTGGAAGCCTTCATCTCCTCATTCCATATGAAGATGAAATGAAGGAACTAAGATATCTGAACAGGAAAAGAAAAGGTTTAAGGTATATGTAATAAATATTTTTGAGTATTTGAAGAGCTATCATACAGAAGATGGATTAGACAGTTTCTCTTCTTGTCCCAATAGGCAGAACCTCTCCTAAGTAAAATAACTGCAAGGTAGATTTAAGCTTGATGCAAAGGAAAAAGTTCTTAATGATTAGAGCTGTCAGAAAGTCAAATGGGCTGCCTAGGGGGAAAGGGGTATTGGGTTACCTTTCCCTGGAGGTCTTTAAGTGAAGGCTACCTAAGCATTTGCCTTGACTTGTTACAGAGGGCATTCTTGTTCAGATATGGATTGGACTAGTTGGTCTGAGGTCCCTTCCAACAGTGACAAAACTTTCTTCTGATTCATATTTTAGAATTACCCACATTTATCTCAGACAGATCTTTTTATCACTATTGTGCAGAAAACTGATGCTCAGAACTGTCAAGCGTATCAGAGTTGGGACTGCACAGCCTAGATTTAGGGTTAGGGGTTAGATCCTGGCTTCACTGCTCTTTCCTATGTCCTTAGAGAACGTGACAGGCCCGATACCTAGCAACAGCACATAGAAGCATACTCCTGTTCTGCTGAGGTGTCATTTATGGAGCAAAGAAAATAAGGATGGGCCTCTTTGCTCTTGGAGAAATTCTAATCCACTTCATAATAAGCACAGCACAATATCATTTCTACGCTGTGTCATTTAAGTAACCAGAGGAAAAAAATTAAGCATGGTGATATGTGTAATATTAACTTTTTAAAAATCCATTCAGACCATACAAAAAGATGTGATCCGTCCCAAGGAGACAGCAAGCTTTATACACCACACTATCCCCCTTGCTTTTTTCTAAAGAAATATGTAAATGAGGTTTGTTTTATTCCATCTAGACTAACACATTTTGTCTTGCAAATTAAATTCAGGAAAGGGTGATATATATGTGTATGAATACACATATTCATTACAAGTAACTCATTATTCTCATCCCAGGATCCCAAAGGGATTCCCTTCATCAGCAGGAAAGAGACCAGAAGAAGCCGAAGATTGATTCATGGTCATATCTGAGAACCCTTTGGGTAATGATCGTGGAGAATGCCAGAGACTTCAAATACCCAGCTAGAGATTTTCTGGGCTGACTGAAATGGAGTGAGAGTTGTAAAGCTTGCACCACCAAACCCAGTCTATACTCAGGGCTTTACCCTCACTGATACATCCTCCCTCCCACTCATACTACACAGCACATGGCAGATAGGGAGTCAAATGAGTATAGCCTTCCTGTAAGTAGTGATGCTAGGCTAAAACCTGAGTGACTTGTTTCATGAGATCCTTACATTGCCATAGCATATTCCTCCCTCTTCTGTCCTTAGGCTTATGTAAACTGCCATATCTTTGGATTTTTGGAGAACCCTAAATGTCTTTATGACCACACTTTTGTGGAAAAAATTGAACACAAAGTGTATATGGGGGGGCGGGGGGAGTGAGGATGTCATGAGGACAAATAAAGTATTTCTGAGCCCTCAGAAATCCCCAGGAAGTCTACAACAGTCGTAGACTCTCACTACTCACTACTCTAGAGTGACGTTTCCTAGTGACCTCCGTCTGAGGCTTTCTCTTCAAAGGAATGAGTTAAGAGCCACGGAAGGTTAAGTTTCTGCATTTAATACGGTCATTGCTTTAGCTTTTACAGTGCCGTTCCTCTCCCCCCACCCCAGCTGTGATTCAGAACAGCAATGTTTTCTTTGGCATGAGGCATTCTCTGGCCCAGGTACTAGTTCTTAGTTGCCAGTCATATTCTGTATATATATTCTATACAGTTCTGCATATATGTACATGTTGTCTCTCCTATTAAAAGGTAAGCTTCCTAAAAGCAGAGACTGTTTTACTTTTGTTTTTGTTTCCCTAGTACTTAGACAGTGCCTAGCATGTTGTAGAAGCTTAATAAATACATAATTGCTTGTTGATTGATTAAAAATTGAATCATTGAGAAGAAAGGAAAGAAGGAAGGAAGGAAGGAAGGAAGGAAGGAAGGAAGGAAGGAAGGAAGGAAGGAAGGAAGGAAGGAAGGAAAGAAGGAAGGAAGGAAGGAAGGAAGGAAGGAAGGAAGGAAGGAAGGAAGGAAGGAAGGAAGGAAGGAAGGAAGGAAGGAAATAAGTGTTTCCACCCTAAAAAAAATTTCGATTAACATTTTTATTTTTAATTGTTCGACATAATATATATATAATAGCTAGCACTTATACAGTAAATTAAGGTTTGCAAAGGAGAGAAAGGAAGTAAGGAGATCACACTTTCATTTAAAAAGAAAAAAAATTGTTGCACTGACACATACCTAAACTAAGGATCATAATATAAGAACTCCATCAACGAATGGAGCGCTCTCGGCATTGTACTTTCCCATTTAACTGGGCTCCTTAGTTTTCAGTAAATCTTGGAGTACATCCCAGCTTTGTTTCTTTTCAGCATAAATCCCAACACTCTTCAGCCACTGAGGTACTTCCCACAAGAAGCAGACATTGTCTTGTGCAAAGTACTAGTTAACTTCCTGGAACTTTTAGGACCAAGGCATCCCTGGAAGGTACAGGAATTTCTACAGGACTCGGGGAAAGCTGAAGTCTCTCCCATGAAAGCTTGATCTGAGCCCACAAAGCTTGGTCAGGAAAAGAAATCAGTGTAAACAGACACTTGGAATTCGACTCTGGACCCAACTTGCCGAGGACAAAACCACAAAGCAAAACCAAACAAGGCAAACATAAACAGAACTGCAAATGGTGATGCAAAGGTTCATTCAAGGGCTGCCCAGGGAAACTCTAGGTTTTTCTGCCAAAGTAGGCTTAGCATAGTTTCTTTAGAATTTCATCATGTGTCTTGGAAAGCACTCTCTCCCAAATTAATAATAATAATGGCTCACCTTTCCATAGCCCTTTAAAGTTTACATTTTCCTCACAATAACCCTGTGAGGTAGGAAATGGGAGTGTAATCCTTATTTTACAGATGAGGAAACTGAGGCTTAAAGAGAAGTTATTTCTTCATAACCACTCACTTAGAAAGTATCAGACTTGTTTTTTCTTCTGACTTCGAAGCCAGTGTTCTTTCCACTAGCTACATTCATGAAAAATACAATTGCTGAAAATAATAACTCAAATTATTATACCACTTTAAGGTTGACCAAACATTGAACTACATCCCTTGGAGGTTCTGATCATATACATTTTGCAAATGTGAAAACTAGTTCATCAAAGTTAAGTGACAAGGTTAAGTCATGGAAAGAGAAATTCAAACTTGGTCTTCCCACCACAAAAGGTCACCTATGCTTCTTCCCTGACTTGGATATAGAGTCAAGCCATGATTAGATCTAAATTCTTATTATAAAATAACCTAGACCTTTAAACGTCTATCATATACTTTCCATTCATAAACTGCTATCTTTTTACAATAGGTTAAGTTGATCCATTTATGCAGCAGCACAGAGAAATCCCAAATACATTTACAAGCTAATGTTCCATCTTGCATTTAAAAAATTATACCATTCTGCTATACTGAAAGTATCAGAAAGCAACAGAAAAAAACACCTGGGGGTTTGACAAGTTTTCTTATGTATCTTGGTGGTCTTTATATATGTCATTGCTCATAGTAGAATAATCATTTACCTGTTACAGTTCGTTCAACAACTACCCAATCTCTTGACACGTATTATTTCTAGTCTGTTGGTATTGTGAATAATGTTACTATGAATAATTTTGTACAAGAGGTCTTTTTGCCTCTGTCAAATATATCATTGAAGTGTAGTTCTAGTTGTGGGATTACCAAGTCAAGGATATGTAAGGTTTTGTAGCTCTTATTGTATAATTTTACATTCTTTTCCAAAAAGCTCGCACCAGTTTTTAGTTCCATCAGCCCTGAAATAGTTTGCCTATTTCTCTACCACCGCTCTGTCATTGAATTTTATTGTTTCTAACTATCTTTGCCCATTAAAGCAGTGTAATCCCGAATCCAATTATGAGAAGGAACTGTTTTTCATTTTATTTCAAGTGCCAAGCACAATGCCTCATGTTGAGCAAGTATCTAATAAATTCCTTCTTGATTATACTGGGTTGGAATGGATTGGATTGGATTAAATTAGAATAGTTATCTACTAGGATTTGGAAATTTGTGCCAACTTCTTCAAGATTTATTTGGGCTGTCAGATTTTGATCAGAAATATTTATGCCAAAACATTTTTTCTTTATCCGGTTATTTTCTTTTTTTGTTTGCATATGGTGTTTTTGTTATGTAAAAAGCATTTATACATATATTCAAATGATCTTTTTCTTTACCTCAGCTTCTTATATTTGTTGAATAATAAGAACTTTTCTTCATAGTTTTCTGTACAATTTCTTTTATTATAGCTAACATTTATGTAATACTTACATGTATTATTTCATTTCATCCTCACAACAACCCTGGAAGATAGACACTATTTTTTCTATTTTATAATAAGGAAACTGAGGCTTAGAGACTAAATGACTTGCCTAGAATCATGTAGCTAGTAAGGTCTGAGGCAGGATTTGAACTCAAGTCTTCTTGAATCCAGGTCAATATGTGCATTATTGATGTAGCTGGAATTTATTGGCATATGAGACATCACCCTAATGCCATTTTTCACCATAAAACTATTCAGTTTTCTCAACAGTTTTTAATGAATAATGATTGTCTTTCCTGGTGTTTTCTCAACTTGAATTTATCAAACACTAGTCTATTATATGCCTTTTGTTCTAACTCTGTATTATCTCTCATGGGGCATGAAAGGCAGGTTGGCTTAGTGGATAGAGATTGGATTCAAGAAGACCTGGGTTTAGCTCCAGCCTCTGACATATTAACTAGCTATATGACTTTTGGTGAGTCATGAATTTCTTTGTACCTTGGTATACTTACACACATACCTTTAACTCAATAAAAGTAGGAATTTTAGGACATCCTCACTGATAGGAGTATCCTCACAATTATTTCCCAACACCAGCAAAATCACAGAGTCAGACCAAAAATCCTAGGATCATAGATGCAGAACTAAAAAGGACTTCAGGGATGATTTAACCCAGCTTCTCATTTTATAGATGAGGAACCTGGGACTCTAAGAGATTAATGGATTTGCCAAAGGTCATGCAGGTAGTGAGTAGCCAAGCTGGTATTTGAACTGAGGGCCTTTTATTTCCTGATTTGTTTTTTTAAAATCCATACCAGATGGATTTGAATTCAATATTCCCATTCCTTCCTGTTGATTATTTATAATTCAGTCTTTCTTATCAATTATTTACAGTTCCCAATTTTTTTCTATTTTTAATCAAACAAGAATTTATTGAGCTTCTAGTATGAGGGAAGGGGAGAATGCAGAAGAATAGAAGATCTATTCTGTGCTTCAAGGAACTTACCAGAGAGTTGTCTTTAGGGATAGGCCATGTGGCCGATTGGAAGATCCTTGTTCCAAGATCCAGAAATTGTGACTTTGAATTGTGACTCCTACTTGTTTGTTAGCTGTGTGACTGGCACCTTTTTGTGCCTCTGTTTCCTCGTCTATAAATATAACAGGGTTTGTTTAGTTATACTCTTAGATGTCTTTCATTCTAATTATTTGCGTCTCTCCTTTATTCTCTAAATATGTTGTATTTAACATTTACATTTGTAACAGAGGTTGAGAATTGACTGTCATCCTGGGATTTATAGTTCAGAGGGACCATCTCAGTATACTAGTAAGTTCTCAACTTCCTATCACGCATTGTTAGATGTAACAAACTTTAAAAAATTCTTCGAGTAAAGTAGAGGCAATATGGTGCAATTGATAAGGAGTCAGGAAAATCTGGGTTTGAATCACACTTGTGACAATTACTAGCACTATGCACAAATTTTTTTCCCCTGAGCTTCATTTCCCTTTCCATGAAATGGGTATAATAAAACAGTAACTTCTCCCACACAGCCTTGCTGTGAGGTTTAAACCTTCAAGTGCTATGCCAATGTCCATTTTAACTGCATTAACCATGCTTTTTGTCTCCAGACACTCTTACACTTGGTTTAGATTTAAGAATTTTCCACATTTATCTTTCAAGTTACATGGCATAGAATCTTGGACCTGTCAGCATCCTTAGAGTTCATTTAGTCCAAGCTCCTCTTTTTTTTACAGATCAGGAAAGTGACAATCAAAGAGTTCATATAATTAGCCCAAGGTCATACCGTTCAAGGGGCAAGATAGAAACTAAAGCTAAGGCATTCTGACTCCTAGTCCAGTGACTTTGCAAATAAACAAATACAGCCTGGATTTTGTTTTATGAGTTGAAAATGTTTTCTGTGCCCCAGTTGTATTACCACTGGAGTTCAGGTCCAGGTTTTATAGGAAAATATTCTCTGTTAGAAGGTTGATGATTAAACCTAGGATAATTACTTTCTTTTGTATGTCTGTTTGATTAACAAAAACTAATTGTACATGAGACTAGAGGACTTCCAAGGGCCTCCTGCCAACTATAAAATCCTATAAATTTTGAATACAGTACCTTAGGTAAAAATTCATAATATAAGAACATATCCAATTGAAAAAAAGAGTCAAAAAATAACTTGATCTCTCTGTCTCTCTGGTGTTTCTGCTTAAAGTTTCTATTGATTGGAATTCACTCCTAATAAAAAATAACACATTGACAGCTTATTGGATAGCAAAGCCTGGCAAAAATTTCATGAAAGCAATTAACAGTAAATATAAAATCTTAACACTATGAAAGCATGCACAAGTCTAGCCTGTAGTATTACTGTTTATAATATAAACGCTCAAATGAGAAATTTTACTGTAGTCATGAGGAATGATCAGAATAGATGTTGACTTTTGAATGAAACCACTTTATTGACCATAGACCAGATGAAAGATAAATGAAGGTATGAGGAAGTATCTTACTTCTGAAAAATGAAGGTGGAGTAGAAGGAAGTTGAAGTATACTATTCAAATTAAGGGAAACCTAAGTTTAAAAGGGTGTTGTATGGCTCACATTTTTGTAATGTCGGTATTTTTTCTTTTTTTTTTTTTAAATCAGAAGATCACAGATCAGAAATCATCTAGTGCAACTCTTTATCTTACAGTTGAGGAAACTGACACTCAAAGAAACTAAGTGACTTTCCCTGATTCAAACAGGTAGTAAAAAGGAACTCATACTGAACTCATCATCATCCTCTGCCCCTAACTCTTCCATCTTCCTAACTTCCCTATTATTCTCAAAAGTACTACCATCATCCCTTTCACCCAAGCTCACAAGCTAGGTATCAGGCTCAGCATCCCACTTTCCCACCCCCTATCTCCAATCTGTTGTCAAGTCTTGTTGATTTCACTTTTGTAACATCTCATATTTTCCCCTTCTCTCCTCTGATACTGCCACCATCCTGGTGTAGGCCCTCATCACTTCATCCATAGACTAATGCAACAGTCTACTGGTACATCTTTCCACCTCAAGTCACTTCTCTATTTCATTCAGTTATCTACTCAGCCAGCAAGTTGCTCTTCCTAAAGTGAAGGTCTAACCATATCACCTCCTATTCAATAAAATGAGTTGTGTCTTAAGTAGAATTTCAACAAGAGGGAATGAGACTTGAGGCAGCATAAGTGGGGTTGGGCAAATCAAATCCAGCAACTCCTTTGGACTCTTGTGGGTTTCCCAGAACCTCAAGAGCACTTGGAATTAGTGTGATGCTAAGACCACCAGTCCCACTTCCTGCTTGGATCCCACAGCTATCAATAAAGGGAACAGCCCTTATGGAAATGAAATTTATCAATGGCCTCCACAGTTCCTCACTTCCTTGGCAGCTGTATATATGGAAGACCTGGGAAAGAAAGTTCTTGTTGACTAAGATCTCAGCATTGTTAAATGGCTCACAATCAGAACTCAGTATGGTTTTATCAATGGAAATGATATTAAAATTGATTACATCTGCTTTTCTGCTGTACCCTAAGGTCCATAGGGCCTTCGTCTTCAGCTTGTAGCTGAAACTTACTATATGTGAGGTCTTCCTCTTTTAGAATGTCAGGTTCTTGAGAGCAGGGATTGTCTTGCTTTTATACTTGTATTTCCATCAACTAGCCCATTACTTTGCACAGAGAAAGTGTTTAATAAATGCTTTTTTCACTCATTCATCCACAAGCATGGAGGAATTTCCAGACTTAGGGAATGGTGTGAGTAAAGTCAGAAGGCAGGAAGATCTAAGATATGGTTGCTGGATGGTACACTGTTTCATTGCCAATGACATTACAAGCTGGTCCAGTATCTTCAGAGCACAATCTGGCAAAATTTAAGTAATAAAGTGGGTCATTAGGTTTGATCCTGTGATGCCACTGCAGGGAAGAGACTCTAAGGTTACTTCTGATCAAAGTCTTAAGTACCTGCTATGTGCAAGGCATTTGTGCTTAGGCAATAGGAACACGAGGGCAGAAAGAAGAGTCCCCTTCCTCAAGGACCTTCCACAATTCTTATTCTCATCATTCCACAATCCTTTATGCAGGATTTACCCAAAGCACAGAGTGGCCTTCTTGTAGATTTCTTAACGTTTCATGAATGTCAGCAATGTACTTGAGCTATGAGTCTCCTTGGTCATTTGAGTTTATTTTATTTTTAGTTCTGACACTGACATAGTCTTGAATTCAAGACACAGAGGTGGTGAAAACAAATGCAGGGGGAAGGAGAACCCCCACATGAAAATCTGGTGTTAAGTAACTTCCTCCTTCTTTTCTCCCATACATCAAGTCAGTTATCAACTCCAAAATATTTCTCAAATCTGAGATTTCCTCTTTGCTTCCATGAGCCTCCATATCACTTCAGGTTCTCATCACCATCTTCATAGATTATGACAACAGCCTCCTGACTTGTGTTCCCATCTCCAAGTCCTTGCCTCAACATTCCAACCTTCACACTTTCCAGTTTAATCTTCTTTATACACATATCATGTCACTCCTCTCCTTAATACTTTGGAATAGTCTATTGTTCTATTGCCTAATGAAAAAAAAATTTCTTCAGTTTCTTAGCCTGGCATTCAAAGCCCCCACAATCTGACACCATCATCCCTTTCCAATTTCCATGTGTGCTGTGTTTCAGCCAAAATGTTCTGTTTCCTATCCTTCAAATACATCTAGTGCTAGCCACCAATGTGTCCACTGTTATCTAGAAGACCTTCCCTTCCATTTTTCAGGGCTCAGCTCAAATTCTATCTCCTTTCTAAAACCTTCATGTTAGTTCCTCCTCACCACATTTAGAAATGATCTTCCCTTCTTCCAATATCCTATAATCTATTGTACCTTTATAATTCTCTTATGCTTTTATTATATTCTGATATGGTTACTGTCATTTTTAGTATATTGAGTATAAGCTCCATGAGAACAGAAATCAAGTCTTAATTATTTATCTCCCCCTTAGCATTTAACATAGTACTTGCTTAAAGGCTGATGGAAGGAAGGAAAGGAGGGAGGGAGGGAGGGAGGGAGGGAGGAAGAATATCCTTACTTTCACTGAAGGGTGAAGATAATAAAGGAATTAATTACAGGGAACAGACACCCTGTTGATGGCTGATTGATTGTATCAGTGGAAGATTTAGGAAATGCTATAATCATACCTGTTGTTTACTTTTAAGGATATGCGTTTCTGAATTTTATTCCTTATACAAATATTTGCCTATTTAAATTTCAATCACTGAGAGATAGATCCATTCAATATGGCCCTTTTGAAAGTTGGTTGCTGCATTTGAATGAGCTACTACTCCAGATGAATTTCATTATTTTTTTCTAGCTCCGCATAGCAGTCCTTTGGTAGTTCTACTGGTATGGCATTCAGCAAATAAGTTCATTTATATTATTTTATTATTTTGGTTCAGCTTTTGTTGTTGTTCAGTCATTCAGTCGTGTCTGACTCTTCATGATCCCATTGACTATACGTGTCATCCATAGGGTTTTCTTTGTAAAGATGCCGGAGTAGTTTGCTATTTCCTTCTCCAGTAGATTAAGGCAAACAGAAGTTAAGGGACTTGCCCAGGATCACACAACTAGTAAATGTCTGAGGCTGAATTTGAACTCAAGTCTTTCTAAATCCAAGTCTAGCACTCTATCCATTGAGCAACGTAGTTGCCACCTTAGTCCACCCGTGAGCCATTAATAAAGTGATTTTTTTGTTTCATTTAGTTCCTTTGTGTCTTGAATGGTAGACTCCCACATATTTTATATATTCTAATTTTAAATATCTCTTTCTATTTCTTCTCCAGGGTTTTGTTGGTAATATGCAAAAATTCTAATGATTTTTGTGTATTTCTTTTATATTCTACAACTTTGCTGAAGTTGTTGTTTCAACTAATTTTAATTGACTCTCTAGGGCTCCTTAAGAAAATTTTCATATCTGCAAAAAATGGTCATTTTATTTCTTCTTTACATATGTTTATTCCTTTAATCTTGTTTGCTATAGCAAACTGTAGCATTTCTAGCATGGTACCAAATAGTAGTGGTGAGAATAGGCATCCTAGCTTTATCCAGATATTATTGGAAAAGCCTCTAGTTTATTCCCATTATATATAATTCTGGCTCTTACTTTTAGATAACTACTGATTACCATGTTAAGGAAAGGTCCATTTATTTCTATGGGTGGGTTTGTTTTTTGGGGGGGCTTTGGTGTTTTTAAGAGAAATTGGCATTATATTTTTTCAAAAGACTTTTTCCATATCAAATGATATAATCCTATGTTTTTATTGTTCTTGTTATTAATATGTTCTATAATGTATATGATTTCCTTACCGTTGTACATTCCTTGTATAATTCCACCTTGGATGTAGACCCTCTTTATTAATATTTTATTTAAAATTTTTTCATCAATAACCATTTGTGATTTTGGTCCATAATTCTCTTTTTCTGTCTTGATGCTACCTAGTTTAGATATTAAAATTATATTTGTATTATAAAAGAAATGTGATAGGATCCCTTTTGCTTTTTTTCAAATGATATGAGTAATAGTGGAATTAGTTATTCTTTGAATGTTTGAGAGAATTGACTTGTAAATACATCTGATCATCTCAATTTTTTCTTTGAAGTTCATTTACAGATTGTTCCCTATTTTAAATTTGTTAATCTGAGAATTTTATATTTTTGTAAGTATTCAGTGTATATATGCTGAGTAATTCACTATCTATGGTACTTTTCAGCTTAATGAAGTTTCCCTGTTCATCTCTTTTAACCAGGACTATTTTTGCTGTTACTTTGCCTGAGATTACAATCCTTAGCATGACCCATCAGCATTTTCTTAGTTCATTTAAAGTTTAACAGATTTTTTTCTAGCCCTTAACTTTAATTCTGTATAAATCTTTATGTTTCAAATGTGTTTCTTTTAAAAATATATTTTTGGCTTCTGCTTTTTAATCCTTCCTATCCCTCTTTATAAGTGATTTCACACCATTCACATTCACAGTTATGATTATTATGGTTTTTAATTGTGTATTTCCTCTATCCTTTTATAATTCTTTTATGCCTTTCTCTTCTTGTTGTGTGTCCCCTATTTACAAATAAAAAAAAGGGTGGTGAGACAGAAATGTGCTCAACATTGGAGCTTTATGCATGCTGCAATTTGTCCCCCTTCCATTGCCCTCCCACACTCCAATGACAGGTTTTTATCTTTCTTTCATTTTATGCCCCTCTATCCAGTAGACCCTCTAAAGTTAGCTTTGTTTTGCCTATGACTAATCCTTCCTTGTTTCTGACTTCTCTTTTATTCCACCCTTTAATTCTCCTTATACCTTCCAGTTTCCCTGTTCATTTGAATGTTTTTCTACACCAAACTCTTTGTGTGTGTGTGTGTGTGTGTGTGTGTGTATGTGTGTGTGTGTGTGTGTGTTCTACCCTCCCTTGACTGGATCAGTTGAAAGTAATACACAGCTCTCTTAGTTCACATCAGTAGCAGTTGTATATGTCCCATTGGAAACTGAGCTTCCTGACTTGAAAGCAAATCAGCAGACATCATGGGAAGGTGAAGATCTTCCCCAAAGATGACCCCACCAAGCCTATCACATCACAACCTTTCTGGACTATAAGGCAGGCATCATCCACGTCATTCAGGAAGTAGACAAACCTGGCTGAAAGATGAACCAAAAGGAAGTAGTTGAATTGTTAACCATTGTGGTGATAACACTCATGGTCATTGTAAACCCTTACTGGCCTCCAAAATAATCTTTGTTGAGCACATCAGTGATGACTGTAAGAGGCAATTCTACCAGACCTGGCACAAGTTCAGGGAGAAGGTTCCAAGTATTGCGAGTAATGGCTGGATAATGATTATGGGAAGAAACGTTGGAGAAAGAGTTCAAAAGCGTGAAAAAAAATACTTAGAAGCCCACACTCAGAAGCGCCTGCTCCCACTGAAGCAAAAGAAGTCTCACCTGAGGGAGATACAGGTGAGGGGAGGGAGCATGGCTAAAAAACTAGACTGGACCTGCAAGAATGACTTGGTTTATATTATTGGAGTGACCAGTGGAATTGGTTACAAAGATGTCATCAGCTGCTGGCACACAAAGATGCTACCCTGAAAAAAAATTGCTAAAGTCCAGTGGATAAGATGACCTGTATTGAAGGCTGGCACCTTGTCCTTATGGCATTCTCTGTGACTCAGCTTGGTCAGAAGTGCTACTATCACTGCACTGAGAGCAACAAAATGACCACATCTACCAGATCAAGGATGGGAAACTAATTAAAAATGATGTATTCACTAATTATAACCTGTCTGACAAGAAACTCTCTTGGGAGAATTTGTCCACTATGGTAAAGTGATCAATGACTTTATCGTGCTGAAAGGCTATGATGTTGAGACCAAGTACATGTCTTCACTCTACGAAAATCTGCTGATGCAGACTAAATATCGGGCCCTGGGGAACATTGACTTGAAATTTATTAACATCACCCCCAAATCTGGCCATGGTTGATTCAAGATTGTAAAAAAGAAAACTCTCATGAGACCACTCAAAAAGGACCATGCTGCTAAAGAAGATGCTGCCTAATGTTTCCAGGCCAACCTGGAGCTCAGTAAATTGAAATGATTTGAAAGAAATGTAAAAGTGATGCCTGCTTAACCAACTTCTGTCTCTTTATTTGTATAAGCTTTTTCTTGCACACCTTGATGATGTTGAGTTCCCTCACTTTTTCTTCCCCTTTGTTTCCTCTCTCTTTCCTCTCTGCCTTTAAGATCATCAAAACATAATAAAAACTACTCCCAAATTGTGACCTAGCTGTATTTTTTTTTGTTATGTTACTTATAGATGTTTTGGAATTATTCTCTTCCCCTGGTTTATGTCTTGGGAGTGTCTCGTCCCATAATAGCCCTCTCTTATCTCTTTCTATTTGTGTTTCCTCATTCTTCCTTCCTTATTTCCTAAATTGTGACTTTGTGTTAGTGCTAGGCTCTGTGCACTTCTAAAAGATAATTGGGTCCTTGTATGGTCCTGGATTATATTATTTAAAGCCCTGTCACCACAACCTCCAGGCTTGGAATTTTGCATTCTTCAAGGAAATGAGGGGCAGCTCAGTCCAGAGAAATGCAAACTTTCAGTTGGGCTTAAGCAATCTGCTGTAGTACACAGGTCACTGCTCTAATGGTCTGAGCTTTGCATATTCTGTGATCAGAAAGGCAGAATTATAGCCCCAATACCGATCTGCACCCTTGAGTTGAATCAACAATGCCCCTTCTCTGCCAGAGCAACCAAGTTGCAGGACTCCCCCTAGTCTGCACCTGGTCTGCATTTGTGATCCTTTTCCAGGGTCAGAACAACGGATCTTCAGATCTACCCCTGTTCCAGAACTCCTCCTTTGATCACTTGGCTATGGGCTGACATTACAATCTTGAGCTTGAAGAATAACTTACTGAACTTTATCCTCACCTTTCCTAGTTACTATGGCATCTAGTATTCTTAGATATTTCTTGCAGTAATTGTGAGAGAGAACCAGCCTGTTTCCTCCTACTCCACCATCTTTGCTGGTTTCCTGGCAACTTTTCCAAGGGCAGAAATACTATTGATAGATAGAAATCTGCCTTCTGTGTTTTCTCTGTCTACATTCACTCCTTCAGTGACTTTATCCCATCAAGACTTCAAATATCACCTCTATCCTAATGGCTCCCAAAACTCTATCTCCCTATAGCCCCGATCTTTCACTAGTCCTTAAATCCCATATTTCCAAGTGGCCTTGGAACAATTCTAATAGAGTGTTCCTCCATCACCCCAAACTCAACGTGTCCAAAGCCAAATTCATTCTCATGTTCTCCTTTTCCCCTCCCCAATTATTCTCATTTTGTTAGTTGTATAACTATGCTTCTAACCTCCTAGACCAAATATTAGCAACATCATTGACCTTTACCTATATTTAATCCCATAAATTCCAATCTTTTACTTTGTCTTATTACTTTTTGTTTTTGAAATACTCTTGAATTCATCCCCAGTCCCTCCATTCCCGCTGCCACTATACTAGTTCAGGCGAGCGTCACCCAACATCATTAGCCCTGCAAGAATCTCGGAGTAGTCTCCCTGCTTTTAGCCCTTGACCCCTTCCAATCTATCCCACACACTACTGCCAAATTATCTTTGTTAAGCATCACTTTCATTGTATCATTTCTCCTGCTCAAAGAACGATTTGTTCTATAATGCCTGCTGAAGAAAATTTAGACCCTCTATAATCCTCCCATGTTCTTCCTCTACCGCATCAAGGGGAATTCATCACTGTCCTTTATACAAGTTTATATATGCATATATGTGTGTAAACATATGTACACACATATATATATGTACATCCATGTATTCTCATTTTAATGTCTTTCCTCATGCTATTCCCCACATGCCCTCTTTCTACCTATAGGAATAGGGACTAAGTCTATGATTTGGTTAGCATAAAGAATTCCCCTGTAAGGAAATGTCCTACTCTATTTTAGGTCAGCTTCTGCAATAACCTGGAGTCTTGGAGAGCTCCAAAAGGTCGTGACTTGCCCAGGGCCATGTAAACAGTATTTATCAGAGATGAGACTTAGACCTAGGTCTTCCTGACTTAGAGACCAGCTCCCTGGCTATAATATACCATGCTGCCTCTTACCTTTATGCAAATGATCTCCTAATATGGGCTTTGTTGCAAACCTAAGCACATACTTTGAATGCTGATGAGACCGTAGAAATGGAGATTAGAATGTGATCCTTAGGCTTAAAATATTTTAAGATAATAACACTTACAGTTTTTCTTCTGCATTAATACCAAGAGGTATAAAAAGGTAAAATTGCATCTTATTTTCAAGTAATGGAAACATTTAAAGAGTTATTAAAAGCAAAAAATATTGCCCAAATGCATGGATTTAGAGAGAAATTTAAAACAACCAAAAATTATATTTAACCATTTTAAGATTCCCTGATAAATCTAGATGCTCATTTAACCAGAAGATGGGTATTTTAAGATAATAACACTACCTGGCTTGATATAGGAAGCTCCCTTTAAGGAATTTCTTCTACCAATGCAGATCTACACTCCATAGAAAGAACTTCTTATTCTTAGAGAATTTCCTAGAGTACTGGGAGCTTACAGGACTTGACCAGGGTTATGCAATCAGTGTGTGTCAGAGACTGGACTTAAACCCAAATCTTCATGGCTCCCAGGTCAGGTCTTCCCAGAAAAACATGCTGTCTCTGAACCTAGTTTAAGCTTTTCTTGATGACTCAGACCTATCTATATCCATCCTTTCCTTGCCCTAATCCACTTTCATTTCTGTATCCACCATAAAAATTTGGAACCTCATTATCTGTGATCCATATTCTTTCTTTCCACTTCAGTGCATCCTATATAGCACATCATAAGTTCCATCAGGTCATTAAAAGACCCTGAATACAGACCTAGCGACAAATCGTGTATCCTCCAAGGAGCATCCTTGCTACGTTTGGAGAAGCTGTTTTAGGGATGTGTTCCAGATGGCTGAAACTTCAGAATGTGACCTCTGAGTAAGTCAGGTGTCTTGGCATCATCCTCAGACAGTAAAAGAGTTTTGTGGTTGCTTTGGATACTTATTACCTACCATCACGTGCTTTCTTCTCATGGCCATCCCCAAACATTGCATAATTTCAGTAGGAGCAGGGCTGTGAAAGACAAACCCATCTCCTTCCCCAGGTTCTTTGATTTTTTCATGTTCTTAGGCATATACAGTAAGTGTAGAAAGGTAGCAACTCACAAAACATGATATCTAACCTTTTTTTTCTTTTACAGAAAGGGAAATTAAACTTTACAAGAAAACTAATGGGCAATCCCCCCCACAGGTAAGCTATTCTATTTTCTTTTTGTATGTTTTGAAAGAGAAGCCTCACTTTTAATTTACCACTAAATATGTTATATTATATTTATCATATTATATAGCATTAGAACTGGCAGGAATCTTTGAGATCTTTTAATCAAACCTGTTCATTTTATAGGTGCAATAATTGAGGTCTTGGGGAGAGGGGCTTAGCCTCAAAACACAGTTAGTTGTGGAGACTATAATTGAGGTCATAGGATTATAGATGTAGACCTGAAAGGAACATTAGAGGTCATGTAGTCTCATGTTATTTTGCAAAAGAGGCAACTGACACTCAAAAAACTTAAGTGATACACCCCAAATCACAGTGGTAAGAGACAGAGCGAAGCGTTGAATTCAGGTGCTCTGTCTCCAAATCTTGTTCTTTAGAAAAGGGATTCTGTGTTCATTCCACTATGCCATGTGCAGAATTTATTACCTTTGATGTAACTCTGATTGCATTACACAAGGCAATCCTGGTAAATCTATTTCTTCTTTTTTTATTTGGGTTTTAATTGTTGTTGTTGAGTCGTTTCAGTCATGCCCAACTCTTCATGAGCCCTTTTGGGATTTTCTTGGCAAAGATATTGGCATGGTTTGCCATTTTCTTCTCCAGTTCATTTTACAGATGCAGAAACCAAGGCAAAAAGGTTTAAGAGACTTGTCTGGAGTCGCACAGCTAGTAAGTATCTGAGGTCGGATTTGAACTCAGGTCTTCCTGACCCCAGGCCTAGAGCTGTATCCACTGTGCCACCTAGCTACCCCTTGGGTTTTATTGTAACCTTATGATTTTCCTGTAGTTGCTGTGATTCTGTCAAAGCCTTCTCAAATATATGTGACAAAACACATCCCAGCCAAAGTTTCCACATTGCATTTTTCTTGGACCATCCATTCCACGTAGTTTCGATCGAACTTTAAGTGCCTTAAGGACAGAGATTGAGTTCTCAGAGGCAGGATCACTGAGGCATTTGGCAGCATGCCCCATTTGGAATGAGTGCCCAGCCCCTGACTGGGCACACCCCTTCTCCCTTCCTAATTATTTACATTCCTACAAGGGCCCTATTTCTGAAGTCACGAGTACTAAATTGCTACATACAGTCCTACATGTTTCATACTTCTTTTCACCCACCACAATATCTAGCATAGTGCCTTACACATGGAAGGGATTCAATAAATATTTCTGGATGAGTTGAAACACACTCAGCCATTTAAAGTGGAGGAAGTCATGAGTTATAAATGATACAAGTCACCTAATTAAACAAACATTTTCTGCTTTTCAAGTAAGCTATAATTCAACAGGTCAAGTCATCTAGCATTTACCACATGCCAGGCATTATGCTAATCTCTGAAATTACAAAGAAAGGCAAAAAATAGTCCCTACTCTGAAGAAACTCACAGACTAATGAGAGAGACACCTTGCAGACTACTATGTGCATGCAAGATATATGCAAGATATGTACATGTAGTCTCAGACGAAAGGGAATTAAAACTGAGGAGAACTGGGAAAGGTTTCTTGCAGAAACTGAGGCTTTACCTGAGACTTGAAGGAATCCAAAGATGCTAAAAGGCAGAGATAAAGAGGAAGAGAATTCCAGGAATGGAGGACAGCCAATGAAAATGTTTGGCTTTGGTAGATAAGAGTGTCATGGGTGAAGAATAGGGAGGCCAGTCTCATTGATTAAATGATAACTAGATTCAAAGCACTATGCTAGCTAGGCATTGTGGCTACAAAGACCAAAAAAAAATGATTCTTTCCTTCAAGGAGATTGTTTTACTCCCTGCAAAGCCTTGAGCTAGGAACTTATAATTTATTATTCTATACTTTTACAATGGTTTCCAGATTCACTTTCCAGTTCATCCTTCTAAAATACAGTTTAATCAAGCTCAATGAAGAAGAAGATGAGAGGAGAAGTAGTCTCTTTCCAGACCCAAAGCCCACCTTTCAATTCCAGATCAAACATTTCTCTTTTTGATAGCTTCCTGTGGTTCTGTCCATAGTCTAGCCTTGAATCAAGCTCTCTGTCTTCTGGATTTACATCTTCTGGGTCAACTTCCTTGAATTACCCCTACTCTAAAAAATCTTGGTCAACACATAGGATCATACATAGCTTGGGAACTGGAAGGATATTTTTTAGAAGTCTTCTAATCCACTCTGCTAATTTTCTAGAGGCAGAGATTTGAAGCCCCAAGAGACTGAGTGACAGATCCTGGATAACTATTCTATTCTTAAAGATCAACAGGAAGGTGGATTCTAAAGTCTGGCCAGTTCTCTACCAGATTATATAATGGGATGGTTGGTCAGTTGGTCATTCAATACAATAAGTATTTATTAAGCGCTTTCTAGGCTAAACTCTGGAAATAGAAAGAAAGGCAGTAACAGAATCCCTACCCTCAAAGAGCTCATGTTCTAATGGAGGAAACAATATGAAAAAAACTACATGTGTTCAAGAAGTAGAGTTGGTGGAGGAAAAGTTCCAAAGGTAAACTCCAAAGGTTATCTAAAATCCTAGCGAAGTCCACTAACATCCCATGCTTTTTCCTTTGTGGGATGTAGTTACAGGACTACTTCCAAATTCCTTATCTTCATCATCCAGTTATTATCTTCCTTGCATTCCTCATAGAATAAAAACCCCTCAGGGTAAGCTATTTGAATTCTCTTGCACTAAAGTCTATATCTCATATAGAATATTATTGACACTCAACTCCCTAAAAGTTTCCCTGATTCTACTTGTGGCTTTTCAAATTTTTACTCCATGAATGAATGAATGAATGAATGAATGAATGAATGAATGAATGAAAAAGTGTTTATTGAGAGTTTACTATATACAAAACACTGAGCTAAACTCCAGGGATAAAAATAGATAAATAAGACAGCCTCTTCTCTGAAGGACTTTCAGTTTCTAATGGGACAGACAACACATATAGAAGGTTTCAGTTGCAGGTCAGATTGCAAAAGGACTCTTAGGGTGCAGCAGCAGCAGCAAATGGTCATTCCTCTTCTTTAATGTCATTTCTTACTGATAAAATGATGTCACTTTCTGGTGCTTTAACCATTGGATTTGGATGGCAAGAACTTTCTTTTCTGGATTTTTGGTAGCTGTATGGGGAGTGGGGTAAGGGGATTGGAGGATGAGAAGTGGTCTGGGAGGCGCTGTCCCTTCTGTGACTGTTGAGTTTACCTACTAATCGGGAGCAGCTGGTCAGTGGTTGGTTGTGGTCATAGTGAGGAAGGTAAGATCTTTCTCCAAAGTAGTGACTTCTCTCAGTGAAGATGAGGTTGGAAGCAGAGCCAAAGATTTAGAGGGTGTTTTTCCTAGGGATCTTGAGTTCAGGCTGCTGGAATATCTCCAAGTCGGAGGGGAGTCGGTGGTCAAAATGGTTGTGGTCTTTTGACTTACAGGACACATGTCAACTCCTTTCTCTCCTTTAGGGTGCCTCACTACTTCAGCTCGTACCCTGTAGGTGGCAATTAATCTGCTCTTGCTGGAGATGGCTGACTCCTTCTATATAAGATTTGCTTCACTGATAATGACTGAGCTAATGAAGCAGAAGTGGCCTGAGGGGCACTGCCACCCTCCTCTACCACCTTCCTTGGTCTTATCTGTCAGTTGGTGACAGGTAGTTGGTATTTGGTGGTGGCAGGAAAAGCAAACCCCTTCTCCATATATGATTATTCCTTCTCAGTCTTCTTTGCTGGATCTTTGTCCAAGTCATACCCAATAAAGATGGGTCTCCCTCAGGGCCCAGTCCTGAGCCCTCTTTGCTTCTCCGTCTAGACTATTTAACTTGGTAATCTCATCAGCTCCCAGAAAGGAGAACCAAGACAAAGTAGTGTCATGGAAACATAGAGAGAAAAAATTACCAAGGGGATGAGGAGTATCAAAAGCTATAGATAGGTCAAGAGGGATGAGAATTTTTAAGAGGCCATTAGATCTGGCATTTAAAAAATTATTGGTAACTTTGGAGAAGAGTGGTTTTGGCTGAATGATACCATTCTCAGGGCTCTTGGGATCAGGCTTCTGGTCTATCTCCATCAGTATCTGAAAGGACATGAGAATCAAGGTGATGGTTTGACTTGACTAGCGCATGCTACCTCCTATCTCTCCCCTAAGATGCCTTACTGCTCTTCAGCAAAAGACAGAACAAACAAGACTAACAGCCTCAAATTTTACCCTATGGAAGAAAGAAGGGAGCAATCTGCCCTATCCTTTCCCCCTACACTCACCCTTATCCAGGTCTTTTTACTCAAATAAGACTAAGCAGCCTAGGCACTATCTTTGGAGAAAGATGAAGCAGCAATGATAAAGAAAATGGCAGCCTGTGGGAGTCTTATCACCAGGACTAGAAAGGGGAAAAGGCAAAGCTGGGCATATGCAGGGCTTCCGGAAGTGCTGAAATTTAGAGGGTTCTGAAAGGTAGAAGTTATCGAAATTAGCACCTATGTAATACAAATAGGAAGTTAGTAGATGGGCTTCCTTCTAGCAGCAGCTACATGTTGATGAGCTCCTTCCTCTGTTGTCCCCCAGCCTCCCACCCTCCCCAGCAGCATCTATGTCTCTCTCCAACCAGCAGGGTCCTGATGTGTCTGCCCACAGAAGGTCATCAATCTCACGGTCCTAGGTCCTCCATCCCCAAATCAAATTCTTCCCTCAGAGCCACAAGTGGTCATCAGGATGATGGATAGAGGGAGCCTGGGGAGGGAAATTGTGGGATTGTGACCACAGGCCAAAGAGGCTAGGAAACTTAGGAATGGAGAAAGCTTTCTGGTATAGATGTCCAATCAGCTCCCCTTTTCCCTTTTTGCTGCAAAGAAAATATATTCTCTCAATTATGTCCTACCATTGATGCCATGGTAGCTTTCCTCCCAAGGTATTCACAAAGAAATTAACTGTGCTGCCATCTGGTGGATGGAGAGGGAGAGCTGTTCAAAGAAAGCAGCTTCCTGAAAAACTAATTTTCTTGTAGTGAATTTTACACTACTGAATTTTGCACTTAGATGATATGAAGACAGGCTTCCTTTCCAGGATTCACAGGCAAATTCCCCAAGCAGGTTTCATAAGGTCATAAGATTTAGAACTGAGGCCTAGAAAAAAGTAACTTGCCCAAAGTCACAGAAATCCTAAATGGCAGAGCTAAGATTTGAACACAGGTCCCTCAAACTCCAGAAACTAACATTCTTTCCACTACACCATAGTATCTATCCCTGTCTTCCAAAGAACTGAACTATTTTCTGATTACACGAACGAAAAAGCTATTGAGGAAGATTTGTCAATTCAACTCAACTAAGAACTTATTGCGCGCAAAGCACTCCATTGAGTGACTCAAGGAGTTTTGTCCATCAAACTTCCTTTTTCTGACAGGTGGAAAAACAGTCAATAGCCTCCA